>NW_027556098.1:339319186-340009186 GCF_003287225.1 Phascolarctos cinereus | reverse complement strand
ACTATTGCAAAGTCCAGCTTGTTCCTTACTAATGCCCTCATTAGAGATGCCCTCAAAAGTTTTGTATAGATAAAAGAGTAGGCATATATGTGTATACACACACACACACACACGTATCAGTAGTTATTGGTGTTCTCTTGGTCACTTTTTTTTTTTAGTATCAACAAGATCTGAATTTTTTTCCCGTGCTTTTGGTATTTCCCTTATGTTCAGATACTTTGTGTATTGGTCCCTCAGTGCCCTCACAGTTTGAATGGTGCCAGGACAGAGCTCTTCTACATATATGGTAGCCAATCTGGTTGATATTCCCACTTGTCCTCTCTTTAGTGACAGAGGATAGCTCGTCTGCAGTAAGCACCTTGGAGCTGTGATTTTGTGGTACAGTTTGGTGGTTATGCCATTTTTGATGGAGCAAATAAGTCGTAGTCCTTCCATTTTTATCCTTCAATGTCCTGGAATGATTTTGCATCATTGGGTATCTTGCCACACTTTCTGTAAGCTGGCTTTGCTCTCCACTGTTTCTCTCTGCTTTATGAGACAATACTGCTCATGATTGTCCATCATCGTTGAAGATTTTACTGAAAAGTTTATCTTCTAACCTAGTGTTGGTTGGTCTTTGGTAGCCATCTCTGGCAAATTCAGTCAGATATTTGCTGATTAAGGCAATATCTGGGCTCTTTTGTTCTTGTTGTGACAATTAATTTACTTTTGTTAAACTTCTGGATGAAATTATTGTAGTTGATGTTGATGTTAGTTTTTAACTGGCATCAGCTTCAATTATTTCCCATTTAAAAATTTTCCATTTTAATTAAATTTCCATTCTGTTTCCCATTTTTAGATATCCAATTGCTTATTTAAATAAGCAAAACCAGTTGTTTTAATTACATGACATATATTTTCTCACTATTAATCCTTTTTCTTTTTTTTTCCCTCACACTTCTGATCTTCATTTAGAATTGGCAACCTGACTATAAAAAGGGGATAAAAAACCCTGCAATTTCAATCTGAATAGGTTGTTTTGTCTCAAATTAGAGAATGTATGTGAAACCCTTTGCAAATTTAAACATTCTATCAAAACTCCAGTCATCGTTATTATCTCATTTGAATATTCCACAACAAACCTGTGAGGTAGAAACTATGGTGACTTTCATCCACTATTATATTTCTCTTACAGATGAGGAGCCCTGAAACTCAGAGGGGTCAAGTGAATGGTCCATAGAAAGGAATAAACATTTATTAAACTCCTATTATGTGCCAGGCACTGTACTAAGTGCTTTTTTTTTTACAAATGTTATCTCATTTGAGCCTTACAACAACTGTGCAAGGTAGGTGCTATTAGGATCTCCACTTATACAGTGGAGGGAACTGAGGCAGATAACAACTAAATGACTTGCCCAAGGTCACACAGCTAGTAAGTGTCAGGTTGGAGTTGAACTTGGGTCTTCCTGACTCCAGACTTAGTGTTCTCTGTCTACTGAGCCACCAGCTAGCTCTGCATCTGGATGTCCAGCCACTGAGTGTCACAGGCAAGGTTTGAACGCTGATCTTTTTGACTCTGAGTCAATTTCTTGACTCCAAATCCAAGAGTGAATTGATTGAGTTAGTTCATCAAACAACAGTTCAGTTCAAAAGAGGGGGAAAAAAAGGGTGGAACTGTTTGATTGAATTGACTGGTCAAATAAATTAGAACAGCTGAACCAGCAGGCACATGTAGAAAGAGTCTGAGACCCGCCCTGTCTTTTTAATTTTACCCCCTTCTGACCTTAGCATGTTTTTCCTTTCTTCTCTCCCTGTTCTTTTCAGATGCTAACAAGAGCACCAAGTTATGCCACAAACAATGCATTTCAGTGCAGATGTCATGGATGGGTAATTCTCTTGTGTCTTAAAAACATGGGGAAAAATAGGTCATTTGTGGTAAGACTGAGGTGGAGGGTAAGAGGCAGGCAGGCAGGCAGCAGTGAAGCCTAATCCTGGCTGAAGTAATGAATAGTAAAAAGTCTCACAAAGTACTTTGCAAATATGCAGCATTCACAGACATCTATGAATCATGGGGTCATGGGGCCATAGCTCAAGAACTGGGAAGGACCTTGGAGACCAGTGTTCTTTCCACTGTACAAGGCTATCTCTCTATTATTTATTAACTCAGCCTGAATTTTATTGATGAAAGGCACTTGGAAGATTATTCAATCCAGAACCTTCCTTTTACAGATGAAGAAAGAGCAAGATAGAGAAAGTGAAATATGTAAGACCAAAAACTAATTCATAGTAGAGGTGAATATGGAACTCTGGCCTTCTTGTTTACAGGTCTTTTGACTCTATTCACTGCAGCCGGGATGAAGAGAGAGCAGAATGTATCAAGGCCCGAGAGCCTTAGGGAGGACTTTGGTTTTCCAAGAACTTAGACCCTTCTCAGAGATGATCCAGGCCAACTCTTGACTTTGGCCTTTTGGTCCTCCTAAACCTTGCTAACCTTTTAAACAGACACTGGCTTAAGGAACCGACCCCTGAAAATTTTAGTCTTTGAGCCATTTTGGCTCCTTGACATAAGAAGAATGAATGAAAAACCAGTTATTAAGCACTTAACTATCTAATGATGAAGTGAGTCACATGCAGTCATTAATTAAGTGTTGTAGATTGGTGGCAGGGAGAATAGGGGAATAAAAATGCTATTTTTTTTCCTACCATGGATCCATCTATCAGTTAAACACTGTGTGCTAAGCACTGCAGTAGATGCTGGGGATAGAAATTCAAAAGTAAGACAGACTGTGATTCCCTTCTTCTCTCCAGTCCTCCATTCCCTATGAACATTTCCAGTTTAAGACATGTACTCTATTTGATGTCGAAATTAAAATGTCCTACATGTAACTCACTTCTATCTCTCTTCTGCAACCTACTCCTCTGGCACATCTGTTATTGTTGTTTAGCCCTGTCCGACTCTTTATGACACCATTTTGGGTTTTCTTGGCAAAGATACTGGAGTGGTTTGCCATTTCCTTCTCCAGCTCATTTTACAGATGAGAAAATTGAGGCAAATCGGGTTAAACGATGTACCCAGGGTCAAATGGCTAGTAAATATCTGAGAAGAGATTTGAACTCAGATTTGACCCTTTAGGCCCAGTACTTTATCCGTTGAACCACTTAGCTGACCCTGTCTGGAACATAGCAAGTACTTAATAACTACTTGTTGAATTGAATTGAGAAGAGAGCAGCAAAAATGTTCAAACATTTAATGTGAGACTTGGGTGAGGAAAGGTTAAAGAAATCGTGATTACTCTGAAAAGCAGGAGGGCTGGTTACTCAGTAACTATATTTAAAGGTAATTTGTTCTTTTTCAGTTGTTTCAGTTGTTTTTCAGTCACGTCTGCCTCTTCACAACCTCATTTGGGGTTTTCTTGGCAAAGATACTGGAGTGGTTTGCCATCTCCTTCTCTAGCTCATTTTACAGATGAGGAAACAGAGGCAAACAGAGTTCAGTAACTTTCCCAGGTCACACAACTAATAAATGTCTGAGGCAGGATTTAAACTTAGGTCTTTGTGACTCTAGGTTCAGCATTCTATTCACTTTGTCATCTAGCTACCTTCTGAAGGGTAATAGAGAAAAATAAATTCTATGAATAAAATTTATTCAAAACAGTTCAGAATTTAAAACATCTATTTGGTTTTATTCTAGCTACATTCTCTTATCTCCTTTTAACAAAAGTAGTGGATACTCTAAAAAGATTAATTTCAAAATATCTCTCTCTATCTCTCTTACTGTATACTTGTCTCTTTCTCACATATATACACATTCACAAATATGCAGACATATTTGACCCTACTACTAAAGAATATTAAAGCAATAAAGAGAAAAATGAAAATTTCAAATTATGCTTACTTCAGTAAGTAGGAACCAAAATAATTTAATTTTCTGGCTTGCTCTATCCTACTTCTACAGATTGGTCATCAGCTCTCCTGGAACGCTGGGAAACATAAACACTATTTTAATTTCAATCACTGTATCTGAATCCTTTCATTCTCATCTATAAAATTGTCTGCAGTAAAATCACGATTAATGTGAAAGAGTTCTGGCTTGCTGGCAGAACGGCACAAGAAGACCTATAATGGTGACAACAGTAGCATTCATCCCATCACTGTAACATCTGAAAACTGACCATGGTTATAGAAATCTGAGGGAAGTGTACCCATAGCTCAGAGATGTTCATAAAAAAAAGTCAAGACACGTCCCATACCTTTACAAACTGGGAACAAAATAGCAGCCAAAGAGTAAAGGGCTCACCCAGCTATTTTCAAAACTGGTAATCCTGGAAACCTTCTGTATCTGCTTCATAGGCCTATAAAAATCTATTCTATCAGAAGCAAAAGTTATCAAATCTTGGCCCCTTGGAAGTTCTTATGGAATTTAATTAATAACACAATTAACTGATCTGGTTAGATAACATTACAAGAAAATGTCATACACTCACCCATACCTACATACACACGTTATACCCCTTGAACCATGAGGAGCTCATGGTGTTTATGACTTCCATATTATATAGGTAAATTTCTATTATCATTAATTTAGTCTTATGTAACATCCCTAAAACCTGACAAAGTAGAACACAAAGCTGGCTGGTGTCCAGAAAGGTCTGGTTTGTTATCTGGGGAATTTCCAAAGAAAAGACTCCATCATAATGGACTCCAAGTTGGACCTCCACAAATAGCCCTACGCTCAGAAGCATGAAGCCCTCTCAACCAGGAGTGTTCTTAAATGCAATTCTATTATTTTATCTTAACCTAGATTCAAAAGACAAAGTCTCCAGCTGGTTGCTGATGTCAGCTCTTTGCTTTAGGACAGGTAAGTGCATGCCAATTGTGTTTTGTTTGTAACACAGGCTTCTCTGAGTGTGTCCAGTTCTCCTGACATGGAGATGTTCTTGAGGGGTCTTTTGAGCAGGCCTAGTTTGTCTAACATGGAGCCCAAGGTTTTTTCTTAGAGTCACACTAAAAGAGAGGCACCAGGGGCAGGGAAGTTCTTCACTTTACGTTGCTTCAGTTCATGGCATCCTCTGTGTGGGTGAACTAGGACCTTCATCCTCTGAACACAGAAGATATGAGTGGCTATAGAAGAAAGACTGGTTCAAAAGGGTGACCGGCTTGGTCTTGCAAGCAGCCAAAGGAGGCCGTCCCCACCCACATGGTAGGGGACACAGCAGACTCCAGGATAGGCAAACTGGGGGTGCTTAAGAGACCTCTTGAGAGTGTCTCCACATAAACAGACTGGGCATACCCAGAAAAGCCCAGGTTACGTAGTATTACCCATTTCACAGGTGCATATGATAAAAAAAAAAAATTGGAGCTGGAAGGGACCTTTGAGGCCATAAATTTCAACCTCCTTCTTTTATAGATGTGGAGATTGAAACTCAGAGAGTTTAAATGACTTGCCCAGGATTACCCAACTAGTCTGAGTTGTTATTGTTTAGTCGTTTTTCACTTGTGTCCAACTCTTTGTGACCCCATTTGGAGTTTTCTTGGCAAAGATACTGGTTTGCCATTTCCTTCTCTACTCATTTTACAGATGAAGAAACTGAGGCAAACAGTGTTAAATGTCTTGCCCAGGGTCACAGCTAGTGAGTGTCTGAGGCTAGATTTGAGCTCAGGAAGATGGGTCTTCCTGACTTTAGGTCCAGCACTCTATCCACTCTGCCACCTAGTTGCCCCAGACTAGTCCGAAGCAGGATTCTGATCTATGTCTTCATAATTCCAAGACCAGCACTGTTTCTGCTATGCCATAGTGCCTCTCTTTTGAGGGAGCCAACCCGCCGGATGAGAATACCTGTTCCTCTTTTTGCTTCTGCCCTTCATTATGCGTCTGGTTTCCTGTATGCCAGACAGGCCTGGAACTTTTTAACTGATAAGGGCAGGCAGCTGTCGTGGCAAGAAGCCTCCTTTTTGTGTCAGTCAAGAGGAAGAGGGTTAAGTAAGTGAAGACAAAGAGGCAGTGAGAAGGACTAGTGTTAGGAGCTCCCATACTGTAGCACCTCCGAAGGCTTCCCAGAATTGAGTCACTTGGACCTCAGCTTATCACCTGTCATCATCTCACCCCGTACCCAGAACACACGCGCCTGGCTATTATTCATCCACTCTACGCTGCAGTTGTTATAAAGTGACCCCTCTGGTTCCCTCGTGTTGCTGAAAGGGGAGAATGTTTCATCTTCTTAATTTCCCCTTACTTGCCTTTCAGACATTGAATGTTACTCAAGGGAGGCTTATTATTTGATTGTATTTAGAATGTTTTTAGTATTAAGTATTTTTAGTATTAAGTAGTATTTTTGTTGTTTTCTAATTCTTTGAAAACTGATCAGCCATTTTGGAAGGTATGGACAATCTCCATGATTGTCTTTATCTTACATTTATAAAGCAATTTGTAGTTTTTAAAGTATTCGTGCTTATTTTACCGTGTGCCTTGCACGCAGTAAGTGCTTCACAAGTGTTCTATCTAGCTATCTCATCCTTACAATAATGCTGAGGCAGACAGGACAAGTATTATTATCCCCATTTTACAGATAAGAATGCTGAGGATGTGAGAGGTTTTGATTTACCCACTGTTGCATCAGTTGTGGAATCAGGATTTGAATGTTGGTCTTCAGTCTCCACAATTGTAACTAAGGCAGGATTGTTAGTATTTTCCACCAGGTGCTGAGATGCAGATGCTGCTGACAGTGTTTCTCCGGGCAGGAATAAATGATGGGTCAGGCACACAGCTGGCATCTGTGCGGGAGGCACATTCTTTGCCGGCTCACCCCATTTGTTAGACGTCCCCATGGCTCATGGTTCTCTTAGGACTATAGCTACAGTGCAGTTGCCCCTGCCCCCTTATCTGGGTGGGCCATCGCTGCCAGGGTCCTGTGACTGTCATACCCCCTCCTACAGCTCATCTTTTTCTATGACTGTTCTCCTGCCTGCAGTTTCTCTCATTTGCATTTCCTCTAAGGAATTCAGGAATGGAGGTGGTTGGCTTTGTAGCAAGAGCACAGGCTAGACTTCCCAAGGGATGGGCTTCCCCTTCCCCAGTGTAACTGCACCCAGCTGGGGCAGAATAGCCTCTGACTCACAGCAGTTCCTTGCCTGGGGACTCACACTTCACCTTTCAGAAGTTGCCCAGGGTGAGCAGCAATGTAAGTGACCTGTGCGACCCTAGTCTTGAAATGCAGACTGAATCAAGGAGGGTTCTGGCATGAAAAGCACTTGGGTGCACCTGCCAAAGAGAGCTTCTCTGTCTCACCCCACCGGCCTCCTCTTCTAGCAGCAGCTTTCTGCTGTGGACCCTCATGTCCAAGGTCTCACCCTGAGGTCTCCCTCCACACTTCAAATATCTTTGACCTTCTTACTAGAATACACCTCTTATTTGAGTCCTGGAGGGCCTGTGCTTTCCCCCTCCCCAACCTTTACCTGCCCCCACCTCCCCGAATATTTGCTTAAACAAAACACTGCATCCTTCAGACTTGCCAGGTGACAGTGTGACCACACCAAAACATGATGTGATTCTAAGTAGGATTCAGGGCAGGAGTAGTAGAAATTTAGCTTTCTTCAAGTTGCCATTACATGAGGAATAAGTCAAGAAACAGAGTCTATGTGTGTATGTGTGTATATACATGCACACATGTTTACTTATGCTTTTTGATTTGCATATTGATTTATATCTATGTGTGTACACATATGTGCTTAATATATGAGCTTTACTAGCGTGTGTGTGTATATATCTATATATACATATATATATATATGTGTGTGCACATATTACACATATAAACTTTAAGAGTGTAAAAGTACACTAAAACTTTTGGGGTACCCTGTATCCATAAACATCTGTTGCCTGAAGACTCAGATAACATATATTACTTTATGGAATTGTAAGGTTTTCTCAGCCTTGTGCTTCAGAGGATTTTCTCCTTCACCCCTCCTGCCTCCCACTCTATTGCTCTGAGCTATTCCCTGCTTGTTGAGTACTTCCACACTTTGAATGGTTACACAGATCAAACAATTCATTTCTAAAATCTAGCAGCTTCTACAAAGTTCTAATAACAGAGCCTGGGCATCCAAGTAGATCAGTCAATCAATTAACAAAGAAGCATTTATTAAAATTTTAATAAATACTTGTGCATATCATTCTTCTGTAGAATATTGGTAAGAGGATTTTTAATAGAAGCTTTATAGCTTTACAATCCAGTAGGCTTCACTTAGTTAAATCTTTATTTCAGTCCATCAACATGATTAATTGATTGACCAAACTCTTGGGGTTCCCCACTATTAAAGCTAAACTAATGTGAACATCTGATTGGCTTAAGCCACTGTGGCTCAGAACTCCCAAGCTCTGGAGATCTACAACCCCAGTCTCCCTGGTACCTTGGATTACAGGTGTGCATCATGCTTGACTAACTTCATCATCTATAAATGAACTTTTTACTTAATTTATTTTTAAAAGATTTACTGTGTTGTTTATAATTTTATTTTAAGTTGGCTTCAAAAAGTTTTTCCACAAGAACATTCCTTTGATTTTATAACAGGAATTAATGGAGAAATAAAATTTGATGTACAGATATTTGCTTTAAAAGCAGCTTTTCAAGGCCACAAAGAAAGGCACATCTGCAACTAGTCTGTTAGACAAAATCAGAGGCAAAAAGACCTTGACAGATTGGAACTGTGAGCCAAATCAAACAGGATGAAATGTTACAAGGACAAATGTAAAAATTGGAAAGTGGGTTCAAAAACCCAATAATATAACTCTGTTATGGGGAAAATCTGACTGGAGAAGCCATCACGTGAAAAGATGTAGGGACTTTAGATTGCCTCGACCTTTAGGAGTCAACCATGTGATGTGACTTCATGAAAATAATAATGGGATCATAATAACATTTGAAGATTTACAAATCTCATCTGATCTTACAACAATCTGGTGAGTTATTATTGTCCTCATTTTACAAATGAGGTAAATTGAAGCTCAGAGAGATTAAGTTACTTACCAGTGGTCACTGTTAGTAAATGCCAGAGGCAGGATTCAAGCCCAGATCTTCCTAACTCTAAGTCCAGTGTTCTTTCTGCTGCATACTATTTATTATAGTATAACTGTCCAAAACCAGGGAGGCAATCATCGTACACTTCTCTGGTTAAGCCATACATGGGTTTGGAGGAGGGCAGCCAGGATGATGTTACTAAAAACTCCATCAAATGAGGAAAGAATGATTGAATGAACTGAGGAAGAAGAATCATGGTAGATGAGAAGATGACCCTCTTCAGAGGTGGGAGGATAAAATGAGATAATATTTGTAAAGCACTTTGCAAACCATAAAACACCACATCAGTGCTGTTTATTACTGTTGTTATTGTTTTCATCTCTCTTCCTGTAGAAAGAGGATTAGATTTATTCTCTTTGGCTCCCTCCATAGGACATAACTAGTACCAAAGGGTGGATTCTTTAGGAAGGTCAGTTTCAGCTAATTAAATAGGGAAGACACTGTTAACAATGAGAATCCCTCCCAGGGTGGAATGGGTTTCCTTATGATTCAATTCAATTAAATATTCAGTGCAATAAACATTAAGTGTTGACTATGTGCTGGGCACTGTGCTAAGTGCTGGGGAGACAAATAAGAGAAAGAAAGACAGTCCTAAACCTCAAGGGGCTTATAATCTGATGGAAAGTGGGATGGGAGGGAGGGGGGAAAAGGACACTAGGGGTCAACTTGTTCTGGAGAGTTCAGACCGAGGAGAGATGCAACTGTAAAGTGCAGTATTAATGAATGAGTTTATGAATTGGTGAGTTATAAGTTAATAAAGTACCCCTTTCTAGAAAATGTTTAGGCAGAGTGTGATTAACACACCAGCAGGGGATATTGTAGAGCGGATTACTTGATCAGCTAAGGAAGGATCTGCACTAGATTACCTCCAGGGTCCCTTTTAACTCCACAAGCCTAGGAAGGGATCTACTGTATTTCCACTATGTTGAGCATGACAAGCCCAAGCCACATGATTAAGATTCTGTGGTGTATAGCAGCAGACTCATCAATTGTGGGGGAGGAGGTGGTAGAAGTAGAACTACCCTCATAAGGTTTATGGATTTCAACAATCTATTGCTGAAAGTTGGGCAAGATCATAGGGCATATAGGCCTTATTTCTTATGGTTTTATTATTGATTTCATCTCTGTTCTGTGAGCAGGTTCAAATAGCTTGGTGTTGTTCACTGTTGGTGAACTTTTTATAGCTAATGATAGAATGTAAGCTCCTTGAGGTGAGGAATTGTTCCTTTCCCTTCCCTTCCCTTCCCTTCCCTTCCCTTCTCTTCCCTTCCCTTCCCTTCCCTTCCCTTCCCTTCCCTTCCCTTCCCTTCCCTTCCCTTCCCTTCCCTTCCCTTCCCTTCCCTTCCCTTCCCTTCCCTGCCCTTCCCTGCCCTGCCTTTTTTCCCCTCTGCTCTTCCCATTCCTTTCCTCCCCTCTTCTCTCCTTCCCTCCCCTTCCTTGCCTTCCCTTCTTTCTCTCCTCTCCTCTCTTCTTTTCCTTCTTTTTTTGATCTTTTATTCTCAGATCGTAGCACGGTGCCTGGCACCTAGTAGGTTATTAATAAATGCTTGTTGACTGACTAAATGAATGAATGAAATTTACCATTCTGGCATGCATACTATCAAATTTAATTGAAATAAATCAGTGCTTGAAGTAGGGTGGGATGAGAGAGGATACCATTCTACATTTTCCCAATAGCACTTAAAATTGTCCCACTCTTCTTAGTGGACATCCATGAAAAATACATAGATTTCCTGTCCTTTCATTTTCTTCAACTGATATAATACAGGCAAAAGGATTCTCTGGAGTCAGAAAGAGCCGAGTTCAAATAAGGTTCACACATGGCTTTGGTGCCCCTTTGGGCAGGTCACAGACTTCTTGGGCCCTAAATTTCCTAATCTATAATTGAGGGCATTGGACTAGAGGCTTCTGAGTTCCCCGCCATTTCTAAATCTAGGCTACTGTGATACAGAAACAATCTCACTTTATTTTTTCTATCTCCCTCAATTTCAGCTACTTACACCATTTTGTATTACTTAGAAATGAAAGGCAGCATGGTGTGGTGAATAAGGAGCCATCTTAAAGCCAGAAAGACCTTTATTCAAGTCCTGCCTTTGACACAAACTGGCTATGTGACCCTGGGCAAGTCATTCAGCCTCTCAATGGTCTAGACCAGGGGTGGGGAACTTGCAGTCTTGAGGCCATATATGGCTGTCTAGGTCCTCAAGTGCAGCCCTTTGACTGAATCCAAACCTCACAGTCAAATCCCCTTAATAAAAGGATTTATTCTGTAAAACTTGGACTCAGACAAAAGGCCACACTGGAGGACCTAGAAGGCCACACGTGGCCTCTTGGCCACAGGTTCCCCACCCCTGGTCCAGGCAACACTCTAAGATTATGTAAATTACACAAGGTGATGACTACATTAGTGTTGGGATTTTTCTTATCTGAGAGTTCCCTATACCATTGGTAGGGAAGATCATTCAGTTCACCAAAGAGTTATAGAGGACTTGCTGTGTTGAGAGGTATTCTAAGTGTTAGGAGAAATACAGTCATTAGATAAAAACAGAATCTCTCCCCCGATAGAGCTTATAGTTTAGTGTAGTCATCAATATTCGCCCTAGCTAGTTCTATCCCACCATAATTTACATTCTCCTCTGCTCTCCTGGTACACTATTCCCATGAGATCCTCTGCTCTAGTCAATTCAATTCAAGGAGCATTTGTTAACCATTGACTGTGCTTAATAGGCACAAGGGGAATAAGGCACAGAAATAAACAGCTGAAGATTGTCTCATTACCTACATTGACCCACTTCTCAAAATCAGCCCTTGAATGCATTCAATATGTCTGTCATCTGCCTTTGACTGTCTGTCTGTCTAGCTGTCTTTCCATCCATGCATCCATCTATCTTTCTCTCTCTCCATATGTCTATCTCTACGTATCTATCTACTTTTCCATCCATCTATCTATCTTTCTGTCTTTATCTCCCTGTCTGTCTGTCTGTCCGTCTATCTATCCATCCATCCGTCTGTCTTTCTATCCATACATTTATCTATCTGTCAATCTCTCTCTCTTTCCATCCATGTATCTATCTGTCTGTCTGTCTATCTGTCTGTGGATCTGTCTTTCTGTCTGTCTTTCCACCCATGCATCTCTCTCTTTCTCTCTCTGTTTATCTATCTCTCTAATACATCATTCATCATGGATTTCTCGTGTCATCCTAGGTCATCTTATGCATGTTACCTTTTTATTTAGGGGACAATACAGTCATGGAAATAGGCATCCCACATGTCTCTTTGGCCAGATGGAAATGGTTACTAGAAAGTGCTGATGAATGCAGAATTTTTATACATATTGTTTTCACAATTAAGAAAGGGCCAACACAGAGCTATTCAGCACAAAGCCAGTGGGGGAATTCAGCTTCCATTTGCTGCTATAAATTTTATTCTCCCTGCTGCCAGCAAACATGAAAGGTTCCAATTCAATGGCCAATTCCAGTGGGCCTGCCGGACAGAAGTGAAAAATTATCTGCTGACCAAATGCTGATAGAACAGGCATGTTCACAATGCTAGCTCAATCAGAGGAATAAAGAAGAGCTGATTAGAGTTATTGATAAGAAGTTTTTGACGTTGATAGGGTTGAAAGGGTCCTTGCGCCAACTAGTTTACCAGGCTGTATACATATCTAGGATAAAATAATAGCAAAATAAAGATTTTGCCTCTTATGCCCACATACTTGAGAAGAGATCAGAAGGTCAGAGACTGATTAGAAATAAAAGCTCGCATATGTTATATGTATTGAAGAGAGAGTAAAACTCCAAATGCTTGTTCTAGATCTAGATCATAGCTCTTAAGAAGGAAAATAGGCCAGAAAAGAAGACACACTAGTAACCAGCTTAGAATAAGGAGAGGACCTAAATGCTGTGTATGATGAATGAATAGCATCAATTAAAAAAAAAGATGTGATTTGCCATTAATCCACAACAGATGAATTCTGAGGCTCTATCAGTAGATATGTTTGTAACAATTTCAGATGTCCTGTGATTCCATCTGAAAGAGCAATGCAAGAAGACAGATTTACAGATGGCTTTCTGAAATTTATCTTGGTCCTGTCTTTATTTATCAGTGATGCTTTTCCTCCATCTTAGACATCTCTAACTCCTTCCAGATTAGATAACTTCCATACTTTGACTGATGCTTTGATGGATCAGGGATCTCACTGCTTCTGAGTACTCTTTATGTTGATGCACAAACAGCCCATCCATTTTTTCTCAGCCAGTGTGGCTTTTGTGTGCATCCTCAAAGCCTTTCCTCCCTGCTACTTCTCCCCACAAACTCATCTCTGTCCACCTCATCCCTACTCCTCAACAGTCTGTTATCACCTCTGCTCTCTTGTTACATTGTTCCCTTTGGAATTCCTGCTCTATTTTTTCTTTCTTTCTTTTTTTGAAGTAAATTCAATTCAGTTCAATAAGCATTTATTATATGTCTACTCTGTGTCAAGAACTCTGGCAAGCCCTGGGGTTACAAAGACAGAAACAAAATAATCCTTGCTGTCAAGGATCTTACCTTTTATTGGGAGGACACAACGTGGTCACAGATCAATGAAAGCAAACTATGTATAAAATTATTTTGAGGGCAGATTTCTTTAAATTAACAATTGGGGGGATCAAGAAAGGGCTCTGGGTGTCACTTGAGTCAAGCCTTGAAGGGTGCTGGCAGTTCCAGGGGGCAGAGATGAAGAGGGAGCCCGTTTCACAGGTGGGAGCAATATGTAGAGGAAAAGATGCTGAAGGTGGAATGTTTTATTCAGAGAACAGCAAATAGATCCATTTGGCCTGAACATTAAGTGCATGAAATTCAGTAAGGTATATTCATTCTGGAAAGAGAGATTGGAGCCAGATTGTAAAGAGTTTTAAATGCCAAAATGGAGGTTTATATATTGTATCCTAGAGAAAACAGGAAAACGTTGAAATTTCTTGAAGCAAAGTCAGAACTATGCTTTAGGAATATTGATTTGGCAGTTGCATGGAGGATTAGTGGAAAGGACAGATAATGGGGGGCAACTAAACCAATATGGATGCTATTATAATAGTCCAAGTGAGAGGATGTGGAGGATGTCATGGAAGTAGTATCAATAAGACTTGGCAACTAATTAAATGTGGGATGGGTGAGTTAGAGTTAAGAGGTGAGAATGGCTCCTAGGTTGTAAATCTGGATGACTGATAGGATGGTGATACCTTTGAAATAAAGAGGAAAATTGGCATGGGGTAGACTTAAATTTAAGGGGAAAATTTCCATCCAAGTTACATGGAGGACATGTTGATTTGGAGATCCCTGTGGGACATTCGGGTGGAGAGCTCAGGAGAGAGATGAATGAATGAAAAAGCATTCGTTAAGCAGTTACTATATGCCAAGCATTGGGAATGCCAGTACAAAAGCAAAGGTAGTCCTTGCTCTGAAGGAGTTTACTTCTAATAGGAGGAGACAACACACTAATCAACCAATAAGCATTTATTAAGTGCCTGTTATGTGCCAGGTATTATCTAGGCAGTAAGAATACAAAGGAAAAAAAAAGAATGGTATCTGCTTTTAAGGAGCTCATATTTAATCAGAGGAGGATATATTTATATATACATACATATATGCATGTATATAAAATAATATATTTATACATGTGTACATATATATTCAATATACATGTAAATATATACTGAATAAATGTAAAATAAATATAAGATAGCTAAATTTAAAGTAGTTAGCGTCATGTCATAGATGTTACCATTAGATACTGGGATTCCATTTCCTTGATCAAAAACTCTGACATTCTCCAATCTGGCCTTAACCTTGGATTATTACATCCTTATGCCTTGCCCCTCCTAAACTTATCTTTTCCCTAATAGCAGTCTTACTACTCTCTAATACCTCTTACTAATTTCTCAGGCTGTTACTCCTGTTCTGACTTCAGTTTCTTCCCTTCCCACACTTGACCATGTAGTTTACCATTTTATCTCTATATTTTCATGCACTTCTGAATCTCTCACTCACTTGTCCTGTTACCGATCAATCACTCTTTTCGGAATCCCAGTTCTGGATCACTGCTTCTACGCAGGTGCTGGCTATACAAAGTTTGGAGGAAGCCGTGTAACTGAGCTAACTGGGTATGCAAGAATTCATGTTACTAAACTCAAGTGAGCCCTCCCTGCAGCAAGGTAGCCTTTTTACCTCTCCCTAATTGAGTCACTATCTCACCCTTCATAAAGGCTCTAAACCTTCTCTTCTCTCCTTAAGTCTATTATACCTTACTCTAGCCTCATCCTCTCAGCTGAGGGTCACATTTCACACTTTACTTAGAAAGTTGAGGTAATTCTGAAACTTTTTCTTCTCTTTATCTTAAAATCCCTAGACACATGACCCATTCACTCCTCCTTTCCTCCAGGATCTGGTAATGAGGTGGCCCTTCTTGCCAAAGAAAACTCCTTCATATGTGCCCTTGATCCTAACCTCTTCTACTTTCTCCTTTTATACCCCACTTCTCTAGTTTGCAGGCTCTCTATCTACTGATTCTTCCCCTATTGTCTTTGAACATGCCCAAGTATCTTTTATTCTTACATACCTTTACTGTTTCCTACCAATACCTCAAGTAATCACCTTTCCTCTCTTCTCAGTCTAATTCACAGGGAAAAAAAAAAGCTATCTGTACTCTTTTTCTCCACTTCCTCTCCTCTCACTCACTTCTTAACCCTTTGTAATCTGGCTTCTGACATCATCATTCAACTGAAACTGCTCAATAATCTCTTTTTTTTTTAAACCTATAAAATAATTTATTTTTAACATTCTTTTCTTATTAAATTTTGAATTCCAAATTTTCTCCCTCCCAAACCTACTGAGAAGACATGCAAAGTGATATTAATCATACATATGAAATTGTGCAAAATATATTTCCATATTAGCCATATCATAAAAAGCAAGAAAAGTAAAACAAGAAATTACACTTCAGTTTGCACTCAAAGCTCATCAGTTTTCTCTCTCTGGAGGTTGATAGCATTTTTTCATCATGATTCCTTTGAGACTGTCTTGAATCATTATATTGATGAGAGTAGCCAAGTCTTTAACAGTTGATCATCATTACAACATTGCCCTAACTGTGCACAATGATTTCCTGGTTCTTCTCATTTCACTTTGCATCAGTTCATAAAGGTGTGGCCATGGATTTTCTGAAACCACTTTCCTTGTCATTTCTTACAGTGCAGTAGTACTCCATCACAAGTGTGTGTCACAACTTGTTCAACCATTACCCAATTGATAAGCATCTCTTCCATTTTTGATTCTTTACCAGTTCAAAAGCACTGCTATAAATATTTTTGTATATATAGTTGTTTTTTCCTTTTTTAAAAAATCTCTTTGGGGTATAGACCTAGTAGCAGTATTACTGGGTCAAAGGGTGTGCACAGTTTTATATTTCTTTGAGTGTACTTCCTGACTGTTCTGCAGAATCATTGGATCAGTTCACAACTCCACCAACAGTTTATTAGTTTACCTATTTTTCCTCATCCTCTCTAAAATTTGTCATTTCTGTTATGTCTGAGGGGGTAACTCAGAGTTGTTTTAATTTGTATTTCTCTAATCAGTAGTGATTTGGAGCACGCTTCATGTGACTATACATAGCTTTGATTTCTTTTTCTGAGAACTTCCTGTTCATATCTTTTGACTATTCATCAATTGGGAAATGGCTCTTTTTTTTTTAATAAATTTGGCTCAGTTCCCTATATGTTTTGAGAAATGAAGAATTTATCCAAGAAATTTGCCCTTAAATTTTTTGGATATTACTTCTTTGTCTGTGGTGCCTTTCAGCAAAATATGGTTTCTGTGATTATCTCTTTTAATTAAGTCTATTATTGCTTTTGCTTTGTCTGAGATCATGATTGATACCCATGCCTTTTTTTACTTCAGTGGAAGCAGAATAGATTCTGCTGCAGCCCTTTATTTTAACTCTGTGTGTGTCTTTCTGTTTTAAGTGTATTTCTTGTAAACAACATTTCTTGTTGGATTCTGGTTTCTACTAGATTGGATTCTGCTATCCACTTGCATTTGATGAATGATGTCATACTATTCACATTCAGTTATGATTATTGACTGTGTATTTCCTTCCATCCTATTTTCTTCTGTTTATCCTTTTCTTTTTTCTTTATTCTTTCCTACCTCAAAAGTTTACTTTATTTCTGACCACTGATTGCCTTGATCTGCCTTCTCTTTTATTATTTATTGCCTCCCACCTCTCCCCATATCTTTTATCCCCTTTTTCCTGATTTTTTTATTGGGTAAGATAGATTTCAGTACCCAATTGAGTGTGTACATATATATATATATATATATATATATATATATATATATATGTATATATACACATATATATTCTTCCCCCTTCGAACCAATTCCAGTGAGGCTGAGGTTCAAGCATTGCCTGTCAATTTCCCCATCTGGTATAAAAGATCTTCTTTGTGTACTTCCTTTATGTGAGAAAATTTTCTCCATTCTTCCTCTCCCTTTACCCTTTTACCAGTGTATACCTCTTTCTCACTCCTACATTCCCTTTTTTTGGAGATTATCCTAAAGTAATTGACTCACACCCATGCCCTCTATGTAGACTCCTTCTAACTGCCCTAATAATGCTAAAATTCTTAGGAGTTACATGTATCACATTCCCATATAGGAGTGTAAGCAGTTTAACTCTGTTAAGTCCCTTATTACTTTTTCATGTTTACATTTTTTATGCTTTTCTTGAGTCTTGTGCTTGAATGCTCTGTTCTTTTCATCAGGTGTGCTTGGAATTCCTTTATTCCATTAAACATACATTTTTCCCCTGAAGGATTATACTCAGTTTTGCTGATTAGGTTATTCTTAGTTGCTATTGTAGCTCCTTTGACTTCTGGAATATCATATTCCAAGCCCTTTACTCCTTTAGCATGGAAGCTGTAAAAGCTTATGTGATCCTAACTGTGGTTCCATGATATTTAAATTGTTTCTTTTTGGCCACTCACAGCATTTTCTTTGTGACTTGGGAGCTCCAGGATTTGACCATTATATTCCTGGGAGCTTTCATGATAGGATCTCTTTCAGGAGGTATTTGGGGGATTCTTTCAATTTCTATTTTACCTTCTGGATCTAGGATATCAAGATTGTTTTCCCTTATTATTTCTTGAAATATAATGTCTTTCTTTGATCATACCCTTCATTTAGTCCAATAATTCTTAAATTCAGGTAATCCAATAATCCTCAAATTCTCTCTCCTCAATCTGTTTACCAGGTCAGTTTTTTTTTTCTATGAGATATTTCAGTTTTCTTCTGCTTTCACTCTTTTTACTCTATTTTATTATTTCTTGATGTCTCATAGAATCATTAGCTTTTAGTTGCCCAATTCTAATTTTTAAGGAATTGTTTTCTTCAGTGAGCTTTCATACCTTTTTTTCCATTTGGTCAATTCTGTGTTTTTTGGTTTTTTTTTTAGGGTATTTTTCTTTTTTTTTTCTTTAATATAGATTTATTTATTTTTAGTTTTCAACATTTACTTCCACAAGATTTTGGGTTCCAAATTTTTATCCCATCTCACCCCTCCCCCACCCCAAGATGGGATACATTCTGAATACCCCTTCCCCTAGTCTGCCCTCTCTTCTATCTCTCCCGCCTTCTCTTATCCTCTTCCCCTTCTATTTTCCTGTAGGGCAGGATAGACTTCTGTACCACATTTCCTGTATTTCTTATTTCCCAGCTGCATGTGAAAACATTTTTTTAAAACATGTGTTTTTAAAACTTTGGGTTCCAATTTTTCTGCCTTCCTCCCTCCCCACCCACCTCATTGAAAAGGCAAGCAACTCAACGTAGGTTATACATGTGCAGTTATGCAAAACACTTCCATAGTAGACATGTTGTGAAAAACTAACTCTATTTCCCTTAATCCTATCCTGCCCCCCCATTTATTCTATTCTTTCTTTTGACCCTGTCCCTCCTCAGAAGTATTTGCTTCTGATTACACCCTTTCCCAATCGGCCCTCCTCTCTATCATCCCCTTGCTCTCTTGTCCCCTTCCACTCCTATTTTCCTGTAGGGGAAGACAGATTTCCATACCTAACTGAGTGTGTATGTTATTCCCTCCTTAAGCCAAATCCTATGAGAATAAGATTCCCTCATTTCCTCTCACCTTCCCCCGTTTCCCCTCCACTGTAAGAGCCTTTTCTTTTCTGTTTTTTTTTTGTGAGATAATTTACCCCATTCTACCTCTCCCTTTCTTCTTCTCCTAGTATAACCCTCTCTCATCCCTTAATTTTATTCTCCAGATATGACCCCTTAATCTTCAACTTACCCTATGCACTCTATCTATCTGTCTATCTATCTATCTATCTATCTATCTATCTATCTATCTATCTATCTATCTATCTATCTGTCTGTCTGTCTGTCTGTCTGTCTGTCTGTCTGTCTGTCTGTCTGTCTATCTATCTATCTACCTATCTATCTACATATAATTTTGCCCCCTCCAACTACCCTAATACTGACAAAGGTCTCATGAGTAATAAATATCATCTTTCCATGCAGGAATGTAAACAGTCCAACCTTAATAAGTCTCTTATGATTTCTCTTTCCTGTTTACCTCTTCATGTTCCACTTGAGTCCTGTATTTGAAAGTCAAATTTTCTATTCAGCTCTGGTCTTTTCATCAACAGTGTTTGAAAGTCCTCTGTTTCACTGAATGACCATTTTTTCCCCTGAAGGATTATACTCAGTTTTGTTGGGTAGGTGATTCTTGGTTGTAATCCTATCTCCTTTGCCCTCCAGAATATTATATTCCATGCCCTGCAGTCCTTTAATGTATAAGCTGCTAAATCTTGTGTTATCCTGATTGTGTTTCCACAATACTTGAATTGTTTCTTTCTGGCATTTTCTCCTTTACCTGGGAACTCTGGAATTTGGCTACACTATTCCTAGGAGTTTTCCTTTGGGGATCTGTTTCAGGAGGAGATCTGTGGATTCTTTCAATTTCCATTTTGCCCTCTGGTTCTAAAATATCAGGGCAGTTTTCCTTGATTTTTGAAAGATGATGTCTAGGCTCTTTTTTTGATCATGGCTTTCAGATAGTTCAATTATTTTTAAATTCTCTCTCCTGGATCTATTTTCCAGGTCAGTTGTTTTTCCAATGAGATATTTCACATTGTTTTCTAATTTTTCATTCTTTTGAATTTGTTTTACAGTGTCTTGATTTCTCATAAAGTCACTATCTTCCAATTGCTCCATTCTAATTTTTAAGGAAGTATTTTCTTCAGTAAGTTTTTGGACTTCCTTTTCCATTTGGCCAATTTTGCTTTTTAGGGCATTTTTCTCCTCTTTGGCTTTTTGGACGTCTTTTGTCATTTGGGTTAGGCTATTTTTAAGTTGTTATTTTCTTCAGTGTTTTTTTGGGTCTCCTTTAGCAAGCTGTTGACTTGTTTTTCGTGATTTCCTTGTATCACTCTCATTTCTCTTCCTAGTTTTTCCTGTACTTGTCTTACTTGCTTCTCAAAATCCCTTTTGAGCTCTTCCAAGGCCTGGGACTGATTCATATTTTTCTTAGAGGCTTTGGATGTAGGAGCTTTGACTTTGGTATCTTCTTCTGGTTGTATGTTTTGATCTTCTTTGTCACCAAAGTAAGATAATATAGTCTGATTCTTTTTGAGAGGTTTGCTCATGATCCCAGCCACCTACTTAAGTTTTAAAGTCTTTGTTCAGGTAAGAGTCTGCTTCCAATGTGGAGAATGTACTGTCCCAAGTTTCAGGGGTTTTGTGCTGCTGTTTCCAGAGATACTTGTAGGGACCTGTAAATTTTCAGTTCTTGCAAAGTGGTATGATAAGGGTGAGATCTTTACTCCTTTCCTGGCCTATGCTCTGGTCTGTTAGTGACCACAAGCATTCCTTTCTGTCCTGGAGCTGTGAGGATGGTTTCCTTTACACAGCCACTACAAGCTCCATCATGCCAGCACTCCTCCTCACCCCAGGACTGTTGCCCAGAACTGTGACCCAGACAGGCAAAGCAAGAGATTCCTGCCTCAGCACTGGCAAAGAGATCCCTGCAATCCACCTCTGATCAGCCACTCGATTTGTCCTCTGTTTGTGGGGCAGAAGCTCAGGATGCAGCCACCACCCTGGTGCCCATGCTCTATACTCTATGCTCTAGAACTGGCTCTGAGACCTAGCTCCTCTCTCACTGCAGAAACAGACTTTTCCCACTGACCTTCTAAGTTATCCTTGGCGTTTGTGGGTTGAGAATTCTGGAAACCACCGCCGCGATTCAGTTCTCTGAGGCCTGTTCCAGGTTTACAGTGGCCTGTGCCTCTACACCTCACTCTGCTCGTCTCCCCACCTGGCATGATGTACCTTTCCAATCAATCATCCAGTTTGTCTTGGGCTGGAAATTTGCTTCACTCTGTCTTTTTGTGGGTTCTGCTGCTTTAGAATTTGTTTAGAGTTATTTTTTATTGGTATTTGGAGGGGTTTGGGGGAGAGCTCAAGCAAGCTTCTGCATTCATTCCGCCATCTTGGCTCTGCCAAAGAGTTTTTTTCTTCAGTGAATTTTTGTACCTCTTTTCCATTTGACCTGTTCTGCTTGAGGGAATTTTTGTGCCTCTTTTACCATTAGGCCAATTCTGTGTTTTTGTTTTTTTTTAAGGCAATTGGGGTTAAGTGACTTGCCCAGGGTCACACAGCTAGTAAGTGTCAAGTGTTTCGTCTGAGGTTGGATTTGAACTCATGTCCTCCTGACTTCAGGGTCAGTGCCCTATCCGCTGTGCCACCTAGCTGCTCCCCAATTCTATTTTTAATGTGATGTTTTCCTCAGTAATTTTGTGCCTCTTTTATCAAGCTGTTCATTCTCTTTTTATAATTTTCTTGCATGACACCTTTATTCCCATTTTTTCTCTATCACTCTTATCTTGTTCTTTAACACTTCCAGGAATTCTTGTTGGGCTTGTGTCCAATTTGTAGTTTTCTTTCGGACTTTGCTTGTAGCTGTTTTCACATTATTGTCTTCTTCTGAGTTTATGTCTTGGTTTTCCCTGCCACCATAGTAGTTTTTATGATCAAGTTATTTTTTAGTTGTTTGCTTTCCCAGCCTAATTTTTTAAGATTTTAAACATTAAGTTGAAGTTGGCCACTTCTTGGCCTTGGAAATGTAATCAGGTCCCCTGCTCTACTGCAGCCACAAGTACTAGTGCTCTGCTGTACCTTTGAACTGGGACCAGGGCCCCTGCTGCCTTGTACCTTATCACCAATGTTCCCAGAACCGCATATGAGCAGTAGAGTCGCCAATCAGCACTAGCAGCATCTAGTGCCAGCAGAGCATCTCCTGTAATCTGTTTCTGATGAGTAGTTCAACCTCCTCACTGTGTCTTGGCTGGGAGCTCCTGAAGCTGCTGCTGCCGCTGCTATTGCAGCTGCCTCCAAAGCCCAAGGCTGGTGGTGCTGCTGCCGTGCTCCCACTCCCACTCTGGTGCTACAGACTTCTTCTGTCAACTGTCTAAGTTGAATTAGCCTGGAAAAATGTCTTACTCTGCCCTTTTCTTGGCTCTGCCTCTTCAAAATTTGACTTGAGGAGTTGTTTTCAAGTTTTTTTTAAAGGAATGTTAGGAGAGTTCAGTGAGATGGCTGCCTCTAATCCACCATCTTCCTTCATTTGCCTTTTAAGGCAGGTAGGTGGTTCAGTACTTAGAATGCTGGGGCTAAGTTCCTTAGTTATTTCCTTCAAAACTCTTCTCAAGTGCTGCCATACATTAAGCTCTTTCTGACTCCCCAGTTAACTCTCAATAATCTCTTAGTTGAAAAATATGGTAGTCTTTTTGAGTCCACGTCTTTCTTGACCTCTCCACAACATATGATGCTGTTGACTGCCTCCTCCTACCTAGTTACTCTCATTTCTGGATTGTTGTAGAACCACAGAATTATAGAATTTGAAAGTTGGAATGACCTAATTAAGTGTAAATCCAACCCATAGTTACTCATGACACTGTCCTCTCCTAATTTTTACTTTAAATGACTGACCACTACTTCTCATTATCCTTTGCTTGTTGATCATCCACATCTCTCCCGCCTTACTATGGACCTCAAGGTTTTGAACGAGACTGGATGTGGAATTTTGGGAGTCATCTGCATAGAAAGATTATTGGAATCAGTGGGAGCTGATGAGATCACCAAGAAGAAGAGAGAGAAGAGCAGAGACCAGGTTAGAGCCCTGGGATTTATCCAGGCATAGAGATCACCCACAGTTTGGTCCTTCAGAATTGTCATCTTCTACAGCTCACAGGCCTATAGCATTATGAGAAGAATTTTGGCATTAAGAAAATGGGGTTTTGATTCAGGGAGAGACTAGGGGTCATTGAAAGCACTGCATAATTTCCCAAGTGCAATCTAGTCCATACTGACTTCTTCCAATTCAAATTTGGGCCAGCTCATCATCTATTTACAGCCTCTGTTCAAGATATTTGTAACTTATGGACATGCTGTGTGGACTACTCTTCCAACTTCATGTCATAGTCTGGGCAGCAGATAACCTTCATCCATTCCATTTGTCCATAGTAGGCATTTAATGAATGTTTGTTGAACTGAATCATTGAAAGGCAGGGAATAGAATTTAATCATCTGGAGGCAAGGCCTCTATGAGGTAATATGGCTTGGACCGGAGAACTGCTCCCCAGAGAGCTGTCCCAAGCAGAGCCGAGGCTCTTGGGGATTGATAAGAGCAGCTGAAGAGTTGTGAACAGTGACCATTCCATTTATTGCTGAAGGGTTTTTGGCTAGATACTGAGTAGACTAAAATAACTAAATTTAATTTAAAATAAAAGGAAAATAAAGGAAGAAATAAAGAGCTGAATGAAATATTGTATGTACTGATTCCTGGTGTAAACTTCAGTCATTGTGAAATGAGGCACCCTTAATCTTCCAGAGGGGGAAGGCAGGTTATTCAGAACCAAAGGTCCTGGCAGTTTTTTCCCCCATGGCTGCTGTGGCTAGATCTCTGGCTTGTCTTTGGGGCAATTTAGCAGGGAATTGTGGATGGAAAGAGAGGGATAGTATGTGTATAACTGGACTTTGAGGGCAGCTGGGGTGTATGCAGCATTTTGTTTGTTTAGAGAATAAGTAAGAATTCATGTTTTACTTTTTTTAACTTTTTTTTTTACTTCTTGATTTTTTTTCTCCATATGACTTCGATTTTCCTGCGTAAATGTATAGATAAAAAATTGTTATTTCTTGTAAATAATGTGTTACGTGTATCTGTGAGTCTGTGTGATATGAGCCCTTTGTGTGTAAATCAGGATTGTAACAAATAATTATGGTACCTAGGTCAAGATTCAGAAAAGGTACCCATAAGGCCTTAGAATAACCCTCAGCTCTGCTCTCTCCTATACCCCTCACATCTAATCAGTTGCCACAGCATCATTCCTATCATCACCTTTTTCCACTCACATAGCCTCCACCCTTGTCCAGACTCTCATCACTTCTAGACTGGACTATTGCAGTAGCCTCCTAATCAATCTCCCCGACTCCAGTTTCTCCTCCCATCAGCTTCCAGTTTGACTTTCCAAAAGCACACCACTGATGGTGCCATTCCCCTGATGAAGAAACTCCTTTGGCTCATTCTAGAATCAGATAAAATTCAGACTATTGAACTTTTAAAGCCCTTTGTAACCTGGCTTTAGCCTATGTGTCCAGGCTTAGTTTACATTGCTTTTTAAAAAAATAATCTCTATATTCTGCCAGTCTGACTGAAAGGAAGTGTTTGTGTGTTGTTCAGTCCTTCTAGTCATGGATGATGGAATAGGTAGATGAGAACACTTTGTTCCAATGGCCATGAAAGTGACTGAAGCAGGCCCTGTGGAGCTTGGTCAGGTCATCCATTGCATCCTGTGCCATCACCAGTCATCTTGACTTTTGTCTCGCCTCTGGGAGGAGGGAGGCTGAAGACTCTGTGCACCTCTGCCTCGTTTAAATACAGTTCACGTGCAAGTCAAGACATCGTCGTCGGTCCTCTCTGAAATCGAAAAGACGCCACCCCCATCACCCCCATCACCCCCATCACCCCCAGCAACAACAAAACCATTCTGTCACATTGGCCTCTTTGCTGTTCCTCGTGCCTGCCTCCTGTTGTAGCTCCATGCTTTTTCACATGCCTGGAATGCACTTATTCCTCATTTCCATCTCACAGACTTCCTAGCATCCTTTAAAGTTTAGCTCAATTTAGCAACACCCATTGCTGCTAGTGCTTGCCCCGAATTACTTTGTAATTATTTTATACATAAGTTTCTATGTGTGTGGTATCACCTCCCCACACTTCCCTCCCGTCACCCCATTAGGATGTAAGCACCTTGAGGGAAGGAACTGTGTGGTTTTTGCTTCCACTGTGCCTCGCACTGTGCCTAGTGCATGGGAGGTGCTTCATACTCATTGAATTGTTGAACTAAAACAAATTTAGTTGGAAAAGGGACGGACCCTGAAACATTATGCCATGGCAGAGCAGCCAGAGACCCTGAGGTACGGCCTTGAGGTCACCCCTGAGGAGGCCTCTGCTAGAAAAAGGAGTGGAAGTGAGATGGGGTCATTGGGAGAAGAAGTAAGAAGTGACTGCTTTACCTGTGCTTGATAACTTGTTTCTGGGCTCAGCTGTTTGTGAGGAGATGAGTAAAAGCGCTAAGTCGTCTGTCAAATTCCGTTGTTGTCTCTGTGTGTATATGTAGTGTGTGTGGACATGCATGGTTTTGTCCATATTTCTTGTGGCTTCACCCCCATTTGGGTTGTACCGTAATCCGTTAGAGAGAGAACTTAACTAAAAGTCCAGAAATCTGAGTTCTAGTCATGTTCTCCTACTCATTCTCTGTGTTAACTTGGGCCAGCTTACCTTCGAAGCTCAGTTTATAAAAAAATACTCTACAGATAAGAAGGTTTAAATCACATTCAGGCTCTCTTCTAGCTGTATTACGATGCTATGATCTTCCACTAATACAATGAACCATACGTCTTGTGCCTTCATACTACAAAAATCATAAAAAATGCACCTGTGTGGAGTGACAAGGCTTGCATCCAGGGTGAAAGCGCAGCTCCAGAAGTGACGGAAAAGCAACACGATTCATCCTTGCCTAGGCACCACCCTTTTCTCTCTCTCCTTCTAAGTTGTTTCTTATTGGTCCTTGAGTAAGCCCCCTGCCTCTCCAGAGGCTACACATCCTTATGCAATTAGCTTTTGGTGAAGAGGCGAGAACAGAGAATTGCCTTCACTCTCTGCAGTCTACTGCCATCTCTTCTCTGTCTATCCTGAATACAGTTATCCCTTCCACATCATGAGGGTTAGGGGCGCCCTCCCTCTTCCTCATGATCTAGAAAATCTGCATAAAATTTTTGATCTCTCTTTGTACCAGAAAAGAAGTCTGGATTATTATGATACTGAAAGAGAAAAAAAAATGTTGATATCATACAAGATTATATACATGTTTTATGCATTTCTGAGCTTCCAAACTTTTTTTGTATCATCTGTTGGCCTTAGCATGTTGTCTGAAGCTTCCGCAAAACTCCCAAAAAATTCCCAGTTAATTTCTTATGTGACTAGCAATGTATCAGAACTGTAATGGAGAAAGTTGCAATGTGGAAGGGATAACTATACCTATACAACTGAGGTTGATAGGTATTGTTTTAACTTGGATAATTTTTAAGCCCTCAATCCCATTCAAAGGCAAAAACAACTTTTTTACCCACTGTGACAGCCTGCTTCCTCCCCCCCAGGGAACAGGTCAGCATAGACTGTGAGCTCCTTGAGAGTAGCCACTGCTTTTGCCTTTGCCTTTCTTTGTACCCCTAACCCTTAGCACAATGTCTGGCACACAGTAGGTGCTTAATAAGTGGTTATTGACAGACTCAGTTCCATTGACTACTACTACAGTGAGGTTGAATTTAAGTTTCATGTCAGTTTTCCCTGTACTGTTCAGGAAGGAGGGCATACAGCTAGAATGTTACATGCTTAATGAGCCATATTGGTACATGGAAAGAGTCCAAGGAACTGGGTTCAAATTCCACCTCTACTGTTTATGTGACATGTGTGATCATAACCTCTATGGATCCCAATTTCTTCATCTATAAAATTAGAGAGTTGGACTACATGGCCTCCAAGGTGTCTTCTAGCTCAAGATTTATGGTCCTATGAAAACCTCAGTAGGACTAGATGAGGGATTCATGCTTTTTCCTAGGGTGTTGAGAGGACTGAATGGCTAATTTATGATACCTTTCAACCCTTCTCTAAGTTCATAAATTCCCTGGGATCTTTGTTTATCAGGGAAAAGTGGACTTAGTGGACTTAAGAAATAGGGCAAAATGAGCTAAAATTATCTAATTCCAGAAGATTATAATTTAATATAGTTGAAAAGTACTAAAAAGACAATGATTTAGGATGTAAATACCTTCCCTGTGTCAGTTCAGAAGGAAAAGGCCAACTTTAATCTTTTCTAGGCAACCTTGTGATGATGCTAAATAGAACAAATATTAAAGTAAATACTGATTTTCTAACTAGAACAGGAGTCCTAAAGGGTCTGTGGGTAGATTTCAGGGGTCTGTGAACTTGCATGGGAAAAAAAAATACATCTTCATTTTTATTAATCTGTAATAGAAATTTAGCATTTCTTTCAATTAAAAACATTATTCTGAGACTGGGTCCATAGGCTTTCCCTGCCTGCCAAAGGGATCCATAACATATAAAAGAGATTAAGAACTCTTAGACTAGAGGTGAGGGTTTTGTGGGGAGAGCAAATCAAATCTTAAAGCTTGATTTCACATATGTCTCCTAGTAAGGAAAAGAGGAAGGAGAGAGAGGTCACAAGTGATTCATAGAGATAGTACTTGGTAAATGTGATGGAATGGAATTCCCATTAGATTGTAAATTCCTTGAGGGCAGACACTATTTTTTGCCTTTTTTTTTTTTGTATTCGCAGCATAAAGCATAGTGCCTCTCTCATAATAGTCACTTGTTGTGTGTTTATTGATTGATTGATTCTGTACCAAGCTGTATTGCAGATATCCATGCCTCTCATTCTTTCCAAATCAGAATCAAAGAACAATGACAAAGAATTCCAAAGGCCACCATATTTTCAGACAATACCTCACTCGGTCAGGTTATAGGGATCCCTCAGTATTGGGAGTGAATTTTTATTTGGCCAGCAGAATTATAGGTGTTATGAGGATGGTTGCTTGGCTATGGTGGGGAACACCCCCCACTCCACCCAGTCCTAATTATCATCACTGTTTCACTTTATGCTCTTGACTTTCATGAGGGTAATGGGGTTTACCAGAAACAGCCTTGGGCTTAGAGTCAAGAGACCTGAGTTCATCTCCCATCAGTCACCTGTATGACTGCTCTAAGCTTCAGTTTCCTCATCTGTAAAATGGGGATAATATCATCTATGCAAAGGGATATCGGAGCTCTTTATAAACCTTAAGGTACAATACCAGAAGCAGAATCGAGTGGTGGATAGAAAGCTAGCCTCAGAGCTAGGAAGAGCTGGGTTCAAGTCTTTTGTGAAATATATTGGATCCTCATCCTGGGCAAATCATTTGATCTCTTAATGTCATAGGCCAATCTCCAAAATTATAAAGTCCTGATCTTCATTGGTAGGTGAGGTCCCCTTTGTGGGAGTTCCTTATATCAGTGGGATGACAGATTCAGTTATATATGTATACATACAAACATACACATGTGTGTGTGTGTGTGTGTGTGTGTGTGTGTGTGTGTGTCCTAATGGATATCCTAAATGCTGTTCCGTTTCGAGAAACAGGGTAGACTTGGTAGGGTAGGCTTGGCCAGATGACATGTGGATGCCTGCACTTGGTAATGTCAAAGTATATAAGAAATTAGCAAAGACCAACTGTACTGTTCTTCTGACCTAGTTATACAGAAATAATTGTAGCAGCTTTATTCATAATAGCAAATACAAATACAAAAACAAAATACTGGAAATAATCCTTATGTCCAATGATCAGGGAATCGTGAAAAATTGTGGTTTAGGATTGTAATGTTATTGGACCAAAAATAATAATTGGCATTTTATAGTGTTTTAAGTTAAAAAATACTCCCTCTTCATCTCCTCACCCTATTCCCCACAAACCAAGGGAATACCCCTTCTCTTCTCTCCTTTCTAGCTTCCCTTTATTTGTGGTCTTCCCCCATAGAATATAAGCACAAGCTCTGGCAGTTGCTTTTAAGCTGGAAACGCTTTGCGTAGGTGACCAGTGATGGACTCTGTTTGTTGTTAGATGATCAATCGATCGAGCGTTCATTAAAAGTTTATTTTGTGCCAGGCACTGTGTTATTTGCTAAGGCTAGAAAGATAACTCTACCCCACCTAAAATAACTTCTTTTCCTCAAGAAACATATTCTCTTTATTTTATTTTAATTTTTTTCCAGTGAATAAAAATCTATTTTCTTACCCTGTCATCTCCTACCTCATTAAAAAGGAAGAAAAGCAAAATCCTTATGACAAATATGCTTCGTCAAGCAAAATGAATTCCCTACACTGGCTATGCTCAAAAAATATGTGTCTCCTCCTGTATCCTGAATCCATCATACCTCTGTCAGAAGGTGCATTACACATTTCATTATTGGTCCTCTGGATGGTCATTACATTGATCAGACTTCTTCATTCTTTCAAAGTTATTTATGTTTATCATGTTGTTAATTCTCCTAGTGCTGCTTAACTACTTTGCATCACTTCAGAAATGTCTTCCCAGGTTTCTCTGAAACTGCTCCCTTTATCACTTCTTTCACAGGCCACAGTTTGTTCATTTAGTCTCCAAATGATGGGTGAACTCTCAGTTTCCAATTCTTTGCCACCACGAAAAGGGCTACCACAAATGTTTTTGTGCATTTAAGATCCTTTTCTTTTTTCTCTGTTTTCTTTGACATCCTAGTAGTGCTATGATGGGTCAAAAAGTGTGCACTATTAAGTAATTTTGGGAGCTGAGTTCCAAATTGCTTTTCATAATGATTGGCCCAATTCATATCTTCAATAACAGTAAATTAATGTTCCTGTTTTCCTGTAGCCTTATCCAACATTTGCCATTTCCTCTCATTTTTTTTGGTCAACTTTAGCAAACTGATGAGTGGAGGCAAAACCTCATAGTTGTTCTAATTTGCATTTTCTAATTTTTGGTGAGTTGGAGCTTTTTTTTTTCATATGATTACAAGTGTCTTGGATTTCTTTCCTTGAGAACTGCCTGTTCATATACATTGACACAATTTTAATTGGGGATTGGCCCTTATTCTCATAAATTTGAATCAGTTCCTTATATATTTTGGAAATGAAACCTTTATCAGAGAAACTTGCTGTGAATATTCCCACCCCCAGTTACCTGCTTCCCTTATAGTTTTAGCTGCATTCATTTCATTTGTGCAATACTTTCAAAATATGTAATCCAATTTGTTCATTTTATCTTCTATGATTTTCTCTATCCCTTGTTTGATTCGTAAACCATTCCCTTATCCTTAGAGTTGAAAGATAATTTCTTCTATGCTTCCATAATATTAAAGTCATGTTTATAAGCTTGGTATCTAATGGAGAAGACAGCATAAATATAGATAACATATACAAGATGCCTATGGAGTAGATGGAAGGTAATTTTATTGTGGAAGGCTTTAGAAATTGGGAGTGAATGGGAAGGGCCTTTTTAAGGATGATGTCCTAAACCCTAGATATGTTTAGAGAATTACCATTAAAAAGTTGTCTACCACATAAAGGATTTTTAGGTCATATCTTCTCATAAAGACTGTTTACATAGCTATGAAGATACTTTTAATATTATCTGCAAAGGAAGTCATCACACTGATGACATCACAGATCTTTTTTAATTGTTGAAATATATGAGCCTTAGCTGTTGGTGAGGGGAGTACTTTTGAAATCCACAGGAGGCAAAATAATTAGGTTGGAAAGATAGACATTACAACAGCTCTTGACATCTCCCCAAACAGCCAATTGGAATGACTTCCTCCCCAGTCTGGGCATTCAACAGTTATTCTTTGATATCACATTCAATTTTACCATATCTGTGCATTTGATATTATTTTATCTCTCAATGCCAAATAACAAAAAAGAAAAAAAGGGAAAAAAGGAAATAATGAAAAAGATTGCACTATAAATTAAACAGAAATAAAAGGGCCACTAGCCAACTTGTATCCCTTCATCACCTAAATAAAGTATCAAAATATGTGCCATTTCTCCATTCCAGGTAATTCTTTTGGGGATCCAAATACATTTTATTGGCAGTTGAATAAGCATTCAAGCAGCATCACATCTGTCAGCTAAAGTCAAAGGAAAGGCTAGTTATAGAAAATGATTAATGAATGGTTTCTTGTCAAAACTCTGTAAAGTTGGTAGAATAATTTTTAAAGTCATTCCTTAGGGAGGAATAACATGGCATAAAGATAAGAGACAGGGCCTTTAAGACATATTTACAAAGAGTAAGCCACTCACTTGGCTGGAGATGAAGTGAATTCTCCCGTTCCTGCTGTGTGCAGAATTCTTACAAAGGGACAGCTGGCAAAGGTGGCGGCTACCGCTGCCCCTTCCCTGGCACCATGGGCCCTGAGACAACCAGAGGCCTTTCAACCACATGAAAGTGCATCTGGGAATATGAGCGTTTTTGGTTTTCAGGAGTTCAACATCTGACACATTTTTAATCAGCGGGGGTATGCTGAGATCAGCAGCCCTATAATGACAGGGCAATTTAACTTGACTCAGATTCCAGTGTCTCTTAAACAAGCTGATGACCAGGTTTGCTTGGAGAGCAGCAGCAGCAGCAGCAGTCCCATGGTAGAGCTTTCTCTTGGAACCTAGCATACAGAGGCAGCTGGGCCTGGCTTTTGATTTTGGGGGACAAACATCAGAGAGGCATAAGCCACTGTGGTTCCCAGTAAGCACACATATGAATGCATACATACATATATGCATAACATACGCACACATATATACACTATATACACTATACATACACACCTATATATACACATACATAAATGCATGCACATAATGCATGCACATACAGGGATATATAATATACATATGCATGTATATGTGTGTGTATCTATAATATAAACACTCAGACAAATGTATGAATATATATTCTCATAAGATATTTGTTATGTGTTCCTCTTAATTCTTGTACTTTGGTGAGTAAAAACTAGGAAAACTTTTGGTGTATATTGAGTTTTTGGTCAAAGGGAAAAGAGAGATGACAGTCATTTCAGAATCCATTTTTGCAATGGATGAAAAAAACAATATGGTTCTTGGTCATACTTCAAAGTTATAGCTTGCTAAGAAATTCAGGGTATGTGACAAGCCCCTAGACCATTGTGTGCATTAGTGCCTTTGAGGGAGAAAATACTCGAGCCTACAAATATCTTTTCTGGGGCCAATAAGATTTTTTTTCCAGGCACAGACTAATTAAACTCTATATTCACATGTTTTAAATGCATAAAATAAGATACATAGGATTACAAAGGAAATGAAAGGTTAGTGAAAATAAAGATTTATTTTTCCCATCCAGTTTATCCATGAATGCCTTTGAGGTCCATGGAGCCTGGGAGGGAATCTACTTCAGTGTATGGCTAGTGATTTGCCACCCTCTATTATATATCATTTGGAAGCTTGAAAAAATCTAAAATATAAATCTTGGTACTCAAAACAGTTCATCTTTTTTCTTTCTCTTTTCAAGACAAAATACCCCTTGGGAACATATTAGTATAGCTTGGATAGTTTTTAGCAATTGTCCTCTAATGGGCTTTCAGATATATAGCCCTACTATATCATAAAACCTCCAAATTGCCCCAAAGGTATTTGTTTGCATGCTACAGAGATTGCTGTAAAATGAGCCCCTTTGGAGTTCTGAGTTGCCTTTTTGAGGTTGCTATTGTGAAACATCGCTATAAACCTGCACAATCTAAGACTGTTTTTCATCAGAATTCTGCAAATGTGTAGTAATGGGTACCATTTCATCTAGCAATTCCCAGGGGTCAGGAGGACCAAAACAACCACTTGAAGGGCCCATATTGTTCACATGTCAACATTCTATGAGCCTGGTCTTGGTAGAAGCTAGAAAAATCCAAGGAAGTCTTTTGTATGTCTCTGTTTGCTAAGGGAAAACCACTTGTGACCATTTCTGCTTTTCCAGTGGGGTAGAGGCACTTTAACGATGAGCAGAAGTAGAAGATATCATCAGGGAAATGTCTGATAAGAAGAAAAAGGAGATTGGTGATGTAGCTAGAGTGAAGGATATCATGTGTACAGCCGTCTTGCTCCATTGTTATCTATGGCATACTGTGAGAAAGCAAGGAAGGCTTTCAGCACGTTATGTGGACTTCCTTGGGCAAACTTATGAGAGGACAGAGGCAAGAGTTGCATGGATGGGTTATGATCTATATTGAAATAACCAAATCAGGGAGATTGCTGGTTGATGAGAGAGATGAGACAGAGAGAGAGAGAGAGAGAGAGAGAGAGAGAGAGAGAGAGAGAGAGAGAGAGAGAGAGAGAGAGAGAGAGAGAGACTTATTTTACCCAAACTTCAGAGATCCCAACACAATTTCCATTTGACAAAAGACTTGAAAGTGAGAAGGAAATAGACTGATAAGTACTTGGTACAGAGTCAAATGCAGAAGCTATTGAGTTCTATTCTCCTTGTCAAGTTTACCCCCAACAAAATTATAAAGTAGATTATAGAATATCAGAGGACCTTAGCACACCTTAGTCAAACCTCCTCATTTTATAAATAGAACATGAGAGCCAGAGAAGTGAGGTGACTTGATCAGAGTCACACACTCAATCAATCAATCAGTCAATCACTGAACATTTATTAAATGCCTTCTATGTGCTAGGCACTGTCCGATGTACTGGAAAAACAAATACAAAAATTAAAATATTCCCTACTGTCAAGGAATTTATGTTCTTCTTTGTCTGAGAGAACAACATGTACATATGGGTATATACAGACTAAATAAGAAATAAATGCAATGTAGATATATACAAGATAGTTAGGAAGGAGAGAATTAGCAGTTGGGGAAACATGAAAAGCTTTGCACTGGTGACATGTCTTGATGAAGTGAGGTATTCTGTGAGACTGAAGTGAGCAGGGAATACTTTCCAAGCATGGGAGATACCTAGGGCAAAGGCATGGGGATAGGAGAGGTGCTCTTGTTTGTGAGGATCAGAGAAAAGACAAGTTTGACCAGACTGTAGAGTATAGGAAGGGAAGCTATGCATAAGGAGGCTAGAAATATAAGTCGGAGACAGGTTGTGAAGGACTTTAAAAGGTGAATAGAAGAGTTATTGCTTAGAGGCAATAAAGAGCCACTAGGGTTCATTGATTGGAGGAATGGCATAGTCAGATCTCCACTTAAGGAACGTCACTTGTATGGACAGTGCATTGGACCGTGCAGAGATTTGAAGCAGGGAGACTGGTCAGGGGGTCATTTTAGTGATGTATGTAAGAGGTGATAAGAGCATGAACCAAGGTAGTGATGGTTTGAGCTGAGAAAAGACTGATATTCCAAAGACATTGAGGAGGTAGAAATGGTGAGATTTACCAAATGATTGGCTATGTGGAATGAGGAAGAAAGAGACTGATGCCAAATTTAGGAAGCTGAGATAAAAGAAAAATGAGAGTGCCTTTAATATAAGCAGAGTTTTGGTAGAAAAGTGAGATTTGGTAAAAAGATAATGACATATTTTGGATGTGCTGAGTTTGAGATTCTCTGGGAAGTTGATTAAGTAGATGGTGGGAGTGATCCAGGTTGGGGTTTGGCAAGTGTTACACAAGGGACCAAATGAGCTTAGAGGACAGTGTAGAATTGAATTGATTGGCTATAGAGTTGAGATTGGGAAAAGAGGAAAATGAAGAGCAGGGTAATGGAAGGAGATGGTGCTAAGAGGAGTAGGGAAAAAAGGTTGAAGAATAGGTTTAGGAGAGTCAAGGCATAGGGAAAGCCTCAATGACAGGAAATTGTGGTCAGATAGAGGAATAGCAAAGTTCTTTGTCATTTAAGTGGGACACTCGTTGGCCAATAGTCAGACTCCAGGTATCATCAGCCCTCTACATTGCTGATATGAAGTGGAGAAGTGGGTCATGAGACATGAGGAGACTGAGTAATTGGGGAGTTAGGGTGCTTAAGGAAGTAGCAACATTAATGCTGAAGTCCTCTCATGTAAGGGCAGACACCATGGAGTAGAGAAGACTGTGAGCAAAGTGCTGAACTCCATAAAGGAGGAAAAGGATCTGGAGGTTGGTAGAGAACAGTTAACATGATCTGTATTTTGTGATAAATTTTAACAGAGTGAAATTAAGAGATTAGAGGTTGCTAAGTGACAGTGGAGCAAGAAGTATTCACATTCCCCTAGGACCAATGTGTTGAGGAGCATGAGAGAAAGTGCAACCAGTGTTGGAGAAGATGGCCATGGATGCAGTGTCATCTTGAGGGGAAGTGGGTCTCAGGGAATGCAGGGTGGCGGAAGGAGTATGTGAGGTAGAGATCCAGAATGAAGGGGAGTTGGTTCCTTATGGAACAGGCATGCTAAAGGGAGTAGAGTTGCAGTGGGATGTTTTTTGTGTAGGCTTCGGGAGAATGACAGAACAGCTAGTAGCAGCCCTACCCACTGGTCCTTTCCACTATTAAAACTCAAGGCTTTTTTCCGGAATTAAAAAAAAAAGAAATGTCTTCAGAATCTGGGGCACAATCTTTTGAAATTCTTTTTTTTTGTGTGTGAAAAATATCATTCCTTAAGGATAGATTTGATTGTATAATTAGACAAAGGTTATTTTGAGTCAAGTCTTATGAATAAGTGCATAATTCATTATGTTTCCAATCTAAACCTGAGATTTCTTTGGATTGTAGCTTCAAAGCTAGAAGGGACGTCAGAGGCATCTGAACTCTTTATTTTATAGATGATGAAACTAAAGCCCAAGGGAGTGGCATTGCCCAAGGTTATGAGGGAAAGTATCAGAAGGAATATTTGAACTGAAGTCCTTTGACTTTAGAGTCAGATCTTTCCTCTGTGGCACCTAGCTTCTCATTGGGGGAAGGGAATTCCCAGTGTGTAAATGCCTTTCACCAATGCATATTGGAAACTTGTCTGTAACATCTCCTTAGAGAGTTGTCCAGCGCATTGCAAGGTTAAGTAAATGGCCTGTGTTCTCATAGCTATGTGTCAGAGGTAGGGTTTGAATTCAGGCCTGTCTAATTCCAAGGCTCATCTTCTGTTTACCATGACACACAAGTTATATAATATCATTTGAAATTTTAAAAATGGGTTATGACCCTAACATAACAATACCAGACTTTCTGTGTGTGGCTTATAAGCTGGCAAATAAACATAAAGAAGGCATCACCAATATGTTTTGAACAATGGTGGTATTGTTGGATACCTGTATAGATTGCAAGATGACTACATTAAGGAGTAATACTTACTTGGACATAGAAATTTTTATAGAGCCATAACTAGACAAGCAATAGGAAGAGTACCTAGAGCAAGCAGTAAGATAAATTCAGTTGAACATTGATCTAGATGGTAATTGGGCTTTGTGGAGAGATACTGGTTTATTGCCCAAGAAGGGGGGGACCCTCAGACACCTCAAGTTCATTTCTTGTGGAGGAGAGCAATAATCTTGGTGAAATAAGGCCAGGCCAGGGAGAAGTTCACCTGGGTTGTGGGAAGGTGGAAGGAAATGTAGCCGTTTGGTAGGTTCCATGCTGTTAATTTTGATACCCTGTGATAAAATATCAGTCACTTTGCCCTATTTATAGCTCTTAGTTTCTTCCTTCCTCCCCTTCTTTCTTTCTTTCTCTTCCTTCTTTCTTTCCTTCTTTCCTCTTTTCTTCCTTTCCTCCTCCTTCCTTTCTTTGTCTTTCTTTCTCTTCTTTCCTTTCTCTCTTACCTCCTTTTCTCTTCTTTCTTCTCTCTCTCTTTCTTTCTCTCTCTCTTTCTTTCTTTCTCTCTTTCTTTCTTTCTTTCTTTCTTTCTTTCTTTCTTTCTTTCTTTCTTTCTTTCTTTCTTTCTTTCTTTCTTTCTTTTCTGTCTGTCTTTCTATTTATCTATCCATCTATCTTATTCTGTAAACTACAGTTAGTAAAAGGAAGCCTTGTACTTCCCTCAGCAGGCAATATAAAAATGCCTACTTTTTGACAAGATCCAGTTTCCCAGGATATTTCTCATCTCACGCCTTAAAATAATTCTTACCATGCACATTTGGAAAGATTTTCTCTTTAACTTTTATTCTGAAGACTGCTTTTTTAAAGAGATAGAAGAGTTATATGATCTGAAGAGAAATCAAAATTCAAGCAAGAGAACATTGCTTAGTAGCTAGAGAGCTGACCTTGAAGCCAGGAAGATGGTGGTTCAGGTCTTACTATTGACACGTCCTTACTGTGTGAGCTTGGGCAGATCACCTGACCTCGAAGTCCTCCCCAGCTCTTAAAGATCATAAATTGCAGAGCAGTGCTGGTCATTAAATGGTAAGCTCCTTGAGGGCAGGGACTGTGTTTTGCCTCCTTTTCTCTCCTCAGTGCTTAGCATGGTACCTAGCACATAGTATGTGCTTAATACATATTTATTGATTGTTTGATTGACCAACATTTGGATTTTTTAATACTCTTTTTTTGGGCTAGGCAATGGGCTTAAGTGACTTGCCCAAGGTCACAGAGCTAGTAAGTGTTATGTGTCTGCGGTCAGGTTTGAACTCGGGTCCTCCTAACTCTAGAGCCGATGTCCTATCCACTGAGCCACCTAGCAGCCCCCATTGACCAACATTTGGAAAGGGATCATTTTTTTACCCATATGTGAATGAAACCAAAGTTCTAGTTACCATTGCTATTTTTGAAAAATCCACTCTAATTTATGTAATTCTGACAACACAGAGAGTGTACAGCTTTTGAGCACACATTAAGAACCTCTCTGGGCAGTACTTGGGGAAAGAGTGAACTAACTAGTGAAAAAGGCAGGCAACTTTTGACTTCCTGGAGACACAAAATATATCTCCTGAGTGTTTCTTAATGTTATATTGCTTTCCTGTGAACTTTCATACTATTTTTTTTAAATGGTATCACTTACAAGTAAGTCTTTCTGTGGTGTTGGGACTAGCTACTTTTAGGACTTGCTGACATCTTACTCTCCATTAAACCTTTGTTTTTTCTTTAAGAAGGAATGAATAATAACAAAACCAAAATGAAACAAAACCTGAGCTTTCCCTGGCTTTCTTGTGGAAAGCCTAATCATCAAAATATCTGGAATAGTCCAACTCCATGGCAGACACTGGTTTTTAAGTTACAGTAGTACCTAGCCTGATTTGTTCAGGAATCGTTTCTACAGGACCATTCTTTCATTTTCATCTTCATAAACATATTAAGCGCTTGAGGAATGTGTGAAAGGGGGGAGAAAAATGAATGCACACACCAGGCAGACTCTGGGAAAGTTCACAGAGAGGGTAATAACTCAGGCGTGACCTGCAGCTCTCCTCTCTGCACTGGGGGCCTCTGGGGAGCTCAAACTGTCAATCCCTCCAACAATGGGGCTGACAGGTGACCAAGAGGGACCAGAGTAAGGCAATTGAATTCAATTTCATTTCTGACCTAAATAGAGTCAGAATCCTAGCCCCTTGAGGGTGAAAGGTCATTCTGCTGACCCACTACAATAGGAGAAGAGGTAAGTGGGAGCTTGAGAAGAGTGAAAAACAGGCTTTGCATGAGGATGTTTTCAATGGCTGAGAGTCACTCAGTTATGGAAACTCCTTTGCTAGAATTATTTTAAAGGTTACAATCTACTATATAGAGGGGCTCCAGGGAGAGTTGGGAGTTTAGAAGATGTTCAGTAAATGTTTGATGAGTGAATGTGATAGGGACCCAGATTGAATGAGGGAATGATTGGTTGGCATGTACTGCAAGCATAATCCTGAAGAGGATCTATTTCATGCTCCCCAGTAATATTAGTCTGTGTTAGACGATGAGTTTTTGCACATACACATATGTATATGAGTTTATATTTGCATATGAGTACCAGGGAAAGAGGTAGATAGGAAATGCAACATTTAATTTATTTCAATAAGAATTTTATTAAGGAAGTGCTAATAACTGAAGGGTGGGGTGGGTTTGGGGATCAAGATAGATTTCTTGGAGGAGATGATGCTATGCAATACTTTGAAAGAAGATGAAGTGTATAATTTAATCTTCAACTTAACTGATGAAGTTTTATACAAACAAGACTAGTAAATCTAAGATAGTCGGGGGAATGAAAAAATTATATAAAATATCTCTGATGAAAGTTTAGTATCCAGGATGCATAGATAACTGACATAAATATGTAAGACCAAAAAGCTATTCCCCAACAAATAGTCAATAGTAAGCATTTTTTAATTAAGCATATACCATATGCCAGGAGCTGAACTAAGTGCTGGGGATATAAGCTATGCTAAAGTGCTATACATACATGTATACACACTTACATGTTATGTGTAGGTGTATGTAATTGATATGTACATGTACCTACATACACATGCATATATGTATATGTATATACACACATGCATATATAGAAACATATAAATGCTATGAACTAGTTTCTGTCCTCAAGAAGCTTACAGTCTACCTCTGCAAAGTGGGAGGGGTTTTCTGAGGGGCTATGATGAAGTTATGCAGTGGAGTGGGAAATGATCCAAAGAGTTATGAGTTTCCAAGTTGATTTCATCTTGGAGAATAATGAGTTTCTGGAGATGAGGAAGTCCAGGAAAGTAGCTATATGGGAAGTGAGAATTCCCTGGGTACCATTCTTAAGTAGTGGAGGATCTATTCACCAATAGATAAGTTGCCGAAAGATATGAACAGCTCAAAAAAGAATGGTAAAACTCCTAACAATTTTATGAAAGTTTGCCCCAGATCAACAATAATAATGACCTAAGGTTCTACCTTACTACCAGCAAATTGGGGAAAGTGAAAATGGATGGGAATGGATATTTTGTAGAGAATGTGGAAAGTCAAGCATGCTGACTGATTGTTGGTGGGCTATGAATTAGGACACCTGTTTTAAAAAGCAATTTGGAATTATGCAAATAAAATGACAAAATGTATGTATGTACATATATATGTATATATAATATGTACATGCACACATAAACATTCACATGCATGTATGTGTGGTGGTGCAATCCTGTTCCCTTTCTGATGATGGGCCTCTCTTAGTTTTAGATCCCATGAACACAGGATAGACCAGGTTCAATCCTGGGAAGCCTGACCACTTAAAAGATGTATCAAGTCTGTTTTCTTGATCTGTTTGGCTCTTTACACCTCCCCCCTGGAGCTCTGGAGAAAATCTCCTGTACCTTAGGCTTTGGCTTATATTTAACGTCTCACCAAAGCGGGAAGTAGAAAGGTTTTCGATATTCGGTATGGAGTATGTATGGGACAGCAATTTATTTCCTCTACATAAAAGAAGTTTTTTCTATAAATACTGTATTATTAAATTCTACTTTCTAATCTATGCTGCCATGCTTCTCCATTTTAAAGGTGAATTCATTACACTATTGTTTTAGTTTACATTTTATGTTTACATTTAATCATATTTATGTTTATATTAATGATTATTTTGTCAGTTAAGTTTTACCTTCTTCATTATATCTTACTATGTATAATGTTTTGTCTTTTTTTCCCTTCATCTCTTCACTGTCACAAATAAAAAGGAAGTGAAATAAAGGTCGTGGGATCAGCACCAATGATCTGGTGGATCCTATGTATTTGCCCTTCCTCTTTTCACCCAGCACAGACTTAAGTTGTGTGAAAGTTACACTTCCTTTCTCTCCTTTAAATTCCTTTAAATAGTTGAAGATTATTTTGCTTGTGACTATTCCCTGCCCAATTCTACCCTCTCTCTTAACCCTACCCCTTCCCTCTTAGTAACAAGCCACATATGCAGCTTCTCTATGTCTTCTGAGGCTTTCCAGGAGCCTAGCTTCTTTGGCCTCACCCATTTCCTTCAGAAGTCACTGGCTAGAGGTCCATAGCTTCAGACCTCTGGCCCTGGGCTAGCCTGATTCAAATCATGCTGACTTTAAGTCAATGACTAAAGTGTCTCCAGATCCCCAGTTGTGCTGGCTTCGTCAATTTTCTTGTCCAGTTGGAGGTCTATGTCTTCAGGTGCTGCTGGAATGACTCCACCAGGCTCCACCAGAGATGACTCTGACACTTTACTTCATTTTAATAGGTTTTCCATAGAGGACCTGGGTTTGTCTAGAATCTTTCATGTATTGATTTTAAATTCAGATAAAATGCATTCATCTTCATTTACATAATTATAGCCTCTCTATATATGTGTATGTGTGTACACACACACACACACACACACACACATATAGTTACTTAGGCTGTGTGTACATCACTTCAGACAAGTGTTTGATTTCACTAAATTGTCTTCATAGTGCAAAAGTATTTTCATTGTATTAATATACCAAGAGAGGGGCTGCATCCCTAATTAGTAGAGAACTTCAGTGCCGGGAAGATGTGGGTTCAAACCCATCTCTGATATGCGTTGTTTATGTGACCATAGGGAAGCCACTTACCTCTTTAATACAATGAGTTGTAAGGAAGGTATTAACTTACATTGGTAGAGGGAATTTCCTGCCCTGAGAGTTCCTTACATTGATGAATCCCAGGCTCAGTATCTGTCCCTATTCATATGCCACAAACATAACAATATAATTCTTTGTTTCTCTGAATGTGGTGATGTGTGATGAAAGATAACATTTTGTCCTTTGAAAATAGATTTCACGTAAATGGATGAATGTGTACTTTTGCCAGCTCTAGTCATTAAAATACATGAATTGTTATTAATTGTGTATTAAATATACAAAATTATATATTAAAATGTGAAAACAGGCCCCAGCCCGTAGCTCACTGATTCTCTAGCATCATTTTTCTTTGCAATGACCACTAAGGTGCTTACAGTATGATATCAGTAAAGTCAGTTAAGTGAAATCAGTCACCAACTTTCCCACAGCTGAGGTTTACTCAAGGGCAGTAAGGGTAGAGATAAACCTGTGGTTTTATTAGTATGGAGAAATCTCTAGTATCTCAGGTTGATAACCTTCTCTGCAATTTATAATCTTAGAGATTTGCTTGGAACACTGAGAGGTCTCATGACTTGTCCAAGATCACCTAGTAAGGATGGCTCTGAAGTAAGACTTAAACTGTGGTCTTCTTGGCTTTGAGATCAGCTTTCTGTCCACTATACCATCCAATTACAACAATTAAAGGTAGAAACTCTCACCAAGTACCTATGATGTACCTCCGCTTTCCCTTTAGAAATGTTTTTGCTTAGAAACTTTTCACTATGCTCTAGAAATCTTCTTTGTTGTTTTAGTAACTGAAAGCCAAAAATGAAGGTAGGATTTGCTTTGATGTGAAATATTCATTCATTCATATGTTCATTCATTCAACTGTCATTATTTTATTCATTTATTTACTTTATCTATCTACCATCTCTATATAGTCTCTCTCTTTCCTCTTCCTTCTCTCTCTCTGTCTCTGTTTCTCTCCCCATCTCTCTCTGTTTCTTTCCCCCTGCCCCTCTCTCTCTCTCCTCCTCCTCCTCCTCTTTCTCTGTCTCTGTTTCTCTCTCTGTGTCTCCCCCTCCCGCCCCCGTCTCTCTCATCTGTATATTTCTTTCTCTGTCTGTCTGTTCGGCAAGTTCCTAAAGGGCTTCTGAGTATGTTTTCTTGCCTGCATTACAGCTCCCTGTTACAGTGACGCCTTAGTTAACATTGGTAAACAATCCTACTTTTGCAAGTGAGTAAAACTTCTCTCTTCCAGTATCCTTGCTATTGCCAACATGTGCCTTTGCTAAGATAATGTCCTTTCTCTGCTTCAGTTTCTAGGGCAGTTGATGGATCTAGTTTTCTTTTCACTGAGAGGATTCTGGAAGGCAGCCCTGATTATCTGTGCCTCCTAAAAAGATTTTTATAAACAGTCTTTTTCTTGGCCTCTGTCATGAAGACACTCTTTTTCATCAAAGGACTTAAAATGGTAGCTGTGACAGGGTTAATTCTGCAGAGCCCTAGCAGACAGAAGTTGATTATCTTGCTGGATGGGAAATTTTCCATAGTATTTTTATATTGCATGGACATTCTTCTTAATAATTATTAGAGGAATCAATGCGGGCAGGCCTTCAATGAAAAGACACTGAATTTTATTGCAACAACATTATAATAACAGTAAGCATACCTTAAATTTCAATTCAGTCCTCCAGATATTTATTTAGCATCTATATCATGAGGATGCAGAAAATGCAGGAAAGAAATTGCCTATCACCTAATACCTTACTTTGCATCTCCTGACTGAATTATTTCCTGTCAAGATGTTTCATGTGATTATAGCCTTAGGACTTTTGTGGTCTGTGTTTTGGGTGTTGTTTCTTAAGTATTAGGAAACTGTGTGGTGGGCATTACATTCTAATACTCCAAAGACCATTCGTCTTTATGGACACACACTTTGTTGCCAGATTTTTTTGCTACGACAAAAAGTACTGCTCTAAATATTTTTGTGTATGTGTATGTATATGTATATGTATGTGTGTTATGTACACACATATGTGTATACACACACATAAATACATATACATTGAGGGCAGCTAGATGGTACAGCAGATAGACCACTGAACCTGGAGTCAAGAAGACCTGAGTTCAAATCTGGCCTCAGACACTTGTTAGATGTGTGACTGGGCAAATCATTTAACTTCTTTTTAACTTTAGTTTCTTCATCAGTAAAATGAGGATAAAATAGTACCTACCTCCCAAGATTGTTGTGAAGATCGAATGAGATAATCATTGTAAAAACACTTAGCATAGTGCTTTTTGGCGTATAGTAAGCGCTATATAAATTCTGGCTCTTATTATATACATGCATATATATGCACATGCATATAGATATATTACATCTACATTTTACTCAATAAGCATTTATTAAGTGCCTACTATGTGTTTGGCACTGTGCTAAGTGCTGGGAATACAAAGAAAGGCAAAAGACAGTCCTTGCCCTTGAGGAGGTCACAATCTAATGGAGAGGCAGTGCAGAAGCTGAAAAAGGGAGGGGTTTGGGGCATAATGAAATTCTGGAGGCGGGTGGGAAATAATGAGGTGGCTGAATTGGGCCCCTTTAAATGGTGGATCTAGGAGGAACTTTCCAATGTGTCCCTGTTGATGCTCTCCAATTCTAATAAGAAAGAGAAGAGTTCCAGGGTCAGGCAGTACTGAAGAGGAGGAGGAAATTTCAAAGTTGATTCAATCTTGCTGGAAGATGAGTTACTGGAAGCAATGAAGAGCTCATTTCTCTCTCTCTCTCTCTCTCTCTCTCTCTCTCTCTCTCTCTCTCTCTCTCTTTCTTTCTCTCAACCCATCTTCCTCCTCTCCCTCTCCCTCTCACTGTCTCTATCTGCTTACTTCCACACATCTACATCTATCTCTTATCTAATGTTTCCTTTTGTCTTTGATCATGTTGAGATATATATATATATATATATATATATATGTGTGTGTGTGTGTGTGTGTGTGTGTGTGTGTATACACAGCAGTGGTGTTATTGGGCCAAAGGCTATGTATACAATTTGAAGACTTTCAGAATGGTTGGACAAATTTATAGCTCCACTTGACAATGCATTAATCTTTGTGTCTTTCAACAGGTACTTCAACATTTACCATATTCTTACTTTATCACTTTTGTCATTCTGAGAATGTGTGAGGTGAATCTTCAAGAATGGCTTAAATTTCATTTTTCTCCTTTTGAAAACTCTTTATATCCCTTGTCTACTTATCTATTGGGAAAAAGACTCCATACGCTTTGGATATCAGACCTTAATTAAATATATTTGATGTGAAAATTTTGTCTATTAAGTGTATTTTGTTTTTCTAGCTGCATTGATTTTGTTCGTACGAAGTTTTGTTAATTTTATGTAATCGAAATTGGAAGATGGGTTTTTGTGTCAGGCAGGAGCTTGGAGGTCATTGATAACACTGTGCAGTTAACACATGAAACCCAACCCACCAACTTCCTCCTATTTGTCTTAGGTCCAGTTCTTCGTTCATCTGCTTGGTTTCTCCAAGATATACATTCTGTAGGCCTGGCTCAATGGCCTGTCCATCCAAATGGATGCCATTGTCAGAATATAGGCATACTTCATCTACTTGGTTTTTCCTGTGGGCTTAATTAGACTAAACTCTTTAGTATTTGTAAATATCATTTAGAAGATACTAGAGTATTCTCATTAATTGGAAATGATATACAAGAGCTGGCACTCTACTTTTCAATTATTTCACACACCACAATGTATCCTAAGGGGAACATCTTAATTGAGATCAGTAAGTAATGGAGATCAATGAGACTTTGTCAGAAAGCCATGACCCAATTTACCCTATTCAAAATCAGTTATCTCCTGTCTAGATATACCTTGTGAATACAGCTTTAAGACTTTTGCAGTTTGTTTTTTAAGTATTAGACCCTTGTTGCCCCTAGGGTGAAGATTCCCCTAAATAATTAGAAATTGTGGATGGAAGCAGAGGCCAGGAGGTCCTTGTCCCTGTTATACCAGACAATCTCTTTTCAGGTCCATGTCAGAAGCACTTGGTTCATCAATGAATTGAAACCTTTTTCTGCAGTTACTGATAACCTCTTAATTGATAAATCCAACTGCCTTTTCTCAGTCTTTCGCTTTCTTGAGCTTTCTGCAGCATTTGACCCTGTTGACCACTGCCTCCTCCTATTTTTTTCTTTTTTGTATTACCTTTTAAAATAAAATGCTGATCTCATGGTTCTCCTCCTGCTTGTCTGGCTTTGTAGGATCATCACTCATATTTTATCATCTAACTGAGACTATGCCTGTAGCCTTTGTCTTGGGCTCTCTTGTTTACCTCATCAGCTCCCATAGATTTAGTTATTGATGCAGATGATTCCCAGATCTATGTATCCGTCCCTTCTGTCTACTTCTCCCCAGTCTCACATGACCAACTAAAGACCTATGAGACATTTTGATTTGGCTATTCTGTAGGTATTTCAAACTCAACAAGTCTAAAATGGACTTCATTGTCTCACTTCCTCCCTCTCCCCCATCCACTTATCTTCTGGACTTCCTTATTTCAGAAAGGCAACACTGTCCTTCCAATTACCCATATTCTCAGCAGTGGAATCATGACCCTTTCCTCACTCCACCTTATTTTGTATGTTTAATCAGTTGCCAAATCTTTTATGTTTTACAAACAAAACCCCTTTCCCTAGTTGGTCATCTTCTCTTTTTTCCAAATGACCACCACCCCAACTCAGACCCTTGTCACCTCTTTGTTGGATTATTACAATTGTGTCCCACTTTGTTTCCCTGTTTTAATCCTCTTCTTTTTCCAATACTCCTCTTTATGGCTGCCAAGTGATTTTCTTCAAGGCTGGGTCTTACCATGTCATTCTGCTAAAAAAGCTCCAGTTACCTCTAGGATCAAATATAAATTCCTCAACCACTGTTTGGCATTTAAAGCCTTTCACAATGTATCTCCAAACTACTTTTCTTTCCTCCTTATGTATCATTCTCCTTCAGGTATTCTATAGCTACTCATGTTTATTAATACAACTCGTGCTTTTGCATTGAGTCCATTCCTTCCTCAACTCTGCCTCTTATAACCCCTAGTTTTCTTTAAAATTCAACTCATTTCACCTTCTATGAAGCCTTTCTAATCCTCTCAGCTATTAGTGGTCCCCAAACTACTTTTTATGTATTTTGAATACACCTATATACACATTTATAATTTTGAAGTGCTTAGCAAAATGTGTGTCTCATATAGATGTCATCGATATTATTATTAGTAGTAGTAATACTAGTGGTAGTACTAGTAGTAGTAGTAATAGTAGTAGTAGTGGTAGTAGTATGTTACATTCTTCATACAGTATAAGCTTCTTGAGGGCAAGGGCTTTTTTATTTTTGTCTTTGTAGCCCCAATATCTAACTCAGGACCTGGCACGTAGTAGAAACCAAATTTTTTTTTTATTAAAATATTCTATTTTTTCCAATTATATGTAAAAGTTTTAAACATTCACTTTTTAAAATTTTGAGTTCCAAATTCTCTTCCTCCTTCCCTCCCTCTCCAACCCCCTCATTGAGAAAGCAAGCAGTTAGTGTTTTTATTGTTTTTAAAAAATATTTTATTTTTTCCAATTCCAGAAAAAAAATTGTATTGATTTTTTTTTTAATGTTGAAGTAGGGCCTTAATAAATGATAGTTGTAACTAACCCAAAAGATACCAAGCCCCACCAAATTCAGCCCAGTTTCTTCCAACACATTCCAAAGCTCTCTCAATAACTCAGTCAACAAACATTTATTAAGCACCTACTGTGTGCCAGGGAATATACTAAGACCTGGCGGTATTATGATACATCATTCTGTGGTTAACAATTAGATTTCAGTTGCATGAAAGGCAATGGTAGCTGCTGATATTTAAATAATAGCCTTGCAACCAAATCTCAGTAGTCCCTTTGGTGCTGCCACAGGATAAAAAAAAAAAGTAAAAACAAATCAACTATTTGTGCACAGAAATTTTCTCAGAAGAATTACTATGGCAAGGGACTAACAGACTATGGCATTTTAGAGCCAATCAATAGGACCTGCCATAGCCAGCCTCTTTAATCTATCTGGATTCTCCAGGGTCAGAATGGTGATGAACCCTCTGGGTTAGTCATTCAGATGACCACCATCATGCCATCATAATGCTGCCTCTGGATATGATGGTGGATATGTCCATACGGAGGCACAGGTTGAGTGAAACCAAAGAGTCTTCAAAGACTTGAAGAAGTAAAGGGTGTGTGTGTGTGTGTGTGTGTGTGTGTGTGTGTGTGTGTGTGTTAGAGTAATGGTGGTGGCTTGTGTCGCTCTGAGCAAAGTCTATCTTTAATTTAGTTCCTGATGCAGTTACAAAGCTATCAACAATCACTCATGTAAGACCCTCCGTTGGATTCGAGGCTACTGTTTGGAGAAAGGACATTTGGACTCTATTAGTAGAGTTGCTGGAATTTTTATTTCTTTTTTGGAATTTGTGTGCTAACCAGATTGATCTGAGCCTCCAGCCTTTTGGAGCCAGAACACTCTCCTGAAACCTGATATGTTTCCTTTGGGGCTTAGAGATGTCTCAGGTCCTAGTGAAGTGGTTGCTGCCTTTGGTTAGTCATTGTCTGCACATTCACTTTGTAATGGGAAGTTATTTTATTGAAAGAGAAAGCTGATAGTTTTATGTCCAGGAGATGAAACAGAGTCTTCTCCACACCCATGGGAATCTCAGGACTGCAGCTAAAGGCAGGACACGTCACTCACTGGGCAGTCAGCTCTTGGGTTTGGAGTTTGTTTTTTTTTTAAAACATATTCATTAGACTGCGAGGCCAGTGGGCAGGAATCATAAGTAAAGGAGCTGAGGGCATTGGTGGCTCAGAGCTGTATTCATCATCCATTAGGCCACCATCATCACCGCCATCATTATCATTTGCATTTTTCTCTTCATTTCATTTTTTTCTACATGGAACAGAAGCCTGGGCACAGCTCTGGCTGAAAATGCAGTTGTCTGTTTTGAAAGGAGTATATAGGATAAGGATCAAAAATGTGAGAGAAAGAGAAAGTTCAGTTAGAAGAGCAGCAGGCAAGGTGATGAGAAGCTTCTCCCCTTGTTGGCACCATTATAATGGAGAGTACTTGTATCTGCCACTTTTCTCACTTGAGCAATGTGAGAAGTTGGGATAGTATTTGGGCAAAGTATGGTATGGTTTACCAAGTGCTAAGCCAATGGCAAAATTAGTCACACTCTTTCCTCATCCAGGTAGAATTGTTGTTTGAATGACTAAAGATAAACGTGTCCCAAGTTGTCAAGAAATACTTATCAAAGTGCACATGATGGACCAAGTGCACAGGTGGTGTGGTGGGTAGAGTGCTACATTTGGAGCCAGGAAGACTTTGGTTCAAAAGTCTACTTCACATACTTACTGACTGAGACAATTCACTTAACCCTTCGCCGTCACAGTTTCCTCATCTATAAAATGGGGATAATGAGAAAACCACCTTCCAGTGTTATTGTGAGGATTAAATGAAATGATATATGTAAAGTACTTTGCAGATCTTAAAGCACTGTTATTCTGTTGTTTTTGAGTCATATCTGACTGTCTGTGATCCCATTTGGGGTTTTCCTGGCAAAGATATTGGAGTGGTTTGCCATTTCCTTCTCCAACTCCTTTTACAGATGAGGAACTGAGATAAACAGGATTAAGTGACTTGTCCAGGATCACATAGCTAGTAAGTGTCTGAGGTCAGATTTGAACTCAGGAAGATGAGTCTTCCTGACTCTGGGCATGGTGTTCTTTGTCCTTAAAGCAATGTAAAATGCTAGCTATTACTATGTTTACTATGATAAGATTATGGATTTTTAGAAGGAGCTTAGAGATCACCTAGTCCAACATTGTCATTTTACGAAAAAGGAAACTGAGCTCCAGAGCATTTAATGACATAGCCACATTGCTACTACTTGAATAGTACTGGGAGCTCTGGCCCCATGGACAGAAAAGTAAAGGGTAGAAACTAGCCCACGAGAAATCAGAAGCATCTGATAGTTGAGATAATCTCAAATTCAGGGGGCAGCTGCCCAGCAAGGCTCTAATTTGCTTTGGTTACATCAATGCCACTGATAATTTTATGCATTTCAAAAATGCACCAAGTTTTATGCATTTCAGAAATAAGGACAAAACAGTCTGAGAAAATGAAAAGAGAAGTATCTTTTTGTGTTGGTGATCATATAAACAGTGATTATAGCATCAAGACCCGTGTCACCAAAGTCAGCAGAAGCTGTTAGAGCACCTTATAAAAAGTAGCACACTTCCTATAACTTTCCAAGTCGGATAGCAAAGGACACTGGATAAAACAATCAAACTCTAACCCATTTTGTCTGAGTGATAAGTCAGAGGCACTTCTCTCAACTTTACTGGTTCCTGACTTCCAATCGTAACACCTAAGTCATTTATAAATGTCAACCCCTTGGCCCTTTTCTAGTTAAACTTCTCTTTGGGAAGATACAGACTACTTGCAGTGTTAGGAAAATAGGTCAGAAGAAGCTGCTTTTTGCAATAGTGTATTTACCACCGAAGCTAATGGAACATCCCAACTTTATTCAGTAGCTAGTGAACTGTGTCTTAGCATTATCCAATTTAATTCAGCAAATTATCAGAAAAACAAAGTATTCTGAACTGGGCACCTTGTTCAGAATTTGGATTCCCATCTGAAGCAAGCAGAAAGGCTTGCTTAGAAGCTCTCATGCTATAGTTGAAAGACTTCTCCTTTACATGATACTCCTGATTCCCCACATTAGACAGTCTGTCACATAGAATTTAGGCAACTGGCACACAGAGAACTCTAAAGGATGTGCCCTCCCCCTTGCATTCTGCAACTTAACGGTGCCTCAGAAAGCAAATTTCCTTGAATTTTGCAAATTTGTCAGACAGGCTGTCTTGTCCAGTTGTCCAGATGGCAGAAATTATTATGAGTCTCAAGGTTTGTCTATCTAATGCTCATGTTTCAGGGAATAACACCTAATGAACTTTAGTCTTGTAAAGCCTAATAGAAGATTTTCTTCTCTTTTCTGGGGGGTGATTCATCTCTACTTGAAATGACATCTGGGTTTTTGTTTTTGTTTTTTTTCCAGAAGCCAAGAATCCTTCATCGGTAGGAGACCACCCTATATGTCACTTTTTCAGGGACAATTGGTGCTTAAAAACGAGATTTCAGTGCATTGAATCAGTAAGTCTAGCCTACCTCCTGATTGTGTGGGAGATTCTTTTCCTTGCTATTGGAGGCAAGAGGGGGTGGGGGGGAAGAGTGTCCCAGGCTGGGATGAGAAAGGAAAGGGAAGATGCAAGGCTTTGTCTCCCAAGAGAAAGCACTCCAGAGAATTTGTGGTCAAAGTGTACAGGAGAAGGCTTTGACCACAGACAAAATGATGGGACCAGATGTGTCTCGTGGGCCACTGCCTGGAGAAAGCTAGTTGTGAACCTTCCTTGGCTCCACATGAAAGAAGCCTGAGGTAAAATTTTAGCAAAGCATCTAATATCTGGGAAGCTCTTTGAAGTTTCTTCTAAATGCAGAGAAAAAGGAACATCATACAAGACATTTTTATCTTTAATATGTCAGGGACATTTTGGAGCCAAATCAGGATTCCTAATGTTAATTAAAGTAAAGAGTGAATTACCACTTACTTAATTTTTATTGAAGGTTGTAATTTGAAGCAACAGATGATGATGGGCTTCTGAAGACCTGAGTGACAAAGTAAAGTCTTCATTCATTTCAAACCACAGCCCATGTAACCTGTGAATGGGTATTTGAATATGTATCTTTTGTGCATAGTTCCCAAATACATATGTTTATTCATTCTACTATTCATGTAGAAAATAGTCTTCAGCTTCATTGTAATGACACACATTATATAATAGTCCAGTAACTTTGAAATTTGTTGGCTTCACTAGAAACACAGTCCTTTTTTCATCCTGTATCATGACAAATAGATTAAATGACCTCTGGAGGTTCCAAGATGTGTTGATAGAATACTTTTCTCTAAAGCACATGATATATTCCACTAATGTACCTCCATTTTTCTCCCCCTTCTCCACATATCCCATCCCCTGCTGAAAAGGAAAGGAAAAAAATCTACATATATATATTCACACATACCCCATGTACGATATATATATATATGTATATATATATGCATGTGTATGTATATATATATGTATGTATGTATGTATATGTATGTGTGTGTATTATAGGTACATATATGTGTTTGTATATTAACTATTTATATGTGTGTACATATATATGTGTATACCTGTATATCTCCATTCATCCTGATTTATATCTTGCCACTGTATCCAGATGGCTCCAGAGGAGAAAGTGAGGCTGGTGACTTTGCACGGCCTTCCTTCACTTGTACCCAATTCACTTGCAAGTCATGGCATCATCTTCCTGATGTCATAGTCTTCTTCAAGAATGAAGGACAAACTGCAACCACGATATAACCCCTGCTTAAGAGGAAAGAAAAAATATATATATATATATACAACCCCCACATGCAATACATATATGTATATGCATGTGTATACTATACATAAATACACATATGTGTATTAACTGTGTGTACATATATGTCTATCTTTATGTACACACCCACATGGATATATGTATGTGTATTAGCTATGTGTATATCTATATATACACACCCACCCACACACATGTATATATTATCCATATATACATGTATTTATGTATTCATATCTGTATATATATACACATACCCCAGCTTACATACATATATGTATATTAAATATCTCTGTGTGCACATGTGTGTATTCCTGTATCTGTGTCTAAACTCACCTATCATCTATCCATCTATCTATCTATCTTTCTGTCTATCTCATAATATATCACAAAACACTTCGTCAAAAAGATACACAGATTTGCCTTTTCTGTAACTGTGGGGCCTAAGTCTTTCTCAAGGGAAGAGTTCCAACGTGAGAAAGAAAATGCATAGTTCAAAAGCCCATGTTTTCAATTTGCTAGCACATGGTTTAAATTATCCCTGTATTTATTAAGGGCGCTAAATGGGCAGCTCAAGTTAGGGGAAAGGGTCATTTCAGTTAAGAAAAAATCTTGTTGAATCCCCGAGTGAGCTTGCTCCAGGTTAATTGTGCCTTTCTAAGGCAGAGTGGATTTAGAGGCAGATAAGAACGAAGTAATGTACTTGGAGATTAGGCTTGTTCTCTTTGCTTCTAAAGTGGCCAGTTGTAAAGGAGAAGGGAAAACCATTAAGTGTCTGGCCCTAGGGCATGGTGCCTCCACCAGGACATTGCCTAGGACAGAATGATCCATTTTTCTGGACTTTCAAAGTGTGAAACCTGCCTCATTGGGTGGGGGGGAAAGCTTCCTGAGCTTTCTACATGTTTGTGGAACTGCTGCATAATTAGAACCAAAGAGCCAGGGCATCCTAGCTTCATTTTGCAGTGTGACAAGATCCAGGTTTCCCCTGTTCCATGGTAGTGCCTTGGGGAATTCACTGGCTTTTCTGTACAGGATGGTATCAATTAATTAATTGTTAATTAATTAATGAAGACACCCCACCCTCCATCCCTAGTATGTTCCAGCACTTGCTGCTCCAAATGACTTTCCTTACACTTGACCAAGTTGAAATGCCCTTTGGCCAGCTCTAAGTTGTGTGACCAGCCTTTCTTTTGACGATTACCCTCAGTCTTTCTGACTTTGGTAGTACCATAGGGGTCATATTTTCTCACAGCTGAAATGTGCTTGAATAATTTCTCCTACGTACTATATAAAACACAAACAGGTTTTTCTTCAGCAGCCCTGGCAAGGGCCATGTGCCTGCGTGTCTTAGATTTCCACCTATTTTACTTTCAACAAACATCTCCCTACTGTGAGACTGACTGACGAACAATGCCAGGAAGCTGGCCTTTCACTCACTTGGGCCTTCCTTCCTCCTTGTGCTCCCTGGCCACCGTTGCAGTCACTGGGCACCAGTGACAACAGTGTGGTATCTCATTTCCTCTTCTATCCTCAGGGCCCATTTGTTTCAAAGCCATCCTTTTCAAAAGCTCCAGAGTCTGTGAGCCTCTCTTAATTGGCTGTCCCTGTCTTCAAAGCTGACAAGATTGTGATATTCCCTATTTTGCTGCACTCTTTCAGCAACTCTTATCCATTGTATTCAGAGGGTGAAGATTCTAGTTCACCCAGAGCAAGGATGCCATGAACTGAACCAGAAAGAGGAGAACAGATTTCTTTCCCCTGCTCCTTCTCGTTTACCTTGGCTCCAAGCTAGGTACCTTAGGAGTTTTTGTTTCTGTTTTGCGTTGTTTGTCTTCCCTAGGTACTAGAGGTGATCCTCATGAACCAGGAGTCTGAGCCATGAGGACCTTAGAGCCAGGATTGTAGGTGGGCTGGCTGTACCATCTCGTCTGCAGTCATTCAGACTGGGATAGAAGCCCTGAGAAGCCAAGTTACCCAGGGACTTCAAACTGGGACTGTGCTCTATGGGACTGAGCTAAGCTATGAATCTAATTCCCTTCTGCTGCCCAGAGACTGAGGTGGTATAGGGAGAGGGGGATTTGCCCCCTACTTGTTGAGTAAATTTGCATATTTGTGATTATACTTTTGAAGTAAATATTTCTGTGTAAAAGCTAATCTGAATGTTTGTGGCTAAATGGAATTTGGGTACAGGGAACTCCCACCCCCTACAATTGAGGGAACAGCATCTGTAGGGCTGGAGCCATTTACAGAGAGCCTAGATAGAATCCCCTAATCCTCTTAAAGGAACCAGAGAACCCTGGGAGGGGTGAAAAATCTTAACTTTCCTAGCCTTCAAGCAGCGAGAGCCAGGGTGATCTGTCGCAGATGTATACGGCACATCCTTTGTGAGATGTCTAATAAGCAGTAAGAGATGCAGAGCTGAAGGTTAGTTTCATTGGGTAGAATGGATAAATGAGAATCATCATTATAGAATAATCATTGAATCTGTGGGGACTGATGAAATCCAGAGAGCACAGTGAGGTGGCTGGGTAGCTCTTAGGTGGGTTGTTGGAGGGTCTGGCCTGAGAGGAATAAGGCAGTGGGCAGCTGGGGCTAGAGAATGATTTAATGCAATGACAGCAAAGGGCTCAGAATCTCTGGAATGGGGATTGTATGACAGGGTGGGAGTATGTTAATCATTGAGGAATGATTTGACAATAACGCAGCATTTATTAAGCATCTTCCATGTCAAGAGCATTGCGCTGATTACTAATAGAGATATTAAATTTAGATAAGACATAGCTCTGACCTCATTTATGGAGCTTACAATCCAACAAGCAGATGATCTCATAATCAACGTGAATTTTTTGTTTTGGATTTATTTTTGGTTTTGATTTGAACCTATGATATTACTGATATGGGGAACTGCCAGTTTAAAAAATGCCCCTATCAAAGTAGATGGGCAGCAAATTTTCAACTTATGGTTTTAGCACCTGAGGACCTAAGAAGCCTGAACTCAGGGACTTACAACTTTGCAGCATTCCAAGACTGGTCTTCTCTCTACCCCAACCTTACTGTCTCTTCCTACATACATTAGCAATTTCCAAACAAAGTTCTATGCAAAATGTAAAGTCTGAGGCAGAAGGTCATATCCGCCCATGGAATTTCTGTGGAGAACAAAAATGTGGGGATAACCACTGGGGATTTCTCCTCCCCAATTGAAAAAAAGAAATGAAACCCTTGTAACAGATATGAAGCATCAAGCCAGTTTCCACATTGATCATGTCTGAAAATGTCTTATTCTGTATCTTGAGTCTCTCACCTTCCAGAAATAGGTGGTGTGCTTTATCACTGGCCTACTGAAATTGGACATTGTATTCATAAGAGTCCTTAAATCTTTCAATGATGTTTTTCTTTATAATATTGTTATCACATACATTGTTCTTCTAGTTCTGCTCACTTTGCTCTGCATCAGTTCATTCAAATCTTTCTGGATTTCTCTGGAACTATCCCCTTTGTCATTTCTTATAATACTATGATATTCCATTATGTTCACATGCTGTGATTTGTTCAGCCACTTCCTAACTGATGAATTCCCCTTTACTTCGGTGAATATACTTGAACAAGGTAATGGCATCCATGGTAAGACGTGCTTTAAGAAGATTGTTTTGGTAGTTGTGCAGAGAATCAGTTGGAGATAGGAGAGACCAGTGACATGCAACCAATTAGGAAGTTATTGTAACAGTCCAGATGAGAGGCGCTAAATATCTGAACTGGTAGTGTGAGTGAAAAGAAGAGGGCAAGCAAGAGATGTTGCGGGGGTGGGAAGAGTCAATTTAAGGCTTGGCAACTGATTGGATATGGGGGAGGTAAGGAAGAGTGAAGTGTTGAGTGAGAGGGAGGAGAAGAATAGGGAGAAAAGAGGAGAGGAGAGAAAAGGAGAGAAGAAAAGAGGAGACAAGAGAAGGGGAGATAAGAGAAGTGAAAAGAAGAGATGGGGAGAGAAGGGGAGAGAAGAGGAGAGAAAAAAAGAGAAGAGAAAAGAAGTGAGGAGAGAAAAGAGGAGATGGAGAGAGAAAAGGAGAGAAGAGAAGAGGAACAGAGAGAAAAGGAAGGGAAGGATGGAGAGAGGAACAAGGGGAGGGAAGTCCTAGTACCAAACTTAGGTTAGTACTTTGCCCCCAAAACTATTAGATTATCTGATGAACAATTTTGAAACAACAGTGGCATGTGAATTTACTGGTGCTGATGAAGTCACCTAAGGACAATAGTACTCATTTCTAAGATGTGATTTTAGGGTTATAGATTTTTACCAGTACCTTAAAGCCAAGGCAGTCCTTTGATTCTTCTGAAGGCCACCAACATAATCATAAACATGGAAGTGCTGAAGTGTAGTCACATTTTTGTGCTTCATAGAAATTTGGCTTTCAGGCTGGCCTGATGTTTTCCTTTAGACTTGCATGGTACACTGGTTAGGGATAAGATTTTGAAAAGAGAAAGGAAAGAAGGAAGGAGGGGCAGTTAAATGGCTCAATGGATAGAGCACCAGCCCTGGAGTCAGGAGGACCTGAGTTCAAATCTGGTCTCAGACACATAACACTTCCTAGCTGTGTGACTCTGGGCAAGTCACTTAACCCCATTGCCTAGCCAAAAAGAAGAAAAAAAAAAGAAAGAAGGAGGGAAGGAAAGAAAGAAGAAGGAGGGATGAAAGAAAGAAGAAAGAAAAGAAAGTAATTGAGACTTGTTTTAAAATGCACAGAACGTAGAAGATTACAAGGAGTCACAAAAAAAGTAGATGTTTGAAAGTTACATGTTGACTTTATTATATAGTTAAAAGCAAATTATAAATAATACAGATTCACAGTTTCATGTACAATCCTCTTTTTCTGCTGTATTATGTATATGGAAATGTGCATTTAATTTCATGTTTGCTAAGTTGAAAATTAAAAAAAAAAGTGAACAAAATCAAGTACCTCCAGATACTTGAAAACAATGCAGTACTTTATTGCCTTTAGGTCTAGGATCAGTCAATCAGTCAATCACCCAGCATTTATTAAGTACTTGCTATGACCTAGGTGAAGTGCTAAGCACCAGTGATATAAAGAAAAAGCAAAAAACAGTCACTGCCCTCAAGGAACTTACATTCTAAGGGAGGGGACAACCCATATGAAACAGCATATAAATATTAAATGCAAAGTAGATGGAGCTGGAGGATAAAATATAAACTTCTTTATGTATCAATATATATATATATAATATAAGCAATATAAATAATATGCAATAATATAAATAATATGAAATATAAACTTTGGCATTTAGAGGTTAGGATGCCTCACCATGTTTCTCCAGCCTACTTTTCTAGGCTAATTTCACATTATTTTCCTTGACAAATTCAATATCCCTTCTAAATACTCCTGGAATTAGAATTCTATTTCCTGCCTGTGTTCCTTTGCATTGGCTGCCTACCTATGGGATACAATCCTACATTGTTGTCTCTTAGAATCTCTACCTTCATTCAAAGCTAAGGTCATGTGCTGCTTTCTGTAGCAAATCTTAACTAAACTCTCTTAATCTAACTCCATTAATGTAATTACGCTCTCTTAATGTATCCTAAACTCCCTTTGTTACATTTTGGGTTCTCACATTTTATCAAATTAATCAAGGTACCTTGAGTTCTGGGGAGCCTTGGCCCTGGCTTCTAGCTAAAGCCATGGAAAGCAGACCACACTATGGCCAGAACTGCTAACATTTTGAAGCCCAGGTTTATGATAGAATGTCACTTGTTAAAATTTGCTCCCTTTTCAAATAATCATATACATATTTAATCATTTATATGTTGTAGCTCCTAGTAGAATGGAAACTCCTTGAGGGCAGGGATTTTTTTTCTTGTTCTGTTTTGTCATTGTACAACATGGCACCCATCACAGTGCCAAGAATGTAGTAGATGCTTAATCAACATTTGCTGGATTAGATTAGAACTTTTTTTTTTAATGCGTTGTTCCCCAAACATATGTTTCCTAATTTAGGAGATAGGGAGGCATTTGGAAAAGGTTACCCAAGATCATTCTAAATCAAAGATGAGTCAAAAACCAATAGAGGAAGAGATTTAAACCAAACCTCACAAAGAGCAAACTTGAAGGCCCATTCATTAGTGTTCCGAGTCATAAAGAGATCTAATATTTAGATTTCCATTTGTGTTCCAGCTTTTATGAACTTCCCAGCCAGTGTTATTCTTTTTGTCTCTGGCTGTCTGCTACAACTGAAAACATAGCTTTTATTTAAGACAAGAAACATAAAAAGCCACTGAATCTCATTGAAGTCCCAGTCTTCCTGGCTGGCACACAAAAAACGCACAAGGGAATTGAGTGTCATCACTCCTCAAATGTTGTCTCCCCATGTCCTTGTGCGTCATTCCAAAGGATTATCCTGTTAGGATGACTCAGAGCCCACAATACACATTCTGACTTAGAACATCATGGGTCCAAAAGAGTGTGGCCATGGCAAATGTCAAATGTGATGTTTCCCATTTTCATGGGAAACTCCTTAAAGCATTAGGACACTTTTCAGCAATGGACCAATCTAAGAAGTTTCTAGCAGAGCTCAGGCCTTTGTAAGTTCCCACGTTTTATCAAATTAAGCTAGGTACCTTGAGTTCTGGGGAGCCTTTGCCCCAGGTTCTACTCAAAAGATGGAAAGCAGACCATGTGATGGATAGAACCGCTGACATTGCAGTCCATGTTTATAACAGAATGTCACTTTTTTCCTTCTTTGGTTGGCGGCTGCATGGTGTGTTGGGAAGAGCATCAGATTTGCAGTCAGGAAATTTGTGCTGAAATCTTGCCCCAGGATGTTTATAAGGTGTGTGATCCTTGACAAGTCACTCACTTCTGAAACCTTCAGTTTCCCATCCGTAAACTGAGGATAAAAATGTTTGCACTATCTACCTTCAAGGTTGGTGTAAAGAAAATACTCTGTAAACCCTACCATGCTATAGAAATGTGAGTTCTGTTGAACAGACCTCTCAGTAGTCTGCAACAGCCAGTGGATTAATCACCTTAAAGCACACCCTGCCAGATATTCAACATTTCGAAGGACCCTGAACTCTCCCTTCTGCCATCTTCCCACTCATAGTGGAAAGTCTGCTGGATTGGGAGGACATGGGTTAAAATCCCAGCCACCATGTACTACCTGTGTGATCTTGGGAAACTTATTCAAATTCTTTGGGCCTCAGTTTCTTTATCTATAAAATAAAAGAATTGATTTAGATGACTTCTAAGGTCTCTTCCAGGTTTAGCGCTATGAACCTTACCCTTTCATTAATTAATATTTCCCTGGATAGAAAACCAAAAGAATTCAGTTTAACAAAGAGATAGCCTGCTAAATAGCTTCGTTACCCCTCCCATCACCTAAGCAATCAGATTTTTCCCCCCCAGAGAAAGGAATATTGAGGCCTTCAGCAAAGTGCGAGCAATAAGAGTATTTACAAAATGTGACAGAAATTATTTGTAGCCCTTGAAGGCCTAATAGCTCTGATCATCTGCTTCACGGGATCCCAGGTTTAGAGCTTGAAGGGACCTTAGAAACCCTTTAAACCAACCCTCTCATTTAAAAATAAGAAAACAGATCTGGAGAGGTTGTCATTTACCTAAGGTCACACAGTGGTGGAGTTAGGAGGGTATTCGTCCAACTCCAAAGCTAGTCCCCCTTTCATTATGTCATGCTGCTTTTTTTCTAATTGCATTCTAGTACATGTAGGGTCCTCAACTTCCTCATTACAATTACTTTAAAGTGAAGAATTTTAAAAAAGTAATTTGATGTTTAACATTGTCTAAAACTCCCACTCCAAAGAAAAAGAAAAAAAAGTCAAACAAATAACTGTCTTTGGCTGCGGGCCATCTTGTTTGCCCTTCAGCTTGCCTGGCCAGTCACCAATGATATCAACGCCATTGCTGCCACCCGGCATTCTCACCCAGCCCTTTGCCACCCGCAGTTCACAGACCACTTACTGACAAAGTTTAAAGGGCTCTCTCCCTCCTTTCCCTGCCTGTAAGTGGAACGCTTGGAGTCTTTGGGGGCAGCAGTGAGATCTAACCGAGAAAGGCAGTGAGCAGAGACAAGAGCCCATGGTGCCAGCCACAAATGTTATTGTGATTCACCATGTACAGTGTGGGCATTGTTTTCAATCACATAGAAAGAAACCGTCCTACAGGCAACTCGGTCTTATTAGCCACAGAGCAGTTTTTCCACATTAATCATTCAAACTGACATGGGTAAACAATACCACATGTGGTTGTGATGAGAGCTCTGTCTCCATAGCCTGTCCTTCTCAAGGTGCTCTGAGGGTTTCACTGTAGTCTGGTTGTAGCTGAGGGACTGGAGAAAAATCCCAGGCAAAGGTAGAGAGAGAGCTCTGCTGCATGAGAAAGCTCAGAAGGAGAAAACTTGGGAAGGAGACAGAGGTGGTAAGCTGAGCACTCGCCGCAAGTGAGAGTATTGAGACTCTGATGAGGTGTATAAATAATTAGGAACATCTTCGAAGGCTGTCAGTTGCTCTCTCCCACCCTCATTGCATCCCCAATCTGTCTCTCTGTCTCTCTTTCTCTCACGCAGACATATACACATACCCCTTACCTCCAACAATTTTTGTCCATTGTATTTCTACACACAGGCTCAAAGCAATTCTGGTTGAAACTGGCTACAGTTGACTTACACGAGTTACAGTTGGGTGCTGCAGACATGGCCAACTTTAGACAAAGCTGTGAAATAAGTGAATGTTTTCTCTGGTCTCTTGTATCCCCTTACATTCCCCCTTTCCTTTATTCTGGTAAGTGACCTTGGTGTGAATTAATCCAATGTATTCTCCTGAAAATATTTGACTGACAAATTGCTTGTCTTCTCAGTGTGGGGGAAGGGTTGGGGAGGGAGGAAAGGAATCTGAAACTCAAAATTTGAAAAAAGAATGTTAAAATTGTTTTTATACGTAATTGGGGAAAAGTAAAATATTAAATTAAAAAAGAACATTTGACTGAGGTCCTCCCAAATAAATAACTGAATAAGAGCAAACTGATTTAGACCTTAGGTTGATAGGACCATAGTCCTAGAGATACAAGGGGTCTGAAAGGTCAGCTCCTTCTCGGCTCTCCATTTGACAGATGTGGAAGCTGAGGCCCAAATAGATCATAGAGTGTTAGAACTAGAAGGAGTCGCCTCTTCTAGATTCTTACAGATGGTCAGAGGAAGACCCACAGAGGTGATGTGACTTGCCCAATGTTGCTAGCAAGTAGAGGAATTAGGACAAGAACTCCAGGGGCGAGAATGCTCTTAAAATAGGAGGCTGAAAGGGAATGAGTTCAGGGTAAAACATTTGAGGGAGATAATAATAATGATGATGATATTAGGTGCCACAGTGGATAGATCACCAGGCCTGGAGTCTGGAAGACCTGGAAGACCTGTGTGTTGTTATTTCCCCAGTTGTATGAATGGGGACAGATGGATTAAGTGACTTGCCTAGGATCACAGTGATTTGAACCCTTGGCTTTTAAGGTACCTAGGTGGCATAGTGGATAGAGCGCTGGGCCTGGAGTCAGGAAGGCTCATCTTCTGTCCTCAGACATGACCCTGGGCAAGTCACTTAACCCTCTTTGACTCAGTTTCCTCATCTGTAAAATGAGCCGGTCGAGGAAATGGAAAACTACTCCAGTATCTTTGCCAAGAAAATCCTACATGGGGTCATGGAGAGTCTAAAATGACTGAACAGTGACGATAATAATGATGGCAACAACTCACATTTCTGTAACACTTTGTGGTTTATGAGCAGCTTTCCTCACAACAGCCCTGTGAAGCAGTTAGGACAAATGCTAATTAGCTTTGTTTTAGAGATGAGGAAAAGAAACCTTGAGATATTATGATAACCAATTAAGTGGTGCTTTCCAGACTTGAACTCAGATCTTCTGACTCATGATTCAGACAGAAGAGACATGAATGAGCAGAAGCCATGAAGAGAAAGGAACCCCAGGGGTTTGCCGGTAAATGTTTAGCAATCTTTTGAACTTAACTAGAATTATTAACAGTTTTCTCCATGACTTTCTTAAGTCTAGACAGTCAACAGAGCAATCAATCCAGCCAGGTTTGTACCTTTTGCAGATGCCTGAGCTCTAGATGCTCACACTGAATGTAACAATTGTCTCTCAGCAGTAGATTTGAGTGAACTCTAGCATACCTGTGCATATGACCCACTTTCTGTAGATGTTACCACAGAAGGATGTGTGGCTTGTGAGAGTTTGGCAATTAGGGGACCAGAGAAGAGTGGCTTTCTGGGGACTGGATGATACCCCAAAGCAGAACAGATGGTTCTGAATGAAAGCTTTCAGACCCAAACTCCAAAAACAAACAAACAAACAAAACCAGACCAGAAGGGGTCAAGTAAAATAATCCTTCTCAGCTGAACATGGAGCAATAGGGTAAAGTTCACACATGTGTTATGTATGCCTCATGTAAAACCCAGACTGATCCATCGGAGGGATTGCAGTGCTCAGCAGCAGTTTCAAGAATAGCCTGCTTAGCTCAGCAAGGCCTCTAGGCTGCATGTACTTCTTTCTCTCCATCAGATGCTGTAAGAATAATTACACATCAGAAAAGCAGAGATCATGCTCTTTTGACCCTGTGTTCTTGGACTCAGGTGGCTGCTTTAGCTGAGAAAAGAACTGCTCGTTTTACAATGACCTAACAAAGGGAGACTCACAAGACCTAAGAATCAGGATGGAGGGGCCCTTAAAAACTGCCAAGTTATAGGATCATAGTATCTGGAGCTGGAACAGACCTTAAGAAATTGCCTAGGGTTGTAGGATCATAAAATTTAAGTTGATAGGGATCTTAGAGGTCAGCTAGTCCACACCCCTCCACCTCACCCCCATTTTACCCATGGAAAAAATGAGAGCCAGAGGGATGAAATGATTTTTCCAGGGTGATATCATCAGTTAGTGACTGATGTAGACTAAGTTCCAGGTCTCCAGGTTCCTAGCTCAGAAGTAGCTATGTCAATTGGTGTGGAAAATGAGATAGAATATGGAGGTGGCTCCTTCAGTTGCTTCGTGATTCATTTCAGTAAGTGCTGCATTTGGATCAAAACTATAAAGTCGATCAAGTTTCTATTTGGCCTTTTTACATCCTTTTTCAGGGCTGTCATTCTTGGGTCAGATGGGATAAGCTAGTAAATCACTAACACCTTAGTATGAATTGTGGAATGTGTTATCTCTTCCAAGAATATTTGAATGAAAAAATATGTCTTCAGAGAGACAGAAAAGAATCCAAAACAATGAGCCTCAAATAGGGGGATTTCAGGTGTTGTGGACAGTGAGTGAGGGAGATAAGAGAATCATAGACTCTTACAGATAGAAGGGACCTTAAAGTCCATTTAATCCAACCTTTCACCCAAAGCAGGAGTTCCTTGTATAACTCTAACAACTGGCCGTTCAGATTATACTTAAATATTCCTAATGACAGGGAGCCTAGTACTTTATAAAGGTAGTCCATTACATTGTTGTATGAACCTATTGTATTATCTGAGTACAAGATATCCCCAATTATGGGCCGCAACCCTAAACTGAGATTTCATTGAAAAGAATGTATACACACATATATTCTTTTATATAGCTACATACTAAAAATATTACTAATTTTATGTCTGCAAATTACACAAGTTGAGTTTTATGGATAAATACAACCTATATTTGGATCACTAGAGAGGAGAGATGGGAACAAGCATTTATTAAGAGCCTGCTGTGTGCAAGGCACTGTGGTAAGCACTTTACAGATATCCCATCTTATTTCTATAACAACCCTCAGAGGTGAGTGCTAACATTATCCCCATTCTACAGTTGAAGAAACTGGGACAAATAGAGGTTTAAAGTGACTTGCTCAGAGTCACACAACCAATAAGTGTCTGAGGCTGGATTTAAACTCAGGTCTTCTTTACTCCAGGTCCAGCATCCTATCCACTGTGCCACTTAGATGCCTTTTGGGGGTAAATATTAATTCCTGTATATTTAGCCCAAACATGATCCTTGGTAATTTTCCTCCACTGGTTCTAGTTCTGTAACCAACATAGAAATCTCTTTTCTCCTGGACCTGATGGCCCTCCAGATATTTGAAGACCTTTATTGTGTCTTGCTCAATCTTCTCTTTTTATTGTTCAGCCATTGAGTTGTGTCTGACTCTTCGTGACCCCATTTGGGGTTTTCTTGGCAAAGATATTAAAGTGGTTTGTTTGCCATTTCCTTCTCCAGCTCATTTTACAGATGAAGAAACTGAGGCAAACAGGGTGAAGTGGCTTTTGCTCAGGGTCACATAGTAAGTGTTTGAGGCTGGATTTGAACTCAGGTCTTCCTGATTCCAGGCCCACTGCTCTATCCACTGTGCCACCTAGCTGCTCCTTAATCTTTTCTGCTCCAAGCTAAACATTCACTGCTTCCTCATCCATCTATCATGTGATGTGCCTTCCAGTCTCCTTGTTCATCTGCCATGTATTTATAACCCCTTTTACCTTAGACTTCCACCTACTTCACCATAAGACTAGCTCTAGCTACAAATCAATAGCTAGAAAGAAGAAAAAAAAAGTCTTCTCAAGGAATCCATTGGCTCTCTCTTTCTAGGGCCTGAAGAAATAAGTAATGAGCAAGGAGGAAAGCTTTGGGTTCAGTCATCATTTGTTTGACACCTTCCAGAACATTTAACGAAGAAAATACTAAGAACGCTGACTGATCTCTACAATTTCCAGTATTGAATTTATGGCAGAAAGTTGTGCAGGCATTTCTGTTTCCCTTGTGTAGGCCAGATGGCCTTTGCCAACTCATTGAGAGGAGAGAGGAAGGGAGGAGGCTTTGTTTTCCAGTCCTGGATGACCGCTTTTCAGGAAGGAAGAATGAACTGGTCAGCTTACTCAGATGAATGTCTCCCATTAAAAAGCTATGCATCTCATCCAAAGCTTCCAGTGTGCTCCATTAGCAATGCATTACATTAACGTACAGCATTTTTCAGCCCCCAGTGATTCTTTGGAGGCTTTGCAGCAGACAAGAAATTGTCCTTCTGTAACATCTGAAGAGGTGCTGTAAAGAAATCTGCTTCTACCCTACAACCTAATTAATTCCGTCTAGACTCAGCTCTGTAGCCAATGGTATAACCTATAGGATGAGAACCAAGGCCATAACCATCAGTTGTGTGAGAGGAGGGGGGAAAGGGATGCTATCACATACACTCACCATGCCACATACAAGACCTCAGCATTTTGAACATAGGACACAAGATGGAACATACATGGTGCCATATAGCTTGTGCCTACAGATACTTTCTTTTTGCTTCATGGTCTTGGTGCCCTAATCCAGAAACAGATAATATGGCTTGACTGCTCTGGGACTTTCCCTAATCCATAAAACCAACTTGTATAAAATCTTTTTCTTTATCATCATCATTATTATTTTTAATAATATTTTGTTTTTCCTCAATTAAAAGTAAAAATAATTTTAACATTTCATTTTTTTAAAAAAATTTTAGTTCTAAATTCTTTCCTTTCCTCTTTTCCTTGTTCCCTGAGATGGTAAGCAATCTGATGCAGGTTGTCCATATGTGATCATGTAAAACATATTTCCGTGTTAGTCATTTTGTGGAAGAAAACTCAAACCAGAAAGAGTGAAAGAAAAGAAAAAAAGAAAGTGAAATAGTATACTTTGGTCTATATTCAGGCTCCATCAGCTCTTTCTCTTGAGGTGGATAGCATTTTTCATCAAGAGCCCTTTGGGGTTGTCTTGGACAGTTGTATTGCTGAGAATAACTAAGTCATTCACAGTTCTTCATTGTACAATATTGCTGTTACTGTGTACCGTGTCATCCTGTCTCTGCTCACTTCACTCTGCATCAGTTCAAGTTAGTCTTTCCAGGTTTTTCTGAAATTATCTGACGCATCATATTTCAAAACACAATAATATTCTATTATAATCATATGACATGGTTTGTTCAGCCATTCTTCAGTTGATTGGTACCTGCTCAATTCCAATTTTTTGCCATCACAAAAAGAGCGGCTATAAATGCCCTTGTTCAAATATGCCCTTTTCTTTCTCTCTTTTTTTTTTAAATCTCTTTGGGATACAGACATAATAGTGGTATTGTTGGATCAAAGGATTTGCACAGTTCGATCGCCCTTTGGGCAGAGTTCCGAATTGCTCTCCAGAATGGCTGGATCAGTTCACAATTCTACCAACAATGCATTAGTGACCCAATTTTCCCACATCTCCTCCAACATTTGTCATTTTCCTCTTCTATCATATTAACCAATCTGATAGGTGTGAGATGGTACTTCAGAGTTGTTTTAATTTGTATTTTTTTAATCAGCAATTTAGAGAATTTTTCATGTAACTATAGATAACTTTGATTTTTTCACCTGAAAACTGCCTGTTCATATCCTTTGACCATTTATCAATTGAGGAATGATTTGTATTCTTATGAATTTGAATCAGTTCTGTATATATTTGAGAAATAAGGCCTTTATCATAGATACTTGCTGTAAAAATTTTCCCCCAGTTTTCTGCTTTCCTTCTAATCTTAGTTGAATTGATTTTGTTTGTACTATCTCCAGTCGTCCTCATCTATACCTTGCCACTGGGTCCAGGTGGCTCCAGAGGAGAGAGTGAGGCTGGTGACTTTGCACAGACCTGCTTCACTTAAATCCAATTCGCTTGCAAGTCATGACATCACCATCCTGATGCTATGGTCTTCTTCAAGAATGAAGGACAAACAACAGTTGTGTACCTGATCTATTCCACTGATCCACAGCTCTGTTTCTTAGTCAGTAGCAGATTGTTTTGATGATTACTGCTTTATAATACAGTTTGAGATCTGGTACAGATCTGGTACTTTCCTTCACACTTTTTCCTTTATTCCCTTAATATTTTTCACCTTTTGTTCTTCCAGATGAATTCTGTTGTTATGTTTTCTGGTTCTATAAGATTTTTTTTTTGGTAATTTGAGTAGTATGGCACTGAATAAGTAGATCAATATGGATAGAATTGTCATTTTTATTATATTGGCTCAGCGTACCCATAAGTAATTAATATTTTTCCATTTGTTTAGATCTGACTGACTTTGTGTGAAAAGTGTTTTGTAATTGTGTACAAGTAGTTTCTGGGTTTGTCTTGGCAGGTAGGTGCCCAAGTATTTTATATTGTCTACAGTTACTTTAAATGGAATTTCTCTTTCTGTCTCTTGCTGATGGACTTTGTTAGTAATATATAGAAATGCCAATTTTATATCCTACAATTTTGCTGGAGTTAAATTATTTCAACGAGTTTTTTTAGTTGATTCTCTAAGATTCTGTAAGCATACCATCATATCATCTTCAAAGAGTAAGTTTTATTTCCTCATTGCCTATTCTAACTCCTTCAGTTCTTCTTTTTTTTTACTGCTATAGCCTGCTTGTCTAGTGCAATAACAGTGGTGATGATGGACATCCTTATTTCACCCCTGATCTTATTGGAAATACTTCTAGTTTATCCCCATTACAGATAATGTTTGCTGATGGCTTCACACAGATACTACATATCATTTTAAGGAAAGTTCATTTATTCCTATGCTTTCTAGTGTTTTTTAATAGGAATGGGGATGGTATTTTGTCAGAGGCTTTTTCTGCATTTATTGAGACACTCATGATTTCTGTTGGTTTTGTTAGAGATAAGGTCAATTATGCTGATAGTTTGTCTTATATTGAATCAGCCCTGCATTCTTAGTATAAATCCCACCTGGTCATAGAGTGTGATCCTTGTGATATATTACTGTAATCTCATTGCTAGTATTTTATTTAAATTTTTTGCATCCATATTCATTGGAGAAATTGGTCTATAGTTTTCTTTCTCTGTTTTAGCTCTTCCTGGTTGAGGTATTAATACTATATTTGTGTCATAAAAGGAATTTGGTAGCACTCTACCTATTTTTCTGAATAGTTTATGTAGTATTTGGATTAATTCTTCCTTAAATGTTTGGTAGAATTCACTTGTGAATCCATCTGACCCTGAGGATTTTTTCTTAGGAAGTTCATTGATGGGTTGTTCAACTTTTTCTAAAATGGGATTATTTAAGTATTCTACTTCCTCTTCACTTAATCTGAGCACACTTATATAAAATCTGAGTATACCCATAATTCTACTGGAAAGAGTATTCTGTGGGAAGTCTGGAGATTTTTGTTTTCCCCTATTAGAATGTAAGCTACTTGAGGACAGGAACCATGTTTTTTGCTTTTCTTTTTATCCCCAACTCTTAGCATCGTGTCTAACATGTAGTAAGTATTTAATAAACTTTGTTGACTGACTAATTGGTTTAAGTCCTAGCTGTGCTACTTATTAGCTTCATAATAAGTCACTTACCCTCTTAAGGCTTTGGTTTCCTTATTCATAAAATGTGAGAGTTGGCCTTGACTGAGGTCCTTTTTCTAAGTTAAGATTTTGTATAGTGTAGGTCCATAAAGTCAGATTTTCTGCAGAGGTAAAGGAATGAATAATGCTACAACAAAAGAACTTGGGTACTTGTTAGGAAGGAGGAGGTGAGTATGTATGCAATTTAAGCATCTGTTTTTTTAAAAGCCATATGACTGTATAATCAATTTGGGATCACAAAACTTGTTGGACTAACAACTGTAATATTGGCTTAAATCATTCTAATAAAGTAAAGAAATTTGCTCCCCACTAAAAAAAAATAAAGATAAAGAACCCCTAGAGGTAGAATCCAGGGATATGCATAACAAGTCATGCTTTTGCCATTTATTAGCTTTGCAACCATGAAAAAGATGCTTTTCCTCTTTGGGCCTCAACTTTGTCTTTTGCCAAAACAAGGGGGGGTTGGAGGCTATGGATCAGAAGTTCTTAATCTCAAGACTATAGATTGATTTTAGGAAGTCTGTGAACATGAATGGGAAAAAAATGTGCATCTTTCTCTTCACTAACCTCTAAATGAAATTTACCATTTCCTTCAATTATTTAAAAACATAATTTTAAGAAGGACTTCCTAGGCTTCCCCAGTTTTCTGAGGAGTCTCATGAAACATAAAGAAGTTAAGAATGCCTGAATTAGATGGTCTTTAAGGCCTCTTGCTCCTCAAACAGCAAATCAGTCTTCAGCTTAGGGACAGAGAGGAGGATACAGTCAATATAACTATGGGGCTGCTTTGCAGCCCCAGATTTGTGACATCCTTAGATGTCTCCAGTTATTTCAAAGGGTATTGCAAAATCTTCCTGAAGTTCTCTACATAGAATGATTTTTAGTTGGATTCAACATATACGGGCATATATACATACACACACACACACACATACATGCATATATATGTTTGTATATTATATATGTATTCATTTGTATCATTTTGGTTTGGGGAGTGGGGTAAAAACTATTTAAAAAATAAAAGGAAAAATTCATGACTTTAGCAACATGAGGCATCATGGAGGTAGTGTCTTGTTCTTTCTTTTCACAAAGACATCTTCCTCACCTTTTTGCCTTTCTTAAAGAGAAGAGTATGGCCATCACTAAGGGCCAGTAAGCTTTAGACTTAGCCTGAACTAGTGTTTAGCTCTGAGAGAAATGATTATTAATGACCAGTGATTTGGGGAGATCCAGAATCCCCCACTCCTTTTTTTCTAAAGTGGTGATTTTAAAAGTTCAATTTCTTAAAGGACATTACTGATAATGATATTGGACTAAGACCCCACCCTGACAGGGTAGCTATTGTGTTCTGCTTAGTCCTAGGTGGGCATAAATTCTTTGAATGGATGACCCAAGGCTGGGGGTGGTCTGGGCATAGAAATAGTCTGTCCAAGGGTGACATGATGTCACTCTCAGCCCCACATTTTAATGTAACTCACCTCCCATTGTGTTAACCAATCAGAGTTGATTGCTGCCTCTCGGGAACACTTGTTCTTCGAAGGGTACAGAAACTGTGAGCCTGCCATGATTGTCTTTAGTCTAAGAGAGATGGCTAAATGACCATCCTTTTATTAAAAACAAGCTGGCCTTATTAATAAAATGATTAAATTACTCAGAAACTATGTCTCTCAAACCTTTTTAATGGTCACAGCTGGCAAATGTCTTGTAGGAGAAAGGATAGCATTACTTAGATGCAAGGATGGAATTAGCCTAGGATTTCAAGGGTCATTCGGTTTAATTCTCTGAACACTTCTTGAGCACCTCCTATGGTCTAGGCATTGTGCTTGGCGCTGGGAATAGGATGACGTAAACCAGAACAGACCCTGCCCTTAAGAAGCTTAGATTCTTCGGAACACATGAAATATATGCAAGTAGGAAAAGAACTTGTATTTTAGCTAGAATGTTCTAGGGCTGTCTTGGACAACTGTAGGAGATCATCTCCTGTTTCATTCAGGAGATGGAAGGTCTGAGCCCCACGGGGTCACCCCTTTAGGGAGGCAAGGTACTGTTTAGCCATAACTCTTGAGGAAAGTCTGTTCAACATTGGTGACTCTGCTTGGCAACGTCCCTTCCCAAGAATCTGGACCTGGATTTAAATCCTGCCTCTTACACTTTAATCCTGGTGACCTTGGGAAAAATACTTTTAACATCTGTAGGCCTTAGTTTCTTCATCTGTAAAATGAAGGGATTGGACTAGATGACTTCTAAGCCCCTTCCAGCTCTAGCACTAGAACAATGATCTTATAGATAAAGCCCATATGAGAGCCAGCCCAGCTTGGTATCTAGACATTTCAGCCATGTATGAAATGTGACATCCCACCTGCTACTGCTGCTGCCCTTCTGTCCTGGCAGTATGTGTGTGAGATGTCTCCCACTCCCAGAATTTATAGCTCTTTCCCAAGTCTTTGTAACCAGAGTTGAAAATCTTTACATACTTTGTGGCATGTTCCCAGAATATTTATCATGTTCCTTTTGTCACAACAGCTGTGAGAACTAAGGAGTCTTAACCAAAACAAGAATGGAAGAGAGGAGCCTACTGAGGGATGAGGGAATAGCCATGGAGGGTAGATGAGTTTGTTATTATTATTGTTTTTTAGAGTTGTTTTTAAGGGTTCTTCCTTTCATTTCCCCTCCATCCTTTCAATAGCTGGAGTTGATATAAAGGTCTTCTGGCCTCATCAGTCTGGAAAAGAATTGAAATAATTTTGAAAAAGAAAGTTTGTACTTTGGTGATTTATAACTCCCCGAGTCAGTCATGTCCCTCATGCATCCCCCAAACGAGTTACTAAGGAAAGGAACCAGGGTTTATTTAGGGCCAGTATCCAGCTACCCAGGGAGGAACATGCACAGAGCCATACTAAACATAGCAACCATTTTCTCATATAAACCAAAAAGACAGTCATGGGAATTGGAGCCCAACCTGTGGAAGATGGCAGGAATAGCCTTCTGCATTCGTTCCTTTTCTTTAAGAACTCTTCATTAAGCACCTACTATGTGTTCTGTGTAAGGTTCCTCATGGAAACTACTTTTTTTTTTTTCCCTTTTAAGAAGGACAAAACACCTGAAGACGTTCCAGAAGCTCAGCATTTCTAGCCAACTCTTCATCCCCTACCTGCCACTCCGCTTGGTTTCCAGCAATATCATGCCCCTTTGAGAGGTACCCTCTGGAACTGCTTTTTTCCCCACCTTTTTCAGGTTCCTTTTCTGTATCATCCTCCCTGGTTAGATTGTAAGCTCCCTGAGGGCAGGGACTGTCTTTCTAATTTATATCCTTACTGCTTAGAACAGTGCCTGGCACATAGACATTTAATGAATGTTTACTGTATTATATTGTATCCTAAATATGTTCCCTCTCTTATTTAGCAAGATATGCCTTGTAACAAAGATTTAAAAAGAAAGGGAAAAAAAAAACTAGTTCAGCAAAACTAGCCAACACATTAGCCACATCTGACAGTACATATGCAATAGTTTACACCCATATTTCACACCCTCAGCTCTTAACATTTCCAGAAACAACCGCACTAGCGCTAAAACAACAGAGCAGTTCCTGGGTTGCTAATTCAAGCACCTTGAAAAATAATCCAAAATCATTTGATCTTATGCTAGTTCCATGGGAAGAGAGTTTTATGGGAGAGATTTATATTTTAGTTGCGCCAACTCAATAAAAATAAAATACAGGAGTGAGGTGAGGAAAAGAGGCCCCCAATGGTGCTACTTTGACTGCTAAAGCACATTAGTGTCAATTCAGTTCATTTTGATTCAGTTCCTCCAGGATTCATTAAAAGCTGTTTATGTGGAAGACCCTGTTCTGGGAGGCAGGGGATACAATGATAGAGCCATATGACTCAGTCACTGCCCTCAAGGAGCTTATTGTCCAGCTGCTGAGAAGGGCAGTTGGTATAAATGTGGCCTACAGTAAAGCATGCTAAGAATAATGGATTGATCCAGGCAACGTGTTCTAAGGAAACTGGAAAAGGCCAAGATCCTTTTCACGGAGGGGAATCGGAGAAGTCTTCTTGGAGAAGGTCCATGAGTGAGAGAAGAATTTCAACAGGTGTAGATGAGGAAGGAATATGTTCTGGATATGGTGAGCAGCCTACACAAAACATACAGAGGGGTCTTAGAGGGAAAAGTGCAGACTAAGATTGAGGAAATCCAGTCTGGATAGAATAAAATACCCAAAGGAGAATAATAGGAAAATATAAATGGCAAAGTAGGCTGGAGATGCTCTAGAGGGTCCTGAGTACCTGACTAAGGAGTTTATATTTTATTCTATATTCAGTAGGAAGTCGAGGGTTTTAAAAATTATTTTTAAAAAAATTAACAAGCATTTTTCCCTCTTTATGACTTCTCCCCCTTACACTGGAAAGAAAAGAAAAAATAAAAATGAAATCCTGGAACAAATATGCATAGTCAAGCAAAACAATTTGCACATCATCCATGTCTAGAAATGTGTTTCATTCTGTACTTTGAGTCTATAGCCTTTGTGTCAAGAGATGGGTAGCATGCTGGTTGGTGATTGCATTGATGGGAGATCTTAAGTTTTTCAAAGTTGTTTGAATTACAATGTTGTGGTTATCATATAAGTCTTCACAGGTTTCTCTGAAACTTGCCCTGTTGGGCTTTTGAAGAAAAGAGTTATGGAATCAAACATGAGCATTAGGGAGATTATTTTGCTGGGGGTTGGGAGGGAAGGATGGATTTTTTTTTTTCAGGGAAGAGACTGGAATCAGAGTGACCAGTTAGGAGTCTAATGCAATTGTCTAGGTGAGAAATGATGAGAGCCTGAGCTAGGGTGATTCCTATTTGAAGGAATGAGACAGGATAGATTTGAGAAATATTTTGGAGGCGGAGAATAAAGAATAAAGCACTTTCCATTTCTATGGTTAGGGGAAATGTCTTATCCAAGTAATACAGTGGAATTTTGAAAACATAAAATAAAACAATGTCCTCCCTGACTTTCAGTAGGCTTTCACTTTGGAGGCAGCCACAGTCATTGGAAACCTGAGGTATTTCATAGGAAATACCCAGGGTCTTCCCAGAGAGATGTCATGGTACATGTCTATCTTCACAGGAGGAAACAGATAAAATATGGTACAATTCTTCACACCCTCTGCCACTGTCCCTGGGCTTCAGAAGAAGGAGCACTGTTTTGTATTTTTGTTGCATGGGTTGCCTTGACCAAAGAATTAATCACCAAGTGACCAAATGACCAGTACTGGCAGTGAGCCTTTTTTTATATAGTTTTTATTTAGTTTTCAGAAAGCAGATTTTATGTGTTGCCAAGACCGTATCTGAATCCTTCCCACCAGGGCAGAGTCTACCATAATTTGTGGTCCCTTAGCCTTCAAGAACCAGGAGTCACTTCTAAATAGCCCATCTAGTTAGAACTTTGTGGAGTCTGGGTGATTGTTGTGATTTTAGTGGTATTCACATTGTGTATAGAGGGATAGATTCAACACCATGACCAAAGTAAAATGAACCTCAAATCATACAGGCCGGGTCAGGAAGGGCCATGCTGTGAGGCTAAAATGAATAATGAGAATCCATACACTGAGAACAGGATTTGTTGTCTACTGAAGTTCCCCAGAAGTTCTCTATTCAGAGATGAGAGTTGGAGATAGCTTACAGATGAGATGAAGGTGCCTCCTAATAAGTCATCAGGAAGCAGTCAACTGGAAAATGTAAGCAATGAGAAATAATCTGTAAACATGGGAATTGTAGCATGCTAAGAAAGGCTGTTGAAATGAAGTAGGGTGAGGTAACTGTAAATACAAACAGAAGGATGGCAGTCTGTTAAGAACCCAGACAAAGGAGTTTTGGAAAATGAGAGTCTGGCAGCCTTTTCCCAGCACTGTTCAAGGATCTGATGGCTTGGAGCAGATTTGTTTCTAGAATGAAAAGTCTATTCAAGGGCAAAGCAAGGAGAGTTTATGGGTCCCTGCCACGGCCTGGATAAAGTATGCCTCAGAGTTTCTTAAGCTGTCTCTGCTACAATTTCAGCTCACTGGGAAACCTGCTGATGAACTAATTGAGTTGTCCACGTAGCTGGTGTCCAGGTAAGTGTTTTCTTGAGTGCAGACATAAGCATCCTGGTCACTGGACATATAATCCCTGCCTACGCTGCCCCACCCTGCCTCCTACCTCATGAGATCCTGCCTCTAAAGTAGTCATAGACAGTGAAATCTGAATTAGCTGGGTGGGACCCCACTACCTAGTAAGCTCAATCAAGTAGAAATAGAATTCATTCTTCTTTAAAAAGAAAGAAGCACATGAAAAGGAAGGAAAATGTCATTCAATATTTATTCCAAAAAGTGATTTTAGGGGAAATCATCTGGCCTAGTGTCAGTATGTATTCAACCCAAGTTTTCTATAGCTTCTACATTTAATCTGTGAGTGCAATAGGGGACTGGCCAAGGGGCTTGTTCTGTTTGATGTGACTTCTCCATCCTTCATCCTGTGAACCCTGGAGTATGTATAAATATTCTATGAGTATTTCCTATCTGCTTACCTTGTGATGGAGATGTGATGGAGAGGGGCCTCCTGACTGGGTGCTAACCTGGAACTGGATGTGCATGCTAACCATCCAAATTGATCTCTCTCTTAAACCTTGCATGTGAGTGAAGAAGATGAAATACTATAAACCTCTACATACAAGAAAGGTCTTAGGCCTCCCCACCCACTATGAGCCCATGACCTGGATGATACTTCTGTCTCTGTTGTATCTAGTCTTTCCTGCTTTTAGCTGAAGGGATGTTGGAGATGGCTTTGACCTTGGTAGCTTAGGAGAGTGGAAGAGCGATTCCTCAGAGATCTCAGACCTGAAATCCATGCAGAGTTTGCCAGCAACTGAGCCTTGTGTATCAGTGTGACCCTGATGAGTAGCACTTGACCCAGCCTGGCAGAGATCAACCCTATCGCCAATACACCATGCCCTATAGCAAGCAAGCAAGTTGTTCAGCGTTTGTGCCACATTGGGAAGTGAATTTTGCAGGGTGAATGCCTTGGAGCAATGGCTTCAAATTGGAGTCTGTTCTCTCTAGGGACTAAGGAGGTATATGAGAGACTATGTTGCTTTTTTTTTTTTGAGGGTTGTGTTTATACTTCTGTTCTTGCTGTATCTTCTCCTTAAATGTTCTTTTATAAAAGCTTGTTTTTGTCCAGTCATTTCAGTTATGTCCAATTCTTTGTGACCCCATTTGGAGTTTTCTTGGCAGAGATACTGGAGTGGTGTCCCATTTCCTTCTCCAGCTCATTTTACAGATGAGGAAACTGAGGCAAACAAGGTTAAGTGACTTGCCCAGTGCACACAGCTAGTAAGTGTCTGAGACCAGATTTAAACTCAGGTGTTCCTGACTCTAGGCCTGACATCCTATCTACAATGCTACCCAGCTTCCCTTTTATAAAAGTTAGTTGATGCTAATTGGTAAAATGATATGGAGACACTCATCACATGGTCGATCAATGATATAAGGGAGGTATTAACTATAACTGGCAGCTAGTATTGGTGAGAACATACCAGATTAGGGGCTCATGCTTATAGCATTAAAAAGATATCCCACTGATCCTCGAAGGGACCACTAGAAACCTGATGGGAAGATGTAACTAGCCATCCCTCTGGGGAGTCAATTAATCAGTGCCAGTGAAAGTTGGAATAAGGACACGGAAGTCTATATGGCATCATGCACAAGGACTTTTGACATTTGAGATGATGGTCCTAGTGCTCTTTCAGAGCATTAACCAACAAAGACAGAGTTAGTTGGTTTCCCTATGGTAAGTGATAAGCTGAGTTACTTATTCATTTAGCGAGGTATGAACACTTTTTAGCAATATTTCATTCATTTTTTCAATAAGATTTTATTAAAACCTACTATGAGCCAGATGCTATTCTGCATGCTGGTGAAACAGAGACCCAAAATACAAGCAGATTCTGTTATCACGGAGCTTACATTACTAGGAAGAAACAACATATAAAATGGTAAATAAATACAAAATACATACAATATTAGAAAACAGTAACTTGGGGAGGGGAAGCACTAATAGGCAACTTAGGTAAAGTTTCTTGTAAGAGATGGTGCATGAGTGAAACCTGGAATGGAGCTGGGGATTCCAAGAGTGGAGGGGAGGTATTTGCAAGGGCTGAACACTTCCCGTCCCTGCAATGCTGACTTTGTGAATAGGCCACTTTGTCTACCAAGCAGAGTTTGTGAAGCTGATTTGTGTGTAATCAGCCTGGAAAGATAGGTTGGAACCAAATTATCAAGGACTTTCAATGCCAAACAGAGGAATCTGTGTTTTCTCCAAAAATCAACAAAAAACATTACAACCAATTCCCTTCCGCATGACACCCCAAATCAAATTCTGGAGTGGCAGAGACAACAAGGTCAGAGTGAGAAAGTCTTCTAGCCTAGGACAACTTAGGAGTTAAAAAAGAGGGATCTGTGACATGGGAGTAGAGGCTAGCCTGGAACCCAAGTGGATGAAACACCAGTGGTGGGACTAGGTGGTGGTGGTGATAGAAGCAGCAGTAGCTTCAAGAGGTCCCAAGCCAGGCATAGTAAGGGGGCCTGGCAACTGGTCAGAAAGAGATTACAGGGTACCCCTGTGCTAGCACTAGATGCAATGCCAGATGCCATTTAGTGCAGAAGTCAGTCAGTTATGTTCGGATGATGTTTAAAAAAAAAAGCTGGATAGGTAAGAGAGAAGCCTTGGGAGAAGGGGAAAAGAAGAATAATGGGGAAAATTATCACACATAAAAGAAGGACTCAAGGAAGAGCTTTAAAAGTAGAGGGGGAAATGGGGGAGGGCGAAGCAGGCAGTGCTTGAACCCACTCACATCTAAGTTGGTTCGAAGTGGGAATATATTTATATATACATATATGTATATGCACAAATATATATACACAAATATGTGTGGGTTTGTATGTATGTGATTGGTAATAGAAATCCATCTTACCCAACTGGAAGGGAGGAGGGGAAGAAGATAAGAGAAAAGAGGGGCGATGAAAGAAAGGGCAGATAAAAGAAGGCAGTAGTTAGAAGTAAAACAGACTTTAGAGGAAGCGCGGTATAAAAAGAGAGAGAGAGAAGGATTTGTTGTTGCTGCTCAGTTGTTTCCGTTGTGGCTCTTGACTCTTTGGGACCTGTTTGGGGTTTTCTTGGCAAAGATGCTGGAGTGGTTTGCCATGGCCTTCTCCAGATCATTTTACAAATGAGGAAATTGATTGAACTCAGGTCTTCCCAATTCTACACCCAGGATTCTGTCTACTTTGCCACTTAGTTGCCCTGAAGAGAGAAGACTAACAGAAGAAAATAGGATGAAGGGAAATACACAGTTAATCATAACTGTGTAGGTGAATGGGGTGAACTCACCCATAACAAGAAAGCAGATAGTAGAATGAATTAGAAACCAAAATCCAACAATATATTGTTTACAGGAAACATATATGAAACAAAAAGACATATACACAGAGTTAAAATAAGGGATTGGAGCAGAATTTATTATGATTCAGGTAAAATGAAAAAGTCGGGGGTAGCAATCATGATTTCAGACAAAGCAAAAGCAAAAATAGATCTGATTAAAAGCAGAGATAAGCAGAGAAACTGCATTTGCTAAAAGGAACCAAAGACAATGAAACACATGCACCAAATGACATAGTATCCAAATTCTGAAAGGAAAAGTTAAATGAATTACAGGAGGAAATAGATACTATGCTAGTGGGGGAACTCAACCTTCCTCTATCAGAGCTAGAAAAATCTAATCATAAAATAAGTAAGAAAGAAATCTAGATAAATAGAATCTTAGAAAAGTTATATATGATAGATCCTTCAAGGAAACTGAATAGGGATAGAAAAGAGCTATATGTGGCACCTTTACAGAAATTGACATGTATTAGGACATAAAAATCTCACAAAGAAAAAAAAATCTCACAAAGAAATGCAGAAAAGCAGAAATACTAAATGTATTTTTCACATTGTAATACAATAAAAGTAACATTTAATAATGGGCTGTGGAAACACAGATCAAAATTAATTGAAAGCTAATTAATCTAATCCTAAAAAATGAGTGGGTCAAAGAGCAAATCATAGAAACAATTGATAATTCCACTAAAAAGAATGAGAACAATGATACAATATCCCAAAATTTATAGGATGCAGCCAAAATGGTACTTAGTGAAAAATTTAATCTCTAAATACATACATCAGTAAAAGAGAGGAGAACATTAAATGAATTGAGCATGTAATTAAAAAAATAGAAAAATTTAAAATCCCAAATTAAACAACAAAACCATTGAGCTATAATAAAGACATTATTGAACCAATAAAATGCAACTAATAAACACAAGCTGGTTTTATGGAGAAAACAAATTGATAAACCATCAGCTAATTTGATTAAAAAATAGAAGAAAACCAAATTACTAGTAACAAAAATGAAAAGAGTGAATGCACCACCAATGAAGATGTTAAAGTGTTTATTAGGAGTTATTTTACTCAATTGTACACCAGTAAAACTGACAATCTAAGTGAAATGGATGAATATTTAAAAAAAAATAAACTTCCCAGATTAACAGAGGAGGAAGTAGAATACTTAAGTAACACTATCTTAGGAAAAGAAACCGAACAAGCCATAAATGAACTTCCTAAGAAAAAATCCCCAGGATTAGGTGTATTTACAAGTGAATTCTGCCAAACATTTAAGAAACAAGCTATTTGTTTAAACTATGTGAAAAAATAAAGAAAGAGTCCTACCAAATTCCTTTTGTAACACAAATATGGTTTTGGTGCCTAAACCAGGGAGAGCAAAAAGCAGAGAAAGAGATTTCCCTAATGAGTATGGATGCAAAAAATTTTAAATAAAATACTAACAAGGAGATTATAGTAATATATCACAAAGATCATACAAGAATGCAGAGCTGGTTCAGTATTAGGAAAACTATCAGCATATTTGACCATATCAATAACAAAGAAAATTCAAAATCATATGATTTTATTAATAAATTTAAAAAAAAACAACCTTTGACAAAAAACAATACCATTCCTATTAAAAACACCTGGAAGTATAGCAATCAATGGAGCCTTTCTCAAAATAAACAGCATCTATCTAAAACCAAGAGCAACCATTATCTGCAACTGAGATAAACTTGAGGTCTTCCCAATAAGATTTGGAGTGAATCAAGAATGTTCATTATCACCACTGTTATTCAATATTGTACTAGAAATGCCACATAACAATAAGACAAGAAAAAGAAATCAAAGGAATAAATATAGGCAGTGAGGAAACAAAGCTATCACTTTACATATGACATGATTGTATACTTAGAGAACTTTAGAGAATCCACTAGAGGTCTAGTTGAAACAATGAACAACTTCAGCAAAGTTATAGGATATAAAATAAACCCAAACAAATCATCAGCATTTCTATATACTACCAGCAAAACCCAGTAGGCTGAAAAAGAAATTCCACTTAAAATAGCCATAGACAATATAAAATACTTGAAAGTCTACCTGCCAAGATAAACCTAGAAACTATATGACCACAATTACAAACACTTTTCACATAAATAAAATCAGATCTAAACAACTGGAGAACTATTAATTGCTCATGAGTAGGCTGAGTTAATACAATGAAAATGACAATTTTGCCTATATTAATCTACTTACTCAGTGCCATGCCAATCAAACTACCAAAAATTATTTTATGGAACTAGGGAAAATAATAAAATTCATCTGGAAGAACAAAAAGTCAAGAATACCAAGGAAATTAATAAAAAAAAAAGTGAAGGAAGGTGGCCTAGCTCTACCCAGATCACAAGCTGTATTACAAAGTAATCATCAAAACAATCTACTGGCTAAGAAATAGAGTGGTGGATTGGTGGAATAGATTAGGTATACAATAAACAATAGTAAACAACCATAGTAATGTAGTGTTTGATAAACCCAATGATCCAAACTTTTAGGGTAAGGACTCAACATTTGACAAAAATTTCTGGAAAAACTAGAAAGCAGTTTAGCAAAAACTATACAACATCTCACACTGTGCACCAAGATAAGGTCAAAATGGATAAATGACTTAAACATAAAGAGTAACAGTGTAAGTAAGTTAGGGGCACATGGGAGAATGTTCTTGTCAGATCTACGGATAAGGGAAGAGTTTATGGCCAAACAAGAAATAAAGAGGATTATAGGAAGTAAAATAGTTAATTTTGATTACACAAAATTAAAAGGCTTTTGCACAAACAAAACTACTGCAGCCAAAATTAGAAGAAAAGAAGTTGGAAAATTTGTTTTACAGATTTCTCTGATAAAGATCTTATTTTTCAAAAATATAGGGAACTGAGCCAAATTTATAAAAATAAGAGCCATTCTCCAGTTGATAAAGGGTCAAAGGATATGAACAGGAAGTTTTCAGAAAAAGAAATCAGAACTATCAATAGTCACGAGAAAAAAGCTCTAAATCTCTACTGATTGGAGAAATGCAAGTTGAAGCAAGTCTGAGATACCACCTCACACCTATCAAATTGGCTAACATGACAGAAAAGGGAATTGACAAGTGCTGGAAGGGATGTGGAAAAATTGGGACATTAGTGCACTGTTGGTGGAGTTGTGAACTGATCCAAACCATTCTGAAGAACAATTTGGAATTATGCTCAATGGGCTATAAAACTATGCATACCCTTTGACCTAGCAATACTGTTACTTGGTCTGTATCCCGAAGAGATCAAAGAAAATGGTAAAGGACCCATTTGTACAAAAATATAACAGCTCTTTTTGTGGCAGCAAAAAACTGGAAATTGAGGGGATATCCACCAATTGAAGAATGCCTTAACAAGTTGTAGTATATGATTGTGGTGTAATGCTATTGTGCTATAAGAAATGATGAGCAGGGTGCTCTCAGAAAAACTTGGGAAGACTTTCATGAACTGATACAAAGTGAATAGAGCAGAATCAGAACATTGTACACAGTAATGTTATAATGGTGATCAACTGTGAAGGACTTAGCTATGCTCAACAATTCAATAATACAAAACAATTCCAAAGGACTTGTAGTGGAAAATGCAATTCACCTCCAGAGAGAGAGCTGATGAATTCTGAAATCGGACTGAAGCACATTTTTAAAACCTTCTTTATTTTTCTTGTTTTTTTTTTTTTTTGCAACGTGGCTAATATGGGAAGATGTTTTACCTGACTTCACATGTATAACTGATCTCAAAGTACTTGCCTTCTCAAGGAGGGTTGAGTGATGAAAGGAATGCACAGAATTTGGAAGTCAAAGTTTTGAAAAATTATTATGAAAATTTTTTGTGTAATTGGGAAATAGTTAATGACAAAAATGATTAAAAAATTTTAAAAACTACAACTTCTTTAATATTAGAGTGACATGGTGCTTTAGGAATACCAATTTGGCAGTTCTATGGAATATAGAGGATAGATTGGAAACTAGGAGAATAATTAGGAGTCTTTCACAATAATAGTTTAGGAGTAAAGTGATGAGGGCATGAACTTGGGTGGAGGCCATATAGGTAAAGAGAAGTGGATGGAGAGATGGATTGGTAGAGTTTACAAGACTTGGAAAATGTTTAAATATGATTTTAATGAGTAATTAAAAAAAAGAATTGGTAACCTTTAATAACACTTCTTTTCCCTAAGGAGTTAGTTAATTAAGATTTTACTGTGATAGAGTACCTTTCATTGAAAAATACATCACAGCAGTCTGCACAGTGAACCCTTGGTAACCTACCAGCTAAGGGACAGTGAAGCTTTCTGTCGATTGAGCTGCATTGTTAGAATCTTCTTTTATTAGTTTTTCCTGTCATCCCTTTCACTCATCTGGCCTGGATTACCACTGTGAACTGACAATAAGAATTCTAGGAAAAGAACTTGATGAGAATCCTAAGAGTTTCTTTTTATTCCCTTAGAGGGAGTAGCCCTGGCCTTGACTTATGTGAGTGGGCCCCTGGGGCCATGGTTCTCCTCTTGGTTACAGCCATCTGTACAGCTGCATCTTCCTTTGATTTTCAGTGGAAAGTTGACTGAGCCGTGGAAAAGAAAGTTTCTAGTGAGAAAGACAGAGACAGAGACATACACACACAGAAGCATAGAGACACAGAGAGATAGAGACAGAGAGAGTTAATAAATGTTTATTGATTGATCTTTTCTGTGAAAAGTAATTAAAAAATGATTACCCCTTTAAATTTGCATAGCTACTTGACGTTTTCAACACATTTTTACATCCATTATCTCCTTGGAGCCTCTTAATAACCCCAATAGGTAAGTGGCTACAGGTTTTTTAAGCCCTTTTTGTTCTCAGAAAACTGAGTCCCAAAGTGGATAAGTGACTTGTCAAGGTCAAGTGGCCAGTGAATATTAAATATAAGACTTGTACTCAGATCTTTGGACTTCTAGTCTAGTGCTCTTTCCGTGAAAATAAAGCAATTCTTGCTTGAAAATTATCTGCTTGAGTCATCATTGCTATGTCTCCCTGAACCACAGCTTGGTTTAATGGAAAAGTGCTGTATTTTGTGACAGAGTGCTTTTCTTTTTCCCCTCAGATTCTGACCATCACTTACAACCTATGCGACCAGAGCAGCTAGGGGCTCAGTGTTTAGAGTGCTGGGCTTACAGTTAGGAAGACTTGAGTTCAAGTCCAAACTTTACCAGCTCTGGGACCATGGGAAAGTCAAAGAACTCCTATCTGCCTCAGCTTCCTGAACTGCAAAATGGAGATAATGGCCCCCACCTCCCAGGGTTGTTCTGAGATAATATTTGTAAAGCATTTTGCACAGTGCCTGGTGCGTAGTAGACACAATAAAAATGTGCTTCCTTTCTCCCTATCCACCCCCCATAGGCAAGTCACATAACCTCTCTGTTTGTCTCAGTTACCCATTTATAAAATAAAAAGGTTGGATTAGATAACCTTGAGCTTCCTTCTAGCTCTTGCAATTCGACCTGAGCTCCTACCTTTCTTCTGACCCCCACCATTCCCTTGACTGTCCCTCAACTCCAGAAAGATGGATCTTATCACCAGGTTCCTGCCCATTTCTCCAAACTCTGTCTCAAGGAGGGCTTAAAACTATGCAGTGATGGACAACTATTATTGTTTTTTTTCTAAAGAGGACTCTAATTTTGTTCCAAAATTCTGAGTGAGCCAAAACCATTCTAGAAAACATCAGTTATTTTCTCTCCTTTTCCCTTAATGGAGGAAAAAGGTAAGGAAAAGGAATTGAATAATGGGGTAGGGAATGGGTAGGGAAATCAATCCTATTCCCTTTTATGCCTATCAGGAGCTGTTCTGTTATTGCCTTCCCAAATCACCTTATTCTCCTCTTTCTATAATTCATAGAGCTTTTGAAATCCAGACAAATCGCAAATTAAGTGGTCATTTCCCCATTGGACCTTCCTTTTGAGAACCTTAAATACACACATTGTATTCTTCCCTTAAACACTTATGCTTAATATTGTTTTCACCTAATGAAAATAATACACACACACACACACACACACACACACAGATGTGATGAATCTATCCAACATTTTTGGAGTGTCTTTCTGATTTTTATCATGTTTACCACTGTCAGTATTATTGTCTTTTGCTTGTAAACTCATAGAAGGCAGAGATAATGTCTGTTTAATGATGTATTTAGGATATTAGGTATTAAGTATAAAGATGCAGGGCAAAGTTTGTCGGATCTATCCATCACCTCAAGTCTTGCCAAGTGAAACTCCAAGATGGTATACATGGTAGTGTTAACTTCAAAGGGTATATTGGTAATTGAAAGGAATTTGCTCATTTTAACCCAAATATCAGGTGGAACTTCCATGGAAGTTGCCAATGAAGAGGAAACAGAATGCAAGAAACTAGTTTAACCTACAGAATTCTTGATGTGCTGACTAGTTGGGGCTGTGAGGTTCATTCACAAAAGAGCTGAAATAGCCCTGAGCCTATAAGTTATTCCTCCAAAAGAGTTGTAAGCAGAAGAGGCCACACATATCATCATCTGGCAGTAGAATATCACACTGTTACGATTCAGTAGATAATCAACATATGGTTATAATAGCTTAGAGCAGAAAACCAGCGGGTGTGGAACTTAGAAGAAAGCAGCCTACAGTGTGAAATTAGAAGCTCTTCAGGGAAGTAGCAAATGATACCTACAGAGGTGAAGAAGGATCCCAGCTGAATGTAGCTCTAGGAGCATAAACTGTCTGTCTTAGGACTGTTCTCTTGTCTACCAGCATTGTGAAATTTTGTGGGAGAGTAAAAGAGTAATTCTCTTTTATGGGTAGGGGAGACTTCTCTTTGAGTTAATGTATTTGTTGTTCTGGTTTGATTTTAAAAAATGGAGCATTGGATGGGGGCTCATGAGCCACAGTTCTAAATAGCTGCATATATGAAGCATACTTTAAACTAGAGCCTGAAGACTTTAAAGCTGGAATACGGAAACCCATGTGTGAGGGGACCCAGCCCACCTACATAGCCCAGCAAAATATCATGCATATGATATTTAAATACTTTTAGGTGATAGGGATAGTGGTGTTGATCTAAGTCCTTTGCCAAAAGACTTGCTACTCTCTGTCTCCCTTAGGCACATTTGGAAAAGGGAGTTTTTTACTCAAGTGGCCTGTTAATGTTTCAAACATTGTGGGTTAGCATAACAAAAGGCAGATGTTGGCTTCTTTAGTAGAGAATACCATTAAAAAATAAGTTGTTAGAGGGCATTTCAAATGTAATTTGAGATGTAAGCACAAAATAGGAGCCTCCATTCTGCTCACTGCCTATCACTCCATGGTATTATGATAGGAGTTTAAAGAAATGTGCTATGGCTACATTGTACAAACTGATTTCCTCCTGTCTGAAAAGAGAGATTGATCCTCAGTCAGCACCAAACTTTCTATCAGACATTGGAAGAAAGTGATCAGATTTCCTCACCAAGTGACCAAAGCCTGATCAAGCCTTTGCATCAGGGAAAATTACAAAGAAGTAAGTTTGATGATGCCATAAGCTTAGAAACATAAGATTTATAACTAGAAGGACTGTATAGGATTAGAGATAGAAAGCTGGAAAACAGTTTAGAGATCCAGTGCCCTCATTTTACATATGTGGACACTGAGGCCCACAGAGGTTGAACGTAGCAATTGGAAGGTTAATTGAAAGGTCACTTAATTTGGTCTCTTTATTAACAGCAGAAGAAACTGACATCTAAAGAGATTAAGTGTTTGCCCATGATCAAACAAGGCAGCTGGGTGGTCTGGAGTCAGGAAGAGTCATCTTCCTAAGTTAAAATCCAGCTTCAGACACTTGCTAGCAGTGGGACCCTGGGCAAGTCACTTAACCCTACCTGCCTCAGTTTCCTCATTTGTAAAATGAAGGAAATGGCAAACCACTCCAGTATTTCTGCCAAAAAAAACCCCAAATGGGGTCACGAAGAGTCAGACATGGCTGAAAATGATTGAACAACAACAAACATATAGTAACAGTCAGGTTTCCAGTCCCGTGTGCTTCCCTGTAGACCATGCTTTCTCTCCCAACATTTAATAATTCAAGTTCACAACCTATTCAGGTTCTTGGAGTAACCTAATGTGCATTGGACTGCCCCGAGGCCTGGGTTCTGATATGGGCTCAGTCATTCATTTCCCTTTCCCAGTGGCCTGTACTTAGGCAGAACTGAAGTCTGCTGGCCCCTGGTGCCAGTGTGAAGAAATGAAATGTTAATTTGTCATTAGGCTTCACTTCTGAGTCCAACATCACTCAAATAACCCCACTACATTATCTGGACACTCTTATTAAGATCAACAAGAAATATTCCTGCTGTCTGTCAGTGAATGTTCCTATTGCATTGGTAATTGTAGACCTTTCTGATGAGTTGAATTCTTTCAAAAATACTTGTCTTGGATGCCACTTTGTACATGTACAAATAAATGTATGATACTTAACTAAAAACAGAAAATTTCGTAGAGCTGGAAATGGGGACCTTACTCATGTTTTTGTTGTTGTTGTTGAGTTGTTTCAGTTGTATCTAACTCTTCCTGACCCCATTTGGGATTTTCTTGGCAAAGATACTGAAGTGATTTGCCATTTCCTTCTCCAGCTCACTTTACAGATGAAGAAACTGAGGCAAAGAGGGTGAAGTGACTTGCCCAGGGTCACACAGCTACTAAGTGTCTGAGGCTGGTTTTGAACTCAGGTCTTAATGATGTTAGGCCTGGCCTAGCTGCCCGACTGACCCTACTCATATCTTCAGGTTATTTCAGGTTTTGGCAGTAATTACAGTTAAGACTTTTTGCTACAAATTCAAGGTTTGGCACTATCATAGATAGCTCCCCTCCACAGTCATGAACAATGCCTGCCACTTCAGTGTTCTCTTTCTCCTCTGAGTCACTAACCGGCTGATAGCCACTCTCTCCTCACTGTCCCAGAAAACACTGGGGGAAATTACAGGCCACGGAAGGGCTCTGCCCTGATTTCTTCTTCAGACCAAGCTTGTCCTAATTGGGACAATCTACCCAGTTTATTCTACTTACAGTATATTGTACTTATAGTAGCTTTCAATTCAATTTTATTTTAGAACACCTACTATGTACAAGGAATTGTGCTAGTGTCTTGGGCAAAACCGAACAGTCCCTGCCTTCAACGAGTTTACATTATACTGAGGTAAGACAAGTATTCAGATAAAACATAGACAAAATAGAAATAAAATAATTGTGGGGGGGTGGAACGGGGAAGGATTAACAACTGGAGGGTATGGGGTGGCGGGAAGGATCAGGAAAGGACTTGGATAGGTGGTGACACAAGTTCAGCATTGAAGGGAGCTAAGCCAAGAGGCAGAAGTGAGAAGGAAATCAGGGGGAAGAGGAGCGTACAGCCTGTGCAGAAATACTGGACACCTTCACTAGGGTTCTTCTGTCCAGGTACTTTATGTTCTCTTTTTGAATCTTTGTTTTTACAGCACAGAATTGCTTTTGTTGAAATGTAGTGCCAAGTTGTGTGTGTGTGTGTGTGTGTGTGTGTGTGTGTGTGTGAGACATAGAGACAGAAAAAGAGAGACAGAGATACAGAAAGAGAAGAAAGAATATATATGTGCTTCAGAGATGTGCATAAGACAACATATATAGAAGGAATGTGTATGAGAGAGATAAAGAATGAGTATAAACAGAGGGAATTTGTATATGGGATAGAATGTGTCTAAGGTAGGGAGTGTTGTCTGTAAGAGAAACAAAATGTAGGTCTGTGTGTGGAATCACACACTCAATCGTATGTTTGTACTCTGCTGGTTCAAAATGACCGTATTTGCTGAATGACTTCCACATGATGTGACGTTTCTGTCACGTTTAAGGTCCTTGGCTGAGAAGTATTCTGTAAAGCATCCCTTTCACTGGGAAACTGTAAAACTGCTCTTGAATCCTAGGATAGACATAGCAAACATGTTTCTCTGTGGCAATTTTGAGGAACCGAAGAGACAGAGACAGAGAGAAAGACAGAGGGACAGAGAGACAGAGACAAGAGAGACAGAGGTATAATGTTTCTTTTTCTTTTCTTATTGTGTTTTTAAGTTTAAAACAAAAAAAGATAAGGGGAGAGAGAGAGAGAGAGAGAGAGAGAGAGAGAGAGAGCCTCTTTTTTCAAGACCTAGCCTGTTCCCCGTGAGGATCTATTTATCTGTGTAAAAGTTCAGTCCTTAGACTGAGGTAGAAGGGTAAAGAATCTCTTCTCTGCTGGTAAGGCACAGAGTTGGCAATGTTCACATTTCCCTCTCAGTTGCAGACACAAGTTTACACACATCTTGCCTTCTGGCATGCTGTGTTTGCTTAGGATGTTCCAGCAGCACATCACAGTTTGAACAGGTCTTTACAGGGCAGTCTAAAGTGTTAGCATGTGCTAGCCTTCATGCACACAATGATGATGCTTCCAAGCCAGTATCAACAGATACTGTACTTTGAGCAGATTATTCCAAGAATGGTGCTGGATCTGTGCTGCTCAACCTCCGAGTCTTTCATTATCTATTCTTTAGGATTAATGAAACATTTGAAGAGCAGGCGCATGGAGCGGGCCATAGATTTAGAGTCGGAAGGGACCTTAAATGGCTGTAGAATCTAATCCCCTAATTTTATAGGTGAGGAAACTGAGGCCCAGAAAGATTAAGTGACTTGCAGGGTCAACAAAGAGGAAATACCATTGGCAGGGTTTGAACCTAGGTCTTCTGCTTATAATTGCAGTGCCAAATTCATCTTGCAGTGCTGCCTTTGGAACAAAACAAAGCTTACTTCATGGGAAGACTCAAAACAAGGACCTTTATTTATTTTGTAACTCGTGGTAATCAGGCAGCCTAAAGTAGATGCTGTGTTTGAAAGGTAAGGTTTACTTACTGCTTAAATTAAAATTATGCAAGTGGGGGGCATCTAGGTGGCACGGTGGATAGAGCACCAGCCCTGAAGTCAGGAAGACCTGAGTTCAAATCCGGCCTCAGACACATAACACTTACTAGCTGTGTGACCCTGGGCAAGTCACTTAACCCCATTACCTAGCCAAAAAAAAAAAATAATAATTGTGCAGGTAGGAAAGGTCAAAGTCACCCAGTTCTGCAAGGTCATAGGTAAAACCACCTGCTATATGAGAGGTCACCACTTTGGCTGACCCTTAAAGGACGCACAATACAGTGTCCTACAATCATTGTGGCAAATTCTTTGGGCTAGTTCAAGATACAAAGAATTAATTAGAAACAGCTGCATTTTCAAGGCTATAGGACTAGCCAGTACATTAATGGAGCTCATTGACTTTATCCTAACGATTGGGCTTCATATATGAGGGAAAATTACTTCCCCATGTTATTCCTCACTCATACTTCTCTGTATTGACAGCATTTGTGTTGGAGGGGAGGTATCATGGCAGGAGTTATGGATGTGGCTCAAGAGATCTGATGCTTGTCCCAGTTCTGCTGCTTGAGATAAAACAGTATGGAGGAAAGAGCTCTGCATGTGTAGCCAGGCTCTGCCATTCACGACCTGCATGACTTTAGGCAAGTCACTTAAACGTTTTGGTCATCAGTTTCCTTATCTATAAAATGAGAAGATTGGACTATATGGCTGCTTAGCTTTGCAAGTCATTTAACCTCCCTTGGTTATAGTTTCCTGAGGAGAGAGGATCTGCAAAAGTTTCTTCTATCTTTAACATCCAGAAATTTCACTGTCTGCGATAATTAAAAAAAAAAAAGTTGGCCATACTTGCCTGAGAACAGATACTCACTTAGGAAGATGACTTGTGAGAGCTCAGGTTGACGATTCATAGTAATAACTGTAGCCTACTCCTTACCTGGACTTTCTCTTCTTTCTTTCTCTAAGGTAACTTTCTTGAAATGTGCACTTGCTAGAGTTATCCATCTAACAGTATACAATAGTCTAAACAATATATATTCTTCATCTACTTTGTTTTGCCCAGGGTGGCTAATTGGATGAACAATTCAGAGGATTCATCCATCAGCATAGAAATTGTAGATGGTCAGTGAGTTGGGATCAGAGCTGGATAGATAAGGAAATTAGGCCAGATTGCCTTTAAAAAAAATAACATGATAAAGAAAAAAGGAAAAAATATATGGTACATTTAATGACTCCAAACTTTTTCCTGAAACAAGCGTTCATCTTTTAAATAGACAATGTTATTAGGAGAAGACTTGGAATGACTTTGAGTTGTAGAAATAACATACCCTTCAAAGATTTAAAGTTGAGTCATCTTAGGACAATGGAAGAGCTCATAATAGATGCGAGTGGGAAGCAACATATTACCAACAAATGACTGGACGAAACAAATGGAATAAAGAATGCATTCAGAGAGATACCTAACCAAAAAAGATGAGCTTGCAATGCAGCAAGAATACAATGACCACTTGGCTATCTGTGTGTTCCACTGGTCTCCTCACACTCCCATAAATTGGGTAGACCATATGGCAAAAGAATAGAGGGAACAAAACTCAAAATGTTAATGACACCATAAATAGGAAAGCAAGGTAAAAACACAGAATACTTGAAAGAATATGTGAATTGTTTACTATAAAAAACAAATGTCCAGAATTTAGGGCACAGATAGATAATCTAACAATCATTGGAATCCCAGAAGAGTATGATAAAACTAAAACAAAAACACTACATTTCAAGAAACCCCAAAAGAAAATAGCTAGGAAAGAATAAAAATATGAATTGACCATTAAAAAAAAGAAAATGCCCCAAGTTTTGGAACCAGAAGGCAAAATGCCAATTGAAAGAATTCACACATTACTACTACAGAGATCCCAGTTATAACACACTAAGAAATGGAATTACCATGACCTAAAGTTTTAGGTCAAAGAATATTATTACAAGTGGCAAGGAAGAAATTGATATCTATTATGGACCAGAATTGCACAATACTCTTCATCAACTTTGAGATAAGAAAGAAAATTAGAAATAATGTTCTGAAAAGTTGAGCATAATCTTATAGGGGGGAAAAAAGCAATTCGTGACTTCTACGTATTGTTGAGAAATCAAAAACTGGACAGAAACCTTGAAAGGCATATGTGATGGAGAAAAGAAACAGTAAAGCAATGACAAATGCCAAATATCAACGTAATTTGGAGAAACATAGGGAGACAAGTATAAGAAGATGCAGATTAAAAAAAGCAGAATCCAAAGAATCTAATATATGATGCCAACAATTTAAAATGAAAATAAAACTAAAAGAAAGTTGAACTCAAACTAATTGCAATGAGCAATTTTGGTTCTGCAGTGAACACTTCTTTCCTGTTTTAGAGAAGTGAGGAACTAAGGGTATGGAAAGTTACATATATCATTAGAGATGGTTGCTTTATAAATCAGTTTCGCTGAACTGTTTTTTTTTTTAATTTTGTTTTGTTTGCTTCAGTAGATGAGGGGTATGTGAAGAAGTGATTGTGATATGAAAGACATAAAAGGTTTAATAAAAAAATAAAGAATGAATAGAGCATTTTCTGTTTTCTAACTTACTTAAAATATTCTTTTTCCAATTAACAAACATTTATATTCTCTCCCTCCCAAGCCCCCCTAATTGAAAAGAAAAAGAAAACTTTCACAACAAATATGTACAGTGAAGCAATATGAGTTCCTGCACTGGCCCTATCCAATGTTTCATTCTGCAATTTTAGCCCATATTCTCTCTGTCACAAGATAAGTGGCATTTTTCATCATGAATCCCACAGAAACATGGTTGTTGCAGAATTCTTAAGTCTTTCCAAGTTTGTTTTTACAATGCTGCTGTTATACTATAAATTATTCTGGCCCTGCTCAATTCACTCTTCATATATTAATACAAGTCTTCCCACATTTCTGACAACTCATCCCTTCATTTCATATGACATAACAGTATTCCTTTATATTCATATACCACAACTTGATTAGCCATTCCCCAATTGATGGATTTCACTTGTTCAGTATCTTTCCCATTTCATTCTTGGCTCTGGAAAATATGAGAGGCCACATGGTATGGTTAGAAAGGTCTCTGGACTTGGGGCTTAAGACACCTGGATTCTAGTTTTGGTTCTATCACTAAAACCCAAGTATGGCCTTGGGTCAGCCAATCCTTCTCCTCTTCCTCCTTCTCCTCTCTCTCTCTCTCTCTCTCTCTCTCTCTCTCTCTCTCTCTCTCTCTCTCTCTCTCTCTCTCTCTCTCTCTCTTTCCTTATCTGTAATATAAGAGGGTTGGTTCGGCTGCTTCCAAGGCCTCTCCCATTTCTGGTGTCATATGTACATAGGAAATATTCAGCATGTTCCCTTCCAAGTTAGAAAGACATCCTAAAGAACATTCCCCCAAAGCTAAGTTGCTTTCTTTGTTTTAAGGCAAGGACAAGTGTAGGTTGACAGAAATGAATGACTAAATTACACAACTATGTAACTGTGAGTCCATAGCAAAAATGAAATGTCTGGAGGCTTTTCGACAAACACCAGCTCGAAGCACAGTAAATAATGGTTTGTGTCAAATGTGTTTATTAGCATGGGTAATTCGTTCTTTACTAGACATATTTTACACTTGAAGTAATGTTTTACTAGAACTACATAAAGCAATTGTGCAATTGATAATAAATATGTCACTACTGGTAAGTAATTAATTTACTTACAGCCAGTGAAAACCATGCTCGTGGAGCAGAAAGTACAGAAAATACGTAAGTAATTAAACCAGATAGAGTCAAGGAGCAGATGGTAGTGGTAAGGAAAAGCAATGGTAAGCAATAGAGAATAAAGATCTAGGGAAAAACACAGAGGCCTTTAAGGAGAGGAAGATAGGACAGGGTCAAAAACAAGAAATTAACAAGGCTGTGCTGGGGCCAGATATGTAAGAGGAACCAAGAACACTTGATTCAAACCCAGATCTTTAGAGCCAAAGTAAGACCTAGTAAGGATGGAAACGAGGTGGTATAATGGATGGAGCCCTGGATTTGTAGTCAGGAAGTCCAATGTCCAAATCTGACCCAAGACATTTATTTGATGTGTGGCTCTGGGTTCAGTCACATAACCTCTTTCAGCCTCAGTTTCCTAAACTGCAAAAATTAAGATAACAATAGCACCTACCTTACAAAGTTTTTGTGAAGAGCAAATGAAATATTTGGAAAGCATTTTGCTAATCTTAAAGTGGTGTATATACATGTTAGTTATTATTATTATAATGTTGCATTGCTTTTGTTAATATTTCACAATAATCACAGACTTTTCTCATTCCCTGAAGCCAGAAATGTGGCTGTCATGATTTTAAGTTGATTCATTTAACAAATATTTATTAAACATCTATTATGTATATTTACATTTAGCAAATATTTATTAAATATCTATTATGTACAGGGCATCATGCTGCATGCTAAGATTGAGCCATGAATTCTTTGGACAATCTAAGCAAGGGACTATGAGGAAACCTATTTGCCTATTTAAATCAGTGCTGGGGATAGGGAGTGGAGGGGTAGTAGAGGGGGGAGAAGAGAGACAGACAGAGAGATAGAAAAAGACAGAGAGAGACAGAGACAGAAAGAGAAAAGGAGATGGAAAAACCTTTGAATTTTGAAACCAGATGGCTGGAGGCGGCTTATTCTGGTGTAATTTAAGAGCAGCTTGAGGGCATTTAGTACTCCAAGGGAGTAGCAAAAATGTGCTAATGAGGTATTTAACACCTGTACTCTAACTAGCAGCTGAACATTAGTTGGAACTGGAGCTGGCCAGAAAAAAATGGTGGGGAAACCCTTAAACAAAGATAACAAGTCACTATTTTAGAGGAGCAGATAACAGTGAAGTTGGAGGGTACTCAGAATTGGTACTTAGGAGTCTTTTGTTTCTTCTGTCACTTCGTCTCTCTGATGTATTTCATAGTTCAAGAGAAGAAAGTGAAATTAATTTTTATGGTGTTACCTAAACAAATATTCGTTTCTTTCATTTTTGAAAAAAAAAGTGTTGTAAATAAGATATTTTTTGTTGTTTCAGTTATCCATGCTTAAAGAAATTCTAAATATTGTGCCTCTAAATTAGTGTCATCATTCATCTGGGATCTAGAGTGGGATTAGGATGTGGTTGAGTGTAGCTGCCATAGGTTAAAGCAGAGACTAGGATTTGCCAGGAAACTTCATCTCCTGTTATTTGCTAGACATATCCAAGGACTGGGAGTCTTCAAATCAATTTAACAAACTCGTATCCATTATCTGCTTCACTAATTCAGGTCACTTGGTATATAAAAATGACAACATAGTTGCTTTTTCCTACCTAATTCTGAAGATGATGTTAGTAATAGTTTTTGAAAAGAAAATGTCTAATATGTAGAGCCTATATCAGATTGTGTGCCATCTTGGAGAGGGAAGCGAGGAGGGAGGGGGAGAAAATTTCACACTCAAAAGCTTTTGGAAGTGATTGTTGAAAACTAAAAGTAAATTAATTAAAAAGAGAGAGAGAGAAGAAAATGTCTGAGGGACCAAGCTTATAATAGAATGTAGTCAGTTTTGAGAAGCTCAGTTCAGTAGTGACTGAGAATAGATACATAAAGATATGAATACCATCTGAAACACAAAAGGAATGGATGAATTTGCTCTTTTAGTTTACTAATGGTACAGTGGCTACATATATTCAGGGAGGCCTCCAGAGAAATTTTCAGGCTTCTCTTGGACCTCTTGAGAGTGTCTTCGTTGCCTTCCAACTTTCTGCTCTCCCTCCTCCTGCTAGGAAGAGTTGTAAGATAAAAAAATATGTTCTTCTAGCCTTGTGTAAACTCAGGGCTTCTCTGTGTACATTTTTGTCAACAATCATTAGGCTGGCTGTTGTTATTTGTTCTTCGTCTTTGAAGAAGACCAATGATATCACAGGTGATGTCTTGACTTCTTGTTGAACTGGATTTAAGTGAGGAAGAGTTGTACGAATTTGTCAGCACTACTCTCTCTTCCAGAGTCAGCAAAGTCCAGCAACAAAGCAGAAGTGAAGATGACTGTCAATGTCCCAGGATACAGCGGATGAATTTGGTGTCTTCAGTATCCAACCGAGCTTTAAGCACTCCACAGTTCCTGCTTCAGCTGCCTTCGTGGCCATTGGAACGAATTGTTCTCATCTGCCCATTCCACTATGGGGCAGGTGGTGCAGTGGGCTTGGAGTCCAAGCCTGGGCTTGGAGTCAGGAAGACCTAGTTCAAATCTGGTCTCAGATATACATTAACCATGTGACCTTGGGGAAGTTACTTAGCCTCCATTTGCCTCAGTTTCCTCAACTGTAAAAAATGGTGATTATAGCACCTACCTCACAAAACTGTTGTGAGGATCAAATGAGATAATATTTGTTAAGAAGTTCTTAGCATAGTGCCTGGTACATAGTAGATACTGTTGTTCAGCTGTTCTAGTTGTTTCTGACTCTTCATGACCTCATTTGGGGTTTTGTTGGCAAAGATGCTAGTGTGGTCTGCCATTTCCTTCTCCAGCTCATTTTACAAAGGAGAACCCAAAGTAAAGGGCCAAGTGACTTGCCCAAGGTCACATAGCCAGTAAGTGTCTGAAGCCAAATTTGAACTCATGAAAATGAGTCTTTCTGATTCCAAGTCCAGTGCTCTATCCACTGCCCCACCTAGCTGCCCATATGGGTAGAATGATACTCCCAAATGGATAGGAACTGAGATTCTAGGAATGCTGGGTGGGAGGTGTTGGAGCCAAGCAAAGGCTGGTGAATGGCCATTTAATTTCCCTTATGGGTCACTCTTAAAACCATATTATTGAAAGATCCTTTAAAACTAGTCATTGAGATATATCTTTAAGAGAAAAAACAGAATCAGATCTAGAATTGTGAGAAGGAAAAAGTCTACCATCTAGGAACAGCTGTGCTTAATGACGCACTTGTCGAGGGTCTGTGTAGCGGTTGACCTAGAGTATGGTACATTTATTTGGTCCAAAGATTGAGAACTTTTTTTTTATAATGAGGACTATACATGAAAAAGTTATTTTATGTGTCTTGTTTTAAAAGAGAAAAATTATGTAATGTTCCAATCCCCTGCTTTTTAATTGAATAGGAGACATGCAACTAAATTTAATAAACATAGTAAAATATATATACACACATGTATACATATACATATGCTTTCCAGGTTTATATCATCACCAGTAAAATGGTATGAAGGAAAGGAAAAGAAGGGGAAGGTTGTTGATGTAGACTGACGTCAAGAAGTCAGTGGGTAAAAATGAGAGAAATGATTATTAATAACCAATGATTTGGGGAGATCCAGAGCTCCTTCCTTTTTCTAAAGGCTCATTTCGAAAGTTCAGTCTGTTGAGTATTGTTGATGTTTGTCCTTCCTTCCTGAAGAAGGCAAATGACATCAGGAAGGTGATGTCTTGACTTGCAAGTGAATTGGATTTAAATGAGGCAGGGCTGTGCAAAGTCACAGCCTCAACTCTGTCCTCCAGAGCCATCTGGGTCCAGTGGCAAGACATAGGTCAGGGCGACTAGAGATGGCCTGGATGCAGGGCGGGGGGGGGGGGAGAGACCCTATTCTTTGAATAGATTGCCCAAGGTTGTGGGTGGCCTGGGTATAGGAATATCCCCTCTTTGACATGATGTCACTCTCAGCCCCTCATTGTCATAACCATTCTCTCATTAATAGTTAATCAGAGTTGATTGCCACCCTTGGGAGCACCCCTCTTCCAAGGACATACAAGTATGAGCCTGCTGCCATGATTGTCTTGGAATTCAAGAGTGTCACTGACCTTTTATTAAAAATACTGGCATTATTAATAAAATGACTGATTACCCAGAAATTGTCTCTCAAACTTTTTCAAATATCACAAAACTCTGTCTCAGTGCTTGATAGCTGTGTGATTCTGACAAGTAACCTCCATCAGTCTAAATCTCCTTACCTGTCAAAGAAGCATAGTAATACTTCACAGGGTGCTTCAATAGATGTCAAGAACTTTGTCAACCTTAAAGCACTATATAAATGGTACTAATTCTTATGAAGAAGTGATAGAGTCAGAAAGAGAGAAATAAAGACATAGATGATATGAAAAAGGGGCTTTTGATTCCTTTCTGGTAAGTTTGGTTCCATCCTATGACAGGAAATTCCAACCTCCTGCTTCTCTAATCCTGCCTCAGAATTGTCCTGTGCTTAGAAGAAAACCCCTTTCTCTTGTTAGCTTTCCCACATTCTCATCTGGCTCACCTCCTCCCCAGTCCCTATCCTCTGCTGCTCTCTATTCCCACCATACCCTTTCTCTATTGTTGACAAACATTCCTTTATATTAGAGCTCATCTTCTCACACTTCTACCTCCTGGTGCTCACCTGACTCCCCTGAAGACTGAATAATGGCTACCATTGTATCTAATATTGCCTTCTCTCCCTCTCTCATGATTCATTGCCATCCCCTCTCCCCTTCATCATATGACCAGGAAGAGGCGTAGAATCATTTTTTACTCTCTGCTCCCACCTTCAGACTCCACCTCCCATCCTAGTGCTAGATTACTTATCTACCTCTCCTCCTTTGAAGTTCATACCATCTGATTATAATATCTCATGCTGGTTATCACTGTAGTTTTCTCTCAACCCCGGGTCATGCTTCTTCCTCTTTTAAAACCTTTAGCACCAGACTCTTGGTTTTTCTGTCTCCTTCAACCTTGACGCTCATTCTTGGTGATTTCAGTATTCACATTGATAACCTTCTAATATCTAACTCTGTGATTCTTCTACTTTCTTATCTCCCTTGACTTCCCTTTTTGCTCTCTCTCAGTAACCCACAGGGATGGGAATACCTCAGGTCTCACTGTTGTGCAAATGGGTTCCATCATCCAGACCAAGACCATTGCTTTTTAAATTATTTTTCCTCCTCCCTTCCACCTCTCCCACTGCCTTTATCCTCTTGAACTTATTCTTCATCCTTACAAATACCTTCAGTCACTCAATGCCTCTTTGTTTTCTCAGTCTATTACCTAGAACTGTAACTAGGGATTTTTGAAGTTGGGGTAAAATATAGAAGTGTGGCCTCAATTGGGTGGAGGTGGGGCAGGGTGAAGCAGAATGCCCTTCCGTTTGTACATCAAAAAATCAGATGAAATATTTGTAAAAAGCACTTAGCCCAGTGCCTGGCATATGGTAGCCCCTGTATAAGTGCTTATTTTCCTCCCCATGTGAAATTACTTGGGATACTGGCAAAGGCTATTGTTGGAGAAGCATAGGGAAGGAGGGAAACTGCATTTAATCCTCACAACAATCCTGGGAAGTAGGTGCTATTATTTTCTTCGTTTTACTATTGAGGAAACTGAGGTAAAGAGAGGTTAAATGACTTGCCCAGGGTCATACAGCTAACAAGTGTCTGAGGTTAGATTTGAACTCTAGGCTTCTTGACTCTAGGGCCAGTGCTCCCTCCATTGCAATAGGCAATAGATGCCTATTGGGGAGGGACATATTTACCCCCTACTCACCATCTGATAGCTTCCTATTTTATTTGTTTATTTATTTTCAAACAGAATTTTATTTTTTCCAATTAACATGTAAAGAAAACATTCATTCAACATTCATTTTTTACAAGATTTTGGGTTCCTAGTTTTTCTCCCTCCTTCCCCTCCCCCATTCTCCAAGATGGCAATCTAACATAGGTTATACATGTGCAGTCATGTTAAACACATTTCCAAATTAGTCATGTGAAAGAAGAAACAATAAAAGGGAAAACCATGAAGAAAAAAAAAACCCTAAAAGTGAAAATAGTCTACTTTGGTCTGCATTCAGACTCCATAGTTCTTTCTGTGCATGTGGATAACATTTTCCATCATGAGTCTTTTGGAATTGTCTTGGATCATTATATTTCTGAGAAAGTAGCTTCCTTTTTAACTAATTATTATTGCTAATTAGATGTTCAACTGTCTTGCTTCCATGTCACTGAAGGATTGTATGTGTTGCCCAGGCTCTCAAAATTAGGCACTCTAAATTTGATGCTCTAGGAGAAAGCCCTTCTTGGCCCACCCTCATTATAGCTATGCCTTTGCCTTTACTCTGTCCTTACTTCCCTCCCTTTGTAATCTTGATCCTACAGTTAGTCTGTTTGGCAAGACACAGTTCTTTAACGTTAAGTTCCATGCCCTCTTTTCCTTAATTAATGTTCAGGCTCTGCTAATCTTCAATGCTGTGTCAACCTGTTATCTGTGCTTTCTGTTTCTACTCTTGAAATACTCAATAAAGTTGGAAGAAGAGGAAGAATGATGCTGCCTGAGCCTGTTACAAATTCATCTTCTCTAACCACATTTGTGCCCATAGCAAACACATAATCTCAGAGTTGGAAAGCTCTGATAGGTCATCTGGTTCAACCCATGCATGACAAAGAAACTTCCCTTCATCCTATCAAACAAGGGGTCATCCAGCCTTTAGTCAAAGAGACCTTTGGGTAGAGACCAAGTGAATAAGCAGGGTTTTATATAAATTGTAGGGTGAAATTGGTGGTAGGTCAATGTATTGTTGCATTTGGGTTATGCACAGCTTAAGTATAGTTATCAGATAGGAATATGCAGGCAGAATACCAGAATTAGTTTCATAACAGTGTACTGTCCAGAGCAAGGGAGGTAAAAGTCCAACTACACTAAGTTTAGACCACATCTGAAGTATTGTGTTGAGTCTGGGGTGCCATGTTTTACAAGCAGCATTGGCATGTGGGGACTCATCCAGAGTGGGGCAGCTGAGGATATTTTTTTCCTTTTTTTTTTTGTTTTCTTGAAAGGGAGTTCTTGAAACCATGTTATACAAAAATCATTTAAAAGAACTGAGGATATTTAGCATGAAGAACACTTTTTTTTTTTGGTAGGTGGTGGGAGAAAGAATACTGTAACAATCTCAAATAGTCAAAGGACTTTCTGTAAAAAGGGTCTAGATTTTACAAAATCAAACAACACTAGAGCCTGAGAGACAGAAAGAATTTATTCTAATCCCTTCTTTTTTAGATAAAGAACATGGGGCCCAGAGAAGTAAAATAAATTGATCAAGGTCAGACTAGTAAGTGGTGGGGTCTGAATTTTAATCCAGATCTTCCTACTCAATGCAAAGAGCTTTTCCATTCAAAGATGCTTGAAACTGGTCACTATTTGTTATGTGCATCTCCTGAGGTCAGACCTAAAATGAGCTGATCCATACCCATCTCACAGACACAAATTCATTTTAGCATAAAGAAAAAATGCCCTCACAATTAGTCTTAAAGTGGATTGGACAGCTTTGGAACAGGATTCGTGTTAGGAATAGAGATCTCTTCCAAGGGCAATTTTGTGAGACTTCTTTAGACTGCATCAATATCCTGGGGCCTTTTGTGACCTTCATATTAAGAGTTTCTTGAGTCAAGTTGTATCATTGCTTCTAAGGGTGCAGAAATAGAAAGCATGGAGAATAGAGAAGGGCCATGCAGTGAAAGGACCTGGATTCACATACATGCTTTCTTAGTTTTGTTTTGTTTTTTCTTCATAAAAGAATCTTAGAGTAGGAGGGTATGTCAGAGACCATCAAGTCCAGAGACTGGACCTTTTTTGAATCATGGACACCTTTGGCAGTCTGATGAAGCCTTTAGATCCCTTCTCCGAATAAGTTTTTTTTATATGCATAAAATAGAATACATGGGATTACAAAGGAAAATAATGCTATTGAAATACAGTAAGCAAGAATCAAGAACACATTGTATACAGTAACAGCAGTATTGTATTAAGAATGACTTTGAGGGTCAGCTAGGTGACACAGTGGATAGAGCACTGGCCCTGGAGTCAGGAGGACCTGAGTTCAAATCGGCCTCAGACACATAACACTCACTAGCTGTGTGACCCTGGGCAAGTCACTTAACCCCATTGCCTAACCAAAAAAAAAAAGTTACATAAAGTTAAAAAAAGAATGACTAAGCAAATAAGTCATTTTGTCTGTTATAAATAACTCAAATTAACTATAAAGGACATAAGAAGGAAAGACACGATCTGCATCCAGACAAAGAACTGATAAATAGAAATATGTATGGAATAATTTTACATATATATAATATGTATCCCTTTGTGTCTAATGGTAGCCATCTCTAGGGTGGGGGAGGGGGGAAGGGAAACCAAAGAAAAATAAATTTACATGATAATTTTGTTGTGTATTTGAGAGTAACAATAGCAAGTTGTGCATAGTAGATTTGCAGTTTCATGTAAATCATCTTTTTCATTGTGCTATTTTATGGAAATTCATGTTTTATTCCATAAATTAAAATTTTTCTAAAAAGGGGAAAAAAAGAAATGCAGTAAGCAAAAAAAAAAAAAGTTCAAAGCTCCCAGACTAGGAACTCCTGATGGAGTCCACTGTGCCCCCCACTCCTGGAATAGAATCCCTCTACGATATCCATGACATTCACCTTCCACTTGAAGACCTCCAGTGATGGAGGTAGCTTAATTAGGAAGCTTTTCCTTACATTAAGCCTTAGATTTCCTTCTCTCTAGGTACCACCTTTGACTCCTGGTTCTGCCTTCTGGAGCCAAATAGAACAAGTCAAATTCTTTGTCCCCAGGGCAGCCCTTCAAAAACTTGAAGACATCCATCGTGTGCCTCAAGTCTTCTTTTCTCATGGATGAACAAGTCAAATTCCTTGAACAAATACGGAGTGGGCCTGAACACTAATTTTAAGTCTCACCAGGCTACCATCTTCCCCTGACCCACTTTAATTTGTTAAGTCCTTCCTTGAACGTGATGCCTAGAGCTAACCACAGTATTATCTGTGTTGTCTGAATTGACTTCTCTGATCCTCAATTACAGCTAATGTCATTTCTAGTTCTGACTTTAATGAAATATAGTAGTCTCTTCTCAGTTTTTGCCCCTTAAATTGAAATGAGTATTGGAGGATTCGGTATGTTCTCTTTCCTGGTTCTCCATTCTGTTCCACTGATCTGTTTGTCTATTTTTTTTCTAGTTCTAGTTGATTTTTGTTATTATGGCTTTATAATACATTTTTAGAAAAATTAAATGTATGGAATAAAACAAACATTTCTATAACATAGTATAATAGAAAAATGAATGCACTTGAAGCTGCAAATCTATTATATACAACTTGATATTTCTTTTACATATATAGAATAAATTTATGATGTAATTTTTTTCCCTTTTTTCTCCTCTTCCCTCCACCCTCCCAATCCCAATCCACACACCCCTCCAAAAGTCCCTCCTCCATCCTCTCCCTCCCACTCTCCCAAATCCGCATCTATACACCCCACCCTGTCCCCCAGTTTTCTCACCTTTCTATATATTCAGAAGGTTTCTACACCTTTGCAGATGTACATGTTGTTTCCTCTTCCACCCAGATGAGAGTAAGGTGGCAATATTACCAACATTATAATATTCCAACTTTATGGTATATTTTGAAATTTGATGGTATGTATCTCTTTTCTGTTTTAGACATGTTGAGTTTCAAGGGCACGTAACTGGACATCTTCAGAAGATAATGTGGTATTGGGTTTCAGGAGACAGATAAAAGATGTCTATATAGATGTGGGAGCCATCTACCTGTAGCTGAAAATCAAACCGTTTGGAGATGATGAGATCATTGAGACAATTACAGCAAAAGTCCTAGGGAATATTGATATAACATGAGAAGAGAATGGATAGTGGGATGGAAAGCAATGGAAAGATCAGTCAGACAGGAAGGAAAAGGACTAGGAAAGAGACTGGTGTCTTGTAAGCCGAGGGAGCAGAGAGTCCCCAGGAGGAGGGGTTGGTCAACGGCATGGGATTCAAAGACCCGTCCTCTGACTCCAAAACCAGGACTGTCTCCTCTGTGCCATGCTAGAATTACAGTAGCTCAAAAGAACCTTGAGATGTGCAGATTTAGCGAATCCACCCCAAATGTTCATGTGGGCTATTTGTACCTGACATGTGATAGAGCATTTTGAGCTCATATTGGTCTGATCAGCCACAGTCAGACACACTGTACCTTGACCCCAGCATGGTGATGTCATTTTGGTCTTCTTCAAGAACAAGGGACAGTAACCAACCAATCAGTCATATATGTGACATCCATGTATATCATCTGTATGTTTTATGTGATATGTTATATGCATCTATGTCCTATATATATGCAAGTGACGCACATGTGTGATGCCTGTGATATATTGTGTATATTATATATGTATATGCATCTATTTATATATATATATATATATATATATAAATGATATGATATGTCTGTATGGTTATTACGTATGTGGTGTGTATATGTTATATGCAGAAAAATACAAGAATTAATTAGGAAGGGAGGGTACTACAAGTTGGGGTAGGTAGGGATAAGGAAGGGTATCATTTAGAAGTTAATGTATACAGTGCATTTTGGATCAGGCAAGGGATTCTGTGAGACAGAAGTAAGGAGGGAGTGCTTGTTCTAGGTACAGGCAGTGGCTAGATTCAGTGATGACAGAAAAGCAACAGAGGACCACAAAGCGGTTTGCTTGGTGTCACTGCCAAAGGGCATTGGCCACAGCGGCATTACATGTAATGAATTGCCCCATCTCTGCATGTGTTCCCAGCCCTAGGGATTCTTTCTACATGTGCCTTGCTCACATGAGATACCTGTGTGTGTCTCCTCTTCAATGGTGGTATACAGTAGCCAGTGAGAAAGTATCCTGCTGTGTATGTGAAGACTCTTCAGGGCCATAATTCTGTTCTGCTGTTTTTTGCCTTTTGCTGTGATCCAATATCTCCTCTTGTAAAAAAAAAATGCATTGGTGGGGACTGGTGAGCTATAACTGAGATTTTAGCCAATTGAGATTAGCTTAAAGAGAGAGTGTGAGAGAGAGAGATTGATTGGCTGCTGAGCCACCGAGTGCTTTGAATTTGGATTTGCTTTCTGGGAGTCAGATATGGTGAGAAGAGATACCCAGATACTGCATATTTTATATCATTTGCTCCTCATGACCACCCTGCTAATGGTAGTTCATATAATAGTACATAGGAAAATGATAGTTATAAAGTGTAAGTGATTTTTACAAGGTCCTATAGCTATTTAAATGATGGAGATGATTAGAATTGAGGTCTTGTGATGTGACGTCCCGTATTCTTTCCACCACATCATAACAAGGCTAGAATAGTTAAGGAAGGCTTCATGGAGGATATGGGACTTGGACTGGACCTTCATGAGTGAGTAGGATTTGGAGATGTGGAGGGAAAAAGGAAAGACTTCAGGAACACCATCAATTCAAAGAGACATGAATAAAAGTCCTCTAGCTTTCATTTTCTCATATTAACAGAAAAAACCACAGTGCAAAAACAGCCGTGAACGAAACTGGAGGTTTTGAGCTTTGAGCTTGGCAAAGCCCTGTTGGCCAAGCTTTTGTTTAAGAGTGGGAATGATTGGGTGGAGTCCCTCTCATCCAAGGATCACTACTTATGATCCTTCTGCACTTTCCCTACTATTCTACTTCTGTCTACTGATAGTAGTCATCACAACTTGAAAAGTCTTTGCGCAATACAGATAGCTTTAAAAGGAGAGTATGGGAGTGGTGATGATGGAATTTTCCTTAAATCCTAAATACCAAAGGATTAATGTGTATGTAGTTTCAAAATAGAGAAAGAAGCATGAAATTAGATTTATCACTTTAAGTATAGAACTCAGAATATCGAGAGAGAAGTAACTATAAGCTTTGTTGTCAGTAATTTAGAGCGGAAGGGTATTCAGGGGATTATATGGTATTCAGAGAAATGTGGTAGAAGATTATAAATAATATCTCTTCGTAAAACAGCAAAGAACCATGGAAGAAAAAAACAGAAGGTTAAAGAAACCTCTGCAAGAAACCAACTGATGACCTTATGGATAAAATGAGGAGGAAAAAGAATAAAACAAGAGTGAGAGATAGAATAGTTCTTTCCATTGAGATGCTTTTTTTTCCTTTTCCTTTTTCCCTGATCACCTTGGGAAACAGAGCCAATAGTGGCATTGCTGGATTAAAGGATATACACAGTTTTATAATTCTTTGTGCATAATTCCAGATTGCTCTCCAAAATGGTTGGATCAGTTCACAGTTCTACCATCAGGGTATTAGTATCCCAAGAACTTGAGGAATGCCCTGTTCACATTGAGTACATCCCCTGTGGTGAACTTGCAAGACCATGGATACAAATAGCATGTAGAATGTACAGGCGTGTAGATAATGACCACAGTGATGGGATAGGAATCCCATTAAAGTGTTAGAGAATAACCTAGAGGGAGTAGAGTGAGGTGTCTCCTGTTTTTTTTTAATTAATTAATTAATTTTTTGTTACCTTTTAAGGTCTGAACAGTCTCCCTCCCTTTTTCCTCACCCTACACTAGAGAAGGCCACCATTTGATGCAGATTTATAAAACATATGTAAAACCACATTGTGTGTACTTCTGTTTATCAGTTCTTTCTCTGGAGGTGGGATAGCATCTTTCTTCATAGGTTCTTTGTCGTTGATTGGAGCATTTATAGTACTCAGAATAATTTGGTTGTTCACAATTATTGTTCGAACAATATTGTTGTTGCTGTATACAGTGTTCTCTTCACTTTTCGTTATTTCATGCAAGTCTTTTCATGGTTTTCCAAAACATCCTTTGCTTGGTTATACATTAATAACAGCAATGATAATAACAGTAACAATGACCAATGACATCTGTTTAGCACTTTTAGGTTCACAAAGTGTTTTACACGTTATATCATTTGGTCCCCACAACAACCGTGGAAATCGACATGTCTCCCCTTAACAACAAACCTGAAAGCATTTCCTTCTGTTATTCTCTGATCTCTTTATGATGGTTGTTGTTGAGTTGTGTCTGACTCTTTGTGACCTTGTATACTTTATTGTCCATGGGATTTACCTAGCAAGAATAATTACCATTTCCTTCTCCAGTGAATTAAGGCAAACAGAGACGCTTGTTCATGATCACTGAGCTAATAAATGTCTAAGGTCACATTTGAACTCAGGCCTTCCTGACTCCAAGCCCAGCGCTTTATCCCCTGCACCACCTAGCTACCTCCTAGGCAAACAGGGGTTAAGTGTCTTGCCGAGGTCACACAGCTAGTAAGTGCCTGAGGCTGGATTTGAACTCATGTCTTCCTTTATGCTGTTGCCATTTACATTTAGGGCATGTCCGTTTAGAGTTTATTATAGTACATGGTATAACATATTTGTCTGAACCAGTTTTCTTGCCAAACTGCTTTCTAGTTTTCTCAGCAGTTCTTGTCAAATAAGGAGTCTTTCTTGGTCATTTGTATTTTTTTTTTAATACTGGGCCTTTGAGTTATCTATTTTGTTCCATAGATCTACTCTTCTATTTTCTTTCTGTTTTAAACTCATACCAAATAATTTTGATGATTTTACATTTATAATATAGCTCTTCATGTTATGCCCCATCATTTCTATTTTTTACTTTGAGATTCCTGAACTTTGTTTTCTTCCAAGCAAATTTTGTTATTTTGTGTAATCCTAGAAAGGAAACTTTTGGTAGTTTTATTTTTATAGCCCTCAATTTATAAATTGGGTTAGGTGAATAATTTTTATTATATTGATGTCACTCAACCCTGAATAATGAATAGATGTTCAATTATTGAAATCTTCCTTTATGTAAAGACTTTTTTTCATATAGCATATTTAAATAAATCCTAAATGTGACTTAGGTTGACATTCTAAATGTGTATTTATTGTTATTTTGAATGATATTTTTCTTCATATTCCTCTGTTTTTTGTTAGTATTGTATATATACACTAATGATTTTTGTGGATTTATTTTGTATTTTTCCACTTCATTGAAGCTGTTAATCATCCCAAATAGTTTCTTCGCTGATTCTCTAGAATTGTCTAAGTAAATAATCATGCTCTAGGAAGACAAGGAGTAATTTTGTCTCCATTTTGCTGATGCTTATACTTTTAACATAAGTGAGGCACAACCTTTTGGTACAGTGGAAAGAAAACTGACTTTATAGTAAGAAGAACTAGGTTTCAATCCTACCTTTAATGTTTGCTATCTGTGTGACCCTGGGCAAATCACCTTATCTCTATGGACCTATCTTTTTTCATTTGTTAAAAAAAAGAAAGAGAGAGAGAGAGAGAGAGAGAGAGAGAGAGAGAGAGAGAGAGAGAAGAGAGAGAGAGAGAGAGAGAGAGAGAGGAAGGAAGAAAGAGAGAAAGAAAGAAAGAAAGAAAGAAAGAAAGAAAGAAAGAAAGAAAGAAAGAAAGAAAGGAAGGAAGGAAGGAAGGAAGGAAGGAAGGAAGGAAGGAAGGAAGGAAGGAAGGAAGGAAGGAAGGAAGGAGAGAAGGAAGAGGAAGAAGAAAAAAGAAAGAAAGAAAGAAAGAAAGAAAGAAAGAAAGAAAGAAAGAAAGAAGGAAAGAAAGAAGGAAAGAAAGAAAGGTGGGTGTTATATAGATGTGAAGCTTCTAAGTAACCTGTTTTGTTTGGCCAACTTTATTTTTTGATCCTGAGACATAATTTCAACCATAATTCTCATGCTCCCTTGAGTGTGTATATGTGTGTGTGTGTGTGTTGTGTGTATGTATATGTATATGTATATTTTTTAAGTGAGGCAATTGGGGTTAAGTGACTTGCCCAGAGTCACACAGCTAGGACGTATTATGTGTCTAAGGTCGCATTTGAACTCAGGTCTTCCTGACTTCAGGGCCAGTGCTCTATCCACTGCGCCACCTAGCTGCCCCAGTTGTGCATATTTTCTCATGAAGGTCATAAAGCATCAGAATTATATGTTGACATGGTTTGAGTATTTTTTAAAATTAATCTCCTCCTTGAATTTTTCTACCTCTTCACCCTCTAGCACAGATGTGGTCCTGTATGTGTACCTATTCCTGCCCCTCCACTTCCCTTTAACTTTCCAGCATCCTTTTTTTTGTGTTGTCTTCCTTTATTAGATCATAAGCTCCTTGAGGTCAGGGACTGACTTTGTTTTTCTTATTTGTATCCCCAGTGCTTAGTGCAGTGTCTGATACATAGTAGGTAGTTAATAAATAATATTTGTTTATTAAATTAAATTTAATTTCCCGATGGTCTCATTTTGGTAAGGTTCATCATGATCATTGCTAGATTACTGCCCATACATCACATGAAATGATACCACTGCGCACACATGAATCCAGTTTCACTAATTCTTTTCTTTCCCTCTCTAGGCAGAGTGCATGAGCCATTCTTCCTTTATCTTTAGGTTTCTTTTTTCTTGTCTTAATATCAACAGTTCATGTGGATAAATAAATCTCTCCTAAAAATGTAACAATTCATTGAATGTCCAAAAGTGATGTGAAGTAGAGACAATTAATGAATTTGCATCTTTTTTTTTTCAAATTCTTCTTGTGGTAAGATGGGCTCTGGAGGGAGGTTTAAATTATCATTGATATTTGTAAAAGACTTTAATCTCTGTGGGAATGCAAGGAGATTGCATAGGGTAGGGTGCCATTTGAAATTTTTTCCCTTTGCCATGGAAATACATGAAGCAAAATATTTATCACTTAGTAGCCAACTCTGTACTGGTTGTCTCCCATGTCTACGATGCCCTCCCTTCTTACTTTTGACCCTAGGAATACCTGCTTTCCTTCAAAATTTAGCTCAGTTTAACTTCTATAGGAAGCCTTTCTTGATCTCTCCAGCAGCTAGTACTCTCCCTCTCAAGACTTTAATCTCTTTTATTTATCCTATATTAGCCTGGTAAGCTAAGGTAGAGAGTCTTCTTCTAGTTCTATAGTCAGGGAAACTGAGGTATTGACTCATCAAGTGACTAATCCAGGGGTTGGGAACCTGCGGCCTTGAGGCCTTCTAAATCCTTGGGTGCAGACTTTTTACTGAGTCCAAGTTTTACAGAGCAAATCCTTTTATTAAGGGGATTTGTTATATGAAGTTTGGAATCAAAGGGCCATACTTGAGGACCTAGAGGGCCACATGTGACCTCAAGGCCATAGGTTCTCCACTCCTAGTTGAATGTTCCATAGCATGTTTGTGACCAAAGTTAGACTAGAAGCATCTCCTTTCATTCCCAGCATAAGGTTCTTTCCATTATATCATGTTGACTGTCTTCACTGTGAAAGTGGTCTAGATTGTCTAAAAATGCAACAGTCAATTTGTAGCACCCTTTGTCCCCGTTTTGACCCTTCCACTGTGGGAATGCAAGGAATTGCATAGGGTAGGGTGCCATTTGAAAATTTTTCCCTTTGCCATGGAAACACATGAAGCAAAATATTTATCACTTAGTAACCAACTCTGTACTGGTTGTCTCCCATGTCTACGATGCCCTCCCTTCTTACTTTTGACCCTAGGAATACCTGCTTTCCTTCAAAATTTAGCTCAGTTTATCTTCTATAGGAAGCCTTTCTTGATCTCTCCAGCAGCTAGTACTCTCCCTCTCAAAGCACCTTGTATTCATTTTGTATATATTCTTTATAGAAGATGTCCCCCAAAGTCTTAATTTTAAGACTAAAAGGCTTTCAACTGCACTAAAACTTTTGGGACGCCATGCATATTTATATTTGTACATGTTGTCTCTTCCCTATGAAAATATCAATTCTTTGAGTGACTGTTTCATTTTTTCAATATCTGGTATAGAGTAGGCGTTTAATAATTACTCATTGGTCATGTTGATTGATTTGTCCCAGGCTTATTATCCAGTCTATCACGGGAAACTAAATCTCATCTTAACAAAAATATTAGAGGTAGGAATGGAACCTGTGATTTCATTGACATAGGGGACTCCCAGATAAAGAAAGGTTGACATCTTCTTTGCAAATCAGAGTCTTAAAGAATTGCATAGAGCATTGAGAGTGCTCAGGGATTTTCCCAGGTTCACATAGCCTGTGTGGGTCAGAGGTAGGGCTGGAACTCAGGTCTTCTTGGTCCCAAGATCAGCTTTCCATTCAATATGTAACAATGCATCTCCAACAAAAATATTAAGATTGTTTGTGGCAGTGTTGTAAGTCAAATATAAATACAACTTTCTCACTGCCTTCAGGTTATATGTAATTAGATTCTTTTATAGGCTTGCTGGAAGAGCACAGTATCCATAGCTTTATAAAAGTAGCAGTATTCCCTTTTTGTGTGATCCGATTCAGTGAGAACTCATATATTACAAATAAGATAAAAGTCTAACGTTTAAGTCATGACTTCACAGTTTTGCTAGCTCAAATGTAATTGTTTGCAATTCAGTGGATAATTGGAATTAATCCAGGTCTTCCAGATGTTATGATACATTAATAGCTCATAATTAAGTTTCCACTTGTAGCATAGTTAGATGAATGCCAGCTTTCAAATTAGCATTTGCTATTTACATATCTGTTATTGAATTTACATTAATCTTGAAATTAAATATTCAGTTTATAATTATTTCACTAAGTGGACTTCTTGTTTGTATGCTTGTGGACTAATTGCTTCTTATTTGTTTAAATGACAAGTATTTCTTGTGCTAGGAATACTTGAATATTATGTGCCAGAAATGTGCAAACTTTGCATGTTTTTTGATGCTTAATTTGCATGTATCGTTTTGTTAGGAAAGCAGGTGCAAAGAACTAGGGGGAGAGCAGTGCTTTTAATTAAATGGCAGCTCTGTGGTCTTAGTCAGTTAGGATAAACTGGTGCTTTGACAAGAAACACTAATTAATACTAGGGAAATTTTTTTGACTTTTTCTTTGGGTTTCATGAAAATATGAATCAAAATGGACAGGAAAAACCAATTAGTGTAAAAATGGTTTTCTTTCCTTCAAATGAAATTGCTAAGAAAATGATTGAAATCCTAATGTGGAAGAAAGAATAAGTGTAAGATGCCTGGCAAAACTGACAGTTATAGAAAAAGTAAGATGAGAAATTGAGACAGTTAATGAATTTGCATATTTTTTGCAAATTCTCTTCAGGTAGAATGGGCTGTGGAGCAAGGTCTAAATTATTGTTGATATTTGTATAAGACGTTAACCTTTTTTATTTATTTCATATTAGCCTGGTAAAGTAAGGTAGAGATTCTTCTTCTAGTTCTTGAGGTGATAAAACTGAGGTACCAATTCATGAAGTGACTAGTCAAATGACTGAAGTGAGACTAGAATGCATCTCCTTTCATTTCCAACAAAACTGATGTGGACAATAATACATTTATCCAGACCACTTTCACAGTGGGGACAGTCAACATGATGTAGTAGAAAGTTCCCTGTATATTTTAGAAATGAGGCTTTTATCAAGGAAACTTGATATGGTTTTAAAAAATATTATTTTATTATCTGTGGTACCTTTTTAGCAAAATGTAGTTTCTCTGATTATATCTTTTAATTAGGTATATTTCTGCCTTTGCTTTGTCTAAGATCATGATTGCTACCTCTGCCTTTTTTTACTTTAGCTGAAGTGTGATAGATTTGGTTGCAGCCTCTTATTTTAACTTTGAGTGTGTCTGTTTCAAATGTGTCTCTTGTAAACAACATATTATTGGGTGTTAGTTTCTAATCCATTCTGCTATCTACTCTCATATGGCTGAGCTTATCCTATTCATATTCACAGTTATGATTACTAATTGTGTATTTCCCTCTTTCCCATTTTCTTCTGTTTCTTCCTTTCTCACTTTTTTGATCCTATCTCTCTTCAAAGGTCTGTTTTGCTTCTGACCACTGCCTCCTTTAATCTGCCCTCCTTTTATGTCCTCTTTCCCCTATCTCTTTTCCCTCTTATTTCCCTGTTGGGTAAGATAGATTTGCATATCCAACTGAGTATGTATATATATTCTTCCCTCTTTGAACCAATTCCAATGAGAGAGAGGTTCAATCTTTGCTCACCTTGTCATTTTCCCCTCCACTGAAAAAACTCTTCCTTGTGTGCCTTTTTTGTGTGAGAAAATTTTCCTTGTTCTACTTCTTCTTTCCTCTTTATCTCAGTGCATCCTTCTTTCTCACCTTTTCGTTTTTTTAGATTACCCCAGTATAATCAACTCATACCCATTCCCTCTGTCAGTGTAGACTTTTTCTAACTGTCCTAATAATGCTAAAGTTCTTATGAGTTACATGTATTGCTTTCCCATATGCAAATGTAAACAGTTGCATTTTATTAAGTCCCTTATGATTTCTATTTTATGTTTACCTTTTTAATGCTTCTCTTGAGTGTTTTGTTTTAATATCAGATTTTCTGTTCAATCTCTGGTCTTGTCATCAGGAATTCTTGAAAGTCCTTTATTTCAATAAGTATTCTTTTTTTCCCTTGAAGGATTATAGTCAGTTTTGTTAGAAGGGTTATTCTTGACTATCCTTTTCCTTCCGTAGTATCATATTCCAAGCCCTCTGCTCCTTTAATGTAGAAGCTGCTAAATCTTGTGTGATTCTGACCATGGCCCCATGATATTTGAATGGTTTCTTTCTGACTGTTTGCAATATTTTCTTCCTGACTGAGAGCTCTGAAATTTGGCTATACTATTCCTTAGAGTTTTCATTTTGGGCTCTCTTTTAGTAGGTGTTTGATAGATTCTTTCCATTTCTGTTTTATTTTCTGAATCTAAAATATTGGGGCAGTTTTCTTTGTTAATTTCTTGAAATATTATTTCCAGGCTCTGTTTTTAATCATGGCTTAGAGATGGTCTCCTCAATCTATTTTTTCCAGGTCAGTTGTTTTTTTAATGAGATATTTCACATTTTCTTATATCTTTTCATTCTTTTGACTTTGTTTTATTGTTTCCTGATGTCATTAGCTTCCACTGGCCCAATTCAAATTTTAAATTTCTTTAGTGAGCTTTTGTACCTCTTTTTCTATTTGACCAATTCTGCTTTTTAAGGTGTTTTCTTCACTGAATTTTTCTGCCTCTGTTAACATTAACTAGGCCAGTTCTGTTTTGTTTTGTTTTAAGGCAGTTGGGGTTAAGTGACTTGCTTAGGGTCACACAGCTAGTAAATGTCAAGTGTTTGGTCTGAGGCTAGATTTGAACTCAGGTCCTTCTGACTTCAGGGCCACAATTCTGTTTTTAAGGTGTTATTTTCTTCAGTATTTTTTGTGTCTCTTTTCTCAAGCTCTTAATTCTCTTTTCATAGTTTTCTTTCATCACTCTCATTTCTTTTCCCTTTTTGCCTTTTACCATTCTTGCCTCTTGCTTTCGCCCTTCCAGCAGTTCTTGTTGGCCTTGTGTCCATTTAGCATTTTTCTTTGAGGCCTTACTTATAGCTGTTTTCATGTTGTCTTCTGAGTTTATGTCTGGGTCTTCACTGCCATTGTAGTAGCTTTTTATGGTCAAGTTCTTTTTTGTTGTTTTTTGCTCATTTTTCATTCTGTTTCTTGACTTTGAACTTTATATTAAAGTTGGGCTTTGCTCACTTGTGGGTGGGGAAGCACTGTTCCAAGTTGCAGGCTTTTTCTTGCTGCTATTTTCAGAGCTAGTTCTGGAGGTTTGCAAGTTTTTTGGTACTTCCAAAGTGGTATGATCTGGAGAAAGGTGTAGGCCCTGCTTTCCTGGTCTGTGCTCTTGTCTTCACTCAGGAAAGAGTGCTGCATCCCTGAAGCTCCAAGCACTTGCTCTCCTCTTGACCCTGGAACTGTGACCACGGGCCCTGCTCTCTTATTGGTGACCACGTATTCTTCTTTACCCTGGAACTGTGACCAGGAACGCTGATACCCTACAACCACAAATACCAGTGCTCCTTTGTGGTGCTGTGACTGACCACACACTTCTCTCTGCCTTGGAACTGTGATCCCAAAAGAGTTACCAATCAGCATCAGCTGCACCCAGTGCCAGGAAAGGGTCACTTGCAATCTCTTTCTGACCAGTTGTCCAACCTGCTTACCATGTGTGGGCCGAGAGCTCCTGAAACGGCTGTTGCTGATGCTCCCACAGCCACCTCCCAGGCCCACTGCTGCTGCTGCTGCTGCTCCTAGAGGGCGCCCACCCTGGTGTCACAGACCTCGCCTGCCAACCTAAGTTGTTTTAGGCTGGAAAAATATCTCACCCTGACCTTTTGTTGGCTCTGCCACTCCAAAATTTGATTTGAGATGTTATTTTAAAGTTGTTTGGAGGGGAATATTGAGAGAGTTCAGCCTCTTTTCCACCATCCACCATCATCTCGTGGTTTTGTAAATAAGTTTTATGACACGTACCCCAGTTTCTCTTCCTTTCTAAAATGGGGAAAGCATGTTGGCAGTATGTGTGATTTACTTTCCTTTTGTTGCTAGAAAACTCTCATGCTTATGTGACAAAAGTAGTAAGAGTCAATGGATCTACAACTCCTTATGTACTTAATTGTTTCCCCACACTAATCATTGTGAAATACTGTATAAAGAGCTGCTCTTGTAGTCAGAAGGATCTGGGTTCACGTCTTGGTTCTGACACTTTTGAGCTGTGTGACCTTAGGCAAATCACTAAACCTCTCACATCTCTGGGCAAATCTCTGAGATTATAAATTGCAGAGGTGGTTTCAGCCTACATCAGCAAAGGGAACTTCCTCATCCTGGAATTCCTGTGCCAATGAAACCACTGGTCTAAGCCCTATCCTATTCTTCTTAGTTATTGGTTGGTCATGATTGGAATTGAAAAGTTACATTGAAAGGGGCTTGAGTATTTATCTTGCCTCATAAAGTCTCAGTCAGAAGTGCTGATTGTAAAGAGGATAACTTGACCCTGTGCCCGTATGTTCTCTCTCCATTTCAGTCCCAGACTGAGACAAAGATATTGCCCTGTAGGCACTGGAAGGGAGACTGCCTGGTGCCAGACTTCATGTTCTTCAATAGCCCTGGCTTGGGACAAGAAGCTAACTACAGTATTATTATGAGGCTCCATACATTTACCAAAGTCTGGAGCTTCTGTCTTGTAGGGCTTTCCCAAACTCAAGTCATACTGGCCCTGTCACTTTCCTTATGCAGTCACCTGCTGAATGCCCATGGCTTCAGATCTCTATTCCTGGTGCAGCCTCACCCAGATTGTAGCTTCTGTCTGGCTTCCTGGGATATTCATAGCCTGCCCCCTTCCTACCTCTTCAGTCTTCTTACACCTTACTCCTCTCCATGTACTCTTAGATCCAGCAAAACAGATCTCCTTGCTATTCCTTACACAAGACACTCCATCTCCCTACTTGGTGCATTTTCACTGGCTGCCCCCAATCCCCGAAATCCTTTTCCTTCTCATACCCACTTCCTGACTTCCCTGAATTTCTTCAAATCCCAGCTAAAATGAAGTGTGCTCTGATTCTGATTCTCTTTAATGCTAGTGACTTCCTTCTGTTAATTATCTCCAGTTTATCACATATATATGCATATATATGTGTGTGTGTGTGTATACATATATATACACACATATATGCATATATATGTGTGTATATATATATATATATGTCTTATTTATACAAAGTTATTTGCATATTGTCTCCCCCTGTGAGCCTGTGGAGAATAAGGACTATTTTTTGCCTTTCTCTGTATCCTCAGGGCTTTACATAGTGTCTGACACATTTCTTTTTGTTACTGTTCAGTTGTTTCAGTCATATCTGACTCTTATGACCCCATTTTGGGGTTTTCTTGGTAAAGATACTAAAGTGGTTTGATATTTCCTTCTCCTGATATTTTACAGATGAGGAAACATAGGCAAACAGGGTTAAGTGACTTGCCCAAAGTCACATAGTAAGTGCTTGAGGCCAGATTTGAACTCAGGAAAATGAGTCTTCCTGACGGTAGGCCTGGCACTCTATCCACTGTCACCTAGCTGCCCCATGGGAAGTATTTAATAAATACTTGTTGACTTGTCTTGCCTTAATACCTCATATGCCCTTTTCAGCCCACTTTCTTGTGCAGGCTGACTGATTATTAAAGCTAAGTACACCAGTGGGGGCAGGTCAACTGCTTGAAATAGGATTGTCATCCCTTTGGCGGGACCAAACCAAGACCTATATGGAATAAATTGGAGATAATCAACAAAGGGAAGGCAAGGCAGTAGCATTGAGGAAGATTGAAAAAGACTTCCTGTAGAAAGCCGGATTTAAGCTGGGACTTGAAGGAAGCCAGGAAAGCTAGAAGGTGGAGATGAGGAGGGATCAGTGGCAAGATGGGAGATAGACTATCTTATGTGAGGAACAGCAAGGAGGTCTGTAGAGTCTTGATTTGGGGAAGTAGGGACAGAAGCCACAGCCTTCGGTGCCTGGAGAGGCTGCATGGGCACAAAGAAATCTGGTTTTAGAGAGGCAGCCCGTTGCATCCCCATAACCTGGAATCGCACTACCCTGGACAGGACTTTGTTTCAGTTTCCCTTAGATAACAGCTTCGACTCCCAAAGTGGTCCTTGCTTCAGATCTGTGGTTTCTCCTTTGGATCTGGTGTTTCATATGACATTCCTCATTGTTAATAGTGCTCCCTAAGGGAGGTAGGTTTGGCTAGCTGGTCTCCCTCTCAGTCAGATGTCGTGGGTTCACACACCTGCCAAGTTCCTTCAGCCATCCTGCTCTGCTTTTGCTAGCTGCTAGGCAGTTTGGTAGAGTGGAAAGAGCACTTGGGAGAGATGCACTTGGAGTAAGAGAACCAGAGCTCAAATCCTGCCTTGGCTACTTCCTACCTGTGGGACCTCAAGCAAATCATTCAGACTTTCTGGGCTTCAGTTTCTTCGTCTATAAAACAAGAGCATTGGACTAAATGGCTCTGATGTTCCTTCCAAATCTATAGTCCTTGCTGCACAGCTCTGCTTTATCTTTTTTGGACTTTTCTTCACTCTGATCTGGATCCAGATCTTCTAAGCCTTGCTGTGTTCAGAAGGGAGTGTGGCATGAGCATCACTTCCCCCTCTCCCTTATCATCTCCTCTCTGCCTCCTCCTTATAGGTGCTGGGCAAGTGTTCTAAAATTTGGGGTAATTCGAGGGCAAAGATATCTTTCTCTATTTCTTTTTTATTTATTATCTTTTTGTCAGCCAGTTATGTCAAAGCAGTAAAGGCCTGCTTTTTTCTGAGAAGTCACTTTGGGCCAGAAACAGTTTTTGCTCCTGCCTTCACACATACCCATTCTTCTAACAGGTTTAACTTCTTGTTCACCACAATCTTCATTCCCTGGAGAGCTCAGTTTTCCATGCCCTGGCAGTTTACATGAGCACACGCAGAAGTGGTAGCCTGGAGCTGCATGCCATGCAAGGCTAATTGCCCCCAGAAATCCTGAGTCTTTGGGATTATTTCTGAAGCAGGAAGATGAATCACAAGACAGTTTGTGCAAAGGATGGTGGCAGAGTCAGGAGGTAATACAGTTTGGAAGCTGATGTTCAGAGTGATTGAGAATAGAAACCAGCTGCACCTGGTTGTCTTCTTTCACATCTGAACCTGTCTGTAATAGAAACCGGATTCCCTGTAGAAAACCTCCCTACCTCATCATGACTGGGAGGGAGGAAGGCCTCTCTGTGCTCAGTTTGGCAGCTTTTTCATTACTTGCCATGCCGACAAGGTTATTAGAACAGAGTTGAAATGGCTTCATAATTCAAACTAGGAATGAGAGTGAGGAAAATGTAAACACCAGTGGAATCAACCAGAATGCAATCGAGGTGTGAGATCCATGGGATACTAGGGCTGATGTTATAGGAGCTGCAGCATGATAGGACCTAGAACAATGCTACTTAAAAATGAAAAGAAATGTTCTTTGATATGTAGGGATTAGTTTCCCAATTAAAACTTGCACTGGGAGCCTGGGTCTCAGAGGGAACCCCTTGTTTAAGACATTCTTTAGTTCTACCCTCCTAAAACTAAAATTCAGGAGCTACCACTGTTGTGCTTACTTAAAATGTCAGCCAGTAGATACAATGAGGTCCAAGCTAAGTCATTTACTAAGATGTTATAGTAAGAACAGTAGCTTGAAAACATGCCCCACCCCCTATATACTTGAAATATACCCTCCCACAAATACACACAATGGAAAAAGAGAGGACATACACTAGTAGTGAGATATGCATGTAGGAAAGATGTAAAGGCAGATCATGACTTTGACAGTGAAAGGCTCTAATGTTTTTCTCTTTTCCTATTATCGTCATGCTGCTTCTCTGTGGGTGTTGCATCTCTGCTGCCTGGATCATTCCCCAGGGTCTCAGAGCCTTTTGCTTTCTATAGCTTAACTCCCAAAGAGCAGAACTCACTCTCTCTTGAATCCATAACTGAGTGTCTTTTCAGCTTCTGGGGATAACTCTCCTCAGAGCTGTGATTCTCTCCATACCCAGATAGTTGTGGTATCTCTTACTGCAGTAGTAGCTCCTCTGCAAGATGCCATGGCCTATGGGGTGGGGCGGAGAAGAAAGAAAAATCCTCTTCCTTCACCCTGTTACCAGTGATGCCTGGTAGAGGCACAAGGGGAAGGCAAAGAGCGATTCCCTATCAAGCACTTAGTTCTTCCACTGTAGCTAATTTTCTGCTTCCCTGGGTCACACTTCACAAAAAAATTCTTCTGTCTTAATTGTGTCAGGGCTGGCAAACTAACATTTTTTTTCTTTTTTCTTTCTTTTTTCTTTCTTTCTTTCTTTCTTTCTTTCTTTCTTTCTTTCTTTCTTTCTTTCTTTCTTTCTTTTTTTATGCAGACCATCAATTCTGCTTTCTAAATTCTTATTTCCTTTTTGAACCATGAAGAAACAACCAGCTGGGATTCCATGCTCTTTTGGGAATCCAAAATTCTTCCCCTCCTCAGGTGTTGATACATTTTCCTTGTGTTATAATTTTTATTCACGGATGTCTCAACCAATTTATCAGATCTGTAGACCATATTCTTTTCTGTTATTAACATCTTTCCAGTTGGTTTATCTGTTTTTGCTCAAGGGAATTTTTCTCTCTTAAGATTTTTGGAAGATGGGTGGGGTGGAGCCAAGATGGCGGAGTGAAAGCAGTGACTTGCTTGAGCTTTCCCCCCAAATCCCTCCAAATACCTATAAAAAATGGCCCTAAACAAATTCTAAAGCAGCAGAACCCACAAAAAAGACAGAGTGAAGCAAATTTCCAGCCCAAGACAAGCTGGATGGCTGATCGGAAAGGTATATCGCGCTGGACGAGTAGAGGAGTGTAGTTTGGTGCAGGCCACAGCGAACCTGGAGCAGGCCTCAGAGGACTGAATCATGGGCAGCTATGGCGGATTCCAGACTTCTCAACCCATGAATGCCAAAAACAACTTAGAAGGTAGTGGGAAAAATCTGCAGTGAGAGAAGAGCTAGGTCTCGGCCTCAGTTCCCCAGCAAGCACGGGGAGGTGGCTGTGTCCTGAGCTTCAGCCCACAGACTGAGGGGGAATCAAGTGGCTGATCAGAGGGGGACTGCAGGGATCTCTTTGCCAGTGCTGAGGCAAGAATCTCTTGCTTTGCCCATGCTTGGATCTGGGTCACAGTTCTGGGCGGCAGTGCTGGGGTGAGGAGGAGCCCTGGAGTAATGGAGCTTGTAGTGGCTGTGGAGAGAAACCCTTCCTCACAGTTACAGGACAGAAAGGAGTACTTGTGATCACAGGCCAGGAAAGGAGTAAACACCTCGCCCCTTATCATACCACCTTGTGAGAACTGAAAACTTACAGGTCCCTACAAGTATCTCTGAAAACAGCTACACAAACCCCTGAAGCTTGGGACAGTACACTCTCCACATTGGAAGCAGACTTTTATCTTAACAAAGAGTTTAAAACTCAAGTAATTGGCTGGGATCATGAGCAAACCTCGCAAAAAGAGTCAGACTATATTATCTTACTTTGGTGACAAAGAAGATCAAAACATACAACCAGAAGAAGACAACAAAGTCAAAGCTCCTACATCCAAAGCCTCCAAGAAAAATGTGAATCAATCCCAGGCCTTGGAAGAGCTCAAAAGGGATTTTGAGAAGCAAGTAAGAAAAGTAGAGGAAAAACTGGGAAGAGAAATGAAGTGATGCAAGAAAATCATGAAAAACAAGTCAACAGCTTGCTAAAGGAGACCAAAAAAAATACTAAAGAAAATAATACCTTAAAAAATAGCCTAACCCAAATGACAAAAGAGGTCCAAAAAGCCAATGAGGAAGAATGCCCTAAAAAGCAAAATTGGCCAAATGGAAAAGGAAGTCCAAAAACTTACTGAAGAAAATACTTCCTTAAAAATTAGAATAGAGCAATTGGAAGCTAGTGACTTTATGAGAAATCAAGACACTGTAAAACAAATCCAAAAGAATGAAAAATTAGAAAACAATGTGAAATATCTCATTGGAAAAACAACTGACCTGGAAAATAGATCCAGGAGAGAGAATTTAAAAATTATTGGACTATCTGAAAGCCATGATCAAAAAAAGAGCCTAGACATCATCTTTCAAGAAATTATCAAGGAAAACTGCCCTGATATTTAGAACCAGAGGGCAAAATAGAAATTGAAAGAATCCACCGATCTCCTCCTGAAAGAGATCCCCAAAGGAAAACTCCTAGGAATATTGTAGCCAAATTCCAGAGTTGGTCAAGGAAAAATATTACAAGCAGTGCCAGAAAGAAACAATTCAAGTATTTGGAAACACAATCAGGATAACACAAGATTTAGCAGCTTCTACATTAAAGGACTGCAGGGCATGGAATATAATATGGAGGGCAAAGGAGATAGGATTACAACCAAGAATCACCTACCCAGCAAAACTGAGTATAATCCTTCAGGGGAAAAAATGGTCATTCAGTGAAATAGAGGACTTTCAAGCATTTTGATGAAAAGACCAGAGCTGAATAGAAAATTTGACTTTCAAATGCAAGACTCAAGTGGAACACGAAGAGGTAAACAAGAAAGAGAAATCATAAGAGACTTATTAAGGTTGAACTGTTTGCATTTCTGCATGAAAAGATGATATTTATTTCTTATGAGACCTTTGTCAGTATTAGGGTAGTTGGGGGGGAGAAATTATATGTGTGTATGTATAGATAGATAGGTAGATAGATAGATAGATAGATAGATAGATAGATAGATAGATAGATAGATAGATGGCACAGGGTGAGTTGAAGATGAAGGGGTCTTATCTGGAGAATAAAATTAAGGGATGAGAGAGGATTATACTAGGAGAAGGAGAAAGGGCGAGGTAGAATGGGGTAAATCATCTCACAAAAAACAGAAAAGAAAAGGCTGTTACAGTGGAGGGGAAATGGAGGAAGGTGAGAGGGAATGAGTGAATCTTATCCTTGTAGGATTTGGCTTAAAGAGGAAATAACATACACACTCAATGGGGTATTGAAATATGTCTTACCCTACAGGAACATGGAAGGGGGGAAGGGGACAAGAGAGCAAGGGGATGATAGAGAGGAGGGCAGATTGGGAAAGGGAGTAATCAGAAGCAAATACTCGCGTGTTATCTCTCCATTTAGACTATGAGTTCCTAGAGGGCAGGGACTCCTTGCCTCTCTTTGAATCCCTAATGTCAGCACAGTGCATGGCACATAATAGGAGCTTAATACATGCTTATTGATTTGCTGACTGACTTTCTGACTCTTTAACTTTTTTCCCATTTAATAGTACTTTATTTTTTTAAATTACATGTAATGATCATTTTCAACATTTTGAGTTCCAAATTTTTTTCCCTGCTTCTCTTCCCTCTCCCCTCCCCAAGACAGCATGCAATCTGATATAGGCTATACATGTACAATCGTATTAAACATATTTCCGTATTAGTTATGTGGTGAAAGAAGAATCAGAACAAAAGGGAAAAGTCCTGAGAAAGAAAAGAAAGAGAAAATAATATCCTTCGATCTGCATTCAGACTTCATAGTTCTTTCTTTGGATGGGGATAGCGTTTTCCATCATGCTGATTCCTTCACTTGTGATGGTGGTTGCCCTGAGGTCTGGACCTCAAAGCTATTTCAGCCTCCTCCTGCACTAGATAATTTAATCTGCCCCCAGTAGTTTTTTGGGGGGAGACAGAACTGTCCTCCTATGGGTGCTAGTTCCCATTCCTTAGCCTGAAGTCTACACGTACAAATCATCGTGCTTGGTGCCCTACTCTACCTCCATCTGTTCTTCTGATCTCTGGCTGATCACTGTTGGAGAACAACGTACTGCCGCCTTGTTGTCCAAGGCAGCATCTGGTTTCCTGAGCATGGCTAGGAAGGGGCTAGCAAAGTTGAATTCTGTCCCAAGCCTATGGATTTGCTTATGTAATACTGTTAGAGGTAGTGGTAGTCAGTGGGGAAGGGCGTGCAAAGCAAGCATCAATGGGATTAGGGATTAGCCTTCTTTGTTGTGAGTTTAATCATGTTGTTACTTTATTAGAGTTCTTACTGTCTTAGGCTGTGGAGACAGATGAAATCACTTTAGCTCGTGCACATAATTCCCATTTTGGAGAAGTTTGAGTGATTGAGATGATGAGAGAAAAGTTCTAGTCCTTCCTCTTGTTCATGTTACTGGGAAGGGCAAGGTAGAATTTTAAAGGTTTCCTAGAGCACAGACAATCTTTGGCCAGTCAGTGGTCAGCTGTTCTTGTTATTCCATCAAGGAAAGCTTTCTCCACTCTTCTTAAAAGGTAACAGAATGTAGACATGTATTTGTAGATAATTTAATATATAGTTGTCTCTGTTTTCTGCCTTTTCTTTTTCCCCTAGTCCTTTCCCTTTCCCTCTTCCACTCCCTCCTTGTGGGGTGATAGGTAGGAATCAATAGATCAGGGATACCTTGATCGCCTCTGTCACCCTCCAGCACAAGTATAGTTAATGCATGATGAAAGGGACACACTACAGATGGATTGATTCACCCATTGTTGCCATTGATTTTCACCTTCAAGATTTTGAGGTTGGATTTAATTGTAGTAATTCTTTTTATCTAGATAGCACAGTGGATCAGATACTTGACCCAGTGAGGAAGTCCCAAGGTCAAATTCTGTCTCAGACATCATTTAACCTCTCTTAACCTCAGTTTCTTCATTGGTAAAATGGGTATAATAACAGCATCTACCCCACAGGGTTGTCATGAAGACCAAATGACATAACATATGTAGAGCACTTTGCAGACTATAAAGCCATGTAAAAAGCCAGCTATTGTGATGATGCTGATGATAATCACCTTACTACAGATTCATTATATTCATATAATTTTCTTCATATGGCACAATTTCTTATTGTTATTAAGGTAGTTTTAGAGTGTACTCGTTTTATCTGGACTCTTCCATGTCCCTATCTTTACCAAAGTCTACTTGACTTCCTCTACATTGTTGTAGTAATTATGCATGTTACTATTTTGGCTTTCCTTTCTTTGTTCTAAATATTTCGATGTCTTCACATTTTTCTGTTTCCTTTATATTTGTAATTCCTTATGGTGCAGAACTATTCCATTGTATTTATATATCACTTGATTCAGCTAATCCCAAATCATTTAACGTATTTTGTTCCCAGCTATTTACTACACACACATACACAAACACACACACAGTGCTTCTAGGAATGTTTTTGTGCACATAGATCTTTTATGTGATTCAATTGAATTGAATTGAATTCGGCAAAAATGAATTAAGCGTCTTCTATGTGTCATGCACTTGTAAGGCCCTAGTGAAACAAAGAAAAAATAATCTGCTTGGATATAATCACAGCACTGGGATCTCTGAGTCAGAAGATAAGACCAATTTAGTAACTTTTCTTAGGTAATTCCAAAATATTTTCCAGAGTACTTGAACCAATACACTACTCTAGGGGCTTCTTCTCGACCCTCTTCTTTACTCTCTACTCCTCAAATGTTTCCTGTTATTTATACCCTCTCCTTGTCTTTGCTCGTATAATTCCCTATTCCTGGACTATCCTTACTCCCCTTTTAAACCTACTGAATTCCTACCCATATTTTCAGGTCCACCCCCAATGCTATCTTTGTCATAAAGCCATCTTTGATCCCTTCCATTGAAAGATAATTTTCCATCCTCACTTCACATAAAACTTTCTTTTATACTTCTAAAAGACACTGAGCATATAATGGTGCAAATTTATCTATCTATCCTTCTCTCTCTCTCTCTCTTCTCTCTCTCTCTCTCTCTCTCTCTCTCTCTCTCTCTCTCTCTCTCTCTCTCTCTCTCTCTCATCTATCAGTATCTATTTTTCCGTATCATCTCTCATCTCTATCTTTCTATCTCTCTATTGTCTATCGGTTGGCTATCATCTGTTTCTTTCTCTGTATCTAGTTGTTTCTATCTTATTCTCTATCATCTCTCATCTCTCTATTACCTGTCATCTGTCTGTCTATCTCACTATCTCTTTCTCTATCATCCATGTATCATCTCTGTACCCATTTTTCTTTCTCTCTATGTCTCATTCTCTATCATCTATAAGTCATCTATCACTTAATCTTTATCTTTCTATCTTCATTCATCTATCCATCCATCTATCTATCCATCTGTCTGTCTGTCTATCTGTCTGTCTGTCTATGTATCCAAACTGTATTTTATCTCCACACTAGACTGTGAGTTCTGTGAGGGCAAGGATCATGTCTTAACTAAACTTTGAATGTCCCCTAGTACCCACATAGTGCTTTGCAAAAAGTGGGGACTTTATCCAGGCTTGTTGTACTTCATTGTGTGTATGTATGTCTGTAGGACAAATTAGGGAATGGGATCACATTTTGTCCCATGTCTTAATTTGGGAATTAAGTAAACAGTACAGCTAAAGAAACCAGAAACCAATCAACTAGAAGGACGTCCAGACCTCTCATTTCCTGAAGATGAATCAGCATTTCTGAAGAAAATTTCATCTGAGAGGAAATTGAGTTCTTTGAAATGGTCACCAGGGTCACAGGATATGGAGAGGGGCTTGCCAATAAACATTAAATAAACAAAGATGAAAATGTCTTCAGTACAAAATCCCTTTTCCTTACCAAGAATGATGCATTTTGAAACAAGATCCTGTAGCTGAGGGACCAAAATATCTCACTTAGCTTCAAACAAAGCTAGAAATATAGTGATGTCTCAGAAGGCAAAAAGTAACAAAGACCACTTGATTTCCAGGATGATGACTGTCAGTGCTGTGGTTATCCTCCATCACCTCATTAGCAAAGGGATATCCTTACCATCACCATTATCCCTTCACTTCTGCTTTCTAGCTCCCTTTTATTATATTATCTTTCCCCATTAGAATGTAAGCTCCTTGAGGAGGCTAGATATTTTTTGTTTGTACTAGTTTCCCATAGCACTTAGCACAAAGCCTGGTACAAAGTAAACATTTAATAACTGATCAGTTCAATAGCAACAGTAAAGTTAATCATACATTGTGTCACTTCAGTACTGGGGTGTTGGAGTCTATATGTGGTTATTTTTGTCATCAGTATAAAAATAGGACCCTACAGAAACCCTGTTCTACTTTTCATCTTTTTGTTGTGCTCCCAGTTTCATCTCTAAATGCTCCTGGATTCATCTGGCTTAGTGGGTCTCATAGAAATTATTTCAGGATTCCTGAAGGGTCATTAGCCTTCCCTCACTGCTTTTCACTCCTTTGTTATCTTTCTTGGAATCATCCACCATTCTTCTTCAATATTATTTTGTGAATGTGTTTCTATTCTATATTGATGTTGCTTTTATCTGCCTTATCTCTCCCTTGGGCAAAGAGGTGAAACATTTGCTTTCAGAAGTAATTTCTGGTCTGTTTTGCTTTCCATGTTATGCCAACTACCTTATATTGGTCAGATTTCTACAAGGAATTATGATGATCAGTGTTGATGCCTTTTCCTTTATCTACTTCTGATTGAAGGGGGGGGGCATCAATAGCTTGTTCAAATAGGTCTGATTGGAGATGTACTAATTGAACATGGCACATATTCTTTCTTTTTAAATTAGCATTTATTTTGACCTTTGCTCTAGTTAGTTGATGGTCTAATAATAAAGACAGCTGATTTGTAAATGATCTCCATGACAATAGTCATTTACTGTTTATTAATACAATAACAATTTCATTTTGTGCTGTTAATTGATATTCCATATGTCAATGACTTCTGAACCTCTTCTTAAAGAGAACATACATGTTATATAGAGATAACATTTCTAACTAGTTAATAAGAATTTCCTTAATCCTGAACAATTTTGTCCAACATGGTTTGTTTGTTGTTTTTCTATTCCTGCCTTTGCTTTGAAATCACCTAGAATCAGGTCTCTATACCGAACAGATCAGAAAAACAGGAAAAAGACCCACATGTATAAAAATATTTATAGTAGCTCTTTTTTTGTGGCCAAGAAATGGAAATTGAGAGGATGTCCATCAATTGGAGAATGGCTGAACAAATTGTGGTATATGAATGTAATGGAATATTATTGTGCTATAATAAAGACTGGCAGACTTCAAAAAAACCTGAAAAGGCTTATATGAACTGATGCTCAGTGAAATAAGCAGAACCAAGAGAACATTGTACACAGTAACAGCTACATTGTGCAATGACTGACTTTGATAGACTTAGCTCTTCTCAACAGTGCATGGATCAAAGACAACTCCAAAAGACTCATGATGGAAAATGTTATGCCCATCCGGAGAAAGAACTTTGGAGTCTGAATGCAGATAGAAGCATACTATTTGCTCTCCTTTTCCTTTGTTGTTTTGTTTTGCCTCTTCTTTCTCGTAGTTTCTCCTATTAGCTCTAATTCTTCTTTACATTGTGACTAATGTGAAAATATGATTAATATGAATGTATAAGTAAAAACTGTATCAGATTGCATGCCATCTTGGGAAGGTGGGAGGAGAGGGAGGGGGAGAAAATTTAAAACTCAAAATCTTATGGAAGTGAATGTTGAAGACTAAAAATAAATTATTAAAAAAAGAATAAAGGATGAATAACAAGAACAAAAAAAAAAGAAGCATATGATGGATGACTTGGCATAGATTCTTAGACTTGCTAAATTCTTAATGGAATTTCTCTACTTCTTCATCCTCTTTAATAGATGTTGGCCCATAAACTACAGTTACCTTTTTGATGATCATTTGGTTTGCAATGATTTCTGCCTGATGGACACCCAAATGCCTCATAAAACTGTGTTTCTCATTATCTTTGGGAACATAATGAAGTCAGCTTAGCTACTTCATTCACCTCTCCAGGGAGAACCTGTAAGCTGCCCTTCTGTCTTGATGCCTTTAGGATTCATTTATGGTGAGAATGTTAATGGAGCTCTGGTTCAGTTCAGCCATTGATAAGGTGGCTTTGTTGGTCACTGGCCAAGCAAGCATCTCACTCTTAGAGTGCCAGTGGTTAAATTGATGTTTGTGGTCGATCTACAAACTATTTGATTTTTAAGTATCTATGCCGTCTCTTCTGCCACCTCACTGCCACTCTAGAATCATAGAACCAAAGACTTAGAGCTAGGAGGAAGCTTCTAGTCAATTGAGTCTAATCTCCTAATTTTGCAAATTAGGAGACTGAGGCCCAGATAAGAAACGCAACTTTCCTAGAGTCACAGAGGTAGAAGAGACAGAAGTCACATCTGAACCTAGGTTCTGTGACTACAAATCCACTGCCCTCACAGTGGAAGTGGAAGTATAAGAGGCAGCTGGTACAGTGGATACAGTGCTGAGTTTAGAGTCAGGAAGGCTCAAGTTTAAATCCAGCCTCAGACACTTATTAGCTGTGTTACCCTGGGTAAGTCATTTAACCTCAGTTTACCTCAGTTTTCTCCCCTATAAAATTGAGAAAGTAATAGCACCTATCTCACAAGGTTGTTGTGAGGATCAAATAAGATAATATATGTAAAAAATGCTTAGGATAGTGCCTGGCACATAGCAAGTGCCACATAAATGCTTATTGCTTCCTTGCCTTCATTTGATGAGTTTTAATGGCCAAAAATTTCATTACTGGGTAGCCAACTATAATTAGCCAGGCTGGTCTTAGATAGCAGATGCAAACGATAATAAAAACCTGGCTGTAGTGAAAAAAAGGCACAGGATTTGACTTCAAATCCCGGCTCTACTGCTTACTAGCTATGTGCTCTTGGGTAAGTCAGTAAATTTCTCTCAGCCTCAATTCCTCAACTACAAAATGAAGGTATAGGACCAGATGGCTTCTCAGATCTCTTTCAGTTCTAGAGCTATGATGCTATAATCCCTTGAATGTGATAGAATTTGTCAAAGCTTATGTTCTAGTGATATAACTTTTGAGAACTATGGTCGTCTCCACACTTCACTGAAGCATTGGAGCAGAAGGTTAACTGTTATACATACAAGGGTGGAGGAGAATCAGGACTGTGCCTATGGTACAGGCCTCTTTGTCCAATGACAGAGTTTCATTCTCTACATAATGGGGGGACACTTTTGCTTTCCTTGGGCATTCAGCCAATAAGACTATGCCTATGGCAGCTGGGCTCTGTGTGTGTGTGTGTGTGTGTGTGTGTGTGTGTGTGTGTGTGTTTTGCACATACATACATGTTTAATAGTAGCTATTTAGAAATTTATAGGCTTCAAATGATTTAGAACTAGAAGTCTTCTGTTCAACTTTCTCATTTTGCAGATGAGGAAACAGGCTCAAGGAGAGAAAGCGATTTCCTCAAGGTCACTCCTAAAAAAAAAAACAAAACAGTCTTGGGTTTGAGTGCCAAATATTGCTCCAAATTTAATGCTCTTTTGATGTAGTCAATGATGGTTGATATTCAGCTATTATTTCTTAGCACAAACTTCAGAAACCTAGATGAAGGGTTTGCCATAAAATATGTGTCAGAGTTCTAATTTATTTAGAACTCTTTATTTACGCATTCACTTACATAGCATATACGACCTTACCAGCTATGCCTAGTGCCATTTTAAATTAATATCACAAAAACCACATATAGTGAGCTTTTCTTTTCTTTTCATAGATTAGCAAAATAATGATTTGAGGAAGTACTGTGAGGAAGTTATGCTGGGAACAATAAGTGGAAATTGCAGATAGGCACGTTGAAACTCAATGTAAGGAAGCACTGCCTAACAATTAGAACGGAGTTAAAATCAAATATTCTGGCCATCACTAGTGATGGTGAAGACATGGCAATTTTCACAGAAATTCAGAATCTTCAAGTTAGAAGGGACCAGTGTTGTTACCAGGTACTGGAAAGTCCAGAATTTTAAGAATACCTGGAAAGATCAAGCTGTGTGAATTGACATAGTACTTTTTTTTTTAACCCATCAAGAAGATAGAGAGAGTGGATTAATTTTTTTTTATTTCAAAGTAAACATTTTTGTATCAATTGATGTTCCTGGACCTTCCAAGAATATATTTTTATGACATCTCCAACAAGTGCTCATCCAGGTTCTACTTGAAGCTTTCCAGCGAGAGGGAATCCATTTCCTTCTCAAGTAACCTGGTTCACTTTTGGAAAGATGGAATTATGGACTGTCCTTCCTAAAATGCTTCCTTTTACTCAGAGTTCAAGTAGGCAGGCAACCTGATATCAGGGGGAAAATATTGGCTGTGGAGTCAGAGACCTGGGTTCAAATCTCCATGTGACCTTGGTTCAGTCATTAAATCTCCATTTGCCTCAGTTTCCTTAAGTGTGAGATAAGGATAATAATAGCACTTACCTCATTGGCCTTTTTTAGGGTAAAATGTCATAACATTTGTAAAGTGCTTAGGACACAATTGGTATTTACTAGAGGTTTGTTTCTTTCCCCACTTAATCTCACTAGGCCTCAGGTTCCCTATCTGTAAAATGAGAGGGTGTGGTTGGATTGCTTCTGAAGTCCTTTCTAGCTCTATTGCTATGATCCTGTGACCCAAAAGATAACATCCCTCTTTTACACCCAAGTCCTTCAAATACTCAAAAACAGTTCTCATATCACTCTATGTCTTTTCTTCTCCAAGCTACACATCTTAAGCAGTTGGTTTGTGTTTGTTTGTTTGTTTGTTTGTTTTTAGTTTATTCTCATGTAGCATGCTTTTCAGACCGCTCACCACCCTGGCTGCCCTCTATGATCCTTCTAAAATAAGTTGTCAAGAGCTAAACATAATACTCTGAATGTATCTCCCTGGGGTGGGGGATGGATCTTGCAAGACTATCATTTCCATCATTCTGGAATCGTGTTCTGTCATAAGTTTCTTCCTCCAATGAGGTCTGGAGAATCCCTTGTCAGGAAGGGTTAAGGTTAGCATTCACGTTAGGGACAGGTTGGACCATATCAATGATCCAAGTCAATGAGATTCTGTGAAGTAGGAACAGCACTCAAGAAAATGGAGTTAAGACAATGAACCTGGCCGTCATTTCGTCTTTTTATTCTATCCCTTTATATGTGAGAAGGGGCAAACATTTTAAGGATCCTTGAAAAGGTATATTTTTATGTAGGCTAAGCATGCCCATGAAATCTTATATAGAATGTTAATTTATTTCCATACTATGTTTCATAAACAATTAAAATTTATAAATCTTGCAAAGTCAGCCTAGTAATTTTTCATATGAGCATATTCTGAACTCATGGGATCTAAATTAATGACACTTTACTGTATTTTTTAAAATTCCTTATTTAAGTACTTAAATATAACTGTAGTAAATCCTTCAAAAACAAATGAGTAAAGAGCTATTGTTTATGGCCTTTTGCCTGGGATTGTCCCTACGTAAGAGTTAATATAGTGACATAAAAATCTTGGCATTCATTACACATATCTGTACTGCTTATGTGTTAAAATTATACCTAGAAATCCCACGAAAAAATGATCCACAGCAGATCCTTGGTAACTTAGCACAATAACCATAGATTAATAATCAGCCTGAAGGAACCTGAGGTCATTTTTCAAAATTCAACTAGAAATTTTTCATTCAATCTGAATAGATAATTGTTAAATTGTTAAAAATTGTTAAAAAAAATGTTCAGCTAACAAGCGTTTATTTTTTTTTCTCCCTCCTACTTCTTCTTCTCCTAGGTGATGATAGAAAAAATGATTAAATTTTGCTTTTCCACCATATACATAAATTTTCCCCTTTTAATATTCATATTCTAATATAGTAAGAAGCAGTTTGGTATGTGGGATAGAAAGCCCCTGAGCCAGAAAGACCCAGGCTAGCGTTCTCTTACATACATTGTATATATGATCCTGAAGCATTCATTAAACTTTCAGTATCTCAGTCAGCAGTTCTCTAAGACTATAAATTGCAGTGCATTTGCCGATCTGAATTGGGAGAGTTTCCTCACCAGGAGGATTCTATGTCGCTGAAATCACAGGTATAGACCAATAAAGCATCTAATAAAGTGTCAGAAATTTAAATCTGAGAATGAGAAGCAAATTTTGCAAAGGGTTCCTCCTCCAAGCTATCTCTGGCTCAAACCCACTTGAAAAGCCCTGTGGGGGAGGAATGCCCAGGTTTGGGGCATCCCTAAAGATAGGGGTTGTGCTTGGGCAGTAGTCACATCACACCTAAACTCTAATGTACAAGAAGCCTGCAAACTTCTAGGGCAAAACAGTGGACATACACAGGGAAGATCACACTCAAGGGGCAAAGGGAAGCTGTCCAGTGTGCTCACAATACCCTCTAGGTTGGAAAAAAAAAAGAGTTTCTTTCTCAGGCCAATAATGATTCTCCCTTTAGCTGAAGTGGAAGGGCACCCTGTGAAAGAGACAGGTCAAGTCTCCACCATCACCTTGACTATTCAAAGTGACCTCTCAGACACTAAAGGACATAGCTCATGAACCAAGGGGCTTTGGAGTAGCAATGTCCTCCCAGACCACCAGGCCTTCTTCCAGCCCAGTCCCTGCAGCCCATCACTGAAGGGAGAAACCACTGTGGAAAAGGGGTTCACCTGCCTTACCACTAACAACAATGGCCAGATGCCACCAATAAGTGGATCAGCACAGGAGCTCAGGGAGAAACAGAAGGGAGAAAGGTAGGCTTTGCATCTGTTTTGCTTTGAGCTGTGCTTTGCAGTGAGTAGAGGCCTGGTGCTTATTGGGCAAAGCAGAATCTCTGCTTGTGATTGGTGGCTAATAAACATTTTCAAATGGCCATTTCTTCAATCAGCTTTCATAGATAACAGTGAAATATGGTATATGGGCAAACGTTGCATAGATTTTTGTAGATTCTGTGAATATATTCAAGGAGATCAGCAGTTCACATATAGATACTTGCTTTATTCTTTAATGTAGTCCAAATTTTTATAATTATTTAGGTTGTTGCATTCTCCATTATGTAAATACTTCAAGACTCTAGGATCTAGTTCATCAGTATGAGTATTCTCTTTATGCAAGCAAATTTCTGATCCCATCAATCCTTCAGTAGATATCTTTTATAACCTCCTTTGGGTAGTAAAAAAAAAAATCATTGAGTCTTATTTCTTTGTCCCTATAAACTATCAAAATGTTCCAGAAATTTCCATATTTTGTTAAATAGTAGATCAAAGAATATAGTCGGTCAGTGTTAAAATGATAACATATAAAAGCCCCCCAAAATTCAGAACTACAAAAAGTAGAAAATCATAGGTGGGAAAAATATCACAATCTCATGTGTGTGGGACAAGTGAAAGTTTCTCATGTGAAATGGAAGCTATGCCCCAAAATTTAGTTAAGGCTTTAGCATTAGCTGGGCCTAAGTTTCGTTTTCCTATAAGTCATGTGATCAGGTCATACATCTGTTGCCCACCCCCTCCCTTGTTTTGTAACCACCACCCAAGCCTTATCTTTGCCAAATAAGGCAATCTTCTAGCTCCCAAGCTTGTTTTGGGTAAAACGTTATCTCTTAGTTTCTGGGTAGAATGTAAGGTCTCTTACCTTAACCAGTGGGGATAAAGAGATTCAGGAGGGTGGGGTTTTCTTAGAATTGTTTTGTTTAGGGGGATATAACTGCTTGCTTGCTGCTTGTATCCTGCCTCCCTACTCTAGTCCACCCTGGGTAGGTGATGCCCAATTCTTGCGCGAGACTTGCTAGAATAAAACTTCTGTTTCTACTGAGAGAAACCTCTGAATTTTTATTTGGGTAAGTGGTCTCAATCCCACTCACATGTGACAGTCTACCATGTGTGCTGAATGCAAAATCTCATACAACTGTAGTACATTGACCCTGCATCCTGATTTGGGATTGCACAAATATGATCACCAATGATACTTTGTACAGGTTTTGCTGGGTATCTACTCTAATAGCTCTAAAAAATTGGCATTTTGTGCATCTTTTTTTCTTTTTTATTGTTATGAACTTGACAAACCTCAACAAACATAATTATTTCCACATACAGAGAACAGAAAAAGAACTATGTATAAAATCATAATTCTAAACTAGAAGATTTTTTAAAAGTGTGTGATAATTTAGCACTGACCTGCTGCTGGCATCTTTTTAGACAGCTTTCAGCTCTCTTCTGTGAATTATTTTAAATGTTTCATTTGTACTCTTTACCTTCTTTTAAAAATTTTTGGGTATCACTATCACTGCCCTACTTCACCCCTCATCCCTCTTCCTCCCCACCCCACCCCCAAAGGAAAAAGTCTTTTGTTAACTAATAAGTAGAGACTAGCTAAACAAATCCACATAACGGTCATGTCTGAACATCTTTGTCTCATTCTGCCGCTCTAGTCTATCAGCTTTCTGTACCACCGTGGGAAGCATGATTCATCTTCAGTCTTCTAGGGTTGTGGCTGGTGATTCTATTTATCAGAGTTCTTAAATCTTTCAGAGTTGTTTCCATTTAAAAGGTTGTAATTATAGAAATTTGTCTCCTGGTTCTACTCATTTCCCTGTATCAGTTCACATAAATCTTCTCAGGTTTCTCTGAATCTGTGCCTTTCATCATTTCTTATGTAATGTACCATTACATTTGTATACTATAATTTGTTCAACCCTTCCCAGGTTGAGAAGAACCTCCTTTGTTTCTTATTCTTTTGCTAAAACAAAAAGGACTGCTCTAAATATATTTGTATGTATAGGTTCTTTTCCTTTGTCTTTCATCTCTTTGGAGTATTTGCCTAACATTTGTTATTGATGGGTCAAAGTATATTCACAGTTCTGCTATGGTTCCAAATTGCTTGTGAGAATGACTTACCAACTCACAGCTTTACCAATACTGCATTAGTGTACTGTCCTTTCACATCCCCTCCAACAAGTAATTTTCCTTTTTTGATCATCTTTGCCAATCTGATGGGCGATGTTGAACCTCAAAGTTCTTTTAATATGCATTTTCTTACTATTAGAGATTTGGAAAATTTCTTCATGTGGCTGCTGATATTTTGTATATTATTATATTGGATCTGTGGGCACAGATTGGGAGTGAACCTGAAATAATGTCACTCTGACACTATAGTAGGATCTTGGATTCAGGCCACAGGCGAGTGACCAGAGCAAGGACTCAATGATTCTAAGATTATGGGTAACAAAAAAAAATACCTTTTTATTATTTTCCTTCATGTTATAGCTCTTTTGTATCTCCACATACTTCTAAAAATCTCATCTCATTCTATAAAATATTTATTTTGCAGTTTGATGTAGCACTGAATCTTTAGGGTAGTAGGTAGCATTGACATCAGGGTAGTCAAGTATTACCATGATCCACCTTTGACATGAGCACTGAACATTGTTGCAGGTATTTAAATGGTTCTTCATTTTTTAAAGAACTCTGTTTTATAATTGAATCTATGTAGGTACTGAGTGCGGTTTGGTAGATTGACTCTCAAATATTTTGTGCATCTTGTCATTATTTTGAATGGCACTTCCTTTTCTAGTATTGCCTCCTGCATTTTATTAGAACTAGTCAGAAATACTTTTGATTTTGTGAGGGAGATATTTTTAGATCACAACTTTGCTAAAGCTATTAATTGTCTCAATTAGTTTTTGGCTAATTATCTAGGATTTTCTAAATAAGCTATCATGTTACCAGCAAATAGGGAGAGTTTGATCTCCTCTGGCTTATTTTGATGCTTTTATTGTCTTATTACTGTTGTTAGCATCCCTATATCAAATAATAGTGAAAAGCGTGGGCATCTTTGCTTTGTGATGTATCCACTGAGAATACGTCTAATGTTTTACCTTTAGATACAGCACTTGATTCTGGAACTAGTTTGACACTTTATCATATTTAAAAAAAACAAAACCCTTCTTGGGCACAAACTTGGAAGAGTGTTTAATGCAACAAGAATTATATTTTCAGAGGCTTTTTACATATGCATTGAAGTAATAATTTGATTTTTGATGTAATTTTTCTAAATACTATTTCAATAGATTTTTAAATATTATAACATCTTTGTATGCTAACTTGATCACAACATGGTCTTTTCTGTAAGATTTTACTTAAGTTTTTGAGGTAATATTCATTAATAAAATTAGTCTGTCATTTTCTTTCTATGCTTTGTCCTTCCATTGTTTGGGGGTTAGTACTCTTTGTCTCATGGAATTTGATAAATTGCTTTCTTTCACAGTTGTTTTTTTTTTTAATGAGTATCACTAGTTCTTTATAAGTTTGTTAGAATTTTCCTGTAAATATATCAAGACAAGAGTTTCCCCTTTAGTAGTTTCTTTATACTTTATTGTATTTCTTTTTCTCAGATTGGATCATTTAAGATCTTTATTTGGTGCTCTTTTAATCAAGGTTTTAATATTTTTGAGGTATACTTCTATTTCTTTTGTTTTCTCAATTTTATTGTCATAAAATTGTGTGTTATATTGTGATAATTTAAAAATCTTTTTTCTAGTTTTATTGTGATTTGACCTTACCCATAGTTTATTTCGTTAATTTGAGTTTCTGTCTTGTCATTTTTAATCACATTGGCTAAAGGTTTATTGGCAGCAGGTGGTGCAGAGGACAGAGTACCAGGACCGGAGTCAGGAAGACTCATCTTCCCGAAGTCAAATTAGGCCTTAGGCACTCTTACAAGCTAGTGATCCTGGACAGGTCACTTAACCTTTTTGCCTCAGTTTCTCATTTGTAAAATGAGCTGGAGAAGGAAATGGCAAACCACTCCAGTATCTCTGCCAAGAAAATCCCAAATGGGGTCATGAAGAGTCAAACATGACTGAACAACAACAACAACTAAGATTTATTACTTTTGTCAGTCATCAGAGAATTAGTTCTTAGTTTTGTTTATCAGTTCCATAGTCTTTTGCACTTCCAATTTACTTATTTCTCTTCTAATTTGCAAGAATTTTGTTTTGTTTTAGGGGATTCTAATTTTTAAAATATATAAATATATATGCATTCATTCCATTAATTCTTTTCTATTTTGTTAATATATGTTTTTAGGGATATGTTTTTTTTCCTTTGAGAACTGATTTAGCTGCATCCCAGAAATTTTTGTATGTTAGGTCTGACCATGTCACCTCCCTACTCAATATACTTCAGGACAAAGATGATAGAAATAAACAATGACTGTTGTTGGAGGGGATATAGGAAGGCAGTCAAGTTAATGCATTGTTGGTAGAACTATAAATTGGTCTGGTTATGTGAGAAGGCAGTTTGAGACAATATCTCCCAAAGCCACTCCACTGTACATACCCCTTGGCCCAGCAATACCACCAGTAGGTATATACTTCAAAGAGATCAAAGAAAGATGGGAAGAACTAGAAGAGTCCCTCCACAAAATGGTAAATCCTTTATTTTGAAATTTGCTATATAATTTTTGTCTATTCATGTTTTTTTAAGACACTCAGTATACTTAAATTCTCTCTCTTCATCTTGTTTTCCAGGCCACTTGATTTTTGTTGATAGATACCTTATATGTTTAAAAATACTTTTTCAGTCTTTGATTTTGTTATATTTCTTATTGTCTCCTGAAGTCATTGAGTTCTGTTCATTCCATTCTCATTTTCAGAAACGCTACTATTTGGACAAGGTTTTTTAACCTTCTGTCCTCCGCTATTTATTATCCTTTGAACTCTTTACTTCAGCGTTCTTATTTCGTTTATAATTTTGCTTTTAAACTCTCGGTTTATTTCTCCTAACTCCTCTTAAAGTGCTTGTCACCAAGCCATTTTTAGTCCCTGAGGATTTGCTTGTATTATTGTGAAGTCACTTCTGGGTTTAATTTTGGGTATTCCTTGACCTACAGTATTTCTTGGTTGTGTTTTGTTACTTCTTCTGTTTATTCATGTCCAATCTTAGTTCTCGTTTTGGGACTTTGTGCCAGGGCCAGACTTTTGGATTTTTGTTAGAGTGTAAGTGTGAGATTGGGGTCCTCTAAGACCTTTCAAATTGCTATATTAGCCAGAAGTTGATTTCCCATTTTTTTTCCAGTTGGTACGTTAAAAAAAAGTTCAGTTGTTACTTTAAAAATTAATTTTATTTAAATTTTAATTTTTAGTTGGTTAGATGAAAAAAATAATTGAGTATAACTGTTGAGTATAACAAAATAATTGAGTACAACATTCAATATATGCTCACCTTAAAAAATTTAAAAATCAATTCCTAGGTACACAGCTCAAAGAAATTGGCTATGCATGCCTATGATGATCACCATACCCATCCTACATCTTACTTCCATATCAAATAGAAAATATGATAAACGAGTCTGTCCTGATGTGCTAAGGAATGGGTCTAGAGTAAATGACCTGAGCAAAAGATGGTGACTTTTTAGAGATATATACCACACAAACTTTGTGTAGCCAAAGTAAAATTACAATAATGATAGAAATTATAAGCAAATAGCAAAGGAGGATTATGCCACTGGAAAGTCAGAAAGGAATTCATCTAGTTTCAGGCTAGGTGTTGGCAAGGGTTGTATTGACTAATATATGCAGGGGGTGGGAAAGAGGGACAAAGAAAGAACTTAATTTCTATTTTTGGGCAGGAAAGGATGGAACAAAAATGTATAATCTAGAATTGAAATGCAATGTAATTCAAGAGATTAAAAAAAAACACTTAGGTATCCTTATTGAAGTCAAGTAATTGGCCCAAATGACTGAAATCCTTGAATAGTAGAACTGGGTCTGAGCCACTAGTTAGTGATAATTGAAAAGTCATAGAGAATAGTGTTTGAGAGGGGCAAACATTTCTAGATTTTCAAAACAAAGAAGAGAATGAGATCTGCAAACTCTAGGCCAGTGAACTTCAGTTCATGCACTGGGAATATTAAAGACATAATCAATGAGCTCCTAATGAACCTGGAGGTCTCTATTCTTTCTTTGGCTGATCACTTCTCAGGTACATTATAGTTGGCACTCTTTTCCAGATATGAGTTGGATGAAAGGATTCTGGGAGTCCCTTTCATCTCTTAAATTTTGTGATTCTGTGGTACTTTGCTGTCTTATCATTATTCCCATTCTGAAGACAGGAAATCTCATTATGTTAGTGGATGCAGCTGAAAAATCTTCAGGAAGGGTTATTGGGAGGCAATCCTCATGTATGGAATAGGCTGGTATTCTAGATCTGGGAGAAATTGGAGATTAAATTCTTCAATGCCAGAGGGTTAGACCTATGATGAACAGGAAAGCTTACTTTCTCTAAGTTGGGATAAAGGTTTACCATTTTGTGGAGGGACTCTTCCAGTTCTTCCCATCTTTCTTTGATCTCTTTGAAGTATATGCCCACAGGTGGTATTGCTGGGCCCAGGGGTCTACACAGTGTAGTGACTTTGGGAGATATAGTTTCAAATTGCCTACTCATATAAGCAGACCAATTTATAGTTCTACCAACAATGCATTCACTTGCCTGCCTTCCTATATACCCTCCAACAACAGTAGTTATTCATTTTTATCATCTTTGTCCTGAAGTATATTGAGTAGGGAGGTGACATGGTCAGACCTACACTTTAGGAAAATCATATTGCTAAATGGATGATGAGTTGGAGTAGGAAGAGATTTGAGACATAGAGACCAATGGGAAGCCTATTAGAGTTGTACAAATGTGAGGTGATGAGGATTAGTGGTTGTGTGAGTGGAGAGAAGAGGGTGCATGCAAGAGGTATTGGGAAAGTAGAAATAACAAGATTTGACAACACATTGGATATATGGAAGGAGTAAGAATGAGGAGTTGAGGTGATATTGAGGCTGTGAGCCTAGGTAATTGTGAGAATGGTGGTGCCTTTGGAGATGATAGGAAAGATGGGAAGGGGAAAAAGTTTCTGTGAAAGGGAAAGCTAATGAGTCAGTTTTGATATGTTGAGCTTGAGATCTTTACAGGGACATATTTTTTGAGATGTCCAAAAGGCAGTTGCTGATATGAGACAGGAACTGGGGATAGAGAGGAGGACTCGAAATATCTATTTAGGAATCATCTGCATGGAGAAGATATTTGAATCTATAGTTATGAGATCACCAAACAAGACGATATAGATGAAGCAGGCAAGAGGTATGAGGACAGACTCTTGGGGAACTGCTTCTTGATAGTGGGGGACAGGGTGGATGGCAATAGGGAAAATGGTAATGTGCTAGTGCTGCCTGGGCCCTAATGTCCTGGACTTGGGCAGAAGATAGGATAGCTAGATGGCATGACTCCTCTCTCCTAGATGCCATTTGCATGGGTGGTGACATGTATCCAAGAATAAATCTAAAGTTAGTCTGAAGTCATCAGCTCCAACTCTGAAGATCCTTAAAGTTATCTCAGTGAAATGACCGCAATACCTGTAGGTCCTCTAGAGCAAGGCTTCTTAAACTTTTTCCACTCACAACTCCTTTTTGCATTTCAGCAGCTTTCACTGACTTGGCATTGCATGGCCTGAGGGCAAGCACAGTGCAAAATGTGCATGCTTTGTGTTCAAAACCAAGGCTGAAGTGAAATTGGGTGATGCGCCCTGGGCAAGCAGTGCCAGAAGCACCTCGGATTCGTTATGTGTTTGATTTTCCATTAATTTTTGGTCGGTGCAGTTCAGGAACCTTTTACTGTTGCCAAATTTTTTGTGATCCCATGTGGAGTTGCAACCCACAGTTTAAGAAGTGCTGCTCACAAGCACCCCAAAATTGGAATGTCTCATCTGGCCAAAATGCCGTCTACTTTTTGAGTTTGTAGCCATATGAGTAAATACTGTACAGTGTGAGAAAACCTTCTGGGACCATGTGTGGAAAACATTTGCTTCATAGACGTGACCTTAATGTTTTAGAATCAAGATAAGATAATAGTCGCACTAAATAGGGTCTTATGAGTATTATGGAAAGAGGGAAGATAACCTTGACCCCAAATGATACAAGGCTTGAAACTGAAGACAGGCTAGATAAGGAAAACATTTTGTTCATAGTTTATTTTAAGCTCTTGTTTTTAGGTTTATATTTTAAAGATTAGAAAGTGACCAATGAATGTATAGTTCAGATTGATTAGAAGTAATGCAGGAAGGCTAGAATGAAATTTGAATGGAACATTAAAAATTATTTTCAAAAAACAATGCATCTGACCCCAGATTTTTTTTTCAATTTGAGTTGATAAGGATGTTACATCATGATAGGCGTGTCGTAAAAACAATAACCACGAACCAAAGACATCAATACTGTCATCATATCTTGCTCACATTTTTTGTAAAAGCCTTCTAACTCATTTCCCTGTTTTGAATCTCTCCTCAGTCCAGTCCATCCTCCAAAGAGCTGCCAAAGTGGCTTTTCCTTAAGCATATATTTAACTCTGCCACTGCCCTACTTAATACTCTTTAGTGGTCCCTATTGTGTCTTAAGATCAAATATAAATTCCCAAGTTTGGCTTTTAGAGCCCTTTGAAACCCGGCACCTTGTTATCATTCCAGCTGCATTGGTCATGATTTCTTTTCTACTTTCTGTGATTTGAATGTGACTTGAATACTGTGATTTTTGATTCAGTGTTAGACTAGCTCCACAACATAGAGTGGGCACATTTTCATGGAGCCAGGTCATGAGGAAGTGGTTCCAGGGTCATCAGGCCAATGCAAAAGTGTTCATTTGCCCCCTTGGGTAAGTCATACTATACTCCTATTTCATATCCTTTTTCCCTCTAGAGAAAGGAGAGGGTTTTTTCCCACATGCACTAGAATTACGGTAGATTTTTTTTTAAAGTTTTTTTAATGTGAAGCCCGAGAACCTATTTTTTAATATTTAATAACTGTTCTACTGCAGTAATTTCCTTTATAATCCTGTGTATTTTATTTTATTCATTTTAAAACTATTCTGAGAAGGGGGCCATAGGCTTCACAAACTGCCCAAGGGACCCAGGACACACAACAATGGTTGAGCACTTCTGCTGTAGAAGGAACCAAATTTGAGATAAGCTCACTGTCGGTGCTTTCTCTGTCATCAGTGGGTTCTTGACCAGCACCAGTCATTATACTGGTTTCAGCTGCCTGGTCCGCTTCCTTCTGCTCCAGGGTTGTCAAAAGGCATTCTGATTGTTTCACTGTACTGTCCCAGGCTTCAGAACAGTCCTGTTTCATAGCTGTGACCTTCCAGTAATTTAACATTAACCCTCTGATTACATCATGCCTGAGAAATTTGACCTTCCTGGCCCAGTCCCTCCCCCCCAGTCCCCAACCAGTTGGCAGTAGGAGGTTTGTTATGTCCATTAAACAAATATATAGCTTCCCTTATAGGCAGGCAATGGAAAGACAGGGTGCAATGGAGGTTAAACTATGATTAATGAATATGTTTGTCTTTTGAGTCAAGACAAAATGCCCGATATGAATATGCTGTAAATCATAAACCAGAAGCATAGAACTATGCGAACCCTATAGCGAACCTATACGTGAAACCTATCCCCTCATGGTCACTACACCTGTATTGTCACCAGAAGGTGCCATTGTTATTCAGAGCAGTGGCATAAAGGGCAGACACTTTGGGAGACAATCTTTCCTCAGGGGTACATTGGCTTTCCAGAAAACTTGGCCAAAAAGACAACAGGGCAGAATACAAAGAATGCTGAGCTTGCAGTTAGGAGAGCCCTGGGTTAGAATCCTGCTTCTGAAAACTACCAACTGTGAGACAATGGGTAAGTCACTTCAACTCTTTAAATCTCAGTTTCCCTATCTGTAAAAATGGAGCTAACAGTCATACTTGCCTCACAAGGTTGTTTTTTTGTTTGTGGTGAGGCACTCGGGGTTAAGTGACTTGGCCAGGGTCACACAGCTAATAAGTGTTTTGTGTCTGAGGCTGGATTTGAACTCAGGTCCTCCTGACTCTAGGGCTGGTGCTCTATCCACTACACCACCTGTACAAGGTTGTTTTGAGGATCAAATGAGAGAATCTCTCTCATGAACTTTACAAAACCTCAAAATGCAATATAAATGTCAGCTGTTGTTTTTGTTGTCCTGAGTATGAAATGAGATAATGCATGTCGAGCACATTGGGAAGACTTAATAAAACACTCTATAAATGTTAGCTGTTATTAGTTACATTGTTGTCCTTATTTTAAGATAATAAAGGAACTAATGCTTAATTTTTAAAAAATTTTTATAAGCATTTATTATTTCTCTCTCCCATTGCCTTCCTCATTGAACAATTTTTTTTAAAGTCCTCGAGACAAATATGCCTAATCTAGCAAAACACATTCCCACATTGGCTAAATCCAAAACTGTATGTCTTGTTTTCCATTTTATGCCTATCACCTCGCGAAATTGTAGAAAGTAAGTGGAGTGTTTTCACCTTTATTCTTCTGGGTTATCATTGGTGTATCCCCTGGTTTATCGTTGCATTGGTCAGAGTTCTAAAGTCTTTCAGAGCTGAGACTCACATTTTTAAAGAGGCTTTCCTTTCCTGGGCAAAGCCTGGGCTTCCTCTCCCCGCATTCCCCACCCCACCCCCTTCCCGGGTCGGACACAGTCCTGGGATGAGCTGAAGCCGTAGCTCGGCTTGCTGACTTCCTTGGTGGCCTTTTCCTCCCAATGTCAGGGAATCATGAGAAAGGAGGTGACCCCATGAGTCCGCCTCTCCCTGCCCACGCACACATGTCTGACTTAGACTGGAAAATACCCAGAGGGAAAGATTCCACAACCTCCCTGGGCAACTCGGTCCATTATCTCACAGGAAGTTTTCCTGAATATCTACCCTAAATCCCTCTCCTTACATTCCCTAGTCACCTGACCTCAGTGGGAATGGAGACCATCTGCTTTCTGCCATCAGTACAACACTGGTCAAAGGCCTTTTGTTTCTGCGCGCTGCTGAAAGTGCTGGGGACATGGTCCCAGAGGACTTCTGCAATAAAGAAAGATTTTAAAGACAAAATGGAAATCACTGAGACTAAATGAAACGGTAACTGTCACTGGCTTAACTGTGTGATTGCAGTCAAGTCACTTCTTTCTGATGCTCAGATTCGCCTTCATCTGCAAAATAATGGGGAAAGACTTCCAGATCTACTATGCTAAAGGTTTATAACTAAAAACAAAATCTGACATTTATGTACTACTTTAAGGTTTATGAACCACTCTACAGACACTTTGTCATGTGATTCGTTTAACAATCTTCTATAATTTGGACTTTAGCTCTTATTAGCTCCATTCTATAGATGAGAAACAGACTTGAGAAGGTGAAGTGGTCACACACAAACTAGGTGACAGAGCTACAGGATTTGAACCCAGGTCTTTCCTGACTCTAAGGCCAGGGCTTTTCAACTATAGATGAGGGGTTCTTAACTTTTTTATATGTCATGGACCCCTTTGACAGTTTGGTGAAATCTAGGTGGCAAAGTGGATAGAGTTCTGGGCCTGGAGTCAGGAAGACTAATCTTCCTGAATTCAAAAATGGCCTCAGACACTTACTAGCTGTGAGCCCCTGGGCAAATCACTGGACCCTGTTTGCCTCAGTTTCCTCATCTGTAAAATGAGCTAGGGAAGGAAATGGCAAACCACTCCAGTGTATATGCCAAGAAAACCCCAGAGAGTCAGACACAACTGAAAAATGACTAAACAAAACAACACAATGAACTCCTCATAGTTTTTAAGTGCATATGATAAAATACATGGGATTACAAAGGAAACCAATTCTATTACGACTATCAAAATATTTTTTAAACAACTTCACAGACCTCAGGTTAAGAATCCCAGCTTGTAAATGGTTTTACAGATCCCCATCACTTCTAAAAATCTGATATTCCCTAAAATATAGACTAAAGTAATATCATGTAGAAATGGATTCTTTTAGAGGTTGTGAAATTACAGCCTGTTAATTAGCTCCTGTATGCTCACACTGTGTAACTATACCTTTCACTACAATTTCCGAATTAGAGGAACACTGAATGTCCAGAATGTTGTTCTAGTTGGGCTGTATGTAAAGGAACATTTTATATATATATATATATATATATATATATATATATATATATATATATATATATATATATATATATATATATATATATATATATGTATAATATGTGTGTATGTATGTAAAATATGTATGTATATATATATGTGTAAAATATGTATGTATGTGTATATATGTTTATGTGTACACACATGTATGTATGTATGTGTGTGTGTATAAAGGAATTGTATATATGCATACAATTGTATATATATACACAATGTATATAAAGGAATGTGTGTGTATGTATATATATACATACACACACACATACACATATGTGTGTGTGTATATATATGTGTGTGTGTGTGTGTGTGTGTGTGTGTGTGTGTATAAAGGAACCAAGCCCAGTAACAAATATTCTCCACTACTGAAAATCTGGTGTTATTTTGCTGATTTGCTGGTAAGTTTAAACAAGCCTTCACATATTTGAATGCTGTTAGCAGCATGCTTGCCAATAGGCAGCCACAAAGTGGGCTAATTGATGTCTTGTTTCATTCTAGGTATTTAATGGGATACACCAGGGACCAGACTAAACCAGAGAAAAGAGCTCAGGAAGCTTACTGCTACCCCCATTGCCCAGAAGCACAGAATCTCAGAGCTGGAAGAGACCTCCAAGGCCTTTGCCTGAACAGGCATCCCTTCCACAAAATTCCTGACCAGTAGTCCTCCTTTCTGCCGCATCTTGGAGAGTTCTTTTATCCCTGCCCATACGCCTCACACAGAAAGGACCGTCGTTATCTGTGCTCCCTCCCTTCTACCGCTGACCTGGTGATCCAGCTTCTCCCTTCTGTCCTGGGCCTCCATTCTTCCCGTATGCTGTCTTCCCCTCGTAGAATGGCAGTTCTTTGAGGCCAGGGATCATCTTGCTCTTTTGGTGTTCAGTCATTTTTTCAGTTGTGTCCAACTCTTCATGACCCCATTTTGGGTTTTCTTGGCAGAGATGCTGAAGTGGTTTGCCATTTCCTTTTAGCACTTAGCAAAAGTGCCTGGCATATGTTAAGTGTGTAATAAATGTTTTCATTTTTCACTCACTCATTCATTCATTCATTCATTACAGTGAGAGAGAACTGACAAACTCCCAAGGCAGCCTGTTCCACTTTTTGACAATGCTAGTCGTTAGGAAGTTTTTCTTCCTGTAGAGCTGAAACATGTTTCTGGGCAGCTTATTATTTGTAGTTCTGACCCCGTGGCAGAATTATCTTCTCTTCTTGGTACTGATGCTGAGCTTTGCTCTAATCGGTCAGTTGACCATACTGACAGCTGATTCTGAAATGACTTGTTGTCGTTCACTTCTTTTAGTTGTATCTGACTCTCCATGGCCCCATTTGGGGTTTTCTTGGCAAAGATACTGGACTGGTTTGCCATTTCCTTCTCCAGCTCATTTTACAGATGAGGAAACTGAGGCAGACAGGGTTAAGTGATTTGCCCAGGGTCACACAGCTAGTATGTGTCTAAGGCCAGATTTGAACTCAGGAAGATGAGTCTTCCTAACTCCAGGCCCAACACTCTACCAATTGTACCACCTAGCTGACTTCTGAAGTTATTGTTGTGTCAGCAACTAGCTGTATCCTATCTGTTAAGAGTGTCAATTTCATTTTTGTGATGTCATTCAATTTGCACTATGTCTAGTACCAATTGAATATTTTTCTTTTTGTTTCAGAAAAAGCCTTTGTCCTTAAAGCATAGTCATTTCAATATTCCCATCCAGATTTAACCCTACCTTGTGCCTGAAAAAACTAATTAAGCAAAAACATCTAATATCACATCTGACAATGTGTGCAATATTTTGTCCTAGAACCCTTGGTTTTTTTTTTTAGGCAATTGGGGTTAAGTGACTTGCCAAGGGTCACACAGCTAGTAAGTGTCAACAGGTCCACCTGACTTCAGGGCCGTGCTCTATCCACTGCGCCACCTAGCTGCCCCAAGAACCCTCACTTTTCAACCAAAAAGAAGGGAATATGTTTTGTTATCTGTTCTCTGGGATCTCCACTGGGTCTTCACTTTTTCAGAATCTAACCTTTTGTTATATTTTATATTTTATTGTATTTTTATATTATATTTTCATTTACGTGGTTGTAGTCATTGGCCATTCAGGGGTGGGGAAACCTACATCTTTCTGTTGGCCTTGCTTTCCTTCTGCTTGACTTCGTACGAGTCTTCTCATATTTCTCTGCGTTCTTTATATTTGTCATACCGTGCTACATTCATATGCCATAGACTTTTATCTTTTGTTTTCTAACCATTTATCATCTAAGGGTGTCCATTTTACTTTCCATTATTTGCTGTCACAAAGAGGGATGCTATGGATGTATGGTGGTATATTAAATATTTTTCCCTATCTTTGACTTCCTTGGGGTACATGCTTATGGATGGAATCACTCATTTGCACAGTTTTGGGGGTTTTTTGTTTTGTTTTTTTTGCCTGTGAAGCAGACGGGGAGCCACTTCGTAGTTCCAGTGACAGTTTGGTTGTACCTGTGTTCCTATAGCTCCTCCAGTGATGACCATTCCAGTTTTTGTCATCTTTGCCAATTTGCGTAGAGTAAGAGAAAGCCTCAGAGTTGTTTTAATTAGCGTTGATCTGCTATTATTGATTTGGAGCCACTTTTCATGGGGTCATTTATAGTTTGTAATTCTTCTTTTGCAAACAATCCACACTCACTCTAGTGGGGAAGGACTCTGTTATATAGTTATTTCAATTCATTTGTTACGAATGCTTCCCCTACTCTTTAATTTCTCTTCTAAGTCTATCTTTATTGACTCTACTGGTGCAAACTCTTAAATCTATGTAGTCAAATTGATTATTTTATCTTTTTTTAAAAATTCTCTTCTTGAAGAATGAATTTATGTTGTATAGGAATGAAGCTTCTAAATAGTTTAGAAACCATTGGGTACTTTTATTCCTTGAACCTTAAAGCTATCGTTTTAAGCATAATCCTCCCCAAACTCCCCTGGCCACCTTTATATTGAAATCACCTGATATCAAGGTATATGTCAATCTACTTTGCATAGTAAGTATTTCAGAGAATTCAGTTATAAATAATGGACAATACATCATGGTCTCTTCATTCAGGGCCTGAGGATGACAACTAATTAAAGGTTAATGTATATGGCAATTGGGGTTTAGTGTGTAGAGGATAAAGAAGTGATTCCACCAAAGTCCTATCCTGATCAACCTTACTTTGGTGGAATGGTGACTTTATATGCCCAAAGTCCATATGTGTGGAGTGTATACTGATCAGGTCCTACTAAGCTTGAAAAGTTTCCCTATGATCTAGTGATGGACTGTGCATCCATTATCCAAGGACAAGAAACCTTTCATCAGGTTGATGGTACAGCAGTGTTTTGGTTTCTTTTTTTTTTTTGGTTGATCATAGCAACCCTCAAAATTAATCTACAAAGGTTACAGAGGACTGCAATCAGCATTGATGAAGAGAGTACCCATGCTCCAGAAATTACAGGTCCTCAGAGTATCTAAGTAATTAAAAAAAAGATAAGTCAGAAACAGAGGCTATGGATGAAGACAAATCATTTGAGGAGTTTGGCAGCACAAGAAGACACTAAACAGTTGCTAGAAAGGTTTTCCAGGAGAAGGGAGTACTGTGCCAAAATGAAGGGTTTTGTAAGATAAGGTAATCCTAAGCATATTTGGAGGAGGAAAGAAAGGACACATGGAAGATTCTCTAAAGAAATTGATTTTCTTTTAAAAATTAAAAAAAATTATTTCATTAAATATTTCCCAATTATATGTAGAAATAATTTTCAGAGCGAAATCTTAGGGAAGGGAGAGTGTACCTGTACATAAATTCAACCCAGTTGCTCCCAAAATTCTTAATCACACAAACAGAAGATTCTGTAATTATCTTTTTTTATATCATTAATAAATTATATTTTAAATTTATGGAATAAGACAAGCATTTCCATAACATATTACAATAAAAAAGATGAAACTGCAAATCTACTATGAAGAACTTGCTATTCATGTAAATTTATTTTTATCTTCCCTTCCCCTGCTCCTGCCCTAGAGAGGCTACATTACACAAATAGGTATATATGTGGAAAATTATTGTATACCTATTTCTATTTATCAGTTCTTTCTCTGGGTACAGATAATGTCTTTCTTCATATGTTCTTTATAGTTAATTTGGTTATTTATAATAGTCAAAATAACTTACTCAAAGTTGTTCTTAAAACAGTATTGCTGTTACTGTACACAATGTTTTCTTGCTTCTGCTTATTTTGCTCTGATTTCATGCAAATCTTTCCATGTTTTTTCTAAAGTTATTGAGCTCATTTCTTATAGCACAGTGGTATTCTATCACAATCATATACCACAACTTGTTCAGCCATTCCTCAGTTGATGGACATCACTGTAATTTCCAGTTCTTTGCCACCATAAAGAGAGCTGCTGTAAACAAATTAGAATATATAGGTTCTTTTCCTTTTTTCCCTAATTACCTTTGGAAATAGACCACATAGTGGTATTACTGGGTCTATTATAATGAAAATGAAGTCTTATCCCAAAATCTTAAGTCTTTACATTTGTCAAATAGAAGGTTATTATATTTATTTGCTGCTGTAAATTGTATGTCTACTCTTTTCCATTGATCTACCTTTCAATTTCTTTGCCAGTACGAGATAGTTTTTTTAATTAATTTATTTTGAATTATCAACAATTACTTCCATAAGCTTTTGAGTTTTAAATTTTTCTCTCCCTCCCCAAAACAGTATGCAATCTGATATAGCTATACATATTCATTCCTATTAAACATATTTTCACATTAGTGATGTTGTAAGTAAGAATTAGAACTAATAGGAGGAATCACCAGAAAAAGGAAACAAAACACAACAGAAGAAAAAAAAAAGCAAATAGTATGCATCAATCTGCATTCAGACTCCATAGTTTTTTCTTTGGATGTGGATAGCATTTTCCATCATAAAGCCTTTTGAGATGTCTCAGATCCTTGTGTTGCTGAGAAGGGTTAAGTCTATCAATATTTGTCATGGCACAACATGGCTGTTACTGTGTACAGCCTTCTTCTGGTTCTGCCCATTTCACTCGGCATCAGACCATACAAGTCTTTTCAGGTTTTTCTGAAGTCAGCCTGTTCATCATTTCTTATAGCACAATAGTATTCCATTACATTCATATACCACAACTTGTCTGGCCATTCCCCAATTGATGGGCATCCTCTCAATTTCCAATTCTTTGCCACCATGAAAAGAGCTGCTATGAATATTTTTGTACATATGGGTTCTTTTCCCATTTGTATGATCTCTTTGGGAAGTACCAGATAGTTTTGATAATTATTGTCTTATAATTGCTAGACCTCCTTCCTTTACTTTTTTTTCCATTATTTCCTTTGATATTCTTGACTTTTTCTTCTTCCAAATGAATTTTGTTATTATTGTTTTTCTAATTCAGTAAAATAAATTTTTGGTAATTTAATTGATATAGCATTGGATATATAAATTAGTTTGGGTAAAATTGTCATTTTTATTATACTGCCCCTGCCTACCCATGAACAATTAGTATTTCTCCAGTTATATAAATCTGATTTTATTTGTATAAAGTTTTTTTTACATATATATAATTTTGGTTATGTAGTTATTGGGTTTGTTTTGGCAGGTTCCTAGGTATTTTATACTGTCTAGAGAGTTATTTTAAATGGGATATCTTTTACTATCTCTTCTTGCAGAGTTTTGTTTGTGATGTATAGGAATGCGGTTGATTTATGTACTCTCCAGACTTCTTCCACAAACAGACAGAAAATTGACACAAAATGTTCTCAGAGAAGCAAAAATAAAGGGATAAAGCAGTTGTCCTCCTAAGACAACTTGAGAGGGCCTCAGAAAAGATGGGACCTCCAGGGGTGGAAGTTTGGCCAGAGTGAAGTTGTGGACACTTCCAGGTCAACTCCATTGAATCAACAAACAGCAAGCCCTAGAGCAGCTCTGTCAGGAGGCAGACTAGGCCTTAGGAGCTTCTGTGTCGCAAACTTTTACCTACAAACTTTCATCTAAGAAACATCAGGCAGCTGAGTAGGGAAAGATTGAGGGACCCCCTCTGTTTCTGGAAGCCAGGCCAAGCAGTGCTGACCAGAAGTGATCCTGGGCTGTGGCTGTGGGGAAGGGGGAGCGGTACTGAACATTTTGGGGCCAGTGTGGCTGGGTGACCTAACTGTGGCTTAGGGGAGAGGAGTCCCTGAAGTTGAGCACCTGAACAGAATTCAGAAAACAACAGTAGGAAATCAAAACAACTCTGAGGTACCACATCACATCTATCAGATTGGCTAACATGACAAAACAGGAAAATAATAAAAGTGGGAGAAGATATGGGAAAATTGGAACACTAATGCCTTATTCATGGAGTTGTGAACTGATCCAACGGTTCTGGAGAGCAATTTGGAACTATGCCCAAAGGCTATCAAACTATGCATACCCTTTGATCCAGTAATACCACTACTATGTCTGTATCCCAAAGGGATTTTAAAAAAAGAGAGAAAAGGGCATATTTGAACAAGGGCATTATGGCAGCTCTTTTTGTGATGGTAAAGATTGGAATTAAAATAGAAAAAATCTACTGTTCACCACCTGAAAGAGGTCGGGGTGGGGGGAGCGGGGGAACCTTACAGGAATGTCATGGCCAATTTCAAAATTCCCAGATTATGGAGAAAATATTGCAAGCAACAAGAAAAAAGGCAATTTAAATACTATGGAAATACAGTCAGGATTTCATAAGACTTAGAAACTTCTGCAATAAAAGACCATAAGTTTTGGAACATCATATTTTGAAATGCAAAGGAGCTGGGGTTGCAACCAAGTATAACTTATCCACCGATATTGAGTATAGTCCTGAATGGGGAAAAAAATGGATATTTGATGAACTGTAAGGCTTTCAGGTATTTGTAACAAAAAGACCAGAATTCAATGGAAAATTTGATATAAAATATCCAGAATATAAGAAAAAATATCAAAAGGCATTCATTAAGTTTAAATATTTACTTATTATATGTGAAAATGTTATCAGTATGCATAAAACTGTCAACATTACTAAGATAGTTTGAAAGAGAGGTTGGGGCTGAGTTGTTTATGATGAGCTGATTCTAAAAAACAAAATTGAGTGGGAAAAGGTAAAAAAGGAGCAATTATCTCATAAAAATGGGGCATGAAAGGAAGAACTAATACAGAGGAAGCAGGTGGGGATGGAGGGCTGGTAATATTTGAACCTTACTCTCATCTGGGTTGAAGAGCAAATAACTTGTACATCTGGAAGGGGGTAGAAGTCTTCTGAACATGTAGAGGTGAGAAACTAGGGGATAGAATAGGGGAAGGACGTTTAGAACTTGTATAGATTAAGATTAGGAGAGTGGGAGGGGAAGATAAGGGAGGAACTTTTAGAGGGGTGGGTAAAATAAGGAATAGGAGGATAAGGGGAGAAGATAAAGTAACAGGGCTAGGGTAAAAAGAGGTTGAGAAGGGAAAAAAAGTGAGTAAAAATAAGATGGAGGATAATTTACAAATAGTAATAATACCTTTGAATGTAAATGGGATAAACTTACCCATAAAACAGAAATGGGTAACAGAATGATTAAAAATCAAAATCCAACAATATATTGTTTACAAGAAACACATTAATTTAAGAATGAGAGATACACACAGAGTTAAAATGGCGGGTTGGAATAGAATTTATTATGCTTCAGCTGATACAAAAAAAGCAGAGGTAGCAACTATGATCTCAAACAAAGTTATGGTTAAAATAGATTTGATTCAAAGAGATAAACAGGGTAACTACATTTTGATAAAAGGTACCATAGACTATGAAGCAATATCAATATTGAACCTGTATGCACCAAATATTATGGCATCTAAATTTTTAAAAGACAACTTAAATGAATTACAGGTAGAGATAGATAGCAGTAATATTCCCATTTTACGAATGAGGAATTTGAGGCTCCAGGAGACTTATCCAGGGTCATATAGCTAGTATCAGAGTTGGATTTGAACTGTAGGTGATGCAGTGGACAGAGCACCAGGCCTGAAGTCGGGTAGACTCATCTTCTTGAGTTCAATCTGACCTCAAATACTTACTAACTGTGTGACACTGGGCAAGTCACAATCCTGTTTGTCTCAGTTTTCTCATCTGTAAAATGAGCTGAAGAAGGAAATGGCAAACTTCTCCAGTATCTTTGCCAAGAAAACTCTAAATGGGATCATGAAGAGTCGGACACAGCTGAACAATACCTTCTTATCCCAAATTCAGTACTCTTCCAACTATTCCAGTTATCACTTAGCCATAGCACTATGTATTTAAAAGAAATTAGCATTAGAAAAATTCTAACATTGGTAATGATAACACAAGAATGAGAATTGAATAGTGGGAGCATTTATTTTTATTGATTGGATATTTGGTATAAAAATTATATATATATATATTTTTTTTTCCCTTTTCACCTAAGGAAGGTCAGGTCTGACGGACAGAAAATACTTGTTATTTTTAAAACAAAATTTAAACAAGAACAAAGTTCCAAATCGCTAACATTTAAATAAATGCAATTAAATCGATTCTCAAGTTCCATCTCATACCCATGCAGTTAGCAAAGATGATAAGAAAATAACCTGTGTTGGAAGGACTGGGAAAATAGGCATGTGAGTTAATTTACTGTTGGTGAAGCTGAAAAGTCACTAAATTGTATATACCTTTTGAGTCAGTGATACCACTAGATGGCATTTTCTCTTAAAGAGGAGGAGGACTCAAGTGTACAAAAATATAACAGCTCCCTTTGTTATGGCAAAGGACTGGAAACTAAGATGAGATGCCCTACAATAGGGCAGTGGCTGAATAAATTTTGACATATGAATGGAATGGAACACAAATATGCCATGAAATATAGGCAATGTCAGTAAAACCTGGGAAGAGTTTTATGAACTAATGCAGTGTGCAGTGAGTAGCATCAAAGGACTAATTGATAACAATAACAATTTTGTAAAGATCAACAGTTAGAAAGATGTCACAGCTCAGATTATTGTAATAACCAACCACTATTGCAGAGGATTTATCAAGATCTATACTACCTGCTTCCTGAATGAGAGGCGATGAATATAAGATGTTGATTAAAGTATATTTTGGCACATGGACAGTGTAGGAATTTATTATGGTTGACTGCTTTCCTATTTCTTTTTCAATTTCAGGTGGCAGAGAATGGCAGCAAGGGAGATTAGGAATAGAATTGCCCTTCCCCTACTTAAAAAAAAAAGGGAAAGGAAATTGATGGATTTTAAAAATTGTTCATCCTTCATTTTTGAAGAGGACGAATAATATCAGAAGGTGATAACTTGTAGGTGAATTGGATTTAAGTGAGTCAGAATTGCACAAAGTCAGCCTCACTTTCAAAGTCATCAAAAGTCAGACAAAAGTCAGGACCAGTGGCAATTATCTGTGAGGTAATGGATCACCTTGGCATCTTCTGTCTGACCAAGTCTCTAATCACTTCACATCACTTGTTTCGGCCACTTCATGGCCTTTGGAACAAATTGTTTTTATCTGCTCTGTCTGTTGGGGAAGTCTTCACATGTCTGGGGTAGACATCCCCCTAACTCACTGATGGATTTGAGGCCAGTTACCCTCAACCTAGTTTAGCCCATCTGCCAAATGGATTTACTAGTGTATGGCCACTGCTACAGCTTTTTGGAGCCATGGGTGAGAGTTTGGTGAAGGTGGACACCAAAGGTAGATGAGCAGCCCTGAAAAGAGCTTGGCAAGCCCTCACATCAAACATGCAGTAGAACAGGAGGAAATCCACACTGAATGAGGATAGTTTTGAAAGTGTTAGGTTGAATTTTTTAATTACTCAAAAGAAAATCTAACTCTCTATAGTAGAACTTGTATCATGTATAATCCTCTTTTTTTCTGTTTTAGGGTGTATATAAAGTACTTCTGTTTCATGTTTGTGAATTTCAAAATTAAAAAGTCAAATATTATAAAAAATAAAAGAAATTAGCGTAAGCTCTTGATTTTTTTGGTAATGATCCTAATTTAAGCCACAAAATTATGAGACTCTTAATAAAGTCAGTGGGAGATAGGCTGTTTCATTTCACTCAAACTTCAGCATTTTAGGGAGATTTTATGGGGAATCTGTGGAAAATCCTTTCTGATAGAGAATTATCTTCCTATTTGTCTGTTATCTCCCTTTTTCTAAACTATGTACCATATGTCTTCTTGCATATATAATAAAAGGGTAGATTGAATTGGGGGTTTTCATAATTCTGTCACCCTGAAAAACATACCAGCCAGAGACTTTATGTAACAATTCTAAAATATCATAGTGACATATGAGGCAGTGCCCTTTTTTGAGTTGGTTTGCTTGGAAACTGTTATGCCAAGTTCCGTCAGCTGTATACAGTAAGAGCTAATATTGATTCCTCTCTACTTTCAACTGTGAGCCCTGAAGTCTTCAGAGACCAAATAGAATGATGTTGCAACAAGATAAATTATCTTCTTCAGTAAAAGATGCCTTCATTGGTCTTTCAAATGCAGAGCAACTGGATTCATTGGATATTGTTGGCAGTTCTGAGTCAATACTTAGGGTGCTAAGCTAGGAGGTATCAAGAGATTTTCCAATTATTCAAGTAGTCTCTCTTTTCCAGTTTCTTTTTTTCTTTCTTTAAGAAAAACTTTTTCTTTCTCTTTTTCTTTCTTTCTTTCTTTCTTTCTTTCTTTCTTTCTTTCTTTCTTTCTTTCTTCTTTTCTTTCTTTCTTCTTTCTTTTCTTTCTTTCTTTCTTTCTTCCTTTCTTTCCTTTCTTTCTTTCTTTCTTTCTTTTCTTTCTTTCTTTCTTTCTTTCTTTCTTTCTTTCTTTCTTTCTTTCTTTCTTTCTTTCTTTCTTCCTTTCTTTCTTTCTTCCTTCCTTCCTTCCTTTCTCTTTCTTTCTTTCTCTCTTAAATTCTTTAAGTTGCTTCTTTCTTTCCTTTCTCTTTGCTAAATTCTTAAGTTGCTTCTTTCTTTCCTTTTTCCTTTTTTCTTTCCTCTCCCACCTTCCTTCCTTTCTTACCTTCTTTCTTTCTCTTTGTTAAATTCTTTCTTTCTTAAGTTGCTTCTTTCTTTTCTTCTTTCTTCTTCATTTTCTTTCTTTCTCTCTCTCTCCCTTCCTTCCTTCCTTTCCTTCCTTCTTTCCTTTTATGGGGTGGGGTAGAGATATACAAATACAAGATTTCGTTAGTGTGGAAATCTCAATCTCACCGTACTTGCAGATCAGAAACTCTTCTGTAATCTCTAATCTTAAAGAGCCCCCTGAGGTGCTGAATTAAGTGACATGCCCATTTTGTACTGAGATCATCTCAACTTTAAGGCTATTATGACTGAATTCTCTCTTTTTAAAAAATGAATTAATTTTACATTTAAATGCTTTGTATTTACATAACCAGTGTTGCAGGCTCCTCAGAGATGCTGTCCTAACACTGGACAAGTCTGATCCTGGGGGCTGACCAAGGAGGATCATTTTCTGTCTTAGGTTCCTTATGTCCAGACCTGATGTTTACTCCACAAAATCTCAGTCTATAGATTATGTCTAGGCTTTATTAGTTGTGAGTAAAATGAATCCCTTACATATCAGGTAAGACAGAATTTATTTCCCTCCCCAGAAAACACAGGTGCAGAAATGATTTACGGGGTTCACAAGCAGGCACATGTAACTTGGAATGGAAGTATCAACATGCAGAGAACTGCCCTGTCTCTTCCTAGTCAACCATGTGTGCTCTCTAAGTCCATGGGCACTTTGGGCATGATGCATCTAGGGCTGCTTCTGGCAATATGTGACTCAGAGATGAAAAGCTTGAGCTTGGAGATGATGAAAGAATCCCCTTATTGGCCCCTAAGCAGGAAGGGCCAGTGACTCAGTAGAGCTTTAACAAGGGAGTGACTGCCTCTGGCTCACTCTTCTACTTTTTCCTCTCAACTAAGGAGTATGTGAGTACCCTTTGAGCCTCTCAATGCGAGGGTAAGTCTGGTGCATCATGGCAACTGCTCCTATGTGGTAGATAGACTAGGGGGATTCAACTAGGCAAGGGTGGGCTGCCTTTTCTAGTTTTCCAAGTAGGCAACTGATCATTGTTTGAGATAGGCTTGAAGGTGACCTTGTGAGTGCTGGATATTTGCAGGTCTTGGGTGTATCAGATACAGTCTAGATTTTTTTTTTTAAATTTTGCTTCTCTGAGACCCCCAGTCACCTTAAGCTGCATGAGACCTCATGGGCAATCTGCTTCTTTCTCCAAGAGACACCACTGCTCAAAAAATCCCTCTGTCTCTAAGAGGGATGTTGCTGTTTTATAAATAACATTTGATTTATATGTTTTGTTTATATATTGCCTAAATTTCCCCTCTCATGCCTCTCCTTCTCTAAGGATTCTTAACTGGGGGATCTCTAGACTCATTTAAAAATATTTTAACAATTATATTTCAAAATTATTGGTTTCCTTTGTAGTCCTATATATTTTATTTTGGAGGCATCTAGGTGGCTCAGTGAATAGAGTGCTGGGCCTGGGGTCAGGAAGACCTGAGTTCAAATCCAGCCTCAGACACTTACTAGCTGTGTGATCCTGGGCAAGTCACTTAACCTCTGTTGGCCTTAATCCACTGGAGAAGGAAATGGCAAACTGTTCCAGTATCCAGTAGCGTGCTATCATCCAAGGGGTCACGAAGCACCAGACACAACTGAACCACTGAACAACATATTTTATTTCATACATGTATAAACAATCTCAGAGGGGGCATGTAGGCTTCACCAGGCTGCCAAAGGAGTCACACAGAAAGGTAAGAACCCCTGATCTAGAAGATCTGAGCCTGAGGCTCTTGAACTTGGTAGCTTAAAATTGGAGTTACCTGCAAGGCAACCTTAGCATCAGGCTGGTACTGCCCAGGACATGTCCTTTCTCTGGCTAGAACCTTAGATCCTAGAATCATGATGCTTAGGAGCTTTAAAATCCCCTCTACTAGGGGAGTTTGGGGATACAGGATGTTGTTCGTGAATTACCCTCTTAGTTCACATGCCCATTTTTGCTGCATCTTACTGTAGAAACTCTATCAGCACTGCCCCAACCCCCCCAGCTGTTTCCCACCCTCGGGCTGGGAAAGACCATTCTCAGATCTCTGACATTTATAGGAAGCTGCGAGCAGTCCTGTGCCATTCTGAGATGTCTCTGCTTCGTGGCTGCCATCACCATCACCATCACCAGGGAAGGGGAGCAGGGTGTGTATGCCTGTACTGTCCTCATTGAGGTGAGACACATGTGCTTGACTGGCCTTTGTTCTATGTTCCAATAGGAAAAAGGTGAAAACATGTGTCTGGGAAAGGCCTGGCACTCACACCTGGGACAAGAGTCTGTCTTAACAAAGTGCTAATGAACAAGTTCATACTCAGTAGGAGGGACATTGTGCTCAAACTTATTATATGTGTGTATATATATATATATATATGTATACATATATGTATGTTTTATATATTACATATATGCTATATATACACATTATATACCTTGTATTTGCTTATGTGAATCCACGTAATTTCTGCCAGTATTACAGCCTCTTTAAGGACAAGATTGTTGTCCTTATATTGAGTGCCTAGCATAGAAGGATAGGGACTATATTTGTGATTTCTTAGGTATAGGAAATCCTACATGAGGAAAATCTCTCTACCAATGCACACTTAAGGCCCTAGGAGGTTTAGTGACTTGGCTAGGATCTCAGAGGCAGGACCTGAACCTAGGGCTTCCTGACCTCAAAGCCAGTTCTCTATCCATAAGATGCCTCATGTCTGACATGTAAGAGGCCCTTAACAAATGATAGTTAAATTGAGTTGAACTTTGGAATCCTACTGTGTTTTATAAATGACCATGAGCAAATCACTTTGCCTCTAGGGGATTAATTTTATATATAAAATTATCAGGTTGGGCAACGTAATTCCCAAGGTCCCTTCTAGCTCAAATATTCAGTAAATTTGCAATCAGTCCACATGTTGTAACCCATTACGTTATTTCATGAAAAAGGGGATCCCTAGATTTTTAGTTGCAATGCTAAGACCTTTGGGAATTTCAGGGATGCCTGTCAGTTGGGGAATGGCTGAACAAGTTGTGGTTTGTGATGCAAGAAATCATGAGCTCAGTGATCTTAGAAAAACATGAATAAACTTGCATGAAATAATGAAGAGTGAAATAAGCAGAACCAGGAGAGTGCTTATATAGTAACAGCAATATTGTTTTAAGAACAACTTTGAGTGACTAAATGATTTTGCCAGGGGAGGGGGGAAGGAAAGAAGACAAAGAAAAAAAAGAAATTTACCCAATAACTTTATTATATATTTAAAAGGAATAGCAAGTTACATAATAGATTTGCAGTTTCAGGTACGATCTTTTTTTATTATACCATGATATGGAAATACTTGTTTTATTCCATGAATTAAAAATGAAATTAATTAATTTTTTAAAAAAAGACTCATGGTCTTCTTTAGGGATGAAGGAGCTGGGGTGGGACATGGTTCATGGAAGCAGATGTCCCAGAAGGGGGACCTTTGTTCGAAGATACTTCTCTCTCACATTCCAACTATTGGAAATTATTTTAGGTTAACAAACTATTCTTTTAAAAATTCAGATATCCCCTGGGAGTATTAAGCCTGCTGGTGTTTGCACCTCAGGATAAGAGAATTTCACCTAATTCATTTTCTCCTAGCACCTAGCTGATATCTACCTTCTTAAGGCGTGACCTTAAGGTCTTCATTATTATGATCACATTCCCATACACTCCTTTGTAGATAGATGATAGGTAGGTCAGTAGATAAGTAGTTAGGTAGATAGATATCTAGAGCATTTGTTCAGTGATTAATATATGCCAGGAACTATGCTAAGTGTAGAGGATATAAACATAAGCAAGCGAGTCCCTGCCCTCAAAGAGCTTATATTCTAATGGGGAAAATAATGCGCAGAGAGATGCTGGAAAGTGAGGTTGGAGAACCCTGTGCTGGGGCATGTTAAAGAGACAGCCAGGAAGTATCATGGAGGCCTGGGCCGGCAAGATAAGCTTATCTATCAGAACCCAGAGACCCGAAGGTGTAATCCAAGGATCTGGTGGAAGGAAAATGAGGATGATACTCACATTAGTTCACATTTGCATAATATTTTATTGCTTTATTATTATTTACAAAGCACATGGCATACATTAGGTCATTTGATCCTCACCAGGACCTTCTGAAGGATGTAACATAGCATGCACAAGTAAGGATACTGAGGCTTACAGAAATAAATGACTTGTTAATCAAGTTGCAGAATCAGAGCTGGAAACAAGGTTTTCTGATTCTGAATTCAGGGCTCTTTCCACAGTTCCATGATGGATCATAAATGCTAACACAGAGAACAGAGTTTTCTGTGGCTGATAGATGACATGGAAAATCTGAAGCCTGTGAATTTAGTTTCCAACTCTTAGCCATTTTGTGACAGCTGCGTACATTTTCAATCTGCTAGACCTGGCAGCATTTACCAAAGTATTCAGAATATACCGATGTCATTCAATGTTAACCCCACTTGTGCCTTGCCTCAGTCTCCCTATAAGTAAAGAGATAGGATGTGGGATAATGTAAATAGCTTAGACTTTGGAGTCAGGAGAGTTCATTTTTCATGTAGACTCTATGTAAACTTTTCATATGACCTGGGGCAAGGTTTGTATTTTTTTTAACCTCTCTGAGCCTCAGTTTCCTCAACTGCAAAATGTCTATCTTACTTAGCTCAAAGGGTTGTTGAGATTAAATAAAAGAATGTATGTAAAGAATTTTATGAATTCTAAAATATTATAGCTACAAATGGAAAATATTAACAATTAGAGCAATAATAAAGTAAACCATAAATTCTCTTTTAGTTTAGTTCATGAGATTGTTAAGAGGTAATATAAGATTAGAGATTTGAAAATGCTATACTCAAATAAAATACACCATCACTGTTGATGTTACACATTCTCCAGTATTTGGGATGGTGCATTGGGACTAGCTGCTTTTAGATTTCTGTTTGATATGGAAAGAACACCTGATTTACAAATGGAAGACTGTGGTTCAGCCTCCACTGCTTATGACTTGGGGGTATCAGTTTCTTCATCTATAAAATGAGGGGATCATACCAGCTGACTCTGAAGGTTTCTTCCAGTTCCAGATCCACAAGCCTATGATGATTTTTTGAAAGGTAAAGGATGCTAAGGGCCAAAACTCTGCCCAAGGCAGACACATCCCTCCTGTGGGTGCATAATTAATAGAGGATCCATATTTCCTTTGTACTATTTAAAGATTGGGCATGTAGGTGGTGCAGGATGGGATAGAGCTCCAGGCCTGGAGTCAGAAGACATGAGTTCAAATCCAGCTCAGATGTTCCACTAGCTGTGTGACCCTGGGCAAGTCACTAAACCCTATTTGCCTCAGTTCCTTCATCTGTAAAATGAGGTGGAGAAGTAAATAGCAAAGCCCTCCAGTATCATTGCCAAGGAAATCCCAAATTGGGTCAGAAAGAGTTGAACGCAACTGAAACGACTGAAGAATAACAGCTAAAGACTGATAGACTAGAGTAGTAAAAGCTGGCACAATTCCCTTTAAGCTGAAGAGAATCTTATGTCCTTACTAGAGCACAAGGGCCCTTTGAGCCTAGCAGTCAAGTCAGACTCATCATGACTAGGAAGAGGGGAAATATTCCAGGAGTGAAACCAGTCACCCCCTTGTTCTATACTCTGTCAGCTGCCAGAAGAGAGGCCTTCCCAGAGGCACAATTACGAATATTTGCACCTGGGGCAAGGACCACAAAACCTGCCTTCTACCCAGGGAAAGCAGCTGGAAAGGTCAGGTGTGTGTATATGAGTCAGTCAGTCAATAAACATTTATTAAGCTCTTAGGTACCAGGCACTGTGCTAAGCCCTCAGGATGAAAAAAAAAAAAAGGCAAATGATAGCCCCTGCCTTTAAGCAGCTCACAAAAACAACCCTAATCACTGAGTGGGTGTTGCCTTGGTCCGAGTGAGAACTCGGAAAGACCTTAGCTTAAAGAGGCCGAATGCATCCTGGGCCATCTCTAGTCGTCCTGATCTACATCTGGCCACAGAACCCAGGTGGCTCTGGAGGAGAAAGTGAGGCTGGTGACCTACTTTGCACAGCCCTCCCTCACTTAAATCCCATTCATTTGCATCATCTTCCTGATGTCATGGTCCTCTTTGAGGATGACGGACAAAACCATACACAACCTGTGAGTCTAAGGAGACTATAAGGAAAACAGATATGTACAAACAAGCTATATAAAGGATCTATAGGAAATAATGAACAGAGGGAAGGTAGTAGAATTAAGAGAGTTTGGGAAAGGCTCACTGTAGAAAATAGCGTTTTAGTTGGTCCTCTGAGAAAGGGAAGTGATAGTTACTACATTCCGGTAAGTAGTGATCAAGAGGCTAGGATACCATGGGAGTCTGCTAAGAAGGCTGCCAACCCCAACCCCAACCATCAGATGGCTTCTTATTTAAAGAGACTGTGGCAGCTATTTCTAAAACCTAATTAATTATTTCTTCACACTTGGCATCCAGGGAACTTGATGACTTGGGGTTTTAGAAGTGGAGTGATAAACGCTGTAGTGAAGAAATAGATGCTTCTGGTGAAGATGACTTAAACCAACCTCTTCGAAGCCTTCAAGAGGTTATGTGGGATTGAAAGAGAGCTTCCTGATTATCTAACCCAATGGGGTTCTTGACCTGGAGCCCATGGAATTAATATACATATATATACATATATATACACACACACACATACATATACATACACACACATATATATGCATTATACACACGCACACATATATATATATACATATAAATGTATGTATAAACTATATTTCAATGTAATTTTTTCCTTTGCAATTTTATGTTTTATTCTATGCATTTAGAAACATTATTTTGAGAAGGGGTCTACGTGATGCTACATGTCTTAGTGATAGGCATCTCTGGGCTTCTCTCCCTCTCTCTCTATAACTTGGTTTTCTTTTTGCACACTTGATATTTGGTATTCCCTTGCCCTCTTTTACCCAGGACTTGATTGGGGTCAGAGCACGGTCAAAGTCTAACCACCAATTAGGTAGTGTAGTAGACAGAGTGCTAGATCTGGAGTCAGGAAGACCTGAGTTCAGTACAGCCTCAGACACTTACTAGCTGTGTGGCCCTGGGCAAGTCACTTAACCTCTGTTTGCCTCAATTTCCTCAACTGTGAAATGGGGGCCAATAATAGCAACTACCTCCCAAGGTTGTTATGAGGATCAAATAAATGATATTTGTAAAAACAAAATAAAAAACAAAATTTTAAAAGCAGCCTAGTACAGTGCCTAGCACAGAGTAGGTGCCATACAAATGTGTATTCCCATCCTACTTCCCCTTACCTATCTTGGCGATGTCCTTTGTTTCACTGTTTTGCTGGAGTTAATCTGCTCCTTTGTTGATGCTCATATTTTTTGAACTGGATCTTCTTCCCAAATCTCAGACTCCAAGTCCTGGGAAAGATGGGAAAGCCCACAGGGAGGGGAAAGAAATATTTCTTGGGATGGGGGAGGAAGGTATGTCTCTAGGAAGGCATAGTCTACTATTTTCTCCTTTGCCCCCTAGCACCTCCCACCTGAAGGGACCTCTGCGAGCTTGTTGTAGGTAGATAAGGTAAAGATGGACACTTCTTAGCCTCTCCTCTCATCCCTAGATTTTTCCCTGAACCTAGGCGGGCCACTAGCTGTCTGGCTTCCTCGGCCAGGGCTGAATTGCCTTCCCATCCATAGGCCAAGCCAGAACTTAGTGCCTGGAAACCTCTATTTTTGCCAGAGGAATCCCAGGAGCCAAGCTCTTTTTCCCAAGATTCTCACTCTTCTTTCTTTATCTTGCCACCTTCTATAACAGGCCCAGACACTCTGGCTTCTCTTGATGAATAAATTAGATTATCCCTAGTCTGACCTAGGACAGATTTCACTTACTTGAGCAAAAACCACTGGGCATTCACACTAGTTCTGGGTCTTGGCTTCGCTGTCCTCACTTAGAGGTGCCAGGGCTATGCTCACCCGATTCAATTCAATCAATATTTAATCATGGGTGCTGGGAGAAAAAGACAATAGAATCTTATATTTTAAGAACTGTAAAGGACCTTGGAGATAACCTAGGCAATGAGTTAGGCTGGACTGTCCTTGTGTGGTTTTGTGAAGCCTATGGACTCCTAAAGATAATCTTTTTTTCTTCCTTTCTTCTTTCCTTCAGCAATCAGGATTAAGTGACTTGCTCAGGGTCACAGAGCTAGGAAGTACCTAAGGCTATATTTGAATTCAGATCCTCCTGATTCTAGGGCCGTTGCTGTATCTACTGTACCACCTAGCTGTCCCCTAAAGGCTAATGTTTCAAATAAAATACATAGGATCACAAAGGAAACCAATTATATTTATATATGTTATATCTACATGTTTACACATTTAATACCTATTATAATTGTATAATTATGTATTATGCAAAATATATATTACATGTAATTGTATATTCCAACATATATTAAATATTAGATATATATAAATATATTTCAATATAATTGGTTTCCTTTGCAATCTTGTATATTTTTATTTAATTTAATTTTATTGACTGTTTAAAGTAAGATTTTATTTTATTTTGTTTTATTTTTGGAGGCAATGGGGGTTAATTGACTTGTCCAGGGTCACACAGTTAGCTAGTAGTGTCTGAGGCTGGATTTGAACTTAGGCCTTCCTGACTCCTGGGCCAATGCTTTATCCATAGTGCCACCTAGCTGCCCCTTATTTTATTTTTTTATTTATAAATTCTTGTACTCTAGGTTAAGAAGCCATGATTGAATACAATCCAATGCTCTCATTTTAAGATGAGCAAACCAAGTCTGACAGAAGACATGTGACTTATGCTAGGTCACAAGGTTCAGTAGTAGCAGGGTCGGAATCATCTGTTGTGAAATCTAGTTTCTTATAAGCTGTACCTCTCATATCCAGTACGCTGCTTTCTGATTTCTACCTCCTGCTTCTGTATTATTTTCTACCTCTTAATTCAACCTCCTCAGCACCTCTGACATCCTTTTTCTTCTTTGTGCTCACACTATACCCACTCTTGCCTAGACTCTCACTACCTCTTAGCTAACCTATGGAAATAGCTTCCTAACTGCTTTTCCTGCTTCCCATCTCTCTCTCTCTCTCTCTCCTCTCCAGTTAATCTTCTACAGAGCTTCCAAACTGATAGTTTCATAGCGTAGTTCTGACCATGTCTATCCCCGTGCTCAAGAAAATTCAGTGGTTCGTCTAAGATAAAATGAAAACGCCTCTGTTTTGCATTTAAAGCTCTCGACAGTTGGCTTCAAACTATCTTTCCAGATTGATTTCACATTATCTTCCCTCACACACTCTACATTTGAGCCAAACTGGCCATTTTCCTGTTCTCCATAAACAGCATTCCATCCCCTATCTCCATAACATTGCCCAGGCTGCCCTACACAGTTGGAATGCTTGCCCTCCTTCCCTTCTCCTTTGGTAACCCTTAATGTCCTTGGAGGCTTTGTTCTGCTGCCACCTCCTTCAAGAGTTCTGATTCCTCTAGTGATTAGTTGTTAGTGTCCCTCCAAAAGAAACACTCTGTGTTCTCTCTCCTCTCCTTTGCTTTCCTCTCCCCTCCTCTCCTCTCCTTTTTTCTCTTTCTCTGCCTGTCCACATTTGTGTGTGTGTGTATGTGTGTGTGTGTGTGTGTGTGTGTGTGTGTGTGTGTGGCATATACTGATCTTCTCTTAATCTATGAAAATGTTTATAGAACATAAACTTTTTGGGGGTCTGGGACTGCCTTTGCTTTCTTTCTTTCTTTCTTTTTTTTTTTAAATCCCCTCACCCTGGGCAGCGCTGGGAATCTAATAGTCGCTAAATGATTAATGGATGTATGGATGTATATGTAAAAACTTTATAAACTGCCGACACCATTGGAAATGTAAAATGTGGTGCAGTTGCTGCTGCTGCTGTTGCTGAAGATGAAGATGAAAGTGCAAATTCCCCGTTGGTCTCAAGCATGCCATTCTGTCAGGACTTAGTGATCCCTCCTGGGGAGGAAGTGGTGGTTCTGAGTGACGCTGATGCTGTTCCATGGGTGTACACTCACTCTGACACTTCTGCACCCCTAGAATTGGAGCCAATGATGACCGTGGTTCACTGCGAGGTATTTAATCCTCTTTCATTTTGGTGGAAATAACAGGCCAGCTAGATTATTTTCAAAAGCAATAGCTTCAAGATCACATATAAGAGTTTACCGCTTTCATATGTTAACCAGATTTGAGTTGTTCACCTCTCCAAAGTCCATTAAAAGTGATGTATGTTTATTTATTATTTTGCCAGACAGCAAGAATGCAGGCTTTCTTGAACTGTCCCATCAATCACTTCATCCCTGGGTTGGAGTGTTGCTGTGCTGAAGGGCTGAGAGGTGATTTACTAGACCAGAGCATCCAGCTTACCCTCCGGTTTATCTCCTGAAGAGACTGGCGTCTGCTAATCTTGGAAAAGAGCTGGGGGTTCTTTTTTCAGGGAATTACTGTCTCTGCTGGAGACTGAAATAAGAGAAGGACAAACTGCTGGGGGAGGGTTAAAAAAGCTACATTCGAAGCCAAAATGAATTTTGGCCACGAGGAGAATGCCTAGTAGGTCTGTAGTGCTGAGTATGGTGAAATCTACCTTGAGCTTATAGTATGAACTGATCTAGGAAGGCAAGACAGATTCATTCAAAGTAACCCGTCCTACTCAGCCATTTTCTAGGTCTTATTTCTTCTCTTCAAAATAAAGAGGATATCTTATGGTAAGAACACCCAATACAGAAGTGGTGAGGAAGCTACTGTAAGCCAAGACTCAAGCTGAAAATGACTGTCATTGTGTTTCCTGATTCCTCAGTGAGACAGGGCAAGGATGAATAAGGAAACTGAGGCAAAAGAGGAAAGAAATGTCATAAAGCCTAGCCTGAAGAGGTCAGGTGTCCAAAACTAAGCTCATTGCCTTTTTTTCTGACCTATTTGACTATACCTTTGCACTTGCTCTTCTCTGCACCTGGATTGCACACCCATCTCTCTGAGATGGTAAATCTAAAGTAATTAGATTATGCGCACCCATCACTCTTAGAATCCCTGGTATCTTTCAAGCTCAGCTCAAGTGCTACTTTCTGCAAGAAGCATTCCCTGATCCGCCAAGCTCTTAATGCCTTAACCCCCAAAACACCTTATAAATTATGGATATATTATATATACATATGTGAACACAGCACACATATGTATATATGTATATATGTATATACATACATGTGTGTGTATACATAAACTCCTCAAGGTTGAAGGCAGTTTTTACTTTTATCTTTGGATTCCCAACATATGATACAGTGCCTGGCACATAGTAAGTGCTTAATAAATGTTTGTTGATTGATAGGAGCTTTATGTGATCATGGAAAGATCACTGGGAACTCAGGATACTTGGGTATAGAAGTGGCTCTGACAGTCACCACTTATGTGACATTGGGTACATCTCTTAACCTTCCTCATCTTCTTCATCTGTAAGATGAAGGGTAAGGATGGTAAGAAGAAGATGACTGGACTAGTTGATCAGTAATGTCAAATGCCAATTCTAATAGTCTATTCATCTATAACTAAACACCATGAATATGAATTTTAAGAGGATATTTGACATGGATTGGATGGATTACATCCATATTAAATGGATTGTAATGTCTGTGTTCATGATACAGAGAGTATGAGATGGATAACAGTACAATTAGGTGGATTTGTAGTTGATAGAATAACTATATATGAGGAATGTTGGGGCGAGGGAGAGACAGAGACAGAGAAGAGAGAGACAGAAAGAGACACATGAAGGACAGAAAAAGAGACAGAAAGATAGAGGAGAGAGAGAAAAGGGGAGAGAGAGAGAGAAGAGAGAGAGAGAGAGAGAGAGAGAGAGAGAGAGAGAGAGAGAGAGAGAGAGAGAGAGAGAGAATCAAAGTCCACCTAGAAAATGGTTAATTTCATGTCAAGGATTCTCTCCTTGGTACTATCCTATTTAATTTTCCATCATTGAGTTTAGTTTAATGGAAGGTAAAATTTCCTAATAATGAGAGTTGCCCAATATAGGGTGTGTGGCTATAGTAGATAAGGTATTCTTTATCACTGTAAATTTTCAAGCAGAGGCTATATGACCACTCCCATTTAGACATGGCGTGGATTACATGATCTTACTGGTCCTTTCTAATTCTGAAATTTTGGAGTTCTGGATAAAGACATGGAAAGTATTTTTTTACTCCGTTTTCTTATATCATGAGGCCAGTAGGGATAGCTGACGTGTTCGATGATAGAATCAAGATTTTAAAAGGTCTTGATTGTCTAGAATGTCAGCCAAAGGCAACAAGAGATAAATGTAAAGTCTTGCACTTTGATTAAACAAAACGAAACAAATGGCACAGATACTGGGCTGGGGTAGAAAGAAATCCTGGCTAGGCAGTAGTTTATGGGTAAAATGTCTTAAGGTTTTGAGTTGGCTGCAAGATCAGCATGAAGAAATAGTACGGCCTGACTGCCTGATCAAGTTAATACAAGACTGGGCTGAATTAATCACAGTGTACTGAACAAGGGAGTGATAGTGTCATCGCCGTATTCTGTGCTGGTTAGACTAGATTCAGATTCTGCACTTTGAGAAAATTACTTTGGCAGCTAAATGGAGGATGGATGGAGCAGGGAGACTTGAGGCAGGCAGACCCACCAGCAGGCTACTGCAGTAGTCAACACATGGATGATGAGGGCCTGATGCAGCATGGTGGCGGTGTCAGAGGAGAGAAGAGGACATACTCAAGAGATGTTATAAAAATGAAGTTGACAGTTCTTGGCAACAGACTGAATATGGGGGTGAGAGAAAGTGAAGACTTGAGGATGAAACCTGGGTTGCAAACCTGAGGACTGGCTGGATGATGGTGTCCTCAACAGTAATAGGAAAGTTATCTGATTATGCCATATGTGACTATGGCTCAGGAATTGCGCAACAGGAATTCTTGTATCGGGTGGGGGTTTGGACTAAATGTCCTTTGAAACTCTTACATACCACAATTAAATAAGACCAAGTACAAACATCATAAAGCAATCTTTACCCACAGAGCTATCCTCAATGATCTTAATAAAGCAATTGTGTGTTCAATGTAAGTACTGCAGGGGAAAAGGACAAAAGAAAACCACTGTGTTTGTTTACGTTAGAGTCTTGCTGTCAGACCTGGAAAGGAGATGGCTTTGAAGGAGTAGTTGTCTTCAAATATTTAATTTAATATTATTATTTTTTTTGTGAGGTAATTGGGGTTAAGTGACTTGCCCAGAGTCACACAGTATTATGTGTCTAAGGCTGGATTTGAACTCAGGTCCTCCTGACTCCAGAGCCACTTCTCTATCCACTGCACCATCTAGCTGCCTTGTCTTCAAATATTTAAAAGAGATGTCATCTGAAAAAGTGAGAAGGCTCATTCTTTGGAGCATCAGAAGGTAGGACAAGGAAGATTCAGTAAAATAGATTTCAGTTCAGTGGAAGAAATCCCACCAGACACAGCAACAAAGGCTCTCTTGAAGGTGACTGTTCTTGAAGAACCTTTGTAATTGTCAAATATTGCACCCCTAGTCATATTGTCCTTCTTTTTTAATTTTTAAATTTATTTATTTTCAGTTTTCAATATTTACTTCCACAAGATTTTGAGTTCCAAATTTTCACCCCATCTTGCCCCTCCCCCCACCCCAAGATGGCATGCATTCTGAATACCCCTTCCCCTAGTCTGCCCTCCCTTCTATCTCTCCCCCCCTTCTCTTATCCCCTTCCCCTTCTACTTTCCTGTAGGGTGATGTAGATTTCTGTACCCCATTTCCAGTATTTCTTATTTCCCAGTTGCACGTGAAAACCTTTTTTTTAAACATGTGTTTTTAAAACTTTGGGTTCCAAATTTTCTCCCTTCCTCCCCACCCACCCTTATTGAAAAGGCAAGCAACTCAATATAGGTTATACATGTGCAGTTACGCAAAACACTTCCGTAGTGGTCATGTTGTGAAAAACTAACTCTATTTCCCTTAATCCTATTTCGCCCCCCCCATTTATTGTATTCTTTCTTTTGACCCTGTCCCTCCTCAGAAGTGTTTGCTTCTGATTACCCCTTTTCCCAGTCTGCCCTCTTCTCTATCACCCCCCTGCTCTCTTGTCCCCTTCTCCCCCTATTTTCCTGTAGGGTAAGACAGATTTCCATACCCAATTGAGTGTGTATGTTATTCCCTCCTTAAGCCAAATCCTATGAGAATAAGATTCATTCATTCCCTCTCACCTTCCCTTGTTTCTTTTTGGGTTTTTTTTTTTGTGTGAGATAATTTACCCATTCTACCTCTCCCTTTCTCCTTCTCCCAGTATAATCCTCTCTCACCCCTTAATTTTATTCTCCAGATATGACCCCCTTCATCCTAGTCATATTCTTAAGCACTCAGGATGGTATCTTTCTACCAAAGTGAATGGACACAATATCTCATGATGGCCTGATCATGCTATATGTTATGGTGAGGTTGAAACCGGGCCACCACATTTTAGCTTTGATACCTTTACCGATGGGAACATATTTCAGACAATCAATCCAATCAACCAAAAACCTTAAATCAGAATGTGATTGCCTAAGAATCAGTGTTGGGATAGGCCAGGAAATATTACCATGCCTCAAAGATCTCCTATAAATTATCAAACAAATTGAGAAGGAAGAGAATTTAAGAAATTTAAGAATTTAAGAAATTGGAATAAGCATGGAGTCCTAGCTGAATCCTCTTAGAGGAGGGAGGAGAGGCCTTGGTTTCAGCCTTCGCCAGGTCTCCTTCCAACACTACACTGCCCCTTTGACCAGAACATGACTACCGTCTTCAAAGGACCCAAAGACTGTTGAACTTTCCATCAAGGCTGTTGAATTTTCCATCTTCTCATCAGTGTCCTAAATAGTATTACTAGCTCAGCTAGAGACAATGTCTTACATCATTGGGAGTCAAGGACAGACTGGATCAATGACTCTGTAGAGGAGTCCAGTAAAGAGACTAGGCCATGAATAAGCATGGTCTCCTTGAGCATCCCACAAATGGGATAAAAGGACTTCCAGCAAACATGTTACCACTTTGTCACATGAGCTCTCTAAGTCTGAGCCCACCTTTCCCTGGTCTCTGTATGTTCTTAGGAAAAAGTGTCACAGTATTTGTAAGGGGAGTGGAGGATATTTTGCACCAAACTGTTTTTATTGTACTTCCTTTAGTAAGTACCCCTTTCTAAAAGCTACTTAAGGAGAGCTGATTAAGAGATTCTCAATGATAAGATTAGGCAGAAGCACTCCAGTGGGGGCTTCAGACAACGGCATTAGAGAAAGTCAACCCTAGCCACTGCGGGGTTGGCCTGAGGCCCAGAGGAAGAGGCATAGCCAACCTAATTTTGAGAACCTGTCTCAGTGAGGGGGGCATCTATATAAGGATACTTGAGAGTTTATATGGACTACATGTAGAAAAGTAATAGTGGATCTTTATCTCTCTGTGCTACCAAAGGATTAATTAACTAAGCTCTGTAAAGTTTCTTTGAAAATGGAAAGTTCAGTATGATTATGAAGTAATATTTTAATTAGACATTACAACAAAATAAAGTTCTTTTCCATGCTGTAATATTATTATTGAAAATTCTGGAATAACTTGTTGGACTTCTTTTATATCTTACAAGGCTTATATTTTATGGCTGTGAGGTCACATATATGAAATAAACCCTGACTTTCTGACAATTTGACTGTGAAGTACGCCATTATGCTCTAATAGTCTGTCATGGTATTTCTGCTGGCTGGAAAGGTCCTTCCATTCCATCACTGATGATATCATCTGTATTTCTGTTTCACCTGTGTACTTTGCAAAAACAAAATGCCAAACAGATTCTGTGGTTGGGTGGGAGTGGGGAGGAGGGTTCCATTGGGGGAACCAGTTAGCAAAGAAGGAAAGGGGGTTTGTTTGGGGTTTTTTTGAGACTATGTCTTCTTATATCACCCAAGCTGAAAGGTCAGTGGTCACTCATGAGCTAGTCCAGGGGTTGAGAACCTGTGGCCTCGAGGCCACATGTAACCCTCTAGGTCCTCAAGTGCAGCCCTTTGACTGAATCCAAACTTCACAGAACAAATCCTTTCATTAAAGATTTGGAAATTGATTGTCTAGATTATGAAATCATTGAAAAAGAGGAATGAAATGTATTAACTACAAATAATAACTAAAAATGAATAATAACAGATTGTACCTTGTTTATACTCTTAACTTTTTTTCAAAGTCTTCATAAATAGATGAATGAACTTGGCTAAGAGCAGGGTAGAACAGACCTTTGGTTATAAGGGTCAAGTAGAGTGATTGTTGCCAAATTATGAAATACGTTAAATACCTAAATTCTTACACAGTAAATGAAGTGATGATTTGCCCTCTTCTTTCTCTTTCCCTGGGGCATGTGTTGCCCTTTCTGTCATGTATGGTGCCCAACATAGGATAGTTATGCAAGTGATACATAATTGTGCATAAGCCCATCTGATAAAATTCAGATAGGCAGCTTCAGGCTGAATCTAACCACAACTTTCATCTTCCCTCACTTCTACAAATCTGTACCCTGTGTGTGCTCCGGGGCACCCCATCACCATCCCAGACTGACAAAGCCATCCATTTATACTCCAACAGGAAAGACCCAGAATCAAGCACCTCTGATTCTTCCTAGCCTGACCTTACTCTCTCCTTTGAATTTGCCCTATTACCTTCACCATGCTTTATAATACCAACAGATATGGGCAAAGTCCACTCCCCATAGAGTGACCCCTTCTCACAATAGGGCTGCCCCATACAACCTTAGCAGCTGTGCAAGTATAAGTAACAGCCATTCCCTCAAGCTGTTATCCTGGCTGCTCTGTGTCCCAGGGGAACCCTGCCCCCATACCATACAAAGTAGCCCAATCTCTTCTGCCTCCACACTCTGTGGTCCCTCTTATTCTCTTGCCTTAGCCTACAGACTGTCAGAATCTATGGAAAATTTACATGAGGGCAACAGAAGCTGATTCCTACAGTGGCATCAAGACAAGCAGTCTCCGTGCATTGTTACCACAAACTTCAGAGCTGGGCTAAAATCTGGGGGAAGACGGTTTGAGGTAGAAAATGGTGGCGAGTGTGAGCTCGGTGAAAACTATGATTCCACAAAAACCTCAAAATAGAACTCTGCTTCAGAGTCTGCTATATTTTTACAAATGTGTACAAATTTGAATGTTCATTTTATAAGACTGAACATGTCTGTATTTTCTCCCCATAAAAGCTATAATCTCAGTGCAATCTTATCCAGTCCTCCTAGCTGAAAAGATGGAAATGATCAGGATATCATGCACTGAACATTGTCCCTCCTGTCCCATAAGCCCTGTGTTAAAAACAGTATCTACGTGCACTTATTAAAAGCTGGCACATCCATTTTTCATCTTTTCTCCTGAAACCACAAAGGAATAAAACACAGACCATGTTGAGGCATGAGGGTTTTTAACCATTAAAACAATCCGCAAGAGGGCCAGAGAATAGCCTACAAAGGATCCCTTTTTTTTTTTTTAACAAATGTCCAAACCACCAACTTGTAATCATGTCTTTACTTTGGGAATTCTGAAATTCTGGGTAAAAATGTTCCTTAAATTTATAATATGGGTGTCTGCATTACATAGACAGCTGCTAATTATTTGAGGGTTGGTTATCCTGTTTTCAGATTATCTCTAGGCTTGGCTTCTCCTTCCCTTTCCTGGCCCTGACTTGAATCCTTTCACTACTCATTAGCACCTAGCATTAGCACGGGAGAGAAGAGTAAGTGAAACCTAGACCAGGGGATGGAACTGTTTGTTAGCAACTTGGATAAAATGTGCAGTAGAAGAAGTGGTTGATACCATTGACCATTAGCTTAGCATTCAAGGTCTTTCATAATCTGGATCCAAGCTACTTTTTCATTTATCATCATCATCATCATCATCATGGTTGTTGTCAGTGTTGTTGCTACTGTTGTTATTTTTATTCATCTATGCTATCTCTACTCTCTGGCAGGGGAGGAAACTGAAGATAGATTATAGGATATGTGGTGGAAATTGTAGGATTCAATTTAATGAATCTTTACTAAGCTAATGCTACTTATCAAGTGCATAACTATTCTCAAGGCATTGTACCAGGAGTTATGGATGCAAAGACAAAACAAAAAGTTTAAAATTTAATGGTGAGGAATACAATACACATGTAGCTTCACAAGTACAAGATGGGGGAGGCATGGTGAGGCAGTTGTTCTGAAAGAGATCTAGGAGTTTTAGTGGACTGCAAACACCATATATATTTCCAGAAAGTGATATGGCAGCCCAAGAAGCTAATGCAATCTCCAGCTGCATTAAGAGAGGCATAGTTTCAGGTACAGGGAGATGATGGTAGTACAATATTCTGCCCTCATCAGACCTTATGCGTATTATGTTCAGTTCTGGGCACTACACATAATTAAAGAACAGTGAGAAGATGGAGAGGGTCCAGAGAAGGGCAACGAGGATAGTGAAGGGCCTATGTTATACAAGAATCAATTGAAGGAAATGGATATATTTAGATTGAAGAAGACTCAAGGGAATATAAAAGATGTTTTCAAGTATTTGAAGGGTCTTCCAATAGAGGAGGGATGAGACTTATTCTGTTTGGTCCCAAAGACAGAACTAGAACAACAGATGGGTGCTGCAGAGAAGGTTCTACATGTCAGGGGAAAAACATCATAACAAGTAGAACTTTCTAGAAGTAAAATGGGCTGCATCGAGAGGTAGTGGGATCCCCTTGTTTGGAGGTCATCCAGCAGAGTCCCGAGGCCCACTCACTGGGTATGCTATGATGGCGATTTCTTTGTGAATGAGTTCGACGTGAGGGCTGCTGACGTCCCTTACAGTTCTCAAATTCTGTGATTCTGGGGAAGTCCAAGGAAGACTGTGGTAGGGACAAGGGACTCAGAGAAATGCTCTACGAAAATCTGAAGAACCAAAGATGATGCACAGGTGGAATCAGGGCCAGATTCAAAGAGCACATGACACCTGAGCTAGACCTGGAGGGAAAATACGAATTTCAACAAGTGTCAGATGAGAAGAGGGTATGTTTTACAGGAATGAGGGAAGGTCTTTGCAAAGGCTTACGGGCAGGAAGGGTCGGAACATGACTGGGCAATAGTCATCCAATTTGGCTGCATGTTACTGTATGTGGAGGCTCATAAGTACAATAGTATTGGAAAGGTAGATTGGAGTTGGGTTGTGAAGGGCCTCAAATGGCAAGCTGATTAATTTATATTTTGTCCTAAAGCTCCAAGGGAGCCACTGAGAAAGCCTCTGACCTGAAGCTTTGAGTTCTGCATTAGGAAGGTTATTTTGTGAATTAGTTAGGGATGGATTAAAGAGAGGAATAGCCTGGAAGCAAGGAGACCAATTAGGAAGCTATTTCAATAGTATATTCAAGAAGTGAGAGGGTTCCTAATAGTTAAATGGTTAAAGGATAGAAACAGTTTTGAAAAGAAGAAAAGCAAATAATCAACAACTGTACGAAAGATTTCTTCAAATCAGCAATATAATCAGAGAAATGCAAATTAAAACTACTCCTAATTTTCACCTTATACTGGCAAGGAGATAAAAGAGAATAGGTCAATATTGGGGGTGGGGCTATGAGGAGAAATCACACTAATTACATTATTGCTGGGACTGTGAATTAGTTCACCAGTTTGGAAATCAATTGCCTATTACAGTACAACTGAGAAATTTTTTGGGGGGAGGGGTTTAGATAGTTTTTTCTTTTCATTTTTACAATATTTGAAATGTCTGTAAAGTCAGATAGACTATGTATACATAACCCAAACATTGTAATGATGAATAATTTCTCACAAATTCATAAAAGTAACAAGTTTAAACATGTAAAAATTTATATTCAATATAATTACAATATCTCACATTTAGAAACTGTTTAAACATGTAAAAATTTATATTCAATATAATTACAATATCTCATATTTAGAAACTTTCAAACAGTAAAATAAATAAAATATTCATATACATATCAGTACTGACAGAGAGATCTACCTGTCTCTGATGTAATTTCTAAATATCACAGCCTGGATTCTTTAAAGTATCACCTTTCAATAAATAATAATGTGCCGTCATTAAAATGTCACTTTGATCACAGTACTCGGAGATCAATGGCAAAAGAAGAAAAGTCCCATATATATCAAAATATTCAGAGCATCATGTATGATGGCAGCCAAAAATTTTGAAACAAAGAGTGTTTATTGATTGGGGAATTGTCATCACCATCAAGCATGTATAAAGCAGCTACCATGTGAAGATCCTGTGCCGAGCCCCGGGGACGTAAAGAAAGGCAAAAACACAATCCCTGCCATTCTTATGGGGAAGACAACATGCAAACAACTATGTAACATACAAGATGTATGTGGTCTTTCATGGGAGATAATCTCAGAGGGAAGTCACTGGCAAGAGAGCCAGGACAAACCTTTTTCAGAAGGTGGGATTGGTGCTGAGTCTTGGAGGAAGAAGAAAACCCAGGAGACAGGTCAGTGGAGGGAGCATTCCAGGCATGGGATCAGCCAGTGAAAAAGCCCAGAATTAGTAGATGGAATATTGTGTTCAAGTAACTGGGAGAAGACTAGTTCACTGAATGGTAGAGTATATAGAGGGGAGACAAATGTGAGAAAAAAATTAAAATGTAGGAATGGTCCAGATTTTATATTTATTCTAATAAATAGAGAGCTACTTTATTTATTAAGTAGGAGAGGTGATATGGTTGTGTCTGTGCTTTAGGAAGGAATGGGATAACAATTCACATTTCTGTAATGCTTTTAAGTTTGCGCATTTCACTTTACACAACAGCCCCTTGAGGTGCGTGGGTGGAATATTACCGTGGGACCTTAGATGAGTCAGTTAACCTCTCTTGACCTAAGTGTCCTCACTTGTAAAATAAGAGAGTTGGACCTCGGTCTCTGAGGTCCCAGTCAGCTCTAAATCTGTGATTCTGTATTCCTAGGAGGAAATTGAAATGGAGAGAAGTTGGTTGGCTTACCCAGGATCAGGGCTGGGATCTCAGCAGTCATTGACTCATAATAATGGCTAACGTTTATATGGCACTTTAAAGTTTGCAAAATACTTTAGACATAGTATCTCGTTTATCCCAACAACAACCCTGCCCTCTTTTGAGGAAACTGAGGTATGGAGAGTTTTAGTAACCTGTCCAGAGTTGCATAGCTAGTAAAGTGTCTGAAGCTGGATTTGAACTCATGTCTTCTTGACTCCAAATCTAACACTTTATGGACTGCAACCTTATTCTGACTCAGGAGCCTGTCATAAGGACCCTATCAACCAAATGCATTGAATTCTAACTCAACACAAAATACCCAGCTACCTACCAGGTGAGCAGTGAGGACTCACTCCAGCAGTTTGCACGGTAGATGCAGGGGTGGACATTAATTGTGCGGGAAGCAAGTAAGGAGTTGAGCTTCTTCCAGTTAATAAGTAACAAGCAGTTGTAATGTAAAAACAAAACAAAGCCAAAAAAATCCTAACTTCATTATTGAAAGACCTGAATTCCAATCCTGGCTCTGCTACTTATTAGCAATATGACTAGACAAATCCTTGACCTCTCAGGGCCTTTCATTTTCCATCTAGAAAATGAGGATAATGCTATCCACTTCTGAGTATTGTTGTGGGATGGAAATGAGATGATGTACAAAATGCATTTTGTGAATCTTTATTTTTGTTCAGTTGTGACCAACTCTTTGTAAACTCATTTGGGGTTTTCTTGGCAGAGATACTGGAGCAGTTTGCCATTTCCTTCCCCAGCTCATTTCGCAGATGAGGAAACTGAGGCAAACAGGGTTAAATGACTTGCCCAGGGTCACAGAGCTAGTAAGTGTCTGAGGCCAGATTTGAAGTCAGGAAGACGAGTCTTCCCGATTCCAGGCCCAGCATTTTATCCACTGTGTTATCTATCTGCCTCATTTTAGGAACTATAAAGCATTATGTCAATGTGAGCTATTACTCTAATTAAGTAGAATAGGAGCAGAAAATTTTTCCCAAGACACTTACTAGCTCTGCTATCATGGACTCAGTTTTCTCATCCATAAAATTGGGACAGTTATTGCTATAGTACCTCTGTCATGGAGTTGTTGCAAGACTTAAGAGGGATAATGCATGTTAAAATACCATGTTGTTGTATCATTTCAGTTATGTCCGACTCTTTGTGGCCCCCATTTGGGGTTTTCTTGGCAAAGAGATGGGAGTGGTTTGCCATTTCCTTCTCCAGCTCGTTTTACAGATGAAGAAACTGAGGCACACAGGGTTGTGGCTTGCCCAGGGTCACACAGCTAGTAAGCATCTGTGACTGGATTTAAACTCAGGAAGATGAATCTTCTTGATTCCAAGCCCAGAGCTCTATCCACTGTACTGCCTAGCTGCCCTATTAAAGTGCATGGCAAAACTTAAAAGGGCTATATAAATGTCAGTTATTATTAACACTATTGATCATGATACTAGAGAGAAAATTTTAACTTTTGCAGTACATAAGATCATAAATGGGATAGAATGCAGCTAGAAGGCATCAAGGTAATCTAAATCCTGTAGGTATGGTGTAGCCCGTACTTTATTTTGAGAGGAGAATTTCCCTCTGGAAATATTCATTTCCTTGGCCTTTGCCAGTTCAAAGAGCCTGGCTTTCTCATTCATTCTGGCTGTTTTGCCTGTCCTGGATTCAGCTTTGTTCCTGGCTTTCTCTCTGTTTGTTGCTTTAGGTCTTAGGATTACAGTTTCTTAATTTACACATTTTCCTTCCCTGTATTTTGGCCTTTTCTTATATTTTGGAAATGTATTCCTTAGGCCAATATCTCCAAAATGTCTTGGCACTCTGACAATTTGAAAACAAAATCCCTCCAAACTGCCCCCCACCTGAAACTCACTGTTGGTGTAAAGCCACAGTGAACGTTCTTTCTTCCCATAAACAGCAACAGAACACGTGGGGTCCTGCAGGCCTGTGCAGATCTTTGGGAAGATGAGGCTCATTGAGACACTTCAGGACAGATGGGCGAAGTGAGCCTTGGCCTTAAAGCCTAGGTTAAAAAAGTCTCATTGTACCTTTAGCCTGAATTAAACAATTTAGTCTACGAGGCAGAAATACTCTCTAGTCCTACATTTGACAGCACAGAACAGATGCACATCCCAAGTCCTGCTATTTTTATGCACTTTGGTATAACCTTTGTTGACTCACTGGAAAAAAAAAAGTTAACTCTTTATTGGGAGGATGAGAAAAGCTGGTTGAAGGAAAGTAATGAATTAAAGAATAACCTCAAACAACCAAACTGTTCCTTGTCCCTATGTAGAGATAGATTGCGTGGCTGTTCTTCACTTGGTGTGATAATAAGGGATATGAAAACAATTCCCTGGCCCAAATTATCAACAGCCCCAAAATGACATGCCAGGAGATCTATTGTTGTAGATATCATTTGGTTAAAATGCAAATGTCTTCCTACCTGTGAACCTGGTTATCTGATTAAATATTACCAGCCACCTTGCCCCTAGAAGTATATCCTTTCTACCCTATTTCTCCAGTTCTGGAATCATGATCAAATCAAGCATGCCATTTTTCCTGAAAGGGGTGGGTGTGTCAGTTTATTCCTCTGTGACCCCATTCATCATCCCTGTAACTTTCTAGATCAAAGAACTCCTCCTTGAACACCTCTCCCCTATTTGTGTTATCTCTCATATTAGAATGTCAACTCTGTATTTTTATCTCCAGAGCTTAATGCAACGGTTGGCATATAGTACATACCGAAGTGCTTTTTCATTCATTCAATCATGCATCCATTCAAATATCTGCTGAATATGTTGGCTTAATTTAATTTAGCCAGTCTCCAAGATCAGAATCCCAGGGAAAAGAATCAATGGGCAGGTTAGTTTTGATTATGGGGAAAGAATCGGAGTCAAAATATCAGGAGAATACGGCATAGGTAAGACATCCCAGTGGAGATTTGGAGTAGCATGTCACCACTTTCAGGGCATTGAGTGACAGGGTAGTGCCAAAAGAGGATGTAAGAGTGAGACAAGAAAGTGAAAGGGACACCATAGACAAATAGTTTTAAAATTTGTCCATTTTCTGCTATTCCCAACCTTGTTATTCTCTAGCATGGCCTATTTCCTATTCGTCTGTCCAAGTACTTTTCTTTCCCTTCATTCTCCATTGACCACTTAACCCGTATGGTTCTGCTTGCCACTGCAAAAAACAAACAGAATATGCCCTTTTCTCTCCCTCCACATCCTCCCTGCATCCCACTACTGTTTAACAAATAGGGTTCTTATAAAAAAAATTTGCTTATATTTTCATGGAAAAATATTTGTAACATTTTGTTTAATTTTTTTTAACACGAAAAGACAAGAATGGAGCATTGTCTCAATCCTTTCCTGGCTATACATACTTTTCAAATCTTAGGCTATATGTGTCAGATTGGTAAAAGTCATTGCTTCTCACAACCTCTAGACAGTTAATTATTTTTATAGTACTGAATGCTCCATGTGATCCAGAGGGGAAAATTGTCTCCATTTTCATGGACTTATTATATTCTAGGAGATGGATATACACTATTTGATTCAATAGTATGATATTTCCCTATTAGGAAGAAAACAAAAATGAGATGAAGCATCCCATTGTTTAAGAAAACAATGAAAGCCCACAGAATATTATAGCAGACACTATGTCCCCCTATGTCAGACTTGTCAAACACTTGGTTGTGTGAAACCCACAACACTCCTCAGTGCAGCCAAACCAAATTTAAATTCAATTGGGAAATATTTAATGAGGTAAAAATGCAATAAAACAGATAAAACTAAGTTTAAAAACTAAGTCAATATGTAGCCTGCAGGGAGTCTTATATATGGATTAGTGGCTTCTACTTGTATTTGAGTTTGACACCATTGCCCTACATAGTTAAATTATAGTTATTGTTTTTGAATATCATTTAATGTGTGGTTTAAAAAATAATTGCTTTATTAGTTTTTTTTAAAAATATTGCTATTCCATCCTGGTGACACCCCCTTTCATTCTGACCCTTCAACCGTTCCTTGTTTTTATTTTATTTTATTTTTAATTTATGGAATAAAACAAGCATTTCCACAACATAGTACAATAAAAAAGATGATTGCACATGAAACTGGAAATCTATGATGTACAACTTGCTATTTCTTTCAAATATACAACAAAATTATCATGTAAATTTATTTTTTCTCTCCCCTCCCTCCTACCCCTGCCCTAGAGATGGCTACCCTTAGACACACATAGGTATACATACATATATAAATATGTGTGTGTATGTATATATATGTATATGTATATGTATATACACACACACACATTTCTGTAAAATTATTCTATACCTACTTCTATTTATCTGTTCTTTCTTTGGATGTAGATAGGATCTTTCTTCATATGTCCTTTATAGTTGATTTGGGTATTTATAATAATCAAAATAACTTGTTCATTCAAAGTCATTCTTAAAACAATATTGCTGTTACTGTATACAATGTTCTCTTGGTTTTTCTCATTTCATTCTTTATTCTTTTGTGCAAGTCTTTCCATGTTTTTCTAAAATCATGGAGCTCATCATTTCTTACAGCACACTAGTATTCCATCACAATCATATACTACATCTTGTTCAGCCATTCCCATTTGATGGATGTCCCTGCAATTTCCAGTTCTTTGCCACCACAATGAGAGCTGCTGCAAACATTTTAGCACATATAGGTTCTTTTCCTTTTTCCGTAATTATCTTTGGAAATAGACCTAGTAGTGATATTGCAGGCCAAAGGGTATAGGTAGTTTAATAACTCTTTGGGCATAAATCCAGATTGCTCTCCGAAATGGTTGGATTCAACTCTTCCTTGTAACAAAGAAGTACAGTTCAGTAGAGCAAACCAAAACATTGGCCAGGTGTGACAACGTATGTATGCATCATTCTTCACCCGTAATCCTAGACTTCCTCCTGAGGGGAGTGTGGTATGCTTCACTGACAGTCCTTGGAAGTCATAGGTGGTCATTGTTCTGACCAAAGATTTTATGCCTGAATGTATGTGTCTATATATGAGTATGATTATAGATATCTAAGTATATGCATGTGTATGTAAGCATATGTATGTGCATGTATATGTATGTATATCTTTGTATGTGTGTATATATTTGCATATATAACACATACATGCATATACATATACATATATATATATATATATATATATATATATATATATATATATATATATATATATATATCTGCTACTTATATATAAGGCTACTTAATTGTAGCCTTCAGGGGTGGGGGGGGAGGAAGAGGGGAAAATGAACAAAGTAAAAAGTGCACAGCAGAGAACAAAAGAAAACCTACGAGGAAGCAAAGAAAAGATGGACATCTCTGAACACAATGCGTAGTATTTATTATATAGGTTTTCTTGAAATGGAAATTTATTGCTGTATATTATGAATCTTCTCTTACATCATGCTACGGACATGGCAATGCTTTTTTTCTAATTTTGTATTTAAGTTTTAATATTTAAGTTTACAATATGTTTCTTTTTCTTTTCTTATTATGTGTTTAAGTTTAAAATTAAAACAAAAAAAAAGTTTTCTGCCTTTCAATGCTATTTTCCTTTACACAGTTAAGTTTATATAAATTGTTCTATTTCTGCTTGCTTCCTTCTCACTGAATGCTTTGTTAAATCTAATTTGTTGACAAAGATCCCACCAAATTAAATAACAATACTTTCTCCTCACTCCTCAAGAGAGGAGTCTTCTAAGAGGAATCCCCATGTTGAGGATTTTTTTTTCTGGTATGACAAAATTTTGCTCTTGCTATATTGTTTCTAAATAGTTACACCCTTTTGCCTGAGTTCTAACTTTTAAAAATTTTATGCTTTCTTTTTTGTTATGCACAAAATAATCAAAGGGTAGTTAAATGGTGCAATGAATAGAGTGCTGGGCCTGGGATCAGGAAGACTCATCTTCCTGAGTTCAAATCTGGCCTCAGATGCTTACTAGCTGTGTGATCCTGGGCAAGTCACTTAGCCTCTTTTGCTTTAGTTTCCTCTTCTATAAAATGAAATGGAGAAGGAAATGGCAAACCCCTCCAGTATCTTTGCCAAGAAAACCCCAAAAGGGGTCACAGGGAGTCAGACACAACTAAAATGACTGAATAGCAACAACAACAAATGATCAAAAGTGAACGTTACAATATATACACGTATAAGAACTGCATATGAAAGCATGAAATTCTTTTCACTACATCTTTTTTTAAGTATACATTTAACAAGGTAGTAATTGTACTCTTGGGTACCTTTCTGAACTTATTTTTGTTTTCATTTTTGTGTACTTTGATGTTTTATTGAAGCCCTTTTTTTTCTTGCATCTCAATCATCAGCTACTTAATCTTGTTCCATGCCCTCTGTTACAACAAATAAATATAATATAAGCATATATATATATATATATGAAGTAAGCAAAAATATGCAAAATCTATAAATATAAGCAAGTATATATGGAAAATAGTTCAACATATGGTCCAAATAATTATTGATTGACTGATCGATCAGCATTCTGTAGTTTTTCCAATTGTTTTCCTTCATATTGTCATAATCTTTGTATAAATTGTCTTCTTGGTTCTTCTCATTTTATTCTGCTTCTGTTAATAAAAATTGTCCTAGGTTTTTCAGAAGTCATCATTTCTTATGGAATCATAATGTATTTATATACTTGAATTTGTTTAATCAGTACCCAAATCTATAGACACCAACTTTGTTTCCAATGCTGTTCTACTACAAGAGTCCTGCTATAGATATATTTGTATTTATTAGTCCTTTCCATATTTTTTATGGGTGCGGCAATAATGGATAACAATGTATGTACAGTTTAGTGACTTTTGGGGCAGAGACCACATCATTTTCCAGAATGGTTAGCTCAATCCATAGCTCCACAAATAGTGACCATAATTGTCTTAGAGTTCTTTAATACCTACTATTTTTGTCTTTGGTCATCTTTGCTAATTTGATGGGTATGAGGTGGAATCTTAGGGTGAGGTATTTTTTTTTGGAGGCAGTTAAAGTTAAGTGACTTGCCCAAGGTCACACAGCTAGTACATGTCTGAGGTCAAATTTGAACTCAGGTCTTCTTGACTCCAGGTCCAGCACTCTATCTACCATGCCACCTAACTACCCCTTTGGGATTGTTTTAACGTTCATTTTTTTATTATTAGTAATTTGGAGCTTTTAAAAAATTGTTCTGACAGAGTCTTCACACATTCTTGGCATCTGCTTTCTTCAGCTGTAAAGCAACAAAAGCAAAAATTAAGGACTTTGACATCATTTAGGTCTTCTAAACACCTATAATAACAATAACATTAATAACAATTTACATTTATATAGCATTTTAAGGTTTGAAAAGTACTTCACAAGAATCTCATTTTATCCTCACAACTCTAGAAGGTAGGTGCTATTTTTATCCCCATTTGACAGATGAGGAAACTGAGGTAGAAGTTTAGTGACTTGCCCAGGGTCACACAGTGTCCAAAGCTAAATTTGAACTCAGGTCTTCCTGACTCCAGATCTAGCACAATATCCACCGCATCATCTAGTTGCCTTTAAAAAGGTCTTCCAAAAACATTTGCATTCCTTTTGGCCTCCTTCCTCTCCCTACTACCCCTCAAAACAAAAATTACTGAAGTCACTGAATGAAAAGTACAGCTTTCAGTGAGCCCCCAGTGAAAGAGAATAGACATTTTCAATAACAAAATGATCCTATAATATATGAGCCCAGAGTCTACCTGAAAGACTTTCAAATGATCAACAGAAGTCCTCAGACACACGTTGTGGTCTTTTAAAGGGATTGTCTAGTGGGATTATTACCTGGTGACTTGACCTGTTTGGTCATTTTGCCAAGTTCTATGAGCTGAATCATTTCTGCATTTTGATTGGTCAGTCTGTCCCCAGGTCATCATATAAAGTAGGTTCATAGGGTTTAGAGTTGCAGTAGACCTTAGGGCAGCTGATGGATAGAGTGCTGGGCCTGAAGTCATGAAGACTCATCTTCCTGAGTTCAAATCTGGCTGTGTGACCAAGTGGGCAAGTCACTTAATGCTGTTTGCCTCAGTTTCCTCATCTGTAAAATAAGCTGGAGAAGGAAATGGCAAACCACTTCAATATCTCTGCCAAGAAAACCCCAAACGGGGTCACGAAGAGTCAGACAAGACTGAAAAGCAAGAACAAGCCTTAGAGATCATGAAGAGACAATGGCCTGGAGAGGAGTTTTTGGGGTGTGCATTTTGGGGAGGAACATTTGGGGTGTGTCTGGGGGGCGGGGAGGATTGTCCAAGGTCAAACAGGTTACAGTATCTTAGGATCTGAGATTTAGAGTAGGAAGGCACTAGTCCAATCCTCTTCTTTGATAGATGAAGACACTGAGTTCCAAAGAAGGAAGGGGATGGCCAAACTCACATAGATAGGCCGTTGCAGAGCCTGGTCCTCTGACCCCAAATACAGTGCTCTTTCCACTGGTCAGTCAGTCAGTCAGTCAATAAATATTTAGTAAGTACCTATTCTGTGCCAGGCACTGTGCTAAGTACTGGAAATACAAATACCAAAAAGAAAGCCAGCCCCTTTCCCTCAAGGAGCTTTAGTTGGAGGGGAAAGACAACACACAAAAGGAAACTGAAAGGTGGGGAGGAAAGATTCTTGTTGAAGGGGTATGATGGAAGAGTCCAAAGGAGCACAGCTGGGTGGGAAATAAATGACTGGCCGACTTGGACATCCTCTTTAAATAGAGTTTCTGGGGGGAGTTTTCCACTCCACCCTCCTTTCAGAGGGGCCCCAGGGACAGAGGACTGATATGATCTTGCAGGACAGTGAGGTTTCCGGGCTCATGATGGAGGAATCCAAAGGGATGCAGGCATGTGGGAAATGGAATCTCCAGTTTCCCTGGGGTACAAGACTCAGCCAAATAGGATTTCAAAGTGGTATAAGTTATCAGAGGCCAGGTTAGACCCTGAGTTCTCTGACTCCAAGATCTGGAACTCCTTCTACTGTTATACAAGGGGTTTAGGCCTGCTAGTTCCCTTGCTTAGAGCAAGGTGCCATTGACCCCCATGGATCTAAGCATCGTTCTGTCCTCTGTGATAGATACAAGGAAACCCAAGACAAGCCTTTTACAATCCAATTGCACAGACAAGATGCATAAAAATACATGCGAAGTTCAAAAATGCAAAAAGTAACCTACACTATAGTAGCACTTTATTGATCGCTTAATGAACAGCACAGACAACAAAGTGTTAATTTTTTGAAGCTTCGTATCCAACATTGAGCTGATGGTATACATACTGATTATGGTTGGGGAAGAAAACTAGAGAAAATTATAGGGTTTAAAATACCCATGTTGGGGAATCTTCTTGACCTGTACAGTGCCTCTTGGGTGCTTCAGTCCCTCATTTTCTTCCCTTCCCTGGTATTATGAAAGAGCTTCAAAGTAAGTCTCATTTGCAGTAAAGAATTCCATAGACAACAAAAGACTGAAGGGATGGGGAATGGGAAGAGGAAATTGTGGTTTTGAGTGGCATAAGAAGGTATGAAGAAAGGAGAATTTGAACTGGGACTTGAAGGAGAGGTAGGATTCCAATGGACAGGGAGGATGGGAAGAGGCCTCGCGTGGAGAAATGGGATGGCAAAAGAAAGAGAGGATGTGTCCAAGTCCCAACCCCGCTCCCCTCTGTACAATCTAAAAAACACTTTATGCACATTATTTTCACCTGACTTTCATATAAAGTCTCTGATGTAGATACTAGAGCAGTGGTGGGAAACCTTCCTTTTTTTTTTTTTTTTTTTTTTTTTTACAGTTGGGAGAAGTGAGATTCAGAAACATTAGGTAAGTCGCCTTTGATGACCCAGCATCAGAAGCAGGGCTGGAATCCAGGTCTCTACTGACTCTTGATCCTTTACACTTTCCATCATGACACAATACTTTCAATAAAGGAGAGGGAGAATAAGTAAGGAAAAATAGGATAAAAAATTATTAGAGATCAAATCTTCAGATTATTCAGTTAGCTTTATTTTATACAGAGGGGAGGGGAAAGCCTGTGTCAATCCATCAATTAATTATCCATTTGTTAGGTATATCCTATGTGCCAGAAACAGTACTGCAGGAGTTATTGACAAAACCGAAGTGAGACTGGGCTTTTATTCATCATATATTTATGCCCTTTATATTGGTCATTTACCTCACAAATGCAGACAGTGGATCACAAGAGGAACCAGAGAAAGTGTTGCTATTAGTAGCAAAAGAATTCAGACTCGGAGCAGAACTGAATGAAATTGTTGAAAATTCTACTTACTGGGTCAGAAAATCACTTTGAATATAGCAAGACAACATGACTTAGGGTGGCTAGAAGGAAAATGAATAAGTGCCTGCAAATGCAGACCTCCTTTCTCTATTAAAGGACTTTCCCCTCTCCTTTTAATAACTGTATCTGAGACTCCCATTTTGACCTGTAGGCCCCCTGCCTAACCTTCTCCTTAAATGGTATCCTTTATCCCATGGATGATCTTCCTTTGATGTGGTTGACTGACTTTGTCCTTTACCTAGAAAAAGCAATGGATTAAAAATCGCAGAACCTGGTTCTAATAACAATAATAACTAACATTTATATAACCCCTACTATGGGCCAGGCACTGCACTGAGTGATTTACAATTACTGTCTCATTTGGTTTTCACAACTCTGGGAGTAGGTATTCTTCTTAATCCCCATTGTACAGATGAGAAAACTGAGGAACTTGAGGTGACTTGGCCAGAGTCACAGAGCTAGTAAGTGTTTGAGGCTAGATTTAAGCTCAGGTCTTCCTCGCTCCAGGCACCACATAGCTGCCCTAATCCTGCTTTTTTTTTTCTTATTAGCTTTATGATCATTAGCAAGTAATTTATCTTCCTACTTTGAAAAGCATTGTGGTACCTTGCTGAATTTGGCATTGAAGGAAATGGATTCAAATCCCACTTAAGTCACTTAAAATGTTTATGAGCATAGGAAAGTCACTTAACTTGTCTGGCTGTCAGATTCCTCATCTGAAAAGTGAGGGGAATTGAACTGAATGACCTCTCAGGTCCTGTCCAGCTCTAACCCATCAATCTTCTGATTCCCTGTAACATAAGAGAGGTAGAGCAGAACATCTCTATTGTCCTTGCCATCTTTAAACCTTTGACAACTTTCTTTTCTTCATTTCTGAAGCTATCTTGTTGCACCCTTTCTGCACTGTATCTTTCAAACAATGGCTCAGTTATTCTCAGTGCAAAACCAGGGAAGGTGCTAAGTTCCCATCACTAGAGCTGTTTAAGAAGATGACCTCTAGCATATGACTAGTATATGACTTTATGACCACTAGTAAGGAATTCCTGACCAGGTGGGCTCTCTCCCGTGGCCTTTGATGTACTTTCCAATTCTTAGGTACCATGATTCTCTGGTGAAGCAAAGGGAGATGTGATTTCATATCCACGTCCAAATGAGCTGCTATCTTTCCTTAACATTTGTATGTGTCTCTGTTTACAACTATTTATTGAAAGTGTCTCCATCTCAGAATCCCCCTTTTTCACAATGTCAAAGGACTTCCATTGGCCGAAGTAGCACACCATTCCATTATGCATTTATTAAACACCAACTGTATGTAATACTCTGAACTGGAGTAATGGTGCTACTATATAGGACAAGTGAAAATCTGTAAGACAGAATCTCAAAGCACACTGGGGTTTAGTTTTTGCAACTACGTCCTGGTCTAATCTCTTATCCAATTTGCTACTTAGACTCCCATAGTCCCTTATCAACATTCTAGCTTTCCGTATGACTTCTCTGGGCTGAGTATCTGTGTTTTCGATTACTTCACCCCAGGTGAATTTCCTGTCATTGTTCAAGACTACATCTTATTTTGTCATTTCCTGCCCACGTTGCTAGTCCCCTTTCCATCCCCTTGGTGCAATTTCTTAATTGTCACTGGTGTTCTGAAATAGTTCCCAGATGGTATCTCTATCTGGTGTGATCTGTAAATCTAATTATAGGACTCAGTCTCTTTAGGCTTTATTTTTTTTTTCATTCATTAACCACATATTTATTGAGTGTCTACTATATGCAATGTACTGTTTGAGAAACAAAGATGTACAGAACAGGGTCCAATAACCTCTAGTCACTTAGGGACAATGATTCTTGCTTAATCACAATATTTAACGTTTAACTCCTCCCTGGCCCTGAGAAGAGCACTCTCTCTAATTTTTTCTCTAACAATGGTTGTTTCCATTGACTGCAGCTGATTCCCTGACTCTATATCCATATAGGTAGGTAGGAACACTCTAAACCTTTTTGGGGAAAGAAAAAGTATAAAGAATCCTGAAGAAAGTCTGTTAGGTCAGTGCTCTGCTAATTCTCCTGCCTCTAGCTTTACTTTGACATCTTCTCCCCAAGTCAGTATACTAGGAGTTCATTTTTACTTTTATAGGCTCTGCACATGGCTCTGTGGACAGATATTTTTATTAAACTATAATGTCTCTTTTTACAGGCTCACATCTATCTATCCATCCATCCATCCACCCATCCATACATCCATCCATCTATCCATTGATCTTTCTATCCATCTATTCAAAAGCAAACTTTTATTAATCATTTCTTATATGTACAGTGAGTCTCTTAGGACACCAAGATATATAATTTTCTTTCTTTTCTTTCTGATTTAAGGAATAAAACAAGCATTTCCATAACATAGTATAATAAAAAGATGATTGCCCATGAAACTGCAAATCTATTATGTACAATTTGCTATTTCTTTTATATATATAATAAAATTATCATGTAAATTTTTTCCCGTTTTTTTCCTTTCCTCCCTCTCTCACCCTAGAGATGGCTACCAATAGACACAAATATGTATAGATAGATACACACATATGTAAAATCATTCTATACATGCTTCTATTTATCATTTATTTCTCTAAATATAGATAGCATCTTCCTTCATATTTCCTTTGTAGTTAATTTGGGTGTTTATAATAGTCAAAATGACTTAGTTGCTCAAAGTTGTTCTTAAAACAATATTGCTGTTAACTGTACATAATGTTCTCTTGAGTCTACTCATTTCACTCTCATATAAGATATATAGCCAGGGGGATACAGCCTAGCCTAGTGAAATGACTCTGACCTCAGAGTCAGAAAGACTTGGGTTCAAGTCTGATCTCTGACACACAGTTAATATGTGATCTCCCCTTCCCCCAAGTCACTTCACTTCCCAGTGCCCTGGACAAACTTCCTAAGACTAGGTGGTAAAACAGTTGCACATCTGCATTGTAGAAGGAGTGCCTCCAATGGAGAGCTCCTTACAATGATGAAATCTCAACTCTGAATAAGAGAGAGCAAGATGTGAATATCTCCAATCCTTGATATCAAGGTACTTCCAATATAATGTATGTGTTTGAGGAGGTGGAAAGAGATGACATGTACACAAACAGCCACAATACAAAGGAGAATAAGAAAAAATGCAAAAGAGAGGTATAGATTGGGCTCCATGAGGGTATAGAAACAGACAGGTTATCTTTCAATTACTAGATTTTAAAAAAGTTAATGTGACATTAAAAAAAACTTAATAACACATTTCTGGTTCCATATATAATTTTTATTGATTTTTCTTAATTTGATTTTTGCTGTTGGTGAAGGCTTTTGAAATCAAAACACACAGCAACATATACAGACACACAAACACAGAAATTTGGGGAAGAAAAGACAACTTTCAATGGAGGGGGCTAGGGAAGACCAAAATGAATAAATGGCTCCCAAATTTGAGGTCCCATGACGAAGAGATTTCAAAAGACAGACTAGGAGTTATTCTCAAACTTGAATTCTCCTTTTCCTCCCTTCTTTCCTCCAAACATTCAGTGTACAGCTTCTGACTGTCTCTCTGACAGTCTCCCTGCCCTCTGAACAAGTTTTGAGCTTTCTTGTCTCCACTACTTTGCTTATGCCATCCCCTTCTCTTTCTGAAACACCCTCTTCATCTTATTGAAATCCTATCCATCTTTCAAGGGTCAGGTCAGAGCTTTCCTCCACCACTAAGCTTCCCCAGCCACGAAAGCAGAGTGATTTGTGGGGAATATCCTGAATGTGCAACAACAGTTCTTGGTTAGAATTCCCACTCTGCTAATTGTATCACCTTAGCCAAGTCACTTAATCTTGTTTGCCTCAGTTTCCTCATCTGCAAAATGAGCTGGAGAAGGAAATAGCAAACCCCTCCGGTATCTCTTCCAAGAAAACTCTAAATGGGGTCATGAAGAGTTGGACATGACCAAAATGACTGAGCAACAATGATGTATGACATGGAGAAAGAAGGCAAAGTTTTTAGCTTCTAGCATTATCTGCAAAATGAAAAAGCTTTCCATAGTCTTCTTTTACCTTAGACCAGGGATCCTTGATCTTAACTTAGGTCAGAGGTCTTAACCTAAACGTGAGGTCTGCAGACCCCAAGAGTTCCATGGATTGATCGCAAGGCATCTATGGACTTCGATGGGAAAAAAATTACATATTTACCTTCATTAACCTTGAAATAAGATTTAGCATTTCCTTCAATTATGAATGTAGACAATAAATATGAAGAGACAAAAACTTCAGCAGATTACCAGAAGGCTCAAGACACCAAAAAGATTAAGCCCCTCTTACTCTCAAAGCACTTTTCTGTGTCCCTCATTTAGCACTGTTCGTGTACAATCTCCTATTACCTCTTTTTTTGGCAATTGAGGTTAAGTGACTTGCCCAGGGTCACACAGCTAGTAAGTGTCAAGTGTCTGGTCTGAGGTCAGATTTGAACTCAGGTCCTCCTGACTCCAGGGCTGGTGCTCTATGCACTGTAGCACCTAGTTGCCACTGTTACTCTTTACCTTTTCATATACGTGTCCTTTTTCCCAATTCTACATTGGGCTAAGCTACTATAAGTGGGTAAGAACTTGTCCACTTCTTTGCATCCCCATTATGTGGAGCCCAGCACCTTATGCCTGGTTGGGGGCCAATCTACATTTGTTTATTCATTGACTGACTCCCCAGTGTCAATGCTCCCTCACTTTCTATTCCCTAACCCCATCTGCCAGCATCAGCCCAATGGCCACAGGAATCTGAATAGGGCTTTTCTTCCTTCCTAAATACAGAATTCCCTTCTGAGGCTTGTAAGGAAAGGTTTCAGCTGCTGAAAATATTAAGTACTTCCTCCAAAGGCAGCAAGAGGCCAAACAGAATTTTCACAGGAGGGGAAAATCAACAATAGTGACCTACTCCAGTGGAAAAAGGTGTCTCAAAACACGAATTGTAAGGTGCTGTCAGGACAAAGCCAATGAAAAGCAAGGGTGGGAGGGAGTGGAGAGTGAGAAAAGAGGGTTTTCTCTGTCACCACCTGCAGCCCTTCCTCAAATAATCTCAGTTCTGAAGGCAAAATTAAAAACAGCCAAGTAGTAAAAAGTCCTACTCCTGGTGAACTCTGACATCTCAGTTTCAGGGATGTCATGGAGAAAAACCGCAAGCTGTGCTCAGCTTGCTTCTCCCTCTTCCCCCCCCCCCCCCCCCCCGGAGAGAATGGCCAGCTAGGCCCAGGTGGGTCTGATTAGCAAGGCCTGGAGGAAGGTCACATTTCAGCTACCAACACTGCACCTGGGCTAAGGAGAACAGAGCTCTACAGTCTTCAACTGCTACCCCATCCTTCTCCTTCCTTTCCTATCCCTTCTTCACTTCTCTTAGTCTCTCAGCCCCTCCCTCTTATTCTGTCAAATTAAAGAAAATATAATCCTTATGGGTCCAAAGGGAATTTAAACTGAGACTGTATTGTTAGTAGACAGCAAATAAAATCACCATCAAATGAGCACATCTTCATCCTAATTTTACTCTGACCATCTGCAAGAGTTTAGATTTTGGATGGATAGAGATGAATTTTTCAATCTGTCCATCTGTCTGTCCATTAACCAGAAACATTTACCAAAGACCTATGATGTGTCTCATGCTGCGACTACAATCTCTCAGTCTCTCCGCTACTCTACTTTGTCAGGTTAGAGAAGATATAGTTCTTAAACTGGGGCACTAATGTATCTGTTGGTGGAGCTGTGAATGGATCCTACCATTGTGGCAAGCAATTTGGAACTATGCCCAAAGGGTTATAAAGCTGTGCATACCCTTCAATCCAACAATCCCACTACTAGGTCTGTATCCCAAAGAGATTAAAAAAGGGAGAAGAACCTATTTGTGCAAAAATATTCATAGCAACTCTTTTTGTGGTGGCTAAGAATTGGAAGTTGAGGGGATCCCCATCAATTGGGGAATGGCTGAACAAGTTGTGGTATATGAATGTAAGGGAATATTTTTGTGTTATAAGAAATGATAAGCAGGATTATTTCTGAAAAAAAAACTGGAAAGACTTACATGAACTGATACAAAGTAAAGTGAGCAGAACCAGGTGAACATTGTACATAGTAACAGCAATATTGTACGATGAAGAACTGTAACTTAGCTATTCTCAGCAATACAGTGATCAGAGACAGTCTCCAAGGACTCATGATGAAAAGTGTTATTCATATCCAGAAAGGAACTGATGTCATCTGAAAACAGACCCAAAGCATACTATTTTCTCTTTCTCTTTCTTTTTCTTTTCTTCCTTCCTTCCTTTCTCTTTCTTTTTTCCTTTCTTTCTGTTTCTTTCTTTCTTTTTTTCTTCCTTCCTTCCTTCCTTCCTTCCTTCCTTCCTTCCTTCCTTCCTTCCTTCCTTCCTTCCTTTCTTTCTTTCTTTCTATTTTTTGCACAAAATGACTAATATGGAAATGTTTTACATGATTGCACATGTATAATCTATATCAGATTGCTTACTGTCTTAGATGGAGGGTGGGGAGGGAGGGATAGAATTTGAAACTCAAAACTTAAAAAAGAACAACAAATGTTAAAAATTGTTTTTACATGTAATTGGGGAAAAATAAAATATTATTAAAAAAGGAAAAGAAAATGTAATCCTTGTGGGTCCAAAGGAAACTTACTGCTAGTAGAGAACAAATATAATCACCATCAAACAAGCACATCTTTATCTTAATTTTACTCTATCTGCAACATTTTGGATTTTGGGTGAATAGAGATGGATTTTTCAATCCATCCATCTCTCTAGCCATTAATGCAGAAACGTTTACTAAGGACTTGTGATGTGCCTGCTGCTGGGACTACAAATACAAAGAACTAAGCAGTCTCTGTCCCCAAGGAGCTTACATTCTATCTGTTTATTTGGGGGGATTTTATATATATAAATATATATGCATACGTATATATATGTGCATATACATACATATTGTGTACACATATATATATACACACACATATCTCTATTACTTATATTTGCATGTCTCTCTCTATAAGTATACACAAATTAAATATACACAGAATGTATTTTATATCTTTAGTACTTTGTCATTGTTGTTGTTGGGTCATTTCAGTCATATCCAACTCTCTGTCATCCAATTTGGGATTTTCTTGGCAGAGATACTGGAGTGGTTTGCCATTTTCACCTCCAGCTCATTTTACAGATGACGAATTGAAGTAAATAGGGTTAAGTGACTTTCCCAGGGTCACACAGTTAGTAAGTGTCTGAGTCTAGATTTGAATTCAGGTCCTGCTGACTCCAGGGCTGGTGTTCTATCTACTGTGCCACCTACCTGCCCAGTCCTTAATATACTCTACACGTACAACATATTGTATAATACAAATATGTATCAAGTCCTAGCCCCTAACAATAGTTCTTTATTTAACTGGTTTGTTGGTTCATTTGAATATACTTTCTCCCAAAAGTATTTTCATTAGACACATCTTCCCTTTAGAGATACAAATAAAAGCGGCTCAACATCTGATTTATCTAAAAATAGAGAAGAAAATAGATTTTGTTCTCAGCTGAATTGTCTCACTTCATACCTCTTCTTTTCCTGAGGTTGAGATCTCTCTTGTGCTATTGTCATACTCTTCTGTGTACTGCTCTGATTTTTATACCTGTTCTATTCCCCCTTGTAGACTGTGAGGTCCCTGAGGTCAGAGATTGTGTCATTTTTTGTCCTTGCGTCTTCAGTGATAACCACAGTGCTTTGCCCATACTAGATGCTTAATGAATATCTCCCTTTACCCAACTCTTACAAGTGAAATAGATGGGCCTGATCAGCACTTCTGAAATCTAAAATATAATAATGCAATATAATATAATAAAAGAAATGGGGAGGCCAGATTCTAGTAAGGAATTGGAAGATACTGAATCAGTGGTTTTAAAATCAGACAGTCCAAAAAAGGTATATTATTAAAGCACACTTTATTCCCAGGTAAAATTATTTGTAAGCTTTCTATACAGCCATATGTGGAACAGTTGCCAATGTGTTTCATCATTGTCATGGAGAGAAGGTAGGAATTAATGCCTAAGCTTTATTTTAAGCATTGAATTGAATGTGGACCATATTTCCTGTTAAATTTCCGGAGCCGCCCAAAATCTGAAACAAGGCAGTTGTCTTGTCTGAAATGTTTTTTAATGATTATTTCTCTCTCTCTCTCTCTCTCTCTCTCTCTCTCTCTCTCTGTCCCTGTCTCTCTGTCCCTGTCTCTCTGTTTCTCTCTCTCTGTTTGTCTGCTCTCTGTCTCTCTCCCTGTCTCTGTCTCTCTGTCTGTCTCTTTGCCCCCTCTCTGTCTCTGTCTCTTACTCTTACTCTCTCTCCTTTCTCTCTCTCTTCTCTTCTCTTCTCTTCTCTTCTCTTCTCTTCTCTTCTCTTCTCTTCTCTTCTCTTCTCTTCTCTTCTCTTCTCTTCTCTTCTCTTCTCTTCCTCTCTCCTCCCTCTTCTCTCTCTCTCTCTCTCTCTCTCTCTCTCTCTCTCTCTCTCTCTCTCTCAGAAAACTGTATATTTACTACTGCTTCTACTACAACTATCACTATTGCTCTTCATTTACTGTCTGTAGAATAAGACATCACTAAGTTCTGCAAAAGATGACTTGGCTGTGTTAGATATGGAACTTTGGCCTCAGGAAATTTAACTCTTACCTAGTTATTCAGCAAGATAGCCCCCAGAATCCTAATCCTTTGATAAAATATTTATTATTAAAGCAAACAAAAACAGAAACAGAAACCCAGAGAATGGATGAACCCAAGTCTTGTTGCTCCAAAGTCTCTATCTTGGCCTCCTGTTGCATCCCTCTGCCCTTCGTTAGATGAACCTCTGAGGATGACATAAGCATCTTCTTCTTTGCTCCTATAAATGGCTTTGTTGTTTTGGTTTATATTCCTTATTTATAAGTAAGGTAACTGAGTGTAGGTGGTAGAGAGCTGGTCCCTGAGGAAGGCCTGGGTTCCAGATCTGCCTCTGAAACATCTTGGCTCCAGTAGAGCGGCTGCAGGTCTACATTGGTAGAGGTGGGTTTCCTCACTGGAGTTCTCTACAACAATGAAATCATAGACCCAGATGCTGACTCCTCACCACTACCCCAATTAAAAATCTATTTCACTGTTTGAAACAATAAAGGAGAGCTGGAAGAAAGGATATCAGCAAAGAATAAGATATGGTCATATAGCAAGACATAACCAAGGGACAGCCCCTGTATTCCACTGTTACAGAGAAATCAAGGAAGGCCTCTGATGGGAATATTGCCTGTGGCAAACATAGAGGAAGATGGGGATAAGAGTTATGTAGGATGGGCAGTCAGAAAGGGGTTTCTACCTGCATCATCAGAGAGAGCATTTGCATGAATATGGTCATGGGTCTTTTTTAATATTTACAACTCAATACGCTCCGATCCAGCAGGCCTTTTACCTATGCTACTGTTTTGGGAGGTGAGAAATCAGACCAAACGAAATAGCTAAGATAATGAAAGAAAGGTGTTCTTCTTTCACAGTTATTTATTGTTCAGAATCTGGGCAGCCTGGGAATTGGACTTGGCTGGGTGTGCCTTGGTCATCAAACAGTCAGATCTGGACACCTGAGCTCTTGGCCTCTAGCAGAATGGCTTAGCATCTTTGGGCTGCGCAGGAGTGCAGTTCACATAACAGTGCAAAGGTGCCAACTCAGACACTCATCCCCCTCCTCCCCTCCTCCTGCTCCCTTAGAACCCTGCCCTGGGCCTGGCGAGGTGGCTCTCCTGTTACTCCTGGCCCTGCTGGCTGAGGTCAGGGTTCTGAAAGTGTGTGGCTCCACCGCAGCTGTGAGTCAGGCCGGGGGAGAGCATGCTGCCAGCAGCTGAACCACAGACCTCAAGGCCTGCCGAAGGCTCAGCTATTGCATTGCATTGCATAATAAGCAGCATATGTTTTTTGGCTAAAAGGTGTTTAAATGAAATCATTTTTTCCATATTACTTTGAAAAGTTTATTTCATCAGCACGAAAATGTTTAATATTATTATTTGGGGATTTAAGAACAAGAAAAAAAAATCACCACATTGAGAGATTTTTCTTTGTCACTCACTTAGGGAAAAGAAATCCACTGTGTTTAACCCTTTCTTGGGCAGTCAAAATGGATGCAGGAGTTTAGATGAGGTTGACTGACAGAAGGATTAAGACCGTGAGTGTCTGTTAAGTGAGAAAGTGAGGCTTGGCCCTTGCCCCAAGTCACAGGTGTTGACCTTGGTTCTAGGGACAGTTATGATAAAACACTGAAGGCCTTGCAGCCTCACCAGCTCATTGTGGCCCCTGCTAATAAAACACATACTCAAAGCCAGCTACCCAAAACGTGACTCATCCTTAATCCACTGATTCTGGAGCTACCATGGGCTTTTCTTCCTGAGAGCCATGCTCTGTGAAAGGGGACAATCACAGGCTTACAGAAACATATCTTTGGGTTCCAATTCCTATTTTGGAGCTGATTGATTCTGCTTCCAGTCTTCAGTGTTCCTGCCTGGAGACAGACCGCTATCTGATCATTTTAATCCAAGAAAACAGAAAGGTTGCTATTGACTACAGCCAGAAGCCCTCCTTTCTGGATTGATTGTCAAGCAGTTTGGGAGCCCTGGAAGGGCTGGCAAAGAGTAACCAAAGAGGACTGCCTGATAGGCCAAATCTTTTTCCCTTTTCCCACCCCCAGTCTCCTAAGAGATTCTACCTCCATTTATTTCAGTGAGAGCCGGTGGTAAAATTGGTCCTGACTTCTTGAATAATTGTTTGAACTGAGGCAAAAAACAAAGAACCAGAGCATAGACCCACAGAAAGAAAGTGAATAAAGTGGAAGAGCCCTTTAATTTGAAAAGATGATATGGGGTCAGGCTTATGGGACCTGGCATGAACCGATAAGATGGTGGAGCACACATTTATGTCTAGAACCATCTCCTTCTTCGCTTTAATGTACTGTCAAAAGAAAGGTCAGACATTAAAGCAACCACAATGAACCTGAAAATATGTTCTCCATCGTGTCAAGACTTCGAAGAACTTTTCTTTCTAAGTAAATGGAGACAGAGGGGTGGCATGCTGGTTTAAGCAGGCATTCGAAGTCCTAATGGCTTTCAGGTTTTCTCATGCCCTTACTAATAAAACCAGAAAACATAACTGGGTAGGGGAAAAATATCAAAATTAAAGTCCATATGGGAGGAGGTAATATGAAAAACCTTAGATTCACTGAACAGGAGAAACCATGAACATGGTATAACTGAAAGAAGTCTTTGAGGAAGAATGACAGCAAACTAGACAGGAATATGTAATGGGATATGGTGGAGAAAGGCTAACAAGAAGTTTCTTGAGCCTGCATGTTATGATGCAAACACTTTAGTGTTTATATAGCACCTTTTCCCCAGAAGTTCAAATTTGTTTTATATACATTTGGTTTCTCTCCCCTTCCAGGTGCAGGGAAGAAAGTAAGCTACCCTCAGAGCCAGCTGTGAGGCAGAAGAAGCATCACTACTAAGCAGTAAGGCCCTTCCCCGTTCCTTTGTCAGCCGTGCTCCTGGCCACACAGCCCTTTAACGGGACTTTCTTCACCCTAAAATGCAATCTCAAGTTGGGATAGGGGGACGAAGAATGATAGGTCCATACTAGTCAGCATCTTTTATGTAGGGGGAAGGAGGAAGTAGAAATCGAGATGAACAGTCTTTACAAGAGCCAAAGGTGAAGTAGTCACAGCAAATAAATAAATGAACGGATGAACAAACAAACAAATAAATAAATAATTAAGGCCTAAAGCTCGACGAGCATCAGAAAGCTTGATACAGAGCGTGTGGATGCAAAGCTTCACTGGTTCTTTATCACCTCAGCAATAAAATACACATTCCTCCATTTGGCACTGAGGAACCTTCCCAGACTGCCTCCAACCTACCTTGCCAGTCTACCTGGCTGTATTTCCCCTCATGCTTTCAGATACTCTGGCTTCCTCTCTGTTCCCCTCAGGTGACATTTCATCTCCATCCCTGTGCTTCTGCCCTAGCCGTTCTCTGGGACTGGAAATCTCTCCCTCCTCACCTCTGCCTCTCAGAATCTATCTCTAGGTTCCTTCAAGAGTCGGTTTGAGTGTAACCCCCAAGAGTCCTATCCTGATTCTCCAATTCCTTATCCTTCTCCGGAGGCCCAGCAGAAATTATTTTACATTTGCTTTGAACACGAAGCTATAAGGATCAGAGGACCCCTTGATTTGTTCGACTGAGACCCTTGCCAAGAGTTAGAGCCTACATACAGCTTCATGGGAGGAGCTCCTGTTCAGCAAAACAGGGGTACCCTGATCAATCATATTTTGTGTTTACTTATTTTTGTAATGTTGACATTCATCACCCTCCCCCCCCCCAGTAAAATAAGCTCTTTGAATTATAGGTAGATAGAAAGAGTATTTAAGTACTTAGTATTGGCCAGATCCTATATCTTAAGGGCAAAGACTCTTTGCTCTTTCTTCCTCCCTCTCACTCTCTCTCCCTTTTCCTTCCTTCTTTCTTTCCTTCCGTCCTCCCTCCTTTCCTCTCTCTCTGTCTTTCTCTCCCTTCCTTCTTTTCCTTAACTTCTCTTCCTTCCTTTCCTTCCTTTCTCTTCCTTCCTCTTCCTTCCTTTCTTCCCTCCTTTCTTTTTTCTTTCTTTCTTCCTTTCTTTCTTTCTTCCTTCCTTCCTTCCTTTCTTTCTTTCTTTCTTTCTCTCTTTCCATAACAGCATAGTGCCTGGCACATAGAAGGTACTTAAAAAACCTTATTGAATTAAACTGAATTACAAAGAATAACCCCTAGTCTCCTGATTACTGATCATAGCCTGGTTTACTGGACTCAGCCTGAAGGGAGGCAGGCCATAGGGACCTTTGGAAGATCCAGAGTTTTTAAATAAAGAAGAGGACAGCAAGGAGAGGAAACTGAAAGAAAAACATGAAAATGATTATAGGTTTGGAGGGACTGACTCAAATGACTTAAATCTACCTAACCTGGCCAAACGATCACTAAAGGGAAATGTGATAGTGGTAGATACAGAGCAAGTATGCAAAGGGCATAAACAAAGGTGGGAGAGGGAATGTTTAGGCGACTCTAAGGGGGCATAAATTCAGTTAAGCAATGGAAAATGTAGGCTATTTGGGGAAGATCTATTAATCTGTTGACAGTCTTGCAAAGAAAGGGAGAGCAGCTCACTAGCTTGCATCATTTAAAACTGGACTGTGCAGAGAGCTGGAAAACATATAGCAGGGAAAAAAACTGAATTGGCAGCAGGGACTGAATGACTTCATAAATGTCTTTAATTTTTTAATCTTTGTGATTTTAATTCCCCATTTCCATTCTTTTTCCCCCTTTTCATCTCTCTGAGCTCCTCCCATACCCCAATGACATCAACTTTTATGTTAACTGGACACACACAAAGTGAACTGCAGTCCAAAGACTGCCTAGTAGCTAGGAGCTGTTAGACAAATTTCTATTCAGAATTATTCAGGCCCCCAAAGCTCCTAATTGAACTCAATTTGGAGGGCTTCCCCCTTATACTACCCTCCCTCCACCTCTTCCCTTTATCTAAACCACAGGTGTCAAACACGTTACTGCCAACATCCCAAGGGCCATAACCAGATTAAAATACAATTGAGAAATGCTGAACAAAATAAAATATAATCAAACATAGATAATGTTAGCATGTGATTTTCTAAGTCAATATGCACCTGCAGGAATTCTTATGTGTGATTGAGCGGCCCTTATTTCTATTTGAGTTTGACGCCTTTTTTAAACTGTCTCAATTCTCCATTTCTAGAAAATGTTTCAAACTGAAATGATTGCATCTGAAATAATGGAACCTTGGCATCCTCTCTTTTTAAAGGAGACCTAGTGTTAAATTTAAAAAGTCTGATTCCCTCTAATTGAATGAATACGGCCTTTTTCAGTTCTGGTAGCGAGATAGATTGCGCAGCTGATGGCGCAGTGGAGTCAGGAAGTATCATCTTGTGAGTTCAGATCTGGCTTCAGACATTTACTAGCTGAGTGACCCAGGGAAAGTCACTCAACCCTGTTTGCCTCCATTTCTCATCTATAAAATGAGCTGGAGAACAAAATAGCAAACCAGTATCTTTGTGAAGAAAACCCCACATGGGGTCGTGAAGAATTGTACATGACTGAAACAACTGAACAACAAAAGGGAGGTAGAGAAAGAAGCACACACACACACACACACACACACACACACATATCCCACAATCTGACTCACATCACACAGATATCTGATGGTTTCAAAACCAGCTCCTTCAAAAGCCTTTTTCCCTTTCCCAAGCAAAGGGAGAAGCGTCTCTTATCACCCAAACCATAGGCAAACAGTATAGCTTCTTGTGAATCCATTTGAAGGAGAACTTTGCTGGAATGCTCCAAGTTGCAAACTATGTTTTTCCAGATGTCAGAAAGATTGAAGTCTGCTCCAGGAAAAGTCAGCATTCTGAAATTTTAGGTTTGATGTATCTCTAGGTGAAAGGATGAGTGCCGTAAAGAGAATATTTGTTTGGCACTGCGGCTCAAACAGCACCTTTTCTGTGAATTTTAGAAACACCTCTAATGGGGGAGAAGCAATGTTGCATGAAAGAAGAAAGAACCTAGACCCTGGGTTTTATTTACTGAAATAAAGATTGAAGGAATAGATAGGGATGCAGAAAACAGTCCTGAAATATGTTCCTTGTTATAACCCTGCTGCCAGTGCTCAAATACAAGGAACTCTCTGCTCGGAGTCACAGGGGACCAATACCCTTGCAAGGATATCTGCTGATGCAGCTGAAACATACTTAAGACATCTGCTGGGATGAAACTGTTCTGTGGCTTAAAGTTGAAAAAAAAAAACTTCGACTGAGAAATAGCCACACTGTGTGAAACCAAACCACACTTCAACCTCCCTTACTTTTGTCCTGAAAATATTAATTCAGAAAACCTAAGTAATGAATATATTTGCAATTATTGTTGTTTTTAATAAAAATGTACAATTTTTAAAAAATTCATACTGAAACACCCCAAGTAACTAATTACATGAAGCTCATGTTTCATAGACTTTATTTTTTCCTATTACAAATTAGTCATGCAAAACAAATTTCTGCAGTAGTGGAAAATGTTCCACCCCTCCCCCCACCCTTCACCCCCACCCCCCCAAAAAAAAGCAAGAAAAAAAGTATATAATTCAGCCTGCATTCTGAGTCCATCAGTTCTTTACCTGGGGATTGATAGCATTTTTCATCATGAGTCCCTAGGCATTGTGGTGCATCATTGTGTAACTACATCTTTCGGAGATGATTCTCTTTGCAATATTGCTGTTACTGTGTCCAGTGTTCTCCTGGTTCTGAACACTTCACTTTGTATCACTTCATAGAAATCTTTTCAGGTTTTTCTGAAACAATCCCCCTCATTATTTCATACAGCACAATAGTATTCCATAACTTATTCATCCATTTCCAACTGATGGGCATCCCCTCAGTTTCCAATTCTTTGCCACCACCACAAAAAGAGTTGCTAAAAGTAATTTTGCACATGTAGGTTCTTTTCTTCTTCATTTGGTCACTAAGGCGATAGTGTCAATAGTAGTATCTGAGTCAAAGGATGTGCACAGTTTAATAGCCTGTTGAGTGTAGTTCAAAATTGCTTTCCAGAATAGCTGGATCAATTTACAATTCCACCAACAGAGAATTGGTATACCCATTTTCCCACAGCCCTACCCCCTAACATTTGTCATTTCCTATGAGATCTTTCACATTTTCTTCTGTTTTTTTTCCAGTCTTTTGACTTTTTATTTCTTGATGTGTCTTGAAATCATTAGCTTGTATTTGGCCAATTCTAATTCTTAAGGAGTTATTTTAATAAGATTTTGTACTCCTTTTACCATTTAGTAAGTTTTAATATTTAAGGAATTGTTTTCCTCAGTAATCTTTCATAAATCTGTTAATTCTGTTTTCATACCTTTCTTGCATAACTCTCATTTCTTTTCCTAACTTTTCCCCTCTCTCTCTTATTTATTCTTTAAAATAATGGGATTTTTGCTCTCTTTTTAATCTCTTTGGCTCTTGTAAGAAGTTTTATTGGGCTTGTGTCTAATCTGCACTTTTGTTTGTAGATGTTTTCAAGTCATTGTCTTCTTTTGTGTTTGTGTCTTCAGCTTTCCTGTCATCATAACAGCTCTTTATGGTTATGATTTTTTTTTGATTGCTCGTTCTTCTGGCCTACTTCTTGACTTTGGACTTTATGTTAGAGTTGGACTCTGCTCACTTCCAAGGGCAGAGGGAGATGTCTGGCCTGAGCTTTTGTCTTTTTTGCACTTCTTCTGTTTTCACAGCTCATTCTGGGGACTTGAAAATTTTTGGTTCTTTTAGGGTGGGGTGGTCTGGGGAGTGGCTTCTTCACTGACCCCCTGGTATGAGCTCTGCATGTTCCTAACTCAAGTTTGGGTCTGTTGGACTATTCAGTAGACAGCTGCTGAATTCAGTTATTATTAGCCTTTTGGGGGTTTCTGTATATTCAGCGTGACTAAATTCCTTGACTCCTCTTTGGTGATGGTTTACTGCCCTGGGTATTCCATTGAAGGCTTATGTGGGGACAGAAGGTAAAAACTGAGTTCCCCCTTTGTCCTTGGGCTCAGAGCCACACAGTTAAGTTTTTGGAACTTGTTCCTTGGTCCCTGCATAGCTAGGGCCTCTCCCATTCACCACTATGATCTTTCTGCCCTAGAACTATGACCTGGAACTGAGTAACAGGTGACAGAGCTGCCACCTGGTACCTGTTCCTTTCCCAGTGCTCATTCAGGGGTCCCTTGGGATTTCTTTCTGCCCTGGTGCTTTCAGCCCTGATGTTCAGGGTGCAAGAATGCTCCCCACTTCTATACTCCTGACTAGCCTTTGCCCCAGGGTATCTTTCTAAGCTGCCCTGGGCTGGAAAAATTACTCATTGTGACTTTGTCTAGGCTTTCCCAATCAGAATTTAATCTAGTGCAATTTCTAGGTTGTTGTAGAGGAGGTGTTCTGTGATCTGGGCAAAAAAATGATTACTCTCACTCCACTATCTTGACTTTGCTTCTCTTCATAGACTTCAGACCAAGGATAGGAGAAGGACTTTCAGAGATCATTTGGTCCAACACCTCAAGCTCAGAAATGAGGATACTGAGGGCTAGAGAAGTAAAGTGATTTACCCAAAGGGATACATATAGTAAGAAGTAGAACCAGAATCGGAATCCAGGCCTTAGAGTTCATTCAATCTTATCACAAGGAGTTTTATTTTCTCCAGCTCTCCAGCCCTTCATGTGTATTTCCTGTCCTTCTACCTCTCTCCAAAGAACCTAGGAAGAAGCCATGTATTTCCTCTGCTATTTTCAGGTGTTTGCTGTCGTAAGCAGGCTTATTCCTGAATCATGTTTCATAACCTGCAATTTGCTTAAGAATTAATCTCCTACCCATAGCTATGAAAGGTATACAGTCTGCTTCTATTCTATTTTTAATGGTATGATCTTTTATATTCAGGTCAAATACTCATTTTTAAAATTTATTGTGTAATACGGCATAAGGCGTTAGTCTGTCAGGCTGCTTTCCAGTTTTCCTAGCAATTCTCATTAAAAAGGAAATTCTTTCTGTAGCAACTAATTATTTTACAGGTTTATTGATCACTGGTTCATTGCATTCCATTGTTTCTGACTTATTTGTTGGGTTTCTAATGTTTAAAATACATATTCAGTTCATTCATCTTTTCCTTTTCCATTTTGTTAAGGAGTATTTTTAAGGATAACATTTCTTCCCTGAGGATTACTTTAGTCACATCCTACAAATTTTGGTATTGTCATTGTTTTTCACATAAATATTGTTTCTTTATTTTGTTCCTTGACTCATGGGTAACTTAAGATTTTGTAACTAACTCTTCATTTAAGTCTGTTATCTGAATTGATTACTATTTTTGTTATATTGTGATCTTTAAAAATGTGTTTTTATATCCATTTGCAATTCTTCCAAGCTATAATAAATGGTCACTTTTTGTAAAATGCTTTATGGTGCTTAAAAATATGAATAAAGCATTCAGAAAATGCTTTAAGACTTTTAGCTATAATTTCTTTAGCAATTTGTTCAATTCTGTATTTTTCCATTTGCTTATTTTTCTGTTGGAATTGTTTGGGAGGAGAGGAACATTAGAATCTCCTACTATTACTGTATTTCTATCTAAGAGATTGCATATTCTTTTAGTGGACCAAAAATGTAGCTGCTGGTGCAGTTGGTTTTTTTTTGTTTGCTCTTCTCCTATGTCTCTGCCCTCATTTGTCCCCTGTGGTAGAGAGAATGCATTAAGTCAAGCAAGGAATCCACTTCCCATAATGCTGTGGGTACACAGCATACCAAGTATGACTAGAGGAAATTGGAGACTGTTTAAAAAAGGCAAAACATGCATATTACAGAGGTATCTGAGAGGATTTGTGAGCAGTGAAAGCAACAGCAGAAGTAGAAGCACTGATTATTGAACTAAGGTGGCATCAGAGAACTTTTAAGAAACTTTCTCAGGATACATAGTTGAGCAAGGCCAATGCACACAAACAAGAAATTTTGGAAGATGAGCAAGGAGGGTGAGACCCGAAGGAAGGCACAAGGCAGGGGAAACTGGGCTGTTTGATGACTCCAGTATTCTTTTCACTGAAGAAGCACTAATTCCACCCATGTTGCAGAGATTTCTCTATTGCTATTTGGAAGTTTGTTCCTTGATTCTGGACTTGGGCCCAAATTGTAGGATCTCAAGATCTCAGATAGAGCTGAAGGCAACCATGATATCATTTGGTCTAAGTCTCTCATTTTAGAGGTGAAATAGGCCCAGAGAGGTTAAATGTCTTATGCTAAGTTACACAAGTAGAAAATTGCTATGGCCTTAACTATATAGTAACAAATATATTTTTGTTCAAAACCCTTAGTGGCTATGGTGGTTACTAGCAAGTGTGTAAACTCAGAACACTTTAAATGCAATCTAAATTTAGGAGTTCTCAAAGAGACATAGAAAGACCATACTTTTGGAGGTAAGATTCAAGCCATATGAGAATATTAATAATTGAGAATTTGCCATACTTGAACCTGGTCCAACTGCTAAGAGTAGAGAGCATTTGACGTGAGTTACATATATGGGTAAACCATTTTATTTATTCAGTATGCAGGAAGTATGTTCCTTATTTATTATGCTGTCATAATTCATATTTTGTTGGAATTAAAAAATATCGAGGGCATTTAGATGGTGCAGTGGATAGAGTGCAGGGCCTGGAGTCAAGAAGACTCATCTTCCTGAGTTCAAATCTGGCCTCAGACACTGACTAGCTGTGTGATCCTGGGCAAGTCACCTAACACTATTTGCCTCAGTTTCCTCCTCTGTAGAACAAGCTGGAGAAGGAAATGGCAAACCACTCCAGTATCTTTGTCAAGAAAATCCCAAATGGGGTCACAAAGAATTGTACACAACTGAAAAATTGAACAACAATATATCTAGTAAATGTCAAAGACCTGATTTGGTCTGTGGTCTTCCTCATTCCAGGTCCAACACTGTATCCACTACACAATTTAACAAAACCAGCCCAAGCCATCGACTGTGCCTGATAAACATGCAGTATTCCGTGCCTAGAGTCCCTCATCTAGGTAATAAAGAGAGAAGTGTATTTTCTCAACTTTTCTCAAGAGTTAACCATTTTTATTATGTAGTGTTCAATGTCATAGGTTTCTTTTGTCCTTTTCATTTACATTATTGTAATCATTGTATATATTGTTTTCCTATTAACTCCCTCATTTAAAAATTTTATTTTGCTTCTTAATAATACTATTTGGCTTTAACTTACCAACATTTCTCTCAGTATCCTTCCCCCTTCCCTCCCTCAGAGAATTATGCCATATAAATAAAAGAAAAAGAGAAAGATGGGGAAACGTCAGCAAAACCAATCAGTACTTCAAAAAAAGGCTGAAAATATAGGAAATGCTGCCCACCTGTACACCACCCACTTCTGCAAAGAAGTGAACATCTTCACTTTAGAGGGGGTTAGTGGCTTGTCCAAGGTTACACAACTAGTAAGGGGCATTCCCAGGAGAAGACAGTAACATATTTGAAAATAAAGGTGATATTAGAAGATGACAATGTTGTTTAAGAAAAAGAAAAAAAAAACATTACCAACAACAATAAAAGTGATTTGCAAAGTGCCATTTCAAACATTGTTATAGATACCATTTATGGAACTGTTTTCTTAAATAATGACTGTGACCCTTACAGAAAATTGAGGTGGAGGGGCCTGCTTGTTGGGTCCTTAACTACCTTGCCCAATCTCCAAAGTAAGGACAGATTTGGGTGTAGAGCACCTCAGTCCCCTCCTATAAACAGGAAAAGATGGGTGGGAAGTTCTTTTTGTTGCTAAAAAAAGTCCCCAAAGTGACAAAGATTAAGAATGGTCCTTTTATATAATTTCCATCTGTAGACAAGGATCATGGTATCATAGATCTAGAAGAGACCTCAAAGTTCATCTAGACCGCCCCCTTCATTTTGCAGATGAGGAAACTGAGTGGCTTGCTCCAAATCATTCAACTAGTATCAGAGGAAGGATTTGAACTCAGATTCTCTGGCTTCAAAGCCATTTTCCAAAATCGTTGAAGCTTGGGCATCTTGAAGAAAGATTGATGATACTTTCATTCTCACTTAAAGCCACTTCCCTATCCCAAGATAAGAAAAGAATTAGAACAGATGCAGTGCTAAGGCTCAGGGACGTTAAATCTGATTCTTTACCAAATTGTTGTTCTTCAGTTGTGTTTGACACTTCATGACCCCATTTGGGGTTTTCTTGCAGAGATACTGGAGTGGTTTGCCATTTCCTTCTCCAGCTCATTTTACAGATAAGGAAACTGAGACAGATAGGCTTGAGTGACTTGCCCAGGGTCACACAGCTACTAAGTGTCTAAGGCCAGATTTGAACTCACAAAGATGAGTCTTCTTGACTCCAAGCCCAGAACTCTGTCCACTGCACCATCTAGCCCTCCTCTTTCTTATCAAAACTTTCCACTTATTACCTCAAGTGTTGAATCGGGGTCAGGGACTACAAACAATTTAACAGACCTTTTCTAAACGATAGCATATATAGTTATTGCATCACAAAAGCTCTGCCTTTCCATGGCAGGCATTTATAAACATTCTCTGTTATCTCATCTTTGCTTTTGCCAATACTCCCAGATTTGTATATATGTGATACTTGTTTCTGCCTAATTGTGGAGAAAAGTTTTCTTGCATCTCTGAGATGTATTCAAAGTTACCTTAGCTCTAAGTTCATGTGACTCTATGTTATACTCTGGGCTCCCTCTGGCTTATTTATTCTCTACATAAGTAGATTAGTTGAGAGTCTTATATCAATTGAAGAAGCAAAATTTCCTGTGGAAGAGAAAGAGACAGTTTGTTGACATTGCCTTGATAGGTCTTTTCCCTGTAAAACGGTTGGCCTTGTATTTCTAGGCTATTTTTTTAAAAATTCTTCTTTTAATTGTGAATAATAGTTGAATGATTTGGAGCAAGCCACTCAGTTTCCTCATCTGCAAAATGAAGGGGGTAGTCTAGATGAACTTTGAGGTCTCTTCTAGATCTATGATACCATGATCCATGTCTACATATGGATCTTATATAAAAGTTCTGCCTTATCATTTCTTATTTGGGTGATTTTGGACCATTTACTTCTCCAGGCCACAGTTACCGTACTGGGAATAATAGTACTCGTAATATCTGTTGTGAGGAAACCTATGTAAATGTGAGTTATTATTCTCATTATTGTTATTTTGAACAAACTTTTTCTGACTTTCAAATCATATTGTGTAAGTAGCAGCATACCATGGAGGGGAGGAGGAGACTAGGATAAGGAGACTAGGAGGAGGAGAAAAGGGAGAGGAAGAAGGTTGTATTTTCAGTCACAAGACCTAGGTTCAAGTCTTGGCTTTCCCTCCTACTTTCTGTGTTCTTTTGAGCTAATTACTTAAAATCTCTGGGTTACAGTTTCCTCATCTGTAAAATGAAGATATTGGACTACACCCTAGAATCACATATTTTGAATAAGAAAAGACCTTAGAGGACATCTAGTTCAGACCTCTAAGGTCTAGATGATCTTGAAAGTTCCTTCCAGCTCTAAAACTATGCTCTTCAAGTGAAGTAGGAGGAGAAAGAAAAGCGAAAGAGAATGGGTGGAGAAGAATCACCATGACTATCTTGAGGCCAAATGAATTCCCCTCTGTGGGGTGTCCTCTTCTTGACATTTTCTCTGTACTATTGATTTTCATCTGTTTCATCATTTTCTCCAGCTTCTTCTGTTATGAACAAGGTGAAAAACAAAAGCAGAGTTCATTACAGATCATGGAGTCAGCAGGCCTGGTTCCAAGTTCTGCCTTATCATTTCTTATTTGGGTGATTTTGGACCATTTACTTCTCCAGGCCACAGTTACCATATTGGGAATAATAGTACTTGTAATATCTGTTGTGAGGAAACCTATGTAAATGTGAGTTATTATTCTCATTATTGTTATTTTGAACAAACTTTTTCTGACTTTCAAATCATATTGTGTAAGTAGCAGCATACCATGTAGGCAGCCTCCTAGTGTGCCCATGTGTCAAGAAACTATACATTACCCAGCCTTTCTCTGGGGGGTATTTTTTTTCATTTCTCCCTTTTTCCTTCAGTTGCAAATCCATCTATCAGGGGCATAGTTAAGTTCTAAACTGTCAGAATTCCTGGAACTTTACTGATTTTTTTAAAAAAAATTATGATGTTATAAATGGTCACAATTAAATAATTTGATATCTGCAAAGGATTTGAGGATTTGAATTCTGTAATAACTGCAGTTTTTTTTAATTGCCTATTTGTTTTTAGACTTTGTGAATTAGAATTGAGAAAAAATCTGACAAGCAAGAAAATGAGAGAGAGAGAGACGAAACTTAAGTTGGATAGTGGGGAATATATTTACATTGTGAAATGCTTAAAATGATTCCAATTGCTTTAAAATGCTTCGGTTGTGTAAATGGCAGAAACATTGCCGCTTGAGCCAGACAGCTAAATCCATAAAAGGCAAACATTAGCAAACTGCCTATCTTTGGATTTGTGACATTCCCCCCTCCCCACTTCTGTATTGTTTGCAATTAGTAACAGGGAGAGAACAGAAAATAAGAGCTTATGTTGAAGGTAGTAACCAGGCACTTGAATTTCTAATTTCAGAGTATGGTTAGTCCACTTTTTTTGGTCACAGTCAGATGTCAACAGACTCATTTTCCCAGAAAACACCTCTGAATATATTAGGTTCACAATGTATAAACCAGGTGGGCACACAGCAGAAAATTAAGTAAAATTGGTTCCCGGTGGTGAAAATCATGTTCTGCCACATCATTTATTTGCTAAGACACATGCTCAGATAGTGTCTGCATAACACTATCTCAACTACAGAGTATTATTCATCCCAAAACATCTACTTCTAGTCACTGACCATTTGAAATTATTTTTCCTTTAAGATAAAAAGAGTGGAAATCTGACTGGGTGTGAAGGTTGATGGTTCATATTGTCTCTTTAATGTAACGTTGTGTTCCAAAACTCCTAGATCGTGGAAGAGAGAAGACTCGGGTTTGGGGGTTTTTCTGTTTCTCTTTTTGTCAAGATTAGAAAGGAACAATGGCTAATTGAGTTAAAGCTTACAGTCCTTTAGTGTAATCATAGTGAGTGAGGAAACTGAGGCCCAGAGAGATTAAAGTGTTTTTCTCAAAACCATGTATTTAGGAAGTCGTTTTATCTAGATTTGAACTCAGTTCTCATCCATCTAAATTCAATGAACATTCCACTATACCCATGCTATTTTTCTAATCATTGATATATGTGTGTATGTGTGTGTATATATCTATATCTATCTATCTATCTATCTATCTATTCCTTTGAAATTTAATCAAGGAATTTGCTCTCAATTCAGCTGGAAAATACACTCTCTCTTCTCTCTCTCTCTCTCTCTCTCTCTCTCTCTCTCTCTCTCTCTCTCACATACACACACACACACACACACACACACACACACACACACAGAGTTTTAAAGGTTCTAATGACACAATGCATCATTTGGATCTTGTTCCTACATTAAGCAACTAACACCAAGGCTCACGGAGACACAAGACTTAACATATGGCCTAAAATTTGAGCCATAATGAAAAATCCTGTGTTGTAGCCCACTGGACAGACTAGACTTGATAGTTTTTTACTGATATTTGCTTTCTATGACTCTGAAAATTCTCCTCAGTCACGATTTTCATGAATCTTCATTATGAGGAAATAACGTAAGTTGTTGACTTATCTCATATTTCAATACTTCGGGGATCTGTGGTTTCATCAGTGTAGACACATCCTCTAACACTGTAGGTCCCAGTATTCCTACACTCTTAGTAAATGATCTTCATGAGCTGCTACAGGAAAAAAAAATCATTATGGCAGAGGTGGCAGGAGGAGAGATCCTACTGAGGGAACCCTCCCTATTTAGCTAACTTGTTGAGTGACAGAAGCGAAGGCTGGTGAAAGTCTGCCCTCAAACCTTTTCCTGCTTATGCTTCCCTGGCCTTTGAGAACTTAGGTCCCCCTTCATTCCTTAATGAAGAAGCCAATTGAATAAAAAATCTTAAAAGGAGGCAAATTTGAGTATCACTGACATTTGGTAGGAGAAGATCCGTGACTGAGATATGGCTTTTGAACTCTTCAAGAGCCATAGCAGTCATGGATCTCCTCCTACCAAATGTCAGTGATACATATGAAGTGAAACTTGTATGAGGTCAAATTGGACTAGACTCTACTCCAATAGATCTGTGGTCTTATCTCTATCTCTCCTCCAACAACGCAGGTCACAACAGATATCTCTGCCCATTCTATGAGGCTCTTGTTTATGTCCTCCCACAAATTCACCACAAGGACCCCTCCAAGGTGCTGGGGGTCTTCCTCATGACATCTCCAGAAGGCTCTCCCTCTGTCATTCTTCACTCTTGCCGTATGACCAGTGCACCTTCTTTTTCAATCATATGTTTCTTTGATGACCTACTTCACTCAGCTCTCCTTTCATAACCCTTTGTTTATGATATGCTCTTTGAGTGAACTTCAGTTTTGGTTCTTTAGAATTGAACTGTACTGTACCATGGCTCGCAGCTATACACGGACAGAAGGATATTGATATTACAAAGACAAGGCTTTGTTTCAGGGTGAATCTTAGTACTTTGCAATTTCCCAAAAGGCAATTTATCCTGCTTTTATCTTCCTGTTCAGCTCAAGGTCATTATTCAGCTCATTCTCCATTTTCAGTGTCTGTTCCCCGTGCCCTCCAACCCACACACAAATGGACGGCTCTATTACGTTGTCTACCCAACTGTATATCATAGCCCAGACAAAAGACATTCTTTATCCATTTGGTTTTTCCAGTGTGAGTAGTTATAGACCAAACTCTTTTGAGTGATTATGGAATTCATTTAGGAGGCTTTGCAGTGTTCCTGGGCTTTATGTGGTCAGTACAACATCAGTTACAAAGGGGAGCTGGAGGGCCTCATCATCCATTAGGAATGCCTCTTCCATTTGGACTCTGCTGGATCTCCTCAATGACAATTGAGAATACCTTTGGGGAGCATATGTTTCCCTACTTTAAGCCTTGCTTGATATTAATAACCAGTGTCATTTACAAATATATCCCTATTGTGTCTTTTAAGAGAATGTGTATAAATTTCTGACATGTGTGGGTGGTGCCTTGTTGGAAGAGAGTCTTTAAAGCAGAATAATTTCTCTACCAAATCAAATTATTTTTTATGAGGATCTATTTGCTTTTATTAGGGACTTAAGGAACAAAAATAAGCATAGTGGGACCTTGTATTTTTCATATCTTTCAATTGTTTGTTTGATGGTAACATATGTTCCACTGTAGGGCTTAGCATGCTGCCTGATACACAGTAGGTGCTTAATAAATGCATGCTAACTGTGGAATATCACTTGTGATAATACCATTATCTAGTGTGTTGTGAGTCTCAACCCACTCCTGCCCATCCTATACACTGCTGCCAAATTAATTTTCTTTAGACAGATATCTGACCATATAACTATCCCACTCAACCAATTTTGGCTCTTTCCTATTACTTCTAGGATAAAATATAAACTCCTCTGTCTAGCTTCTAAAAGCTCCAATTCTTTATTGGAATAAAGTATTCATAATATGTAGCCCTATAACTTCCAAAAATTCCATAATAACAATAAAAACAATGATGATAATAATGATAGCAAACATCTATATACCACTTACTATGTGTCAGGCACTGATTATTAATTTATTATTTGCTTTATTATTTACAGTAATTATCATATTTGATGATCCTCACAACAACCTTAGGAGGTAGATGCTATTATTGCCCCCATTTACAGATGAGAAAACTAAGGCAAACAGTTTAGTTGACTTGCCCAGGGGCACAGTTATTTAGGGTCTGAGGCTGGATTTGAACTCAGGTCTATCTTGAATCTAGGCTGGGCACTCTATCCACTGTGCCACTTACCTGCCCCATGAAAATTTTACCTCTCTCATTTCTTATTCCTGAACAATATTTTCCAGCATTTTCACTGATATCTCCCTTGCTCATCTTTGCATTGAATCACTTAATATTGAGGTCTATATGTACTGCATTCAGAGAATTGAATTTTTAGTAGAACTGCTCTCCCTCCTAAACCTTGTGGGATGCTAGTTCAGGACTTGCAATTATTTTTGAGATACCATTTTTACAAATGCTTCTCACGTGCACTGCAATACAAGAAGACCAAATGTTGCATGAATATTTTTTTCTTTTGGCCTCTGTATGTAAGATGTAAGATAAAACCAGGTCAGCCTTACTTACTTCTCCATCCTATCACTATCCTCCTAAAAGAGCTCCCCCAAAATGTAACCATCCCAGCTCTTTTCAATGACACTCCATCTTGTCTTCTCCTCCATAATAATGTTTTAAAAGTAGTCATGTTCTGAAAAGCTAAATATATTATTGGGCTTCTCAGGGCTCACTTATTACTCACATGAAAGACCACTTTGGAAATTCTCTTAAATACTAATGTGACCACAAACATGTTTACTTAGATAGTGCCTAAATCAGGGGTGACATGGAGTTCTCACCAATAATAAGACCTCAGAGCATAAGGATGAAAGGGAGAATTCAAAGGAAGACCTTCTCAATGGGAAACTACCCAAAGAGTGACAGAAACCCAGAAGTGGAAGGTGCTTCAGAGGTTTTCTAGTGCCCCCCGTCACTAAACAAGATTTCTCTCTATTGCAAACCCAATGATAGAGAACTCATGACCTTTACATGGTGCCCGTTTGTAGGAAACAATAGTTTCCCTGAAGTGTTCAAATGAAGATGCCCCCAGGAGGTTTAAAAACCAAAACCAAAACCTGAGTCAGCCTTTCAGAATAAGATTAGCAATAATTGACTAAAGCCCCTTTTCTTGTGAGTGAGAGTCTGAATATCAACTGGCCTTCATTCTCCAGGAGTCCTATCTCTCCTTGACTCCTTCCAGTAGCATGAATCAGCACCAGTCCTCAGGCCAGGCTCCTCACTCCCTTCCTCTAATGCCTGGTCCTGCTAGACCCAGATAAGAACTCTTTCAAAACCTACCAGACCTTGCTGGTTGGGGAGAGGATACTCCATTCTCTCTAGTGCCTCATTCCTTCCAGCCCTGCCTTCCTCCATGAAGTGCCTAATTCCACCCAGAGACCCAAGAGTCCTATTTCCCTTATTCTCCTTTGCTACCTACATTTTGTGAGTATCTCCCCTGAATAAAACTAAATTGCTTTACTGTCTTGTTGTGAGCTCCGTGTTTCTTTGAACTCAACCAAACCTTCTTGCTGTAGTTAACATTTATGTAGTACTTTAAGATTTGTGGAACGCTTTACAAATATGGTGTGATTTTATCCTCCCAACAACCCTATGAGGTAAATACTAGTATTACCCCCATTTTATAGATGATGAACCTGAGGTTAAGTGACTTGCCTAGGGTTACACAACTATTACATGTATGAGGCCAGATTTGACCTCAGGTCAAAACACTGAGGTCCAGTGTTCTATCCACTGTGCCACCTGCCTCTTGGGTCTGTGTAAAGACACCATTCTACTTTTAGAGAATGAATTATGAGGACATTTCCTTTCACATTCAGCTAAAATTTGCTCCTTTGCAAGTTCTACCTATTGTTCCAGGCTCTGCCCTCTTCAGTCTAATCTCTCCTCCTTAGGACATCCCTTCATCTACTTGACAACAGTCACTATATCTCCCTTGACATTTTTCTTTGTGTTGAATGTCCACAATTCCTTCAGCTGATCCTCATGTGACATGATCTTAAGACCTCTCACCATCCTGGTTACCCTCCTCGGCGTACTTTTCACAATACCAATGTCCTTTCTAAGACATGATGTCAGTATCTGAACACGATCCCATATCTGGCATGACCAGAGCAGAATACAATGAGATCATCATCACCCTACTCCAACACTCTACTCTGCCTCTTTTTTTTAGGTCTTAAAATTTTTTTAAACTTATTTTATTTTTAATTTATGGGATAAAATAAGCATTTCTATAACATAGTATAACAAAAAAGATGATTGCACATGAAACTGTATGTTATGTACAACTTACTATTCCTTTTAAATATATGATAAAGTTATCATGTAAATTTCTTTTTTCCTTTTTTCCTTTCCCCACCCTGCCCTCAAGATGGCTACCATTAGACACAAATGTGTGTGTGTGTGTGTATGTGTGTAAAATCATTTTTTATTTATTCTATTTATCAGTTCCTTCTCTGAATGCAGATAGCCTTCATATGTCCTTTGTAGTTAATTTGCATATTAAGAATAGTGAAAATGACTTGTTTACTCAAAGTCATTCATAAACCAATACTGCTGTTACTGTATACAAATGCTCTTAGTTCTGCTCATTTTCTTCTTCATTATTTCATGCAAGTCTCTCCATGTTTTTCTAAGGTCATTTAGTTCAGCATGTCTTAAAGCATAGTAGTGTTCCATCACAATCATACACCACGACTTGTTCACACTCCCTCTTACTTCATTTTTTTTAGCTGTCATATCACAGTATTTACTCATATGGACTCTGATAGACCAGCTTTATCTCTTTTATACTCCATTCTAGGCCTCCACCACTCAGACATCTCTAGTCATTCCACCAAGTGTCATGCTACCTCTTCCCCACCCCCAACCTCCCACTCCTCTTTATGTGTTATTTTCTTCCATTAGAATGTAAACTCCTTGAAGGCAGGGACTGACTTTGCTTAATTTATTTGTATCCTCAGCACTGACTATGGTAGCATATGGAATAAAAATATAAATATATATATAAATATAAATTATATATATATAATATAAATTTTATTTATATATATAAATATAAATTATATTATATAGATATAGAAATAGATATAGATGATATAGATATAGATGATATAGATATAGATATAGATATAGATATAGATATAGATATAGATATAGATATAGATATAGATATAGATATAGATATAGATATAGATATAGATATAGATATAGATATAGATATAATAAAAATATAAAGTCTTCCTCTGCAGGGACCATAGCTGTGTAATGGCAAAAGGGAGCAAAGAATAAGAAATTTCAGTATTTAAACTATATGAAAGTTAACGATTAGCTGTTGATATCCTAAAAAATGAGATTCTCACCCCATGGTTAGTGAGCGGTCATACCATTGGACTGAATGGATTCTGTTAATCTTGATGGCCAAGAATGTGAACGAATAAAAATGAACCCAACAAACAAGTAGCTTTAAACAGGACCAGACCTTCTTGATGTAGTTAGCATTTATGTAGTGCTTTAAGATTTGTGAAATGCTTTACAAATATAATCTAATTTCATCCTCCCAACAGTCCTGTGAGGTAAGTGCTATTGTTACCCCATTTTACAGACAAGGAACCCAAGGTAGCCATTAAGAGACTTGCCCAGGGTTAATCTTGATAGCCAAGAATGTATAAATGAATAAAAATGGATCCAACTAGTAAGTAACAAGGGATGGCTCACAGTCCTCCTCTGAGAGGAGAATGAAGGAGCTGGTGCAGTTGGCTGTCTGGTGACTTCAGTGTCTGAAGTTGCCAGCATTTTCATTAATGCTGTTTTCTTTCATCATTGAAAGAAGCTTGCTCCTTTAAGGCCATATCATCCATTCATCAGGGGAATTTCCTGATCACCTCCCTAAGGGGAGATGAGCCCTTGGTTTGGGCTTTGATGGAATCTCCCTCTGAAGGGCATGGAATGGGCATTGCCTTTCTGATTCCTTTGACTCAGTGTGGATCAACTAAGGGGAGGAATTGTTGGCTTATTCTACTGTACTAGAGGCATCGCTTTGTGAACATGCCATAAAAGGAAACTGACAGATCCATTTTACCTCTGTGTATTTTATAAGGCAGATCTGAGCAGCAGATGAACTGAAACCCAGATGCAGGGCTCTCTCTAACCACTTATTGAGGCTGAGGCCCATCGGGCTTCTGTAATAATAACTAACATTTACTTAGTACCTACTATGTGCCATGCACTGTGCTAAGCACATTTTTATGAATATTATCTCCTTTGATCTTTTCAACAATAATGAGAGGTAGTTTTTGTTATTACTCCCATATTATAGTTGAGGAAACTGAAAGTTATCTGACTTTCCCAGGGTCACACAGCTAATAAGTATCTGAGGCTGGCTTTGACCTTGGGTCTCTCTTTCCTCTGAGGCTCAGAGATCCATCCACTGTTCCACCTATTTGCCCTCCCAAGCTTTGAGTAGGAGATTCCCACCATTGAGATGCAGAGGCATAACCTCTCTATCCAAGAGCAAAGGCAGCTATGGAAAAGAGGATCATGAGGTCAACTAGCAGAGGATTTTCTGGGCAGTCCCAGATTTCATGATTACCTCTCTAGCAGCCCCATGTTTGGGTCTTTATATAGAGTTTTATATAAAGAGAAGACCTGGGCAGCATCAGCCTCCCTCGTGGTGGTCTCTCTAACAACTTCACATTCAAGAAGTTGGGACTCCAGCCTTCCAAAGAGAAAATGGAAACTCCTGGGCAGCACCAGCGTCTTGGGGAGAAGAGGATTACACAGGTGATCCCTTAGCACCTAGAGATAAATCAAATCACAACAGAGGAAACAAAAGATTTGGACTTTGGCTTCCCCCATTACTATTTGATTTGAAAAATATAGATCCAATGGGAAGAGGCCTCTTTAGAAAACCCAAAGGGAGCCCAAGCCTTTAGGGTTATACTATAATATGCCCATATCTCTTGGGTGAAAGTGGTTTTGCCTGCCTTACAATTCAGTTTATTTTTAAACCACAGGGGCATACTAAGGATATGGAGGACTACATAGACTATGGGGTGGTGGGGAGAGTGGGAGGAAGTGGAGCACACTGGAGAGGGAATGACAATCACATTGACTGTTTATTGGCTACTATGAATCCTTTGTGTCATTTTTTGGTGCATTTTCTTCAAGTAGAATCTAAGTCTATGCTTTTGTGAAATTTGTTGAAATTATTCTATTGTGAATTTTTTTGTGAAACTATTTGTGAAATTATTCTATTCCTGTAGACCATCCCTCCAACATGATCATTCAGATGTGGCCAAATGGCCTTGATTTCTCTCCCCTAAAATGTTTTGCTAAGTTAGAATAAGTGTAAATAGCAAATATTTTCTGTTCTGGCCAGAAACTCTGAGAGTCTTTCCCTCCCTGACTGATACTTTTGTGATGGCAAACTAGGCCATCTTTTGTCTCCATTCTTACCTAACCCTTAGTTGTTGAATGACCATTGCCTCAGACAAACTGAGACCTGGGAAAGATCTTAATTTAGAAAGGCCAAGATCACACACAGCATCCTGGGCCATTGCCCACCCTGCCACTGGATTATGATGACTCTGGAGAAAGAGTGAGGCTGATGACTTTGCATGGCTCTGCCTCACTTATATCCAGTTCAAGTGCAAATTAAGACACCCTCATGAAGTCATTGGTCCTCTTCTAGAACAAAGGACAAACCACCACCACCACCACCACCACCACCACCACCACCATCACCAAAAACTTTCCTTACTTTACATATATTTTATTATGTTGATAGGGGATCCAGGGACTATTTAGCCCACATAGGGAGGATCTAGATATGAACTAGATTCAAGCTATAGTGGGAGGTTTCCAGAAGGAAGTCTGGATAGGGTAAATACAAGTCAAAGAGAATGAATTGGATCAAGTAGGCCTAAAATTGGCCACAATCTGCTTATGCTCAGGGTTTGGGTGCAGTGCCCTGGATTATACTGTGTGTAGATTATCCAGACCCCTTAATTTATTTTTCCTTCCTGTTTTACTCTTCTCCTTTTATTTATTAGCATAAAGAGGGGAGAGAAAACTGAAATTCATCCATATCTTGTGTTGCTCCTCACATCAATCTCAGCAGCAAACTGCACTGTTTTTCTCATTTTAGGACTACTTAGAGGCACATATTCCTTCAGTCTGTCAGAGATATTCTGACTATACACTGACTGCTCTGTTCTCCAAATTACATAGTCTGGGGAACAATTTATACAAGTGTAGTGATTTTGTTTGGGTGGCAAACAAGAGTGAAAGGAAAGGCCGACTTTATCTATTGAGCTGTAAATTATACAATTCCACATGCCTGGGAGATGGCCCTCCTATTTATTTAGATAAGAAATGGTTCTCAGAACACCACCACAGCCATCCAAAAGCTCCTTACTCTTCCTCTGAGCAGAACACTTGGTTTTCCTTACTAAAGCACATGTTGGATTATGGAATTGCATTTTCCCACTTACTATCCTCTATCTCCAAATGTCAAGTTCACTTAGAAAGAGAACAAAAAATAATGAGAGTAACAACTTACATTTACATAGTTCTTCAGGGTTTACAGAGTGTTTCATATCCATTATCTCATTTCATCTTCCCAAGAGTTCTGTGATGTAGGGAGTTAACTATTGTTACCCTTGTTTTCCCTCAAGGTTTAATCCAAGAAGTGAGGATATCTGCAATGTCACCTGAGCCACCAAAGATAGTTCTTAGCTGTAGGGTCAGTTACATGGGCAACCAGAAATTCTCCCTCAAATACCTTAACTGCTCATTTCCTTAACTTACTCACTTCCCATGACCTACTCCTCCACCCCACCTCAGCTATACACAATGATGGTCATACCCTTGATCTTGCCAACACCCACAAATGCAAGACCTTTTCATTCAAAGAATTCTAAAATCTCCTTTACCGACTATAATCCTTTGGCTTTTCACCTCTCCCTCTTCTTTCCCTTACAAAACCCCACTCTTCATCTATACTATGTCTTCCAATCCCTGGACCCCTAAATTCTCTCCCAGGTCATCTCCCCTGTGTTAGCCATTCTATCCTCCATTTGCCATCTTAACGCCTTGATGACCCAATCCAACTCTACAGTGTCCTTCTCTCTCGAAGCCTTGCCTCCTTATCATATCACCAATTCTGCCCTGCCAAGCCTCAGCCTGGGATCATTTCCACCATTCATTGCCTTGGCTCCTATACACATGCTACTGAATGTAAGTGGAGAATATCATGCAACTGTTCCAACTGGGATGATGACAAATTTATTTTATGCAACCTCCCTGCTGCTAAGAAATCCTTCTTTACCCTCCTTATAAACTTGCTATTTCACTCTCCACAGATGCTCTTCCAAACTTTTTCATCCCTCTCAAACCTCCCATGGCTCCCCATCCTCTCAGCTGAGAATTTTGCCTCATATTTTAGAGAAAAAAATTGAGACCATTTGCCATGAGCTCCCTCTTCTACCCTCTTTCCCATCTCATATTACTCATAAGCTTCTTGTCACTATCTCCTCCTTCACCCCTCTCTCACATGATGAGGTAGCCTTACTCCTTACCAAGGCTTACTCTGCTACCTGCCTCTACCTGTTCAGGTAATCTCATTCCTTCCAGTCTTCTCTAACAGATTATTCCCTCCGTGATCCCCACTGATTTTGACCTTATCATTCCACCAAAACTGTTCTCTTCAACGTTACCTATGATCTGTTAATTGTCAAATCTAATGACTTTTTCTCAATTCTAATTCCCCTGTACCTCACTGCAGTCTTTGACAATGGTGATCACCCTCTCCTCCTTGTTACTCTCTTCTCTCTAGATTTTTCAATCACCATTCTCTCCTGGTTCTTGTTCTATTTATTCGACCACTCCTCAGTCTCCTTCAATGTATCCTCATCCAGATCACCCCCTATAACTATAGGAGTCCTACTGATTTTGATCCTGGATTCTCTTCTCTTCTCCCTCTGTACTACTTCACTTGGTGAACTCATCAGCTCCAATGGATTTACTTGCTATCCGATTGAAGATTCTCAAATATACCTATCCTACCTCACAATCTCACATCTCCAACTGCCTTTCAGACATCTTGAATTGGATGTGCAGCAAACATCTTAAACTCAACAAGTCCAAAAAGGAATTATCTTTCCCCAAACCATGCTCCCTCCTTCCTAACCATTATTGTAGATGGCAGCACAATCCTTCCCATCCCTCAGGCTCATCATCTAGGAATCGTCCTCCAGTCTTCACTATCTCTCACTCTCCCATATCCAATCTGCTGCCAATGCCTGTTGATTTCGTCTTTGTAACATCTCCCAAATACACCTTCTTCTTTCCTTTGACACTGCCCCAATTCTGGTGAAGGGCCTTATCACTTCATGTTTGGAGTATTGCAAAAGTCTGCTGGAAGATGTGCCTGCTTCTAGTCTCTCCCTACTCCATTCCATCCTCTATTCAGCGACTAATGTAATTTTCCTAAAGCATATGTCCAACTATGCCAACCCATCCTCCCCTAACAAATTCTAGTGTCTTTCTATTATTTCTAGGATCAAATACAAAATCCTCTGTTTAGAATTCAAAGCCCTTCATAAACCTAACTCCCCTCTACCTATTCCCTACCATATACTCTTTGACCCAAGTGACATTGACTTTGTTGGTGTTTCATGAACAAGTCACTTCATCTCACAGCTCTGAGCATTTTCTCTGGCTGTCCCCCATGCCTAGAACGGTCTCCTTTCTCAGTTCCACCTACTGGCTTCAAGTCCCAAATAAAATCTCATCTTCAGGAGGAAGTCTTTCCCAATCCCTCTTAATTCTAGTGCCTTCTCTCTGTTAATTATTTCCTATTTGCCCTGTATATAACTTGTTTTTATATATGTGTTTGTTGTCTCCAGTGTTAGATTGTGAGCTCATTGAGGGCAAGGTTGTCCTATCTTTTGCCTTCTTTTGTACCCCCTAATGCTTAGCACAGTGTCTGACACATAGTAGGTGCTTAATAAATGTTTATTGATTGATTGAGTCTATCAACCCTAGGACCAACTACCTAGACTACAAAAGATTCTTCCCATCAGCTCTCATGATAGCCTCTCCTTGTATGTTTGATATGAAGAAGAGAAATTGCTTTGTTGGCAGTTACAGAACCTGTTGACTCTGGTAGAAAATTCAGGAAAATAGAGAGAAATAAAAGAAGTGGGTTTTCTCTTTTGGTGTCTAGAAGTGTGTATCTCTCATTCCCTCCTGAAAATAAAGAGGAAAATGGGGCGCTGACATTTTGGTTTCATGCAGTTTGTTTTGTCCACTATTTTAGAGGCTCTTCTTTCCTGTGTTCTCAATGTGGGGATGAGAAACCTAGCAAAAATAGCAGAGTAGATTTATCCTCACTTGACCTCAAGGGAAACTGAAAGGACCTCAAAAGCATGACATCGACAAAGACTGGCTTTCCATGGATACTCTCCAAGATCTCAACTGAGGATCAAACCACTGTTAAACCTTTCCCAGATGCTTAAGGTGTTTATTCTGCCACTGAGTTCTCTGTCTAGAATGGACTCCATCCAATAGTAGCTAGGAGAAAATATCTCTCATCCTGTGGGGAGTGAGGATGCCCACCCACTAGAAGCCATTCCACAACTATGTAGAACCTGTGAGGGCTTGTTGCAGCTCCAGATCATTCATCTTGTAGAGCCCCTATCCAAGGAAGGCACTGAGCCCACAGGACATGGATTGCATAAGGCATTGGGCAGCAAGGAACTCTTAGCTGACTTTCCGGATTATAGTTTCCCACTTCTTTCTGGCTTGCAGCTGATGGGGAAAGGAGAGGCTAGGGGCAATCAACCGGTCAACAAGCAGTTATTAAGTGCCCCTATGTGCTAAGCTCTGTGCTAGGTGCTAGGTATACAAAGAAAGGCAAGAAACAAGTCCATGCTCTCAAGTAGCTCACAGCCTAAGACAACATGGAAACAACTGTATACAAATAAGATATCTACGGGATGGATTAGATCATCAGCAAAGGGAAGGCACTCACATAAAGGGTCTGAGAAAGAAGGGGAGAGTTTAGCTAGAACTTGAAGGGAGCCAGGGTATGGGATGAAAATGAGGAGGGAGAGCGTTCCAAGCATGAAAGACATGACCTCCAGGGCAGAGACAAATTAATAAAAAGACAAGAGGAAAAAATTGCTCTAAGGCCCTTAGACCTTGGTTTGAGACTCTAGAGCCCCCAGTTAGTCAGTCAATAAATATTGATGAAGCACTTATCATGTGCCAGGCTTTGTGCCAAGCATTGGGGATGTCAAGAAAGGCAAAAGCATGGTCATTAAAGCTCCTTTTTACCTAAATAGTAACTAGTCTTATACAGTGTTTTAAGGTTTGCAAAGTGATAGGCCATCCTGGTTAATCCTCTCAGTAGCCCTGGGAGGTACGTACCAGTACTGTCTTCATTTTACAAATGAGGAAACTGTGTCTTACAGGCATTCAGTGTAACACAGATATCACATCCCAGGCAATGTTGGAACTTAGGTCTTCCTGACTCAGAGTCCAGCCCTTTTACCTGCTGTGTCACCTAGATGCCTTCCATCAGGAACAGAAATGGAATCATCGCATTATCTAATGGATCTTCCTTGGAAAGACCCCTCCTGCTCTTGATTCACCTTCCATTAAAGGAAGGTGTTGGGGAGCAGGGGCAGGGATAGTGAAAGGCTCTCCTTATACTACATTGATATTCCTGGAGATTCCCGTGGGTGCTGTCCACACAACCATGTCTGCCTGTTAAGTAACTGCAGCCCCTGGCTCTTACTCTCAACTCAAATGTCTAATGAGAACTGGTGTTCCATAGAGCCAGCCTGCACACATCCGGAATTAAGATGTGTGTATGCGTATGTATAGCTATGGTATATAGCTACAGATATATACGCTATATGTGTACATATACATATATGTGTATGTATACATACATACATAATATATATGCATATACATGTGTATATGTATCTATATCTATGTCTTTATATCTGTATCTTTCAGGATCCAGGGTCATTAAACTGGGTGAACCAGTTATATGCAGCTGATTACATTATATTCAGTTATATCTAGATTATATCTGTAGCTGTGCCTCAATTCTTTAGAAAGGCCCATTAGGCCCCTGAATTTCTGCACTGGTACATGGTATTACACAGGACTCTCCATCTCATAAAGCAGGCATGTCACACTTTGAGTTCATAGGGCTACACTGCTAACTACCCTTTTCCTCCAGACAACCTCTCCTGTCTGGGTTTTTATGAAACTACTCTCCCCGTGATCTCCTTTCATGTGACTGATTATGGCTCAGTCTCCTTGGTTGGCTCTTTATCTATATTCTGCTCTGTCATTGTGGATGTCTTCAAGGCCTCTGTCCTGGGCCCTCTTCTCTACTCTTTCCACATCTCTTTCTTGGTGACCTCATTAGTTTCCCTGGGCTTAATCACTGACTTTTTGAGACAATGTGGTACAGCGAAAAGAGTGTTGGCTTTGGGTAGAGGACTTGAGTTCAAAGCCCACCTCTGATGCTTACTACCACTGTAACCTTGGCCAAGTCACTGTACTTCAGTTTTATCATCTGTAAACCAAGGATGTTTAATTAGATGGCCTCTGGGGTCTCTTTCACTTCTGTCCTATGATGTTGTCATTCTGTGGCTCTAGCCTATTACAGGACCTTGCAGATGATCCCTACTGACCCCAAAGCACACATAGGAATGTGTTGCTGCCCTCCACTTTTAGAAGAAAGAGTTAAGCAAACTTCTGTTAGGGATTGCTGTCTAAAAGCCAAACTGGAGGGAATGACCCTGCAAGTACCTGAAGCCAATACCCATTCAGTCCAACCTCCTATGCTTCTGCATCTGCAGCAAGAGTGGTCCACAATAACCACTGAGCTTCAAAATAGTAGCAGGGACCCTGAAAAGCCCTTGGTCACCAAACAAAGATTCAATTATATTCACTATTCACGTTTTATTAATTAGTTCAGGAAAGAGAACTGAAGGGTCTCAGAAAAAAATTTTCAATACGGTCTGAAACAAAACTACTTTTCTGCCTTCACACCAAGTGAGCTAAAGACACATTCACCTAATATTCTGTGGACCACTCCCCAAATTCCAGTGAATCAATGTTGTTTGGTATAAAGGGGTGCTAGACAAGTCCAGATTACCCACTTGAGGAAGACAGTCAGGAAATTAATTTTACCATCCCCAAGACCCACTGCAGTCAACCAGTAACCTGAAAAGTGATTTCTAGGGCACAGATCTCAAACAGAAACTCAATAAGATAGACATTCTTCTCCAGGAGAACATGAAGCAATGACCAAAAAAGTAGATGGGAAATATACTGATTCACAATCAAAAGACCTGAGTTTGAATCATACCTCTTTTTACTTCCTACGTGTATGGCCTTGGGTAAATCACTTCTTCAAACTCAGTTTCTTCATCTGTAACATGAAGGCATCAGATTCAGTGATCTTAAAAGTCTCTTCCACCCTCAACACTATGATCCTAAGTCTTAATGCTACTGGATCTGCTGAACTAATTTTAGTTCAAATGAATATGGGAAATACTGAAAGTCATTTTTTTCCTTGCATTTTTGTGGTTTTGTCTTTTCAACCCACTTTCTGCTACAGAATCACGCTGGAGACAATGCAGTTGTCATATAAATAAGTGCAGCTGAAAGATACCCCAAGAAAAGACATCCCACATCCCCAGGGGGCCACCCACTCACCCAGACTGCCGCTAAAACTGTGTTTAGATTTCCATCTTTAGGCATCACTGGAAGCTGAGCGTTTTCTATAAAATGTTGGCATAACCTTTTCTAGTCCTCTGGGTTTGACTTCTCAGACTAAGGAAGGGGTGAGGGATGGGGAGAGTGGGAGTGGGGTGGTGGGGTGGATGAGAAAATACATAAGCATGTTCCTGTGTGCTGTTTATGTTTATGTCATGAAACATCTGGTCCTAGCTTCTTCTGAGACATTCTTCTCAAGTGTTAGAATTTGGGAAGTTATTTTGATAGAGAGTATTTGGCACACATACCTCAGGACGTATCTTACAATAAGGTTTGCTGCAGAACACAAGGATTAAGCGCCTATCATTTTTCAGGAGGGGGGCCAGCATCTGTTTAGTTCTCCCAACATATTTCTTTGATGCATTCATTTTTCAAAACCAGACTCTCAAAAAGTCCTGGCTGTAGCTTACCTGTACCCTAGCAAGAAGTCAAAATGCCAAATTAAATTATTCAATATTGTTGGGAGAGGGATCGAACTGTGGGAAAGCAATCCCTTTTGTGCAATCCTTTTCTTCTTTATAGAGAAGAGGGAGTGGGGTTAGGATTTGGTCAAGATCTTACACCTGACCTGAAGGTTGATTTATCTTTCAGGTTGTAAGAGAACAAGATTACATGAGGAAGAGTAACTGTAAAACAGCCAGAGAAGAGATATTAGAAGGCACCTCCCCACTTCTCTTTCAGAAATGGAGACTATGGATGTAGAATGCTGCATAGAGTATCATACTTTTTTGATATTTTGTTAGTTTTGCTGAATTGTACCACACACAGACACGCATACACACACGCGCACTTTTCTATGCTTCGTTTTAAGGGATGGCTCTCTGGGAGGGAGAAGGGAAAAGAAATATTGAGAAATTTAGGTGATATGAAGACAAAATATATAGATAAAAGTTTTATTTTTTTAAATGGGAGTAGATCTGCCAGCTATGTGAAATAAAATATCCTCTAAAGTTTAATCAATTTGGATGCCAAGGCACTGTCGAGTTCTCTTGTTCCTACACACATGCTTAAGTGCGCTCTCCTGTTCTTTCTCTTTCCTCTCTCCTTCTTTCCTTTTATTCTCTATCTCTCTCTGTCTATGATTCTATCTCTCTATCTGTATCTGCATCTCTTTGCCTCTTCTCTCTCTCTCTCTCTCTCTCTCTCTCTCTCTCTCTCTCTCTCTCTCACACACACACACACACACACACACACACACACACACACCCATCAAGTCAGTAGAGAAAAAAACACACACTCAGGATTTTCCCACCATCACTGTCCATACTGAGTATTATTTCTTTTCCTCATGGAGTTCTGTCCCAGCAAAGTGTATAAATCTTCACATGTTTGTGTCATTCATTAAGCATACAGTGAGTACAAGAGACTTATAGAGGCTTATCTCTGTGTCAGGGTAAAAATCATGCCGACTCAAGAGGTTTTCTACTCCCTTTTCTTCTCTTCCATCCTGTCAAGAGCTTCATAGATTTTCTAAATATTTCTGACAGATTTTTATTCCCAGTGCAGAGTTCTACAGGAAGTTGGGGATTTCAGAAACAGAAGGCCATGAGATAGGTTATTCTCTCCCACAGTCTAAGTCCTAATATTGGGATGCTAAGATGACCTAAATAGAATCCATCAGCTGTAGATAATAGGTAATACAATAATGTCATCCATAGTTATGGGGAAAATTGCAAAACTCCTTCCTTGTCCAAAATGAATAGCACTTAGATTCTCAAAGTCTCTTGGTCCTGTAACACTCAGAGTCTTTCAAAGTTCTTCCTTGCTTTTCAGGTCAAAGTCTGAGAAGAACTTCATGCAAGCACAGAATCTTAGAGTTGGAAGGGACCACTGAAGTCTATACCTAAGCAGAAGTCTCATCTATAACATTCCCAATAGGTGGGAAGCTAATCTCCAATATTCTCCTAACTGTTTCAAAATGAGCAGTTATAAGCAAGAGTCCCCAGTAATTGTAAGCACATGTGCATGTTAAAAAGTTTTGTTATTAGGAAATGTAAGGTATGTTATGGAGCCATTAGAAGAGAAAAGAAATATATATATATATATATATATATATATATATATATGGTACATCCTTAACAATTTATGCTTCTGTGCCTCAGGAGTGGTTTTTTCAGCATCAGCATGACCTAGTGGAGAAGGGCTAAGTTTAAGAGCCAGGAAGACCTAGATGAAATCCCCTACTCTAAAACTAACCAGCTGCATGAAAATACAAGTTACTGAATCTTTCTGAGCCTCAGAATTCTCATCTCTCATCTGTACAACAGAGTTGATAATACCTGTAGTTTCTGTTTCACAGAGTTGTGTTAGAGACCATTAGGATAACTGATTAAAGGCAAAAAGGCATATATATAATCTATATATAGATAGATAGATATATACATACACACACACATATATGTATGTATGTATATGTATGTGTATGTGTGTATATATGTATATGTATATGTATATGCATATTAATGGCAAAAAGGTTATATCACATATAACCAAGATCATGGAAGGTTTGAATAATATAGATAAGTAATCCTGTTGAAGAAATGCCCTTTAGACTTTCTTTAAACAATTGAACATATAAAAATTCTACTCTGTCCTGAAATTTAAGGAAGCTTTTCTTTGTCTAATGCAAATGAAAAAGGCAAACTACATTCTTAAGAGAGCCCCATTCTTCACCACCTCCACCCAACTCCCAATAAAATAGTAATTAGCATAACAATTCGAAAATGGTTAAAAAAGGAAAAAAAAGAAAAGAAAAGTTGATTCAAGGAACAGATTAGTTATTCAAGTTGTTTTTGTTGTTCAGTCATTTTCAGTTGTGTCCAACTGAAAAACCCCATTTGGGGTTTTCTTGGCAGAGAAACTGAAGTTTGCCATTTCCTTCTCTAACTCATTTTGCAGATGAGGAAACTGAGGCAAATAGGGTTAAGCAGCTTACTCAGGGTCACACAGCTAGTAAATGTCTGAGGCCAAATTTGAACTGAGGAAGATGAGTGCTCCTGACTTCAGGCTTAGCATTCAATCCACTGTGTTACCTAATTGCTCCTTAGGTATCTGAGAACCGTAAATAATTGAACATGGTATCATAGTGTTGGATAACTCCATGGATACTAACTACTTGAACAAGGATTCATTATTTGGAAAAATTGGTGCTTTGAAAATCAAGCTGTGGTTTGGCAAGAATCAGGCTTAAAACCAATATTTTGTATCATAAGCCATAAGTTTTAAATAGATACCTGGCCTTTAGAGAAATGGTCATAATAAACAAATTAGAGGAGAACATAGGACATTGCAAATGTGCATAGAGGTACAATTTTTGACCAAAGGATAAAAATTATCATTAAAGATAAAATGTATAATATTAATTAATTCAAATTGAAATCATTTTGGACAAACAAAATCAATACCCTTAGAATTATAAGAGAAACAGTGAACTGGGGGGAAAAACTATTTGTAGTGAATTTCTCTGTTAATGTCATTATATCTAAGGTATATAAAGAATTTATATAAATATATAAGAATAACAGCCTTTCCCAAATAGAAAGTCAAAGGATTTGATTAGGTAGCTCTCAAAAGAAGAAATGCAAATTATTCATAACCATATGAAAAATACTTCAAACTGCTAATAATAAGAGAAATGCAAATTAAAATAACTTTCAGCTTCTATCTTGTATCTATCAGTTTGGAAAGGATGACAAAAAAGGAAAATGGCAATTGTGAGAGGCCATACACAGTGATGTACAGTTGGTAGAACTGTGAATTGGTTCAACTATTCTGGAAAGCAAATTGGAGCCAAACCCCAAAAGTCTCTAATTGCACAAACCCTTTGGCCCAATGATACCAGTGCTAGGCATATATTCCAAAGAGGATGAAGACAAAGGAAGGAAGGAAGGAAGGAAGGAGGAAGGAAGGATGGAAGGAAGGAAGAATGGGAGAGAAGGAGGGAGGGAAGAATGGAGGAAGGAAATAGATATTTATTATCCACTATGTGCTAAGTACTGTGTTAAGAACTTTGCAAAGATTATCTTATTTGATCCTCACAGTTCTGGGAAGTAGGTGTTATTATTATTTCCTTCTATAGTTCAGGAAACTGAGTCATACAGAGGTTAAGTGATTTACCCAGGGTCACACAGCTGGTAAGTGTCTGAGACTGGATTTGAACTTAGACCTTCCTGATTCAAGCATCAATACACTATCAACCAATTGTGCCTTTGGTGAGAAAGAAAGGACTGAAGGACAAGAATAGTTATGGCAGCAAAGAACTGGAACCCCAAGGATTGGCCATCAATTGGAGAATGGATGAACAAATTGTAGTATATAAATATAATGGAATAGTATTGCTCTTTGCAACACTGGTGATCATGGGAACCACTTTAGAGGGTGCAGCAAGCCAACAGACAAATACTCGTCATTGCCCTCTTCTCTCTACCCACTTTTTCTTGGAAGATTTAGACACAACTTGTTAAAACAGTTCAATTTTTAGCCAAGAGACATTATAATAGCCTATGTTTTCTTCTCCTCTGCTTCATTATGGAATTTGTATTAGATGAAAGTTAGATAGGACATCACAACAGCTCAAATACCCCAGTTAGAAAGATTCCTAAACTTCAGGCATAGTTTTATTTTTTTGCCTTAATTTAAATTTATGCTTATATTTTCATATTATTAGAGGGGTGCATGAGGAGGGAAAGTTGAGCAAAGAGAAGACCTTTTTATTGGAACTTTCCACTGTTTTTGAATTGGTGTGTACAACAGGTGGCTCTGGCTTTAGTTTTTGGCTCTGGGATGCCTACGTGGGAGGCCCGTGGCACTTCTTTCCATTTCTCCCTTTACCTTTTGCTCCTGTACTGCCTATTCTTTCTGGCTTGTCTCATTGAGTCTTGGGCAAGAGTGGGGAAGCTGACCCTCATTTTTGCTGCTGTTTTACTCTTGAGGTCCCCATTCTTCTTAGTCTTAGACTGTGCATGTCCCTTTAATACTTCCAGAATTTTTCTCAATTCTACCTTTTGGCTCAGACATTGCAATGTCCCCCAATCTCTCTTGGGCTAAGAAAACAATTCTCCCTCTAAACGACATACCTCAGGATACCCATCAGTTCCCCAAATCCTATTACATCTGAAAGAAATAATGAAGGGGAAAGGATTCGAGAACCCTTGGAAGACTTGTACGAATGGAGGCGGAATAAAGTGAGCAGAATCAGAACAATTTACATAATGACTATAATATTGCAAAATGAAACAACTTTGAAAGACTTAACTGTAATCAATGCAGTAACCTGGTATGGCTTCAAAAGATAGATGATAATGCATATGCATTGGCATTTGGCAGAGAGAAGTTAGACTGTAAGCGCAGAATGAAATATATTTTTAGACAATGTGTGAATGTATTTTGCTTAATTATACTTGTTAAAAGAAAGGGCTTTTGTTGGGGGGAGATAGTTATGGAATGAATGGAGGGATGGTACTAATGGTACCAAAAAAGGGGAAAAGAAAGAAAAGAGCATTAAAGAAACACTTACTATATGAAGGAAAAAGCAGAAGGAAGTTTATATAAGGGGACACAGAGAACCTGGGTACCATTGGTAGTTAATTTTAATGTTAAATTTAATATAAACTTTTTAAAATAAGCTGTATGTAATAAGGATTCATTTTCCTGTATAAGCCCATTTTCCTGTTCTCTGCATATGGAAATGTTCGCATTAATGTTTTTCAACGTCATAATTAAGAAAACTTAAAAACAAACTATGAAAATTGTACTGGAAAAACAAAAGAACTATGTATACATCACAAGGTGAACTCCATCTGTAAATCTTTTGCTCGCTTGGCAGTATTCTGGATGTATTTCTGAAGGGGCTTCATCCTGAATGAGACAAGATATTTTGCCAAGTAATTCAGGCTTAGACTACATGCCAAGGGATCATCCCTCAAACGAGGTCATGAGTAATCAGAAGGTCCCCAAACCTCAAAATCAGATCAAAATGTTGGGGAGTACATCATCATAACACCTTTCAACTAATTAAAATACAGAGAAGACCGAAGTGGAGATCAAAAAGCAGGGAGTGCAGATAGCTTCGGAAAATGAAGTACATTAAAACACACACACACAGAGTAATGGAATGACCTGCCTGAACTGCTTACATCCACATCCTTTTTTTTTTTAATTACTGTATGTACAATCCCAGGAGACAGGCAACCCTAGAAAACCAGAACTAGTTCAAGTATACACCAGAGAGCCCAAAATGGCAACCCTGGAACAAATATACTTGTAGGTATTGTTGAATATGAATGAACTCAAGGACATATATATAGGTGAGTTATGTTACTTCTATGTCTCACTATGTTTGACATCTTGAAGTTAGAAGAGATTCATCATGCTATCCATCTTGGAAGGATTGGGAATTGGGCTTTTTATGAACTGTATTTTGACATCCTCAAATAGCAAATCACTTCAGCTCTTTAAGCTTGAGTTTACTTATCTATAAAATAAGGAAGGAACACAGGGTTTTTGTTTTTTTTTAATGAGGAAAGCCTTTGTAAGCCTTAGTGTACTATATGAATGTAAGATTACCATTAACTCTGTGATTAAACATTATTAACCCCATTATTAGAAACAATCTACTAAAACTCATAATTTTACATATAAATGTAACAATAGTGAAGGTTAGGGGTGCAGCTGGTGGGCATCCCAGATGACACATGAGGTTCCATAGCAACCCATACCTAGCTCATGTCCCACCTTCCACAAGCTTACAGAAAGGGTGTGGATTACCATTTACCAGCATGGTAGTATAATTTATCATATTATTCACCACGCAGAACATTGCTGTAGCTACCAGTGCAGTGGTGGCATCAGCTTTGATGTATGTGCTAAATATCTCTTCTAGGACCATGCACAGGGAAGCCAAGCCTTCTAGCTTCAAAGCAGGAGATGAGCATGCAAGGAAAACCATCAATGACCAGGTTCTGAATGAATCTAGGGTGTGGCATAAATTTATTTCTTGGGATTATAAAGAGAGGAAAATATAGTTCTAGAACTCCTATCCTCACTGCTCTGAGAAATTTTCTGTTCTCTGTCAATCCTCTATATTGATGATTCGTGGAAAATCAACTTTTCTGGGGCCACATAGTTTTATTAAATAGTTAAATAAAAACTGTCGAGAGTCCTACTCTTCATGCCTTTTCCTACTTCTCCACACACTTCTTTGGGATGCCTGGGGAGCAGTCTTATGCTATCTTCTTAAGGTTAAGGAAGGAATTGAATGTCTGGAACCCCTCTCAGGAACAACTTGGAAGCAAAGGAAGTGTAGGTAGGAGTCCTAAAGGTCTGTAATAGCCTCTTGCCTTCTCACCAACTGCTGAGATTTTTGGAATCTCCATCTAAAAAGTCCCAGTTCCCCTAAATCAGTAGCTAATAACCTGACTGGCAGCTTGTTTCACCTGACATCAGCCAAGCACCTCCGATGTCCCTCATATTGAGGAAGAAAGTCAAGTCCAGTTTTCAAGTACAGAAACAGAGAAAGGTCCAAGTTCTTAATCCGGTATGCTCACATGCTACTTTGTCATTGCTCTGTCATCTTGTGTGACCTCCTCCTAATCTTGACCACTTGCTTGGGCAGTCCCACAGGGAGGTTCATGGAGAGGAGGGACAGTATCAAGCCTTCTGGTCATGGAGAAAAAGAAAACATAAAACTTGCCAGAAACACTCCACTGTCTTTTCCTTTATTGCTAAACCACAGCTGTTTCAGACACTGGAGCAGATAACAATGCACACAAGATAAAGTGACCTGCCATGGGCAGAGCGACATCAGCATGGATCATTGTCTTCCTCTTGGCTGAAGATTTCATAGCCCTCCACAGAATTATTTGAGGCATACAGTTATCCTTTCCACATCGCAGGGACTAGGGCTGTGGCGCCCCTGTGATCTAGGAAATCTGTGTAAAATTTTTGACCCTCTCTTCATACCAGAGAAGAAGTCCGAATTTTTCCTTTTTCTTTTATGGGATATTTACAGTACCTTATTGTAAAATTTAGGTTGATATTATGTAATACTATACATATGTTTTATGCATTTCTGAGTTTATAAACTTTTTCTGTGTCATCTGCTGGCCTTCTTGTATCATCCGCAACTTCTGCAAAACTCCCCAAAAATTCCCATTTAATTTCTTATGCTGACCCATGATATATCAAAACTGTGTTGGGGAAAGTCACAATGTGGAGGGGATAACTGAACTTTAATGTCCACAAAGACCATCATAATAATCATAATAAGCATGAGTAATCAGTCTATCTAGGACGACTGCTGATGCATTGGTCAATTAAGTGATCTTCATAAGGTTACAAAGAGTTCAAGGAATCTGACCTTCTATTTAAAAAAAAATCATATACTATATAATATCATTCAGCAGTTTAACAATAGCAACATAGCTCTTCACAAAATTGCAATAATACCAACCAAATACTTTAAAAAAACCAGTATTGAACTCTTAAAGGTTATTTAGATTAGATAGTGCTTCTGTCTTCTTTGCAGTAGTGTTCCTTCCATACTGTATGTTACACATACTTGAAAGAAGCTCTGCAAAACTGGCATTTGTCAATAATTGACAGGTTTAAGTTAGCTTTCTATAGCCTATCTAGCACTTTAATGAGTCTTTCTTCATATTCTTCCAAGGGCTTTCAAAGACAATAAGGTCGCCTAGATTCTCCAACAGCCAGGAGGATAGAGGCTGGAGATATGAACTAGCAGGCAGTTCATTTCTCCAACTTTATCCATTAGCCATTGGAAAGTGACAAATGCCCCTGAGATATCTCAGGGAGTACACTTCAGGTAGGTGATACAATGGATAGAGTTCCAGTCCTGAAGTCAGGAAGACTCATCATTCTGAGTTCAAATCTGGCCTCAGATACTTACTAGCTGTGTGACCCTGGGCAAGTCACTTCACCCTGTTTGCCTCAGCTTCTTCATTTGTAAAATGAGCTGGAGAAGGAAATCGTAACCCCTCCAGTATCTTTGCCAAGAAAACCCCAAATGGAGTCATGAAGAGTTGGACACATCTGAAAAATGGCTTAACAACAACAATACTTAAATAGAAGAATCCACCCAGGAAGGGGAAAACTGTCTTTTCTTTGTTTCCCTGCTACATGAATCTAATATTTGCTACATAAAGCCAGCAATAAAAACCACTAGGACACAGTCCAAGGCATCTTGAACTCTTGGTACAATGCTATGCGTCATTTCATGCTAGTACTCTACTCAACTATTATTCCACTTCTTCCCCAGTGGTAACCTGATCTTCAGCAATGGATATTTATAAAATATCGGTGCTATATAGGTTACTTTGTAGTAGTGCTAAATGTTAATTGCATTTGTCTATCCCTTACTGCTTATTCAATAATAATATGCTACTGCATATCTGGTTAGTTGCTTTTGAGTTATTGATGTGCTGAATATCTTGTTATCTGAAATTTGAACAAAATGGAGGTCAAAATCATTGAAAAGTTTTGTGAAGCAATAGAAATAAAAACACAAGGAGGTATTTTTTTTCCCTAGGAAAAGGCCTTAAGCATACAAATAAAGATTGCTCAAGAACATTAAAACGTATTCAAATGGAGTGGTCAATTGTAAGCTAAGAGGTAACACCCCTTGGTCTTTTGTTTTAGTGAATTATCAAATACAGTTGAACAATCAAAAAATCTTGATACTACATATATGTGGAGATAGATTACTATGCTGTCCTCTAAAGTTGAGGGTTTGTTTAAAACAGTGGAAGCCTTAATGGGTCAAGAAGACTGGGCAGTGGAAAAACTTGATGAGTGTGCTTAAGTCAAGGGGGGGAAGATGTTTCATCCACTGCTGACTCCCTGTCTCCCATAGCCAAAGCCCTAGTTAGAAATCTTATCAGGAAGGTATTCATTTCCCCCTGGGCAAGAACTGATAGAAATTTGGATTAGACATGCAACTGGATTACTATGGTGTTGGCAAGCAGCTGAGCTTGAAAAAATGGAATCTAGTGGGCATCAAATATCCTGCTTCTTCATTTGACAAGATCCTGTATCTCCTGAGATTAACTTCCATCTATTCTGTATATGGGCAGCTAGGTGGCACAGTGGATAGAGCACTGGGCTTGAATCAGGAAGATTCAACTTCATGAGTTCAAATCTGGCCTCAGACACTTACTACCTGTATGACCCTGAGCAAGTCACTCAACCCTGTTTGCCTCAGTTTCCTCATCTGTAAAATGAGCTGGAGAAGAAAAAGGCAAACCATTCCAGTATCTTTGCCAAGAAAACTCCAAATGTGGTCACAGTTAGACATGACTGAAATGACTGAACAACAACAACAGTTAGAGAAAAGAGGCTGAGGACTCTGCTTTCTCCCAAACCCTCTATTATCTCTCCCCCTTAATGCCATCTTATTAAATTTACACCTAGGATAATTGCAGATAGCCCACAGGGCATGAATATGTAAGATCAGGGCTGCAAAACACCCTGCCTCATTTAAAGGAAGTGATAGTTTAATGAGGTGAGCCATGACTTAATCAATCCACCAATCACAGATGTTAGACTAAGTGTAAAAAAAATCCTTAAACTTTTCTGAATTTCTCATTTAATCTTACCAAATGAGATAAATGAAGTTAAGTGACTTGTTGGGGTTACAAAATAGGTGAAGTAAGATTGGAACCCAAGTCTTTATGATATAAAGTCCAATGCCCTATCCATCATACCAGTGCTTTCATTATTTCCATCTGATGTTTAATGAGAGTGGCATTAAATCAAAGGGCAAAAGAGGTGTCTGGCCATCCCCTGGACAAGTAGGAGGAGGGGTTCCCTCTGTTTGGGGAAAAATTCTATTTTAGGATGGCTGAATGGATGTTAGAAATGGAGATGAGCCTGCAGTCATCCTTCCCCAAGAAGGAAGCCAATGGTAATAATGGTCATGTGCCTTTGGGCGGCATAGATTTAAGGAGAGGACTGACACTCTGTGAGGAGACCTAGTGATCCCAACCCTGGGTGAGCCTGTGGACCCAAAAGAAAACTCACAAATTGCTTCCTGTTAAGACCCAGAACCACCAAGAAGAACATGGATTTTCTTGGCTGAGTAGGAAAAGATACCATGTCAGAGACCAGATAGCAGGATCCTAGGTTTAGAGATGTAAAGAACTTTAAAGATCATTTAGTCTAACTTCATTTTACAGGCCATGGAATAGAGACCCAAAAAAGGGAAATAACCCAAGATCACTCAAGTAGTAAGTGGAAGACTTGAGATTCAAAACAGGTCTTCCGAATCCAAATACACTACTCTTTCTACCATGCCCTGCTACCCTTCCAAGCAAATAGACAAAATGATTGGGAAGCCTCTCCTGAAAGAATATCACTGGCTGAATCAGAAGAGAAGTTCTCTAGTCCAGACCTAGACCCTCAAGAAGAATCACGAATACCCCCTGGACAGGGGGAAGAAGACATTGGTCTGGATAAACATAACTGTAGGAGATGGGTCCCTTTGTCCCACATATACCTCTGACACAAGAATTGAATACTAAATAATGGCATCCATTTAATAAAGATATTTCTTTCACTATGAGATGATTGTTGGTCTACAGATGGGAGGGACCCCATTTTGCAGATGAGGAAACAGGGATCTAGAGAGATTAAGTGACAGTCCCAAGGTCATGTAGGTGGTAGGTGTCAGAAGCAGGATTTCAACTCTGGTCCTTTGACTCCAGCAGCAGTGGAAAGAGTATTGTCATGATCAAAGAGCTAAGTCATAATTTTTAAAAAAAAAAAAGGAAAACAAAAACAAAAAAACAAAGCCAGAGAGGATGGGAATAATTTTCATAGGCCTAACAAAGGGTAGGTTATTGGAGAGATTCAGCTAAAGTTAATTAGACAATCAGAAACCAACAAAATCTAAATAGGAGCCATATTAATTATAGAAAAGCACATGATAGTTCCCCTCCTCATATTTTCTAGAAATGTTGCAGATTTAATGAGATTGACCCTCTAATTATCAATTTTCTTAGGTGTGCAATAAATCAATGGAATATAAGCTTTTATTTCTCACAGGAGGAGAAGACCATAAAGCCAAAAGCTCATCATATAAAGTGGGGAATATATCTGAGAGATCTACTTAAACTTTGGTTTAGCCAAATGCATTAAATGAAAAACTAAATAACACTGAGCATAGCATTGAGCATGAACAAGAGCACTGACTCATGAACTCTTTGCTCTTCATGGACCATTTGAAGCTCTATGCCGAATCTAAAACACAGCTTAATACAATACTGAAAATGACCAAGAACTTTAGTGATGAAATACAAACGGAGTTCTCTATGGCTGACTGCCAGTCAATACAAATGGTGGAAGGATGATGTGGGGTGATAAATTCATTCACTGTCAGTCAAGATAAAATGATTTAAGGTCTAGTGGGACTAGAAACCCCCAAAGAGAGACTTCCAATAGCTGAGAGGTATGAACCGTACAAAACTCAAGAAAGTTTAAGAACAATCTCATTCATGTGTAAGAAAAAATATTAGTTTATATGTATAGAAAACAAGGTTAATGGAAAAGCTGCGAAAAATTAACGCAACACTACCATGAGCATTGATGACAAAATATATGCATCCCTTGGGTGTTTCCGTAGAAGGTTCCTGAGAAGGTAGAAAGGGAATAACTGACATCAGCAATTTATGCAGTTCTTTAATTGAAAAACTGGTGAAATGTTTTTTTAGTAAGTGGTCTAGTGGAAAGAGAGTTGAGGGTAATTCACCTAACTTCTATGAATCTTAGTTTCCTCATGTGTAAAATGGGAATAATAACATTTACACCTTATGGGGTAGTTTTGGGGACACAAATTTGTAGACCTTAAAGTGCTAATTAAATGTGTTTTTTTTTAAACTCCCCCTACCCCTTTACACCATGTTGCCTCACATAGAACTTTGCTAATTAAATCCAAAACCTTCCACCTAAACCAGGAATACAAGATTCTATATATTCCAAGGCCACTCCACCCCTGCCTCTAATACTTCCTAACAAGGAGTATGGTTTTATTAAAAGCTTGAGACTTAGGGTTTACAATAGGCATACACACAAGTTAGAAGGGGTAGGACTATACGGATATTCGCTTTGGTTTCTCTACTTAAATGTCCATCTGGCTAGGATTCAAAAGTTAAGAAATGGACTCTATACCAAGTTCTTAGGTCTTCAAAACTTCAAATATCAAAGAAGTTTATCTGCAAAAAAGGGTATAGTTCTTTGGATAGAAGTTGTATATCAGAAAATAGGGCCTTTCAGTATCACTGAAAGACTTCTATCCCACATCAGGCTGTTATAATACACTTAGTTAATAAGCTCCATCCTGTTGAATTTGAAGATATGATTTACCTGAGTTATAAAATATAGTATCCCTTTCCTTATGTAATCAGTTCCCAGATCTGAATATCCATCTAGGTGGTATATTAGATTGAGTGTATAAGATTGAATACTAGTCCTGGAACTTGGGAAGACCTGAATTTATGTCCTGCCTGGAACACTTATTAACTGTGTAACTTGGGGAAAGTCAATTAAACTGTCAGCCTCAGTTTCCTGATCTCTAAAATGGGGGAGAATGGGATTACCTACCTCAGAGGGTTGTTGGGAGGATTAAATGAGATTACAAATGGTGGCCCAAAAGTCTTGATGCAGTTTTAAGCTTTACTAGTTTAACACTACACTAAAACTTTTGGGATGCCCTGTCTATGCAAAGCACTTTGCCAACCTTAAAGTACTATATTCATATTAACTATTATTATAAATCTTTCCTGAATTCCACTCCCATGTGTACATCTCCCTTCTGGTTATCTCTTGGATGTCTCAAAGGTTTGTCAAATTCAACATATCCAAAATGAAACTGTAGGAAGACTCACACAATATCACCATGTACCTTGTCTTGTGGGACTTAGTTCTTCCTAAATTAAACTTCTAGGATCTTAGATTTAGAACTGGACTTTCATTTTACAAATAAGGAAATTAAAACCCAAGTAAAGTGGCTTGCCAAGGGTCACACAGATAATTAATATCTGAGTTAATATCTTACTTTGAGTCTACCATTCTATCTTCAATACCGTGCTGCCTCTTCTATAGGATTTCTTTTCTACAACAACGTAGGCAGTTTTTGTCACCACTTCAAACCATTGCAGTACTGAACTCTGTAATTGGAGGGTTGGGGGCAGTATTCAATAGGCCATTTTCCCTGGAGTTTAAAATCACTCCAGAACCAACATACTAGGTCTTTTTAAAAAATTACTCTGTGTTATCCATAATATAGCAATGGAATAGGCCTATCATGATCAGTATACCACATCTAGACATTTGAAGGAGAACAGATGTATAGATTTTGCTTTCAAATTCCATTACATTCCATTCACATGTAAATAAGAGTAAAATGCTCATCTTCACTTCCCTATGAACTCTCCCATGTGTTCAACCTTTGCAAACCAGTTTCCTGGGCTTTTTCACTGATCCCCAAATTTTCCCTTAGTTGGGTTCTTTATATCGTGTACCAATTACCTGGACTCATCCCATCATGGCTTCCCAACTCCTCAGTAAGTCTAGTTCCTCCCAGGCCACAGAAAGAAAACCCTAGTAGTACTTGTCCAAGATAGGTCTCAATGACTACGTGGTTACTTAGACTCTTCATAGTTCCTATAACCTTTTGGCATATTTCATTTTGTTTGTTTCTTTGTTTTCCTGAATTGAGACTTTATCAATTTTCTTTGCTTGTCTATTGTATATAGTCTAAATACATTTCTATTAGTTTCTTCCTAAGAGATGGATTTCCTAGATTTTGAAACAAACCTAAGTGAAAAAAGATCTGTCCTTTCATAGGTGAGGGTGGGGAATAGAAGGAGGGGGCACTGAGGTTATGTGCTATCAGTAGGTCCTCAGTGAGAGGCAGTTGTAACTTGATGGACAGAGAATTGACCTTGGAGTCAGAAAGGATTGCCACCTCCTGGTAGGGAGACCCTGGGCAAATTGCTTAATCTGTCACTACTCCAAGCATTTCTCTAAAACTATAAATTATTGATATGCATTAGTAAGGGAAATTCCTTCAAAGGAAGAGCCCTATGCCAATAAAATCATGGGATCAGTTTTTTTTAAAAAAATTCATGAGTAATTGTCCAGGTACTTTAGGAGGAAAAGGAATTTAGCATTAAATAGTATGAATTTTCCATGTAAACATCCCAAAAAAATTGGAATCCTTGCTTTGCAATTGACTTTATTTTCCACATCTGTGAAGTGAGTGATCTGTCCTGGCTGCCCTCTAGGGTCCCTTCCAGATGTGAATCTATGATCTTATGACTTGATGTGAGATACAAGTACTTTCATTGGGCCTCAGTTTCCCTACACATTATGCTGTACTTATTTATCTTATAGATCAATTCAATTTAGCAAACATTTATTAAGCACCTACTATGTGCAAAGGACTGTATTAGATGCTCAGAATATAAAGACAAAAACAGAAACAGACCCTGCTCTCAAGTGTATACTTTCTTCTGTGAGGAATGGGAGACAGAGGGAGGATGAAGCCTGTATGCCCATAAGAATAATACAAGGTATTCAGAGAAGGACAACTAGGAAAACTTCTTGGAAGGGGAGAAATCAGAGTTGAACTTAGAAAGAAGATAAAGATTCTGAACTGGGGAGGCGAGGAGGATATACACTCCAAGCAGAGGGTTCAGTGTGTGGGAGAGCATGCTGATGACAGATATAATGCTAATTATGGAGATCTTAGAGTAGATAGAAGGAAATGATGTGGAATACTACTGGAAAAGCCAGATTGTAGAGGGCCTTAAAGGCTAGGCTGAGGAATTTGTATTTTATTATTGAAGACTATTGAGCAAGAAAGTGACATGGTCAGAACCATGTCTTGGGAAAATTATTTTGGCAGCTATAATAGGACAGATGTGATTTTACCCAAAGTCACACTGAGTTGGACTTTGAACCCAGGTCCTTGAATTCCAAATCAATATTTCCAGTGTGCTGTTTTTGTATCTCAAACAGTTCTTTTACATTCCAGCACTTAGCACAGTGCCCAGCACATAGCAGGTACTTAATAAATGTTTACTGACTGATTGACTGATTGCTTCTGCTTTAACTCTAGAAGCATGATTACATTGACTCATATCTGCAAAGTTCTGCTCTCTGGACCTACCAACCACAGATTTCTTTTAAAAAATTGTCAAGCATTTTTTCCCCTCCCATGTTCTCCCTCACTGAAAAATAAAATCAAAAGAAAAATCCTTAGGACAAACAGGCATAGTCAAGTACAACAAATTCTTACATTTGCCATATTGAAAAATGTATGCTTTGTTCTGCATATTAATTCATCACTCTGTATCAGGAGGTAGATAGCATTATTTATCAACAGTCTTCTGGAATCATGGTTCATTATTGCATTGATTAGAGTTCTTAATCTTTCAGAACTGTTTGCTTCTACAAAGTTGGGGTACAAATTGTACTCCTGGCCCTGCTTCCACACTACATCAATACATGTAAGCCTTTCCAGGTTTCTCTGGACTTGTCTCTTGTCATTTCTTATAACACAGTAGGATTCTATTACATTGATATATTGTAATTTGTTCAACCATTCTGCTAAATGGTAGGCATCCTCTTAGTTTCCAGTTCTTTGTCAATACAAAAAGAGCTACTGTGAGTATTTTTGCACATGTAGGACCTTTTCCTCTTTCTTTAATATTTTTGGGTTGTGAGCCTAATAATGGTATCACAGGATCAAAGAGTATGCACAGTTGGGTGATTTTTTGAGAGGTGTAGTTCCAAATTTCTTTTCAGAATGTCCGGACCACTTCATAACTCCACCAACACTGTATCAACATAAACACAGATTCTTAGCATCCATAATATCTCCAACTTCCAGGCTTATCCTTTGTCTCCATCTAATATTTAAATTCAGAACCCTTCTTCCCATTCTTTCTCCACCTATCCCTATCCCAACCACACAGGGCACCCAAGGATTAGGGAGAAAACTAAAGTCACACGCTTTTGAGCCTTTTGAATCAACCTAAAGATCTCCAACCTGCAATGGTGAGCACCTAGTAAGCACTCGATAAGAGCCTTGTTGTTCACATGAATGATTTTTAGATGACATCACAGGGACTTTGTTAGTCAGTGAGATATGTGTCCTTGGCCCCTTTGGGTAAGATACACCTGTCTTGAAGGAAAAATGTACAGATATATAGCACACACCAGAACAAAAGAATATAAGCCAGAAGAGGACTTTGACTACCTCTCCAAGCACCAGTCAGCAAACTGGCTGAAATCCTTTCCCAGGTCTAAACAAACACAAATTTCTACAAAAGTGGCTTGATGGGGATACTTTATCAGGAAGACATATCTCCTGGAAATCTATGGACAGTTTTATTCTTCCTAAAATCATTCCTCTCCCTTTTGTAGAAACATAAGCTCAGTAAGACCTAACTCTTAGGAATGCATCATTTCATTGTACTATTACTATTTGGCAATACGAAAAAAGTCTAACATTGAAGGCTTTTCCAAGATTCCAGAGAAGCAGCCAACAGAAAATGACTTTAAAAAGGCACGAGACTTCCATGTTTTCTCCTCCTCCAAACAGAATACATTGCAAGGCTTTTTTCACCCTTTACTTATCATACCTGAGTTCCTCTGAGATCTAGCCTAGATCACCTATTTACTATGCATTGTATTCTGGGACTAGGGCCTGATTCAGAGGTGTTCAGAGCTCATCAAATATACAATTGCTTTTCAAACACTTTGGGGTTGCCACAAAAACCTAAATTATATTTTGCCAACCAAGCACTTTCTCCCTTTGGTTTGTATTGTTTTTTTAGGAAAATTTAATTCAGATGTTTCTGATTCACTTGCACTTAAATCATTAAAATGATGTTTTGCAAGAGCTGATTGATGGGCAAGAAGACTCTTGAGTCTTTGTCTAAGCCTCTTTAAGCCTGTTTTCTGAAAAACAGGAAGTTCTGATGTGCCAAGCGCAAACAAACTCCAGTACCATATTCAGGTCCAGAATTTGAGTTCAACTCACAACAGCCCAAGCCATCCATTTTGAGAGAAGTCTCATCTTGTCCAATCATCTGAATTCCTCCATTCTGTTCCTCTTGGAGCACCTCAGCCGAGGGCCTTGCTTCCTTCTGGGAGTCCAGCTAGACCCAGATTTTTAATAAAGGAAAAAGAGAAGCAAAGATGCAGTTTCATCCTAACACGATTTGCAGATTGTAACTCCAGGTGTGGTCTTCACATCTCTAGCCAAGATGAAGTTGTGCTCTGGTAAGGGAAAACAAAACAAAATGAAACAAACAAAAACTGTACTCCAGTCAATTTTATAGTACCTGGGCTTTTTTTTTCAATTCTAAGAATGTGGCTGCACAAATATAGCAAGTGGCCAATGGAAGCATTTATCTGGAAAATTCACATTTAAAAAGAAATTGATGTTAGTGATGGATGTTAAGCCAGATCGGGTATGAAAATTTAGCTGTATATTTCTCCTTACTGTTGCTGACAAACTCTACAGAAAGGTCTTGTGCTTTTTCTCCTTTTATCCTTTAATGGCCATCAAGTTATCTATCTCACAAGACTTGTGACATTTACTGCAAATCTCTTAAGGGCGGGGACCGTATGCTTTTTTTCAAAATCCCTTGCTCTCACATAATCTCCTTTTAAAGGAAACAGATGGTCTGGATAATTTATGCCTACAATATCATGGAGCTTCAGAAAATGGAATATTTCATACCATATCTCACCTTCTACCCATTTAGACCGCAGGGTACAAGGACTCTTTGGCTCACTGTGGAAATTTATAGTCTAAGGAATGCATTTTAAAAGCAACTTTTTAAGATTTTAATTGATCCCTTTTTTGCATTTGTCTAAATTTTCCTTAGTTCTCTCCCCTTATCCACCTTCATAAAATTTTTTAAAAAGAAAAAGATGAGAGAAAAATTCAGTAAAACCGATCAGTCCATTAAAAGCCACATCTATACCCCATGAATTCCTCTCCCTACCTCTGCAAAGGAATGGGAAGGGGTGTTTTCTCGGGGCATCTCTTGTTCTTTATAACTTCACAACATTCTTTTTGTATTGTTTTACTGTCCTTGTCTTTTCAGTTTCCATTGTCATCATGTATATTGTTTTCTTTTTTTTTCCTTATTTCACTTGGCATCGGTTTGTGTAAGTCTTTCTGTATTCTCCATGTCTGCCATTTCTTATAGTACAGGAATATTTGATTACATTTATGTACCATAACTTGGTTATCCATTCCCCAGTTGATGGGCATCAGCTTTATTTCCAGGTCTTCACTAACACAAAAAGTGCTGCTATAATATTTTAGTGTATATAAGAATCTTTCTTTTCATTAATGTCTTCCTTGGAGTATATGCCTAGCAGTGAAGTCTCTGGGTTAAAAGATATGAACCACTTTCTTTTCATAAGTTCTAATTATTTTCTAGACTGGCTATGCTAATTCATAGTTCCATAAACAATGCATCAATATGTTTATTTTTCCATAATTGCTCCAACTTTGACTATTCCATCTTTTGCCATCTTTGCCAATTTTCTGGGTGTGAGGTAAAATCTAGATTATTTTGATTTGTGTTTCTCTTATTATTAGGTTTTTTTAAATTTTTTTTTTTTAGGCAATTGGGGTTAAGTGACTTGTCCAGAGTCACACAGCTAGTAAGTGTTAAGTGTTTGGTCTGAGGTCAGATTTGAACTCAGGTCCTCCTGACTTCAGGGCTGGTGTTCGATTCACTGCGCCATCTAGCTGCCCCTTTATTATTAGTGTTAAAACCCATTTTCATGTAAAATATGAACCCTCAAAAGATCATATTTGACCAATGAAACATGGTATTTGGTATCAAATCATCACATCAAAACACAGCAAAATCAATAATATAATTCATCAAACACCTATTATCCATTTACTACATTATTTTAAACTACCTTATGTTTGTATTTGGGGCAGCTAGGTTGGCACAGTGGATAGAGTACTGGGTCAGGAAAACCTGAGTTCAGATCTGGCCTCAAATACTTACCAGCTGTGTGATCTGAACAAGTCACTTAACATTGTTTGCCTCAGTTTCTTCATTTGTAAAATGAGTATTTTTGGTAAGAAAACCCCAAAGGTAGGACACAACTGAAACAACTGAACAACAATATTTGTATGGATTACCCTTATATTTATGTTTCGTGTACTTAATAAATACTCACTGAGTGATGGAAAACACTTTACTAACCATGGAAGACTTTGCTCTTTTAGTGGATCTGTGGTCATTCCCAAACCAACAATAAAGATTACAATCCATCCATGCTTTCCATTCTGGGGCACTCCCTATCCCCCTAATACTTAATAAGTCTATCCACCTAAGTGGTGGTTCTTCTCATACTGCATAGATTCTACTAGGCAGGTAAACCATTGGTTAAACGTCACCTTTGTTATATAACCAACCTAAGTTGTTTTTTTTTTTGCTATTGTATGCCTCCCTGATGATCTTTAATTGGTAATATGTTATAAACCACTCACGCCCACCACAGACTTTTCCATTGCCCTTTAGATTATTATACCTTTAATTCTTTAGTGTCTCTTGTATTTCAGACTTTGAAGTAAGCAAGCACTGCCAGAAAAATGTTGCCTTTAAAAAGATGGGCCTTGCTTTTTGCAGTAGCAAAGAATTAGAAGAAAAGTAGACATCCATTTATTAGGGAATGACAACAAATTTTGCCATCTGAATATAATAAAATATTGCTATGTCTTAAGAAATAACATACATAATGCTAAGAAGTTTGGGAAGACAATGTACACAACGACTTCAACAATGTAAATGGAAATGACGATAAAAATTGAACTGAAACTAAAATAGAGTAAACTGAGGCTCTCTGCCTCAAGTTTTGATTTTGATGATCAAGCTTGGTTCCAAAACATAAGAGGAGACAATATGGTTCTCTCCTGTCTTTGCAGAGGTCAGGGATTACGATGCAGAACATTGAATACGTTGTCAGACTTAGTTGATTTATTGTTCAGTTTGTCTGTACTGCTTTATTCTAATCCTTTGTTATTCTTTATTGAAAGGGATGGCTCTCAGGGTTGGGGGTGTATATTAAGAAAGGAAAATTATGCAAAACCAAAATATATTAAATTTTTAAAAAGATAGGCCTTTATTTTTTCTGTTATTTTAAATGGTATTTTATTTTTCCAATTACATGTAAAGATAATTTTTAACATTCATTTTTATGAAATTTTGAGTTGCTTATTTTTCTCCTTCCCTCCCTCTCCCTTCCTTAAGATCATTAAGCAATTTGGTATAGGTTATATATGTGTAATGTAAAACATATTTCCATATTAGTCATGTGAAAGAAGAAATAGAACAAAAGGAAAAACTCATGAACAAATAAAGAAAGTGAAAATAATATGCTTTGATCTGCATTCAGACTTCATCAGTTCTTTCTCTGGATATGAATAGCATTTTTCATCATGATTCTTTTGTTATTATGAATTATTATACTGCTGAGAAGAGCTAAGTCACTCATAGCTGATCATCACACAGTGTTGCTGTTACTCTGTACAATGTTCTCCTGATTCTGTTCATTTCACATTGCATCAGTTCATGTGAGTCTTTCCAGGTGTTTCTGAGATCCACCTGCTCACCATTTCTTACAGCACAATAATATTCCATTATATTCATATACCACAACTTGTTCAGTCATTCCCCAATTGAGGAGTATTCCTTCAATTTCCAATTCTTTGCCACCACCAAAAGAGTTCAACTCTGACACATCCTAGTTGTCTGACCCCGGGCAAGTCATTTAATGCTTCAGGTGCTTTCAGTAACTCCATCCAGAGCCTTCGCTAGGCGTCTTGACCTATGTCTTGCCACTGGGCTCCAATGACTCTGGAGGAGAGAGTGAGGCTGATGACTCTGCACAGCCCTGCCTCACTTAAATCTCATTCTCTTGAAAGTCAAGACATCACTCTCCTGATTTCATAGGTCCTCTCTAAGAGGAACAATAACAACATCTATTAGTTGTAGGTTATGGGTCCCATCTGCATTTCCTCATCCAGAAGTCTATTCTGTCGATGAAATCACAGGTCCAGGTCCTACACTAACAAATTTTTATGTGACACTTAAAGGTTTGCTAAACATTATGAGTGTCCATTGTTTCATTGATTTTCACAATCAACCTGTGGGGTAGGTGTCATTATTATCCCCATTTTACAGGTGAAGAAACTGAAACTCAGAGATTTTGTCCTTTGCCCCAGGTCATAGAGTTAACAAGTATCAGAGGCAGGCTTCAGACTCAGATCCTTGTGATTCCAGCTCTGTCCTTTCCACTGGCCATGCTGTTTACAAATAGACTATCCACAGTCATCTTGAGGAATCTTTTCTTCTTCTCCATACTCCCGTGTACTACTCTAGCTGGTTCTGATCTGAACCGAGAAAGAATAGTGATAATATTTTGAGGGGATGAATATTGAAGTGTCTGAGTGTGTGTGTATATGTGAACATGATTATGAATACCTGACTGTCTCTGACTGTATCTTGGCATCTAACATGAATAATTCTGGAAGCATAGCAGTGTATACCTCTAATCCCTGTTATTTAGGGAGGCTGAGCCTGGCACTGCTCTTCAGTCAATCAATTAAGCAATTAAGAGCCTACTATGTTTCAGGCACTGTACTAAGCTCTAGGGATACAAAAGGAGGCAAAAGAGAGTTCCTGCCCTCAAGGAGCTTACAATCTAATGAGCTCAGATGCTCTGAACTGCCATGCAGTAAGCTTTTTATTTGGATATCCACACTGAGGTCAACATTATTATGAGGAGCCTTGGCAGCAGTGGGTATGAGGTTGCCTAAGGAATGGTAAACTGACCCAAGTCAGAAACACAATGGGTCAAGGCTCCCATCCCAATCAGAGCAGGCCCACGAGTAGCTTCTGTACTTCCAACCTGGAAGAAATAGAGAAACCTAGCCCTAAAAAGTAATAACAATAATCATCATTCCGCCATTACCAGTTTTGCATCATCTATTCATTTGTGCAGATGAGTTAGAGTTGGATTTACTTGGATTTACATGGATTTACTCTGCAGCCATGGGCCAAGTGTGCAAAACAGCTTTCTATGTCAGATTTTGATCTTCGCAATGAGTGTAACTATCAGCCGTACCATCCAAAATGGACTTTCAAACCCTCCCACGTAAGAAATGCAACGTAGATGAAGCAGCCACTTCTTCCAAGAGAGAGAGCTCCAAGTTGACTTCCACAAAATCGCTATCAACACTTAGAAGAAAGAATGAGGTTTATGAGAAAACAAAACATTGTATTAAAACAACAACAACTTTCAGTACTGGTACCTCCCAGGCTACTGTGAACTAACTGGGGACCAGAAGGAAACCTGGTCACTCACTTGATCTATGCAGTTTTCCCTTGAGAATTCTCCTCTGTCTCCCCTCTCAACAACCTAGAAAAATAATTAAATCTTTCTTCACAGTCCAGAAGCTTTCAGTCCACAGTACATGCTTCTACCTTAAAAAAAAAAAGTCTTCTATAAGAGTCCATAAAGTGTAAGGTAAACTTTTTTTTTCAATCTTCAGAGACAGGTGGTGCAGTGGACAGAGTACTGGACTGGGAGTTAAGAAAACCTGAGTTCAGATAAAACTTCAGTAATATTTATAAAGCACCCACTACGTGTCAGGCATTGTGCTAAGCACTGGCAACACAAAAAGAGGCAAAAGGCAGTCCCTGCCCTCAGGAAGCTCACAATCTAATTTAATGTAGTTGAATGATATTGGGCAAGTCATATATAAATTGTCTGGCTCAGTTTGCTCATCTGTAGAAATGGGATAATAATACCACTTACCTCCTAGGGTTGTTATGAGAATAGCATGAGATGATACTTGTGAAACGCTTTGCAAGCTCTATAAAATGCTAGCCATTATTACTTCTGTACAGAAAAAATCTAAGGTGAATAAGTGAGTCATACTATCAAATAGGCTATAGCCTCCTTTTGCTTCTCCAAGCTATGGTTTAGCACAGAAAGTAGAAAGTGCATCAGCCCTCAAGCCTGGAGACCTGAGTTCAAATTCTGGCTTCTTTTATGTATTACCTATGTGACTTGTTATCAGTATGTGTTACCTCCAACACTTTGTAAATTTTAAATCAATAAATATGTCAGTTACTAGAGAATAATGGGACTTTGTTTTTATCACATAGAGAAGGTACTCAATAGCAACTAAGCTTTACTACAGTTACTAAAATAGAGGGTTTTAAGGAAAAACATTCACTAGATATATGCAATAAAATAATATTAATTAGATTCCACTGTCTCAGAATTCTTAACATTTGGGAAAGGGATGAGTTAAATTTTGTCTTTGTACTTTCTGTGACAAAACAATTTGTTAATAAAATTAGGGGAAACCATATTTTTTGACTTTTTTTTTTGCTTTTTTTAGGCAATTGGGGTTAAGTGACTTGCCCAGGGTCACACAGCTAGTAGGTGTCAAGTGTTTGGTCTGAGGCCAGATTTGAACTCAAGTCCTCCTGACTTTAAGGCCGGTGCTCTATCTACTGCACCACCTAGCTGCCCCGAAACCATATTTTTTGGGGTGAGGTTAGTATATTTATTCTTAGAAAAAAATTGCTTTTCAAATAGTATAGAAATGCCATTTACATACAATATGTGACAGTTGCAAATCACTTTTCACCACCAATTAAAACAGAAATTCTATACAGTCAGTTTATACAGTCAGTTAAAACAAGACCTCGAGCTGATTGTGGCTCAGATCTTGAGATTCTAATTGGAAAATTCAGACTTAAAGAAAGAAGGGAAAACCATCAGACCATATAAGTATGACCTAAATAACATCCCTTATGAATATGAAAGAGAAGCGATGAATAGATTTATGGATTAGATCTGGTAGATAAAGTGCCTGAGGAACTATGGACAGAGGTTCACAGTATTGTACAGGAGGCAGAAACGACAACAATAACAACAACAACAAAAAATATTCCAAAGAAAAGAAGAGCAAGCAAGCAAAATGGCCATCTGATGAAGTATTACAAAAAAGGTGAGGAAAGAAGGAAAGCCAAAGGTAAAGGAGAAAGGGAAAGCTATGCCCAACTGAAAGCAGAATTCCAGAGAATAACAAGGAGAGATAAGATTTTCTTAAATAAACAATACAAAGAAATAGAAGAAAACAATAGAATGGGAAAGACAAGAGATCTCTTCAAGAAAATTAGAGCTATTACAGAAATGTTTTATGCAAAAAATGGGTGTGGTAAAAGACAAAAATGGTAGGGACTTAACAGAAGTAGAAGAGATCAAGAAATGGTCCAAGAATATATAGAACTATGCAAGAAAGATCTTAACATCACAAATGGTAGGGACTTAACAGAAGTAGAAGAGATCAAGAAATGGTCCAAGAATATATAGAACTATGCAAGAAAGATCTTAACATCACTGATAACCACAATGGTGTGGTTACTGATCTAGAACTAGCTATCCTGGAGAATGAAGTCAAGTGGGCCTTAAGAAGCATTGCTAATAATAAGGTGAGTGGAGTTGATAGAATTCCAGATGAGCTATTTAAAATCCTAAATGACGATGCTGTTAAAGTGCTGCACTCAATATGCCAGAAAATTGGGAAAACTCAACAGTGGTCACTGGATTGGAAAAGATCAGTTTATGTCCCAATCTTAAAGAAGGGCCATGCCAAGGAATGCTCAAATTTTGAACAATTACTCTCATTTCACACACCACCAATGTTATGCTTATACTTCTGCAAACTAGGCTTCAGCAATATGTAAACCAAGAATCAGCAGAAGAGCAGACTGGTTTTTAAAGAGGCAGAGGAGCTAGAGACCAAATTGCCAACATTCACTGAATTGTGGAGAAAGCAAGAGAGTTCCAGAAAAACTTCTGCCTCACTGACTGCACTAGAGCCTTTCACTGTGTGGGTCACAACAAAATGTGTGTACTCCCCAAAGAGATGGGAGTACCAGATCATCTTACTTGTCTCCTAAGAAACCTGTATGTGGGCCAAAAAGCAACAGTTAGAACCAAACATGGAACAACTGATTGGTTTAAGATTGGAAAAGGAGTATGACAAAGCTGCATATTATTTTCACCTTATTTATTTTTAGTTTTCAACATTCAGTTCCATAAGATTTTGATTTTTTTGTTTGTTTTTTGTTTGTTTTTAAATTATTTATTTATTTTGAGTTACCTTATTTATTTAACTTATATACAGAGCATATCATGTGAAATGCCAGGCTGGTTGGATCAAAAGCTGGAATTAAGGTTGCTGAGAGAAACATCAACAATTTCAGATATGCAGATGATACCACTCTGATGGCAGAAAGTGAAGAAGAATTAGGAAGCCTCTTGATGAAGGTAAAAAAGGAGATTGTAAAAGTTAGTTTGAAGCTTAATGATAATCAAAACAAAAAAAAAGTTAAGATCTTAGCAGTTGGTCCCATCACTTCCTGGTAAATAGAAAGAAAAGAAATGGAAGCAGTGCCAGATTTTATATTCTTGGGCTCAAAGATCATTGCAAAGGCAACTACAGCCATAACATTAAGAGATGATTGATACTTGGAAGGCAAGCTATTGAAAATCTGGACAGCAAGTAGAGACATCACCTTGCCGACAAAGGTTCATATATTCAAAGCTATGGTTTTTTTCAGTAGCAATGCATGGCTGTGAGTATTAGACTATAAGAAAAACTGAGTTTTGCAGAATCAACACTTTCAAATTGTAGTGCTAGAGAAAACTTTTGAGAGTCTCTTGGACAGCAAGGAGATCAAATGAGTCAATACTTAAATAAATTAATTTAGACTATTCACTGGAATTTCAAATACTGAAGCTAAAACTTAAATACTTGAGCCATATAATGAGAAGACAGGATTCACTGGAAGATACCCTAATGTTGGGAAAGATTGAAGGTAAAAGGACAAGGAGATGGCAGAGGATGAGAGGGATAGAGTCATGGAAGAAATGAACATGAGCTTGGACAGGCTTTGGGAAATAATGGAGGAGAGAAGGGTCTGGAATGCTATGCAATCAGTAAGAGTTGGACCTGACTGAACATTTTTGTTTTTCTGAGCCTCAGTTTCTCATATGAAATATATGGATAATGGCTCATCAACCAGGCAATGGCTGAACAAATTATAGTATAGAAATGTAATAAAACACCATCTTGCCTTAAGAAACGGCAAATATAAAGAATTAGGAGAAAGATTGGAAGACTATAATAAAATAAATGAAAAGAACACTAAAATAATGCTAAATGCTGATCCTGTGACCTCTATAATCTCATTGGAAAGATGGGGCATTGTGGGCATGGAATGTCACATACATGATGAAATAGGGTCACTATGTTAGTTGCTTTTGCTTAATCGTTGGGTTTCTTTTTTGTTGTTTGTTGTTGTTGATTTTTGCTAAAAGGGAAGATTTGAAATGGAGAAGGCATCATGGAGGGAGTTAGGTTTTCCAGAAATAACTGTGATGTAAAAATAAAAGGCATGAATAAATGTTTTCCCAAATATTTTAAAGGGGATAATAACACTCATTTCATAGAGTTACTGTGATGATCTACTGTGAAAACAGAAGGTGCCTGGTTTGTAAAAACTGTTAAGAACTCTATAAATGTCAGCTGTTAGTGGTTGAACTTAGATTTCCTGATTCTTAATCCAGTATTCTTTCCACTATATCATGTTGCCTCCTTTAGGCAGCTACTAAAATAGAGTCCTTTAATGAAAAAAAAAAGTTCATTAGATATATGCAATAAAACTATATTAATTGTATTCTACTAATTCCAAAGTTGAAAGAAATAAAGAGAATTTATTCAAAAGGAGTAAGATACAATTTCTTTTTAAGTGTTTTATAATTCAAACTGTGCACTCATTCCTCTTGACCTGGATCCTTATATGCCTGAATGAATGTGGTTTTGCCCTCCATAGTTAGGTAGGCACCTTCCTTAATTGACCTGAAAGTCACTGTGGCTGAGGCCCCCTAATTCTTTCAGAAACCCAAAGCCCAAATGAGAAGAGGTTAGAGCAGGTGCTAAGAACTAGCCTGCTGTGCATTGAGGGAAACCACAGGGCCACCCACCACGGCCAGTGGGGGAAACCCAGGGGAGCAAGCATAGGGGCTTGAGAGGAAGATTTGGGCTTTAGTTTTTGTTTGTTTGTTTGTCTTGGTTGGCACTGAAAATTCAGAAGAAGGTTTCTAATATTCTCCTATAAGGTAAGTTACCTCAAAAATTCCTCCTCAGGGAGGCTGATTAAAGCAGTTGCTTGAGGGCCTGCCTCAATAAACAAGGGAATTGGAAGCTGTGTAATCTAAACATTTTTTTTTCCTGGCTTATGCCAGCATTCACAGATGCCAAAAAAGTAGGCATAATATTGCCTCCGAAAATAAAAAGTGATTATACTCTTTCTAACCAAGACTACCCTTAGCAGTGCCAGTGACTATCACAAGGCGGAGAGGAGAAATATATTTTGTGGTGTTGTCTTTGGAAAACTTCCATTTAGAAAACTGTACAAGGAGCAAATGTGTGTCTTGTTGAAGATGGGCTGAGTGTCCTTGTGGTCAGGACGGACTGGTGGCTTAATGGAGCTTCTGAAAGCAGCCTTCCTGCTGGGAATGCATAGGGCATAAATTAGTTGGGGCTTGCAGGGGTGCCAGGCATAAGAGGTTAACCTCCCCTATATTGCAATATTAACCTGGGAGAGTTATGAAGAGAAAGCGTAGAGAATCTAGTACATTTTTCTTTAACTACCAAAGGTAGAGAAAAAAAATATAAACTCCACCCTGCAATCAGTTATCACTAAAAAGTTATATATGGGCTCTTTTCCTGTGAAATAACAGGGGGAAATAAAGAGCAAAGACCTACACATGTACTTGGTAAGTGGCTATCTTATAGCAACTATCCTGGTTGAAAGGAAAATTAGTTTTGGATTCTCCAAATCCACGGGCTTCCTGGTTGGTGGAAAAGCTTTGGAATAACTAACAGTTTTGCCTAAAAGTAAGCCAAACACGGAGAAAGAATAGGCTTTGCAAGGGGTTGCAGTGGTTAGAATGGTGGGCCTGGAGTCAGAAAGACCTGAGTTCAAATTTGACCTCAGATACTTAGCTGATGTGTGATCTTAGGTAAATCACTTAACCTCTGTTTGTCTTAGCTTTCTCAACTGTAAAATGGGGATAATAATAGTACCTCTGCCTCCCAGGGTTATTATTAGGATCAAATGAAATAACGTATGTGAAGCGCTTAGCACAGTTCCTGGCACATGGTAGGCATTATAGAAATGTTAGCTATTGTTGTTGTTATTATTAGTATTATTATTATTATGCTTCTTCTGTGGCTTTTCTATAGGTTAATACTGATCTGTTGATCCCCTGTTCTGTAAGTCCCATTCCCAAACCTTCACTGTTATTTTCTTTCCCCAAAATTTCTCCTTTTTCCATCAAGGAGTCTTTTACTTTCCCCAAAGGGTGTGACTTCCATGAGCCACAGCAATTGGGACACCATCACTGTTTCTATGACGGTTTCCATGACTAGAAAAAGGAAATCCACACTGAAAACCAAAGGGGAAATAGTGTGCATATCTTAAAGACCATATGCTTCAGATGGCAAAGAACCATAGTGGAGACATTTTCTCTCCTGGCTGATAAGGAATAGAGAGTAGAGACAAAGTAATATGGCAAATTAAAATTACCCTTCTTGACACTAATGCATTGTTGGTATAGTTGTGAATTGATGCAATCATTCTGGAGAGCAATTTGGAACTATGCCCAAAGAATTGTAAAACCGTGCATTCCCTTTGACCCAGCAATACCACTTCTAGGTCTGTATCCCAAAGAGATCATACAAAAGGGAAAAGGACCTACATATGCAAATATATTTGTAGCAGCTCTTTTTGTGATGGCAAAGAGTAGGAAATTGAGTGGGGATGCCCATCAATTGGGGAATGACTGAACAAATTCTGGTATATGAATGTAATGGAATACTGTTATTCCATAAGAACTGGTGAGCAGGAAGATTTCAGAAAAACCTGGAAAGACTTACATGAACTGATTCTGAGTGAAGTGAGCAGAACCAAGAGAACCTTGTACACAGTAACAGCAACATTGTGGGATGACCAACTTTGATAGATTTAGCTCTTCTCAGCAATACAATGATCTGAGACAAATTCCAAAAGATTCATGATGGAAAATGCTATCCCCATCCAGAGAAAGAACTATGAAGTCTGAATGCAGATTGAAACATATTATTTTCAGTTTTTTTGTGGCTTTTCCCTTTTGTTCTGTTTCTTCTTTCACAACATGACTATGTTTACATAATGGCACATGTATAACTTATATCAGATTTCTTGCCAACTTGGGGAGGGGGTATGGGAAGAAGGAAGGGAGAAAAAAATTGAAACTCAAAATCTTATAAAAAATGAATGTTGAAAACTATCTTTACATATAATTGGAAAAAATAAAATACTATTTACAAAAAAAAAAAGAAAAAGGAAAATACTGATTCACCCCCAGAGAGAAAACTGATGAACTCTGAATGCTGATTAAAGCATAATCTTTTATTACTTCATTTTTATTGTTTCATTTCATTTGTGTTTTCTTTTGCAACATGGCTAACATGGAAATATTTTTTGCATGGCCTATGTATAATTGAAATTAAATTATTTGCCTTCTTGGGGAGGGAAGAGTCCTGAGAGGGAGAATTTGGAACTCAATTTTTTAAAAAAATGATTGCTAAAATTTTTATTCCATGTAATTGAGAAATATTTAACAAAATAAATAAAAGTTTCAAAAAAGTAAAAGAAAATTACCTTTCTTTCCTGCAGGGAAATTTCATCATTCATGAAATTATTCAAAAATATTCATGACAAATTATTCTTTTTCTTCTTCCCCCTTTTTGGAAGTTCCAATAAATTAGGTCATCTCAGTTTTAGACGGGACCTTAGAGGTCATTATAATTCATCATGTATATATATGATCAAGAATCTTCTCTATATCCAAACATCTAAAGTATTGGAATAAGTACATAGAATCCAAAAGGTAGACTTGAAAAAGGAACGAGCATTTATTAAGTGCCTACTGCATGCCAGACCAGGTGCTTTATAAATATCTCATCTGATCCTCACAACGACCCTGGGTTTATTATCATCCTCATTTTATAGCTGAGAAGAATGAGGCAGACAGAAGTTTAGTGACTTGCCCAGGGTCACACAGGTGTTGAGTATTTGACTTAATACCTGGGTTTTTTGTTTGTTTGTGAAAGAGGAGTTTGGGAACAGGATCCAGGATCTAGAATCATAGATTTAGATCTAGAAAGAACAGAAGAGGCCCAGTTCTACTCTCTCATTTTTCAAATAGAGAAATAGAGCCTCAGAAAAGGTAAAGTGATTTGCCCAAGATCAAGCTAGACTGGAATTTAAACTGAGATCATCTGATATGAAATCCAGTATCTCCCAAGATGCCATGCTGCTTCCAGATATGTGCCGGATGCGAATTCTTTTCATGTGTCCTTTGTCTTTACCGATCTATCTTCATACTTACAGGTATAGTCCTCTGTGATGCTGAGTGAAATAGCATTTGTTAAAACCTTTGGTTATTTGGGGGAAAACATTCAACTTCTAATGAGTGGACTTCAAGTCCAAGACTTCAAAGCATCTCACTGTTGTGGGAATCTGTGGTTTTACTGACTTTCTTCTCTGACATAGAGTACCTGCCTCCTTATTCTCTGTAATTTTTTTTTTATTTTTTGGTCCATATCTTTCCATAAATCCTCAATGGAGAACCAGTGCACAAATAGTCATTCTCTGGGCTTTCAATATTATGTATCCCAAAAGTCCTCCTGCAGTTTTAAGTATTAAATATCAGGCTCCTTTCCTTTCACAGTTAATTAAACTGCATTTCCATGAAATGTCACCATTACAAGTGACTCATCAAGGATGTGAAATCTTTGCAGCAAGTTTCCATGATAAGGGCTTCATTTGCCAGGTCATTTAAGTTCACTGAAGCTACACAATGTTTAGTATTTATTATACAGGCTTTCTTGAAATGGAAATTTACTGCTGCATATTTTTAATCCTCTCTTACATTGTGCTGTGCACACGGCAATGCTTTTTTTTCTTTTCTTATTTTGTATTTAAGTTTTAGTATTTAAGTTTATGTTTCTTTTTCTTTTCTTATTGTGCATTTAAGTTTAAAATAAAGTAATAAAAAACCTGCACTGGGAACACTTTACATTTCATGGGAAACTACATATCCACCTACTCTTCTCCTCATACGTGAACTTGAAGATGTCTTTTTATACTTCTTCTGGCACTCAAGTCATCACTGGTATAGCGGGCATGGATAAACCCTTCCTTGGTCTACTATATCCTGAAAAAGAGAATTTCTTGGGCAAGGTGTGCATCCCCTTGAAAGGGGGATGAATTTTCCTTGTTCTGGGACCATGTTCCTTGTTCTGATGAGGCCTAAGGTCTCAGTTTTTGATGGTGGAAGCAGTGAGAATCATCTCATTGATACCTGATAGCTCAAGAATGAGGTCAGCCTTTGGGCCTAGCCTTTATCAAGAGAGGGGACTGGAAGACAGAAAGGGAGAGGCATCCACATGGAAGAGAATGTGGGCTACAAGTGTACCTGGAAAGAAGTCAACATGGCTTCCACAGGGAGTCACCTGCTCCAAGGTGTTGGCATTGAATATAGTCACAGAGAGACGGAGCCTTAATGAGGAGAGAGGGAAGGGATTTGGAGCCTCAGTGAAAGAAAGTGAGAGCCAAGACACAGATACCTGACTGCATTCAGGCCTACAGAGAAACCTGCAGGCTGCACAGTTAGCCAAGCCAGGAAGGGTCATCATGGCAGGGAAATATATTGAGGAGCAACCCAGGCTTTCCATTTTTTTGCTACTTCAATTCATATGAACCATATAAGCCTTCAGGAAAGGGCTGTGTGTGTGTGTGTGTGTGTGTGTGTGTGTGTGTGTGTGTATGCAACAGGAAAAGGAATAAGCATTTATATAGCACCTACTCTGTGCCAGGCACTGTGCTAAGTAAGCACTTCTTACAAATATTGTCTCCTTTGATCCTCAGGACAACCCTGGGAGGTACGTGCTGTTATTGTCCCCATTTTATAGTTGAGGAAAATTGAAGCAGACAGAAGGTAAGTGACTTGCTCAAGATCTCATAGCTAGTAAATGTCTGAGGTCAAATTTGAACTCAGGTCCTTCTGACTCCAGGACCAGCATTCCATCCACCTAGTCTACCTCTCTTATTAGAGATTTTTAACAATGGCTAGAACAAAAGTGTATGTCAAACCAAAGGACACTTCATCACCCCAGCTCTACTCCTTCCTACTGATTGCATGAACTTGAACAAGTCACTTAGCATCTGTAGGCCTTAGTTTGCTCAGTAAAAACGAGGTCCCTTCTATCTCTAAACTATACAACATGAAACCAAATGCAGCATAGTCTTTTTATTTATTAAAGATGTTTTCCCAAATGGGCAATATAAACTGAGACTACGTCTTCTATCTGTGCAATAGTTCTCCTAGTTGGCGGCCCTGTGCTGATTCCCCTTGATTCTAGGACCTTTTCTCTAAGACTGTCTCCAATTTATCTTGTATAAAGCTGTTTGCAGGTTCACTCCCTCATCGGACTGTGGGCTCCTTGAGAGCAGGGATTGATTTTTGCCTTTCTCTGTATCTTCGATGCTTAGCATAATCCCTGGCATATAGTAGGTGCTTATGGATTGACTGATTATGGAAAGAAATCAAAACAAGGCTTAAAAAGCCTATGAAGTCTTTAATAACTAAGAGAACTCTTGGAACAAGCTCTCTGTGCCCAGGAAACCTAACAACTGTGACTCATTACTATTTCTTGAATGCATTAAATGCCAGTAACTCAGAGGTATTGTCTCCATATAAGACAAAAGAAAAACTCCACAAGAACATCAAAGATCTGAGTCATGGCACTTCACCAAAAGTGTCTGCCTGGCTGCTCTAAATCTGTGATCCTCTGAAATGTTGGAGTTCACTTTTAAGTGTGACTTCTTCCAAATTGCCCCTGGGGGAGTGAGGCAACACAACTGTGTTAAACAATTAGGTTGGTCAGGTCATTTCACTAGGAATCTCCTGCCACAGTCTTCCTGGCTGATCTCCTGGCTGAGTTGCCAGCATTTCGGTAAATTAGAGAGCTGGTGATTTCTTGCAGTTCTGCTTACAATTGTCCAAAGGCATTTATTAATAGGTCATCTGGGCCTGTAGTTGGGCTAGGCACTATACATGTAGGTCTAGCAGACCAGGTTCCTACCATCTAGTAAGTAAGCTGGGCTGCAATAAAATACCATTATTGCAAAGGACTCAACAGATAGGCTACTTTCCCTAGTGTCCTTTCAAAAAGCAGTGAAATCTGTGCAGCCAGTTTCCTAGATAAGTGTCTCATTTCCAAGACAGATAAGGAATTGATTCAAATTTAGAAGCAGAAGAGCCATTCTTCAATTGATAAAATGGACAAATGATATGAACCAGCAGTTTTCAAAGGAAGAAGCCCAACTTATCAATAGCCTATGAAAAACTTCTTTAAATCACTAATAATTAGAGAATTGCAAATTAAAGCAATTCAGTTTCCAGCTTATACCTATCACATTGGCAAAGTTGATTTAAAAAAAAAGTAAAATGGTGACTGTTGGAGCAGTAGCTGAAAAACATGCACGTTAATGTATTGTCTTTGGAACTGTGAATTGGTCACAGCCGTTGAGGAAAGAAATTTGGAACTGTGCCCTCAAAGTTACTAAATTTTGTATATTTTTTGACCCAGTGGTATCATTACTAGGTCTGTTCAATTCAACTCAATAAATGTTTATTAAGTGCCTACTATGTGCCAGGCAGTGGGCTAAACAGTAGGGATGCAATTAAGAAAAAGAAAGATAATCCTGCTGGCAAGGAGTGTACAATACAAGAAGACAACACACAAAGGAAGCTGAAGGAGGATGGAGAGGGGTAGGTTATAGGGGGCACGATGTTCCATGGAGCTGAAACTAAGCAGGACTGCTGTTGGACAATGGAGGGTTTCAGCATTGTAAAAACCAGTTAAGCAAAACCAACTGATACAGTGACCCTATTTAAACTTGTATGTGACATTCCATACCCGTAACTCCACATCTTTCCAATGAGATTACAGAGGTCATGTGATCAGTATTTGACTTTATTTTAGTGTTCTTTTCATTTATTTTATTGTAGTCATTTTGTATATTTCCTTAATTCTATTTACATCCCTCTGCGTCCGTTCCATAAATATGTCTTCCATGTAAGTCTTCCAGTGTTTCTCCAAATTCTTTATATTTGCCATTTCTTAATACTCTCAAAGTTCAGAGCCCTCTATAATAAAGGAAGGCTTTGTGAGAAGTTTAATGCTCCACTCTCTAGAGCCTCCAGCCCTCTAATCAGAGGGACAAGAAACTGAAGGAGCTGGGAAGGTGTTGAATATCAAAAACTAATTCAATCAATACCTGGAAAAGATCAAAGAGAGAGGAAAAGGAGCCATATTTATAAAAATATTTATAGCAACTCTTCTTTTTACATGAAAAGTTTTTACTACGACAAAGACATCATACAATTTTTATGATCTTGGTCTTTCCTTCTTGACTTCGTACAAGGCCAGAAGAGAAACATTGGCAACTTTTCTAGCCTTGAGTCAGACTCCAGGAGTATCACCAACAGCATGACCTTTTTGACCGAACCAGCAACCAAAACTTCATCACTGTCCTCAAACAAGTTCAAGCAGCCATCTTGGGGAACAAAGGCTTAATCAGCCGGACTTTCACACACTTCCCGATGGCAGAATTGGGCTGCTTTGGCTTCCACACCAATTTTTTCCAAGACAATCCCTTTGGGGTGAGATGCTTCTCCAAATGGGTTGGCCTTCAAGGCGGTGCCCAAATGAGCTTTCTTGTATTTTTTTTGTCATGCCACTTTTGGTCTCTCCTTTGGCTTTGGAGCTTTTTAGCAGTATGAAGACCACAGCACTTACCCATGCTGCTGCCATCTGAGCCAAGAGAAAAGAGCCAGCTCTTTTTGTAATGATAAAAAAGCTGGAAACGAAGGGGGTATCCACTAATTGGGAAGTGGTTGAATACATTATGGTATATGAATGCAAGAGAATATTATTGTGGTATAAACGTTGTTGATTTCTGAGAAACCTGGGAAGACATATGACCTTCTGCAGAACCAGGAAAACTATTTAAACAATAACAAGTCTATAAAGACAAATGACTTTGAAAGACTTAAAAATTTTGTTTGATCATTATTCTAGAGGACCACTTATGAAGTGTACTACTTGAAGTGTACTACCCATCCACACACACACACACACACACACACACACACACACACACACGTTTTTCTTTTTTTTTTTTACTTTTTTTTTCAGTTGAGGATGGGAAGAGGTGGGAAGGAGAGAGAATAGAGTTTTGTCAGTTAAAAAAAAGAAAATAAACTTTAAATAAATAAATAAATAAATGAATAAACAAGCAAATAAATAAATAAAATGGTAGAGCCTAAAGGCTAGCAAGAGAATAATATGTATTCTTGGGAGGAGGGAAAAGTAGGATTATAAAACCAGCAAGAACATGCCATAGAAGTCAACTAGTTTGTCCTCTTCATTTTATAGATGAGGAAACCAAGAGGAATATGGGAGGAATATAGAGAGGAAATGAATTGAACAGGGTCACACAGATACCAAATTGCAAGGTCTGGATCTTCTGAGTCAAAATCCGTGGTTCTTCCTACACCACTACCCTGCTTCCCACCAAGAAATCAGCAACTGTAACATCAGAACCAGTTTCAAGAAAAATGCAATGGTGAAGGAAGGTGGACTCCAGTCCCAGGTATGCCACAGAATGCCAAGTCACAGGTAAATTGTGGGTCGGCTAAGAGGGATCCGTGGGTAACAGGGCCATGCTACTGTAATTGTGAATCTTATTACTAGCTAGGAAAAAATTCCACTTTAAGAACATCAAAATTCATCAAAGTACATGACCCTGGCTGACATTCTATGTTCTCAGGACCTGTTCTGTGTTTTCAGGAGAGAGCTTCACTCCCCCCAGGTGAAGATAACTCAACATGCCCCAGAACCAGTTACAGACCTGAGAGAGCACTAGACCTAGAGTCACGAAGACCCAGGTTTGAATCCTGTCTCTGGCTCTATCTGAATAACCATAAACAAGTCTCTTAACCTCCATTTGCCTATTTTCTCATCTGCAAGATGGGGAGAATAATACCTGTAGTACCTACCTCAGAGATTGTTGTGAGGCTCAAATACCGGAGGATGACAGGTAGGACTCAACAGCTTTTGCCTGTATTCACCAGCTGCCCCAGCAACTCCAGCTGGCCCTTCTGCACAGTGTATCCATTTGCCTCCACACATGACTGGATGATCATTAGTCGAGGAGCCTTTATAAAGCCTTCATCACGTCTGGGGTCGAGTCATAATAGATACACATGTTCCATATTCTTGGTCTGCTCTACTTAAATACCTGTTCCCCTTAACTGTGAGAAGTTTTCATATGGAGATTTCTGTGGGTACCACACTCAGTGACTCTAGTGCATACCTCATATTCTACCAAGCTTTGCTTTGACATCTCTGGGCCCTTTTAAAAATTGTGCTCTCCAAAATCAAGATCTGTCCCCATAGGTGATTATGTACATGCCAAGATTTTACCAAAATACTGGGATTAATTTGGCATTAAGGTGTCAAAAAGAACTATATAGATTGGCTAATATATCTGTTCTACATAGTCAAAGGATGACAGACAGACAGATATAGATATAGATGTAGACATTGTAGATATCCATATATGTATGTATGTGCATATGTGTAAATATGCACATATAAGTGTATTATGTGTATATGTGTATATAACATACATGTGCATGTATGTATGTATTTATATGTATATAAGAATATATAATTATATTATATTATTGAAGAATTGCCTCATTGCTGACTGTAGGAGTAGAGATCAATAATAATTTCAGAGTCTTAGAGTTGAGGGACCTCAAAGGTCATGTAGGCCAATCCCCTGCCCAATGCGTACTATCTATCCTACTTCTTCTTGAACACTCACTATGACAGGGCTTCAGAAGGGACCTCATTCTATTTTCCTTTATTTTAAAAAAATTGATACCCTTTAGTTTTACATCACTTTTACTTCCTGTTAGTTAAGAATATTCTGTTATAAGAAATGGGTATAATTAAGCAAAACAAATAATGAAGCATCCATGCCTGAAAATGCATGCCTCATTCTGCTGCCCTGGTCTACTACCTTTCTGCCAACGGTGGAAGGTATGCTTTACCATCAGTCTTTTGAAGTCATGGTTGCTAACTGCTTTGATCAGAGTTCTAAAGTGTTGTAATATTAATTCTTTTTTAATGTTATTATCTTCATCTTATGAAATCTTGCCCTAATTCTTCTTATTATGTTGTATTGGATGCTCTCCTAAAGTGCTAGGTGGGCAGACAGGGCTGTCAATCACTTTTATGTGTCCTGACTTTTTTGAAGCCCAGGTCAACCATCCACATATGGGCATGGCTTTCTCTTCAGTTATTCCCTTGGCCCTTCCCGGCTGGAAAGAATTTTTTTTCCCCTTGAATCAGGCCCAGGAACAAATAGCAACTATCAGCATCAGCGCCATTCCATCTTGTTATCTAGCTATGGCTGTAGACTCACTTGCCTAGGAGAAAGAGGAAGAGAGAACAAACATTCATTAAATGTCTAATATGTGCCAGGCACTGGGCTAAGCCATCTTCTCATTTTTATCCTCACAACAACCCTTTGAGGGAGGTGCGATTTTTTTCTCCATTTTACAGCTGAGGAAACTGAGGCAGACAGAAGTTAAGGAACTTGCCCAGGGTCACAGCTAACCAGTATCTGAGACCAAATTTGAATTCAGATCTTTCTGACTCCAAGCCCAGTGCTATCTGCTTCACAACCTAACTGCCTAGACTAGAGAAATCCTGGTAAAAATCATTCTCTCTGCCCTGAGAAGTTGCAAATTTGAATGAATAACTTCATTCTCTAGCTGCTCACCTAGTCAGAGATTGCACTTTGGCAAAATAAAATTTCAAATTTTTACCCTCTTCCTTCCCGTCCATTTCCAATTATTTCTCTCTGCTGCATTTGACTATTATTAACACACACAGTTTAACAATGAGGGTGGTTAACAGTTTTCTCACATTTTGCTAGCTCAGTAAATAAGGTTAGCATTCAAACAAAGAACAGTAAGCTTATTTTTAAAGAATGAAAATAAAGCCTCCCATAACCTAGGGAAACATCAAGCTCACAGACATGGACTTACATTGTCAGGAGAAAAAGAGAAAGGGTGAAGACAGCAGCTTCACCTGCAGGCCAGGTGGATTTCAGCTATGAAAGACCCACTCTACATGGACCGTGTTGGATTTGCTCACACAGCTCAGATGCCAGAGTTGGTGCTGCCGATCTCATGACTATCCTCTTTCTACCTCTATGTCCTCCAGCTCAATGAGGCTCCTCTACTCTTCTTCTGACAGTAATAAAGGATGAGAGAGGTGGTCCTAAGAGCCATATGAGCCCTATTGGCCAGACCCAAGTTATGTGAAAACTCCCTGGTCATCAAGGAGTACACTAAGAGATTTCTGTCTGAAATTAGCAAGTATCCTGCCTGATCAGGGGTTCTGAGCTCCTTGGTGATGCCTGGAGGAGGGATGGTCAAGACTACACTACCTTTGTTTTATTTATACAAATCTTCTCAAGTTTCCCTGAATTCCTCATATTCATCATTTCTTAGAGTATAATAATATTCCATCAATTTGATATACAATAATTTATATAGTCATTCCTCAGCTGATGGATGTGAATTGTGTTTCCAATTCTATGCTATTATAAAAAAAAAGTGCTACCAAAAATATTTTTGGTGTCCCAAAAGGTGTCCCAAAAGTCTTAGTTCAGTTTTAAATATTATAGCTTTTGGGATACTGCCTTTGTACCCCTTGACCACCTTGGGGATTGTACCCCAATGGTATCACTTGGCTAAATAATTTAGTGGCTTTTAGGGTATAATTCAAATTGTTTTCTAAAAGTGTTATACCAGTTCACATAGCCTCCTGTGAATTAGTGTGTCTATCTTCCCCCAGGGATGGGGAACCTGTGGCCTAGATGTTACATGTGGCCTTCTAGGTCCTTGGGTGAGGCCTTTTGACTGAGCCCAAGTTTTACAGAACAAATCCTTTTATTAAGGGGATTTGTTCTGTGAAGTTTGGATTCCATCAAAGGGCCCTATTTGAAGACCTAGAGGGCCACATGTGGCCTTGAGGCTGCAGGTTCCCCACCCCTCCATAGCCCCTCAAACATTTGCCATTTCCATCTTCTGTCATCTTTGCCAGTCTAACATGAAAACAATTGGAGTTGTTTTCATTTGCATTGACCTTCTTAGTTCTGTTACATTTCTCTCAGTTTCCACTCAGCCCAAAACATGACAAATGCTACCCTTCAAAACATTTTCTTCCTTTTAAAGTTTGTTTTTAATAACCTAAACATTTCAATATACCAAGAAGAAGAAAAAGGATTGCATATGAAACTGAGAACTTCTTCAAAATATTTATCATACTCACCACTTTGGCCATGTTGCTGTTCTATCTGTCATCCCCTCCAAACCAAGTTATCAGTCTCCCAACCAGGTACCCTTCTCCATCATGCCTCCTAGGCATGGAATCATTTTCCTCATCCTATCTACTGTATCATCTAAGTCCCTTCCCCTAAATCACCTCTCCAAACTCACCTACACTAGGAAACTATTTCCAATTATTCCCACTAGATCTTTGCCTCACTTCAGCAGAATCTCTTCTCTGCTCTTGCTTTCAACTAATCTTGACAATTACTATACTCATCTGGACATATTTATGTTAATTATAAGCTTATCTACTTTGTTGCTCTTATTAGATTGCATACTCCTTGGGGACACAGACATTTCTGATCTTTAATAATTATCATCTAATTTCAAACCCAGTACAATGCACCCATTAAGCATTTAGGTTTGGTTGATTCGTTGTGTTATTTAACTCTGTTTTTTTAATAATAGCAGTTTGAATTGATACAATTCATTCATTTGTGGTGGCTTGGTTGTTTATTTTTTAACATTAAATTAAACTTCACTTTCATTATCTGTAGAGAGGAGTTAGACACGAGGGCCTCAGGGCTCCCTTATAGCTCTAAATCTTATTAACAGCTGAAATTAAAGAAGACTTCAGGCCCAGTTAGCTGCAGTCTTATCCTGGAACTTCCTCTAGTGCCCGGGGCTTTCTCACCCTTGTTCCTTCTTTGTTCTGGAAGAGGACCAATGATGTCAGGAGGGTGAAGTCTTGACTTGCCTTGCAATGGGGTTTAAGTGAGGCAGAGCCTACTCATCCTGAAACTTCCTAGCCACCATTCCAGCCCATTTTGCCCATTGGTGAATTCCTCCCAAGGCCTCCATTTTGGGGAGGGGCTCAGGCTAGCCAATCTTCACTCTTCTTCTAGTTCTGCTGCTGAATTTCTGAACTCCATCACTATGCCTTCTGCACACGGGCACCCTCTTCTCTCCACCTTGTTTTTAAGTTCCATTTTATGTGTTTTCCTCCCTCATTAGAATGTAAACTCCTTGGAGGCAGGAACTAGCTTTCTTTTTGATTGTGTAGGCATCCCTGGCCCTTAGTACAGTGCCAGGCACCTAGCAACTGCTTAATAAATGCTTGTTGCCTTGACTTACAGAGGTTTGTATTTGTAGGAGAGTGCATGCACATAGGGCTTACACAGGTGTATGACATGTGAAGGGGCAACATACCTCTGAAGCTGCTGCAGAATGAGGACCACTCATGTCTTCGGATGGTCAACCACTAATGGCATTGCTACAACTTTTTGACTGGAATTCTGGTTATGCAACCTAGACTCACAAATAGCATCATGTTTTGTTGCTCCCAGCTGGCCTCAAGGCATTTGACAGGCATATCGTCTCTGTTTGACTGTTACTAGCATCTCAGCTGAGCTTTTCGGGCTACCTGCTGGCCATCTCAGCTTCAGTCTGCTAGGACATATGGACCAGAATCTCCCTGATAAAGGCACTTTAATAGCTCTTTGAGTTGTAACCACCGTACCCAGTGATCCAAAGCCCGGCAGAGTGTCCCAGCCTAAGTTTATGTCTTTTCTTCTGACCCTTATCTTGGGCCTAGATGAAAACCTTCTAAGTATCTCACTTAAGGTTAGACATTCCCAAGATCCTCTCTGACAACATGTAAGTGAATTTGAGTAAGAAAAAAAGGTAAACTGAGGAGAAATTCTGGGATTTCTCTACTTATCTACCTAACTCACATTCTTGTGCATCTATGTCAGCAGTGAAGCCTAGTTCTTCATAGGATTATAGATTTAATACTGGAAAAGAACTTAGGTGTGATTTAGTCTGTCCCCCCTCATTTTACAGTTGAGGAAACTGAAGCCTGGAGAGAAAAAGTGATTTTCCTAAGGTCACACTGATAGCAAGTGTCAGGGGTTGTGAATTTAAAGCCAAGCCCTCTCTTCAAAGTGGTCTTTCCATTGCACAATGACTCCCTTGATGCTCTGTTTTGGCCAGAGAAAATCCTTGTTGTTTCCCTAGAGATGTCTTCCAACTCTACATTTAGCCCAGAGATAAACCCAGGCCACCCTTGTAAAGTACCACCTGTCAGGTAGAACTATTTCTGCCTAATTCCTAAAGATGGACATCCGCCATGTTTCTGGCAAAGGACACAACGTGACACTGTTTGACAATTTCATGTCTTCAAATCTTGTTTCGATTCAACTCTTGCAATAAATAAAAATGCCAACAGAAAAAGAGCTGAGCTGTCACTTTTCACTTGGCCAATTTTCCCAAGTAGCAGTGAAAACTTTTTTTTTTCATATGTGCAAGTGTTGGCGAAATTTCCCAAACATAGTCAATGTGGGGATTTCATTGCTTTTGTCCAGAAGCAGTTTTTTTGAGTTGCTTCTTTTTCTTTTCACAGAAAAAAAATGTGTGTGTGTGCGTGTGTGTGTTGTGTGTGTGTGTGTGTGTGTGTGAGAGAGAGAGAGAGAGACACACAGAGACAGAGACAGAGAAAGTAAGAGACATAAAAATAAAGAGGAGGAAAGAAAGACAGAGACAGAAAGACACAGGGAGAGAGACAGACAAAGAGACAGAGATAGAGAGGGTGGGGAGAGGAGAGAGACAGACAGACAATTGAAGTATGAAGTGGAGACTTTAGGGGAATGGGTTGGGGGTGGTGAATGACATCAAGTCACCATTTTTATCCAGAGGGATTTAGAAACTTTCTCAAGAAAACCCATATTGGGGTGATAAATAGTATTGGATATAAGGAACCTGAAATATCACCTTTGTTTTCATGAAAAATAATGAGAGCGAAATGATGTAAAACTCCAAAATGTTTCTTTTTCTTTCTCTCCTCTTCTTTCTCTTTCTTTGCTTTCTCTTTCTCTCGTTCTTACCATCTTTCCCTTCTTTCTTTCTTTCTTTCTTGTAGAACATTCTCTTTGGCCAGCAATGCAAATGTTTTTGCATATCTCAGCTCCCAAATGCCCTTTGATGACTGCCAGTTTTTTTTTTCATAATTGAAAGATACCTTTTAAAAAGAACTAGCTGGTTCTCAATTGGGCAGCAGCTGCAGCAGCCTCCCTACATCTGGATTCTTCCTATTCCTTTAGCAAGGCATAATTCCTTCATGAACTTCCTTTAAGTCCTGGAACTTGAAAAACCCCCTCCTTCAAGGACTGTTTTGTATCTTTGTTTCAGATCTATTATTCTCCAGAACTCTGATGGAACGCTCATTGGCCATGCCTGGCCATTGTCAGACAATCAGTTCACATGTGAGAGCCTTATTGGACCCCTTCTAAGAAAACCAAATCTCACCTTCATATTGAAAACTATGCAGATGAGTTGAACTGAGTAAGCAACCAAATGAACAGAGTGGAGACAAACACTAACCTATAGAAGAACGAGTGTTGTTTTTAATAGCAGAAAAGTGTGCAGGAAAACACATAAATATGTTTTCATTGCACTCCAACAAGATTTTTAATAAAACTGCCATTCCTCACATACTACTATTTAACTGGGAGATTTTTTTTCCTATGACCCAGCAGGATACTAGCATCTGAATCTACTAAACTTTTGAGTTGTAAATTCAATTTTAAACTTTTGGTTTAAAAAGCCTCAAAAACATCTATCACTCTGGGCAAAGGGAAAGTAATACTAATATTATGAAGCTTTATGAGTTATTGCTTTCTAACCAAGGGCGACAGTCTTTCTTATAGGACTGAGATAATCCTTTTCACAAGTGGTGTATCATCATCCAAGTTCTGCTTACTTAATGCTGGCAAAGGAAAAAGGAAGAAAGAAAGAATGGAAGAAAAAAAGAGAAAAATACAGATAGAAATAGGGAAATTCAGAAGGAAAAGAAAGACAAGAAGAAAGGAAGGAAGGAAAGAAGGAAGGAAGAAAAAGAAAAAAAATTTAAATGAAATTCAAACTAAATAAAATCTGACCAAAGCTTTATGATTGACAAGTTTTGAGCACTGCGTTTCTGAAATAGAAAAGTTATAGTAGCTTTATATGGTTAATGAGATTTTTTTACTACTTATATAATTTTGTCACCAATAAACTTGGCTTCAAAACTTAATGTGGCCCTTATCAATAGTGGAGGTCTCATCTCAACTCACACTCACACTGATGACTCAGACCAGAGCAAGAGAAGCTACACCTTCCTCTTATGGTTCCGGGGAACCCCTGAGGGTTTGGCGGTATTTCCTCTAATTCTTTTGGCTCTGGTTCCAGTTCCATTGTGTTCTCCCTACTAATAATCATCAGTGACCAATTAATATTAATTATTTTTGAAAAGGATATCTAATGCAAAGATGGAGCAAGAACAGATGCACAAATAATTCACACACACACACATACTATTCACTCTACACCCTTGGTCACTCGAACAAGACACTCCATCTCTTGGTTCCAGGCATTCTTTCAGGCTGTCCCCTTGGCCTCCTCCACTCTGACTCCTAACTTCTCTGGCTTCCTTTAAGTCCCAACTAAAATGCCATCTTCTCTAGGAAGCCTTCCCCAACCCTTCTTAATTCCAGTGCCTTCCATCTGTTAATTATGTCCTGAATGTAACTTGCCTTGCATGTATTTGTTTGCATGTTGTCTCCCCCATTTGATTGTAAGCTCCTTGAAGGCAGGGACCGCCTTTTGGCCTCTGTTTGTATCCCCAGTGCTTAGCACAGTGCCTGGCACATAGTAGGTGCTCAGTAAGCGTTGATTGATTGATTGATCCAAGGTCACTTCTAAAGATGCAGTAACTCCTTCTTGGCCGTCTTTGATCTGTTCTGGGTCAAACAAGACCACTTAGGATTTCGCTTCTCACTCTCTGAGCTGACCACAAAACCTAGTGTGGATTCCAGTTCCCAGAACTCCAGTGGTTTGCGTTTCTGACCATTGGAAGCTCACAAGGTCATAGCTTTTTCTAAGACTCCTTTGCTTAAAAGCAGAAAAGAACAAACAGAAAGCCAGAGGCCTATGTTAATGGGCCCCATGTTGAAGCCTTTTCCCTTGCAGCATTGTGTCCCTCATTGGAACAGCAGCCAGGCAGTAAAGACCCAGAAACCTGTGTTGTGTGGTGAGTGCTTTTAGAATGTTCCTAGTTCAGCAGCCCACCAAAAGCCCGTCTCTTCACCGTGTGGTTGACTGACCACAGCTAGTTACAGAATCCGGCCCATGCTCCGAATCAGGGAGTAAGGCCCTTCCATTGCATGTCCACATGCATCTTGGAAGCAGCCGTTTCCACATGGGGATTGCATCAGCTGAACACACTGCTCATGCTCATGGCTTCCCCTCCCCCACCTTGCTACATTAAGAATGCGGAAACAGCTGTAATACAGTACATGAGTCATTTGGACCATGAAAGAGATGGGACCAAGAAGGAGACTCGGGTTGTTTGGTTGACTTCCTACTACTATTTTTCTCTTTTCTTTTCAATTTCCATATAAAGAACTAGTAGTATCTACTAATCCTCTAATAGATTCCATGCTGTTGAAAACTTGGGGAGGCAGGCAAAGCTGAACAGCAAAGCAGGTGTTTACTTTGAAAAAAAAATATTCCTTGGATTTTTATTCCCTTCTCATTTTTAATGAAGCAAAAAGACTGCAAGAATTACTGACTAGAAACAAAAGACAATTAATCCGCAGTTTTCAGAACCAAATTCAACCCCTAAAGGCTCTTATTCTAATTCTTCTTACTGTATATTTTTTTTTCCAGAAGGATGAAGCTTAGGATAACAGACTGGACAAACTTTAGTCAAAGACAAAAATCAACAGCTGAACAAAAGATGCATTTCTAATAAGAAATCGATAGAGTATGGGTGTTGGCTAACAGTACATTAAATGGAATGAGTTCAGACCCGAACTAATTTGTAATTTGCATTACAGGCCCTGGCCTGAGAAATACTAAACAATTCAGATGCTAATTGGGCAAACTACTCGGTCAGCACAGCAGAAGGTATTGTATATATTTGAATTCAATTCATTTCAATTAAAAAAAAACATTTCTTAAGCAGCAAGTCACTCTACTAGATGCTGGGGATTCAAGGGTAAACAGCTGCAAAGCAGGCTTGTATTCCAGGAGTTTACAATCTCCTGTCAGGCATAAAACATTTACACAAATAAATGTAATGCAAGGCAGCATATGCTAAGTGAAAATGTGGCCCTTGGATAAGCACTGAGAGACTTTTGAAGAGGAAGAGATCACTTTCATTAAGGGAAAAAAAAATCATTAAAAAGATTTTTAAAAATCAACTTTATTATTCAGCTTGTTAATTAATTCAGGTTGCCCTGCCTTTGTATGAATTAGTGAGATTTTATTCCATTTGGGGATATAGGATTTGGGGCTAGATGAGATCTTTGAGATCATCTAGTTCAAACCCCTCATTTGACAGATAAAGGAAACTGAGATCCAGTGAAAGGGGCTTTCCAAGATCCCATAGCTAGTAACTAGCAGAGTTGACATTCAAAATCAGTTCCTCTCCCTCCAGATCCAATTCTCATCCCCATTAGCTATCGTTATCTCTTCCACATTGTGACTTTCCCCATTGAGGTTTCTAGATATCACAGGCTGGCATAAGAAATTAAGTGGGAATTTTGGGGGAGTTTTGTATAAGCCACAGATGACACACGAAGCCCAGCAGATGACACAGAAAAAGTTTAGAAACTCAGAAATGCAGAAAATATATGTATAGTATTATACAATATCAACCCAAATTTTACAATAAGGTACTATAAACACTCCATAAAAGGAGAAGAAAAAAAACAGACTTCTCTGATACGAAGAGAGGACCAAGAAATTTTACATGGATTTTCCAGATTGGGGGAGGGCATACCCCTAACTTCTCCCTCCACCCCCCATGTGGAAAGGATAACTGTACTGATTGATAAAACTTTAAGTGCTGAATGAATACAAGATCCCCTTGGGGTTGGGAGTTGAGGTACCTAATAGGAAAGATGTAAAGAGATCATCAAGAAGGGGATTGTGAGGACTCTCAGAGATAACAAAATAGCTCTGGGAAATACTGATCAGCCTGTCTAGTCTTCTGGATGGCACCTATCCTGGCCTGTTTCTACTGTCCTGACATAAAGCCCAGTTCAGTCCAAAGTTCAGTGCCTCATTAGAGCATCCTCCTGGTCCTATCCTTCCTTTCCCATTCAATCCTCCCTCCCCACCCTGCTATGCACAACCTGCTACTATTCTAAGGATATTTCTTATTCCCAGACTCAGCCATTCTGAATTTCAGTGAAGATTATTGATTTGCAGGGCAATGAACTGGCCATGTGACTATGGTGAGGGATTACTGATGGTCAGGCTATTTGTTCCACTGGGATCACCATGATGTCAAGAGAAAGCAAAGAAGTATGTTGGGTAGATCCCTTATGGCCAACAATGAGAAGACATGGGCGAGACTCTCCCAGGGTGGATCAGGCATGGTTGTCTTGGGACCTGCATCATGGGAGGTAATACATAGCACCATTGATGAGATTACAGATCTGATTTTGTGTTTTGACTATCAAAGAATCAGAGTGCTAAGAAAATTATCTGCCCAGGCTATATGTAATAGGTCACCTGCATCAGAAATATAGCCTAGTCTAGCTGGCTTCTCCAGCCCTCATATAGCCTAGCCTATTCTGAAGCATCAAAACACATAAAATCACACTTCATTTTTCTGGCACCACTGGTAACTAAAATATTCCACATGAGTGAACTTTCTGATAATTGATGTTCATGCTTTTGGGTACCCAAACTAGTTTTTTTTAAAACCATTTTAGTTTGAAATCTGACTAAAATATATTGCTGCATCCTCTTAAACAGAGTAGATCAAACTTAATTCACTATTTTCTGGGTAACTTGGGATCATCATTATGAATTATTATTATGAATTGACAGAGACGCTATGTTGCCCTCAGGGGCTATCAACATTTCTCCCTATGGCAATTGGACCCATACATCTTTGATATGTAAGAGCTCATTTCTTTTATGAATAGTTTTCTCACTCCCCCTCAATATTAGGTTCTCAACAGTCAGTTTTTACTCATGTAAGGATGCCTGCTTATAGTAGCTCCTTTTTCTCATCCCCCTCCCCATCTTTTCTAATTTGTTTATTCTTAGGTACTTGACCAGGAAACCCGCCTTGTTAGAATTGTGTCCAAAGTAAGAGTGAATAAGCTCCCAGTGGGTCTAAAAGGCTCTCCTGGAGTAAAGTCCAAGAGCTTTAGTCTGTATATTTTGTGTTATCTATTTTAACTACTCAGAGGTCTTTGCTCACTTCCTGGTTCTTGGCTGTATTTCAAGACATCGAGGTTACCCTATAATTACAGAATTTTAAAGCTGGAAGGAGCTTTCTAAATCTCCTCATTTTTATAGATGTAGAAACTGAGATCCTGAGAGGTTGCATGATTTTCCTAAGGTCATATAGAAAACATAAATAACATGGCAACTAGGTGGTGTAGTAGATAGAGTGCTGTGCCTGGAATCAGACCTGAATTTAAATTTGACTTCAGATACCTGCTAGCTGTGTTACCCTGGACAAGTCCCTTAACCTCTGTTTATCTTAGTTTCCTCATCTGTTAAACAGGCATAATAATAGTACCTAACTTGAGCAGTTGTTGGGAGAATCAGTTGAGATACTAATTGTAAACTGCTTAGCATAATGCTTGGCACATAGTAAGAACTATATAAAGGTTAGCTATTACTGTCTTTTTGACATGACTGAGGTAGAATTCATCCTCAGGTTCTCTGGCTCCAGAGCCTGTGATCTGGCCATTACATCAAACTGTCACTAGATAAGCACAAGAGATCCTTCCCAGTCACACCCCCACACTTCCAATGCCCCAGCTACTAGAGCCTTTCCCACTGAGATTTCCTTCCATCTGCTTGAATTCTGCCTTGTATTTAACTAAATATTTACATGTATTCTCCCTACTAAAATGCAATCTTTATATGCCCAATGTCTAGCCCAGGTCCTCATACACAGTAAGTTTGTTGATTGATTTATATGTTAAAATATCAGAGCATCTCTTGAATGTACCAACATACTGTTTAAATTCTCTAAAGAATCCAATATTTAAGGGACAGAGTTTTAGTAACAGTTTTGTTGTTGTTTGGTTGTGTTTCTCTCTTCATGATGCCATTTTGGGGTTTTCTTGGCAAAGATACTGGAGTGGTTTGCCATTTCCTTCTCCAGCTCATTTTACAGATGAGGAAACTGAGGCAAACAGGGTTAAGTGACTTGCCCAGGGTCATACAACTAGGAAGTATCTGAGGCTGGATTTGAACTCAGGTCTCCCTGACCCAAGACCTGTCCACTGTGCCATCTAGCTACCAGGCCTCTTAAAATTGAATGGAGAAGGGAAATGTGTGTTCTCCATGTGTGGAGAACAAGTAGGTCAGTTTGAGGGCTACATATAGAATACTTGAGGTTAGAAAAAATGTGTAATCAGACTGGAAATAGATTACAGCCAGCTTATAAAGGAGTTTACATTCCAAAGAGAGTAGCTTTCCTTTTATTCTGGAGGTAATGGGAAGCTATTGAAATTTCTGGAGCAGGGTACTGACCTGGTCAGACCTGCCTCTAAGCATAGTCCTCGGATGATAAATACACAAACTTTTGTCAAACCTATTCAAAGTCTTTTTGACTTGATAGGAACTAGAGAAACTTCAAAAATCCAAGTTCATCTCCATGACATTACGAGGCCTTGGAGGAAGACATCAGTGGCTCATCTGTACGTGCTAACAGGGATTAGAGGTGAAGGCAGTGGTCATAGGGGTAGCTGTCTAATAGCAATTTATTTAATTAGTATTGTCAAGACCAGGAAATGGGTCTGTAGACAATTTAAATGCTCATATCAGCCAAAGACTCACAAGCTTTAGAAAATTTTTCTCTGGCTAACTTGCTAGATTAAAAAAAAAATGGAACACTTAGGCTATGGTGGGTTTTTTTTTGCTAGGCAATGGGGTTAAGTGACTTGCCCAGGGTCACACAGCCAGTAAGTGTTATATGTCTGAGGCCGGATTTGAACTCAGGTCCTCCTCAATCCAAGGCCAGTGCTCTATCCACTGCACCACCTAGCTGCCCCTAGGCTATAGTGTTGTTGAAAAGCCTAAGATAGGGAATTAAAAGGGATTCCTGAGGCATTCCCTAGACATCTTAATGCTTCAATAAATCAAGATTTTCTGCATGGATATTCCCCTCCCTGACACAAGGGGCAACTCATCTATAACTTGGGAGATGGTCATTAAGGCAGGTAGGGTCAGATCCAGTGTCAGACACTTACTAGCTATATGATTCTAAATAAATCACTCAACCTGTGTCAGCCTCAGTTTCCTCAACTGTAAAATGGGGATAATAAGCACCTACCTCCCTAGGTTGTGAAAATCAAGCAAGAATTTGTAAAATGCTTACTGTAGTGCCTAGCACAGAGTAGGTGCTTAATAAATACTTATTCCCTTCCTTCCCATTAATATTTCCTGTGGTTGAAAAATTAATCACCCTGTTGCCAACTTTCTAAATGTAGCCAAGCTAATCCTAGAATAACACTATTATGCATTGCTGAACCCATACTCAAAGACTTTTGAATTTATTAAGGATTTTCAAGAGCTTACCCTCCACTGCTGTCACTTTTGAAAATTCAAGGTTACCAGGGAGCTATCCCAGGAGAACTTTGTGATTTCTCTTTGGATAACACTTTTGTTAAAAATTTGGACCTTGATGATTTATGGAAAACACACAGAAACCTACTGTGGCCAGAATAGATGTAGTGAGTCACTATCCTATGGAATTTTGAAGGTTTTTTAGGAAACAAAAAGGACCTGAACTCAAGATTTATCAACAAGGTGACCTTGTCCAACTTACATGCAATTCTCTAGTCACACAGCAGGGGGAGCCCATGCTTATATCAATCATGAAAGATGTGACAAATTCCAAATTGTCTCTAAACTAATAAATTTAGTGGCTCAAAATCAGGCCAGACCTTTTGTTGTTACAGTTCACTTATTCTGGTGTAAACGTGACTTCCTGTCTTAAAAGGGAAAAAAAGAGTATAAAAAATGACCAAGTGTTTTATTTTGTATCAAATAATTCTTTTAAAACATTTTAATTGGTTAAGTGTAAATGAATCTGAAGTACACAGATTCTATTTATCTGAGTGAATTTGAAAATCAAGGCAAAGAATTTAGATGAAAGTTTCTCTTGTATTTTATTAAATTCAAAACGTTCGGGAAAACAGAAGGCATTTGGTGCGTTGAAAACACACTTTGGGTCTCAATCTGCTTCTAGTACAGTACAATATTCTCATTTTTGAACACTCCCAAATCGTAGTCATGATTCTGTTTGGTTGGAAACCTTCTTTGCTTTGTCTACAACTGGCAGCTGACTGCTGACTTTACCTCTTGCTAATCTAGCACTAGTAGCTTCCTCCCCAGGATTATGCCTTGTGCTTGGCCCAACTACAAGTTACAATGACAAGTCCAGACAGGCAAGGGAAAGATAATGAACCAGCAGTTAGGGGAGGGAGGAAGGGAGAAGTCTCCTTATTAGACTAAGCAAAAGTTTCATAACTTCTCCATTCTGCTCCAAGGTACAATGGGAAGCCTGGTCTGCTGGTATTCAACATATTCTTATACGTTTGGAACATTTATGATCATTGCAGCAAAGGGCTTGCTAAACTAGCAAATTTTGAGAGATTATCTTCTATAACCTTTTCTCGCTGCCCATCTGATTGGTACACAGAAAGAGAATTCAGTCTAGTGCTGGGTAACAGAAAGGTAGGGATTAGTAGCTCTTAGGAATCAAAATAGAGATTCAGAAACGTTGGAGAAGACTTGGGATCTGAGCACAGATTAGAGAATGGATGCTGAAAATCATAAAATGCCCAAGAAAGGAGTATTTGGGCATAGTGGCTGGAGTCCGAGGGAAATTTTTCTTTTATTTTCTCTCATTTGTCATTTAAGATAATGTTTGCATACTTTCTTTTCCTGATACTGTTTTCTCTCACGTTCTGCATACATGGTTTGGGGTCCTTTACTATTCCATTTAAATACTGGTGTAAATAAACCTATCGGAGGTTTCATGTTACCCTGTTGGACTGTTGCCTGTAAATACAGGGCATGAAAAAGGATAAGTTGCTTAACTTGATTCTCCCCTTGAGACATTCTACATTAAAAAGATACACCCTGGAACTCTGGTCTGCCCTGAGGTTGTTCGAAAATGAGGAGTGGGCAGCATTGTAGTGTTTGAGAGAAACTCCCCTTTCCCAGTTGAGGTAGATAATTTCTAGATTTATTAATGTGCCCTTAGCCTGTATTTCATATTTGTCAAGGGCTCCCTATTCCCATGCTTAACAATCATCCTTTGTAGAAAAGCTCTGGATTAGTTTGATACTTAACAAATGAGAAAAGGGAGAAAGACAAACAGCTGAAGGTTTTTAGTCAAAGTTGCCAGGCATCTGAGCTGAGCCCACTGAGGCTCAGATTCCAAGGCAATGACCAAAAAAAGAACTTTTTCTTAATTCTGGATCTCAGTTTCTTCCACCTCCTCATCTCACACAGAAAAGAACCTCTCTTTTCCATAAACTCTTCTGGTCTTGATTCAAATGCCTTTTTAATTGTTTCTGGGGTTGAGAATGTCAGTTGTCTCTAAGTTAATTGAAAGGATACTAATCGGATTCAGAGGACTCAAGTGCAAATCATATATATGCATGTGTGTATATATATATGTATGTATGTACATATACACACATTCATGTACATATATTACATACATACACAGATATATTCCAGTTATTCTAGTATTCTCATATATGTGTGTATTTTGTGTATATTATATATACACACACATATATATGTAGATATATATCTCTAGACCTCAGTTTCTTCATCTGTAAAATGTTAAATTAGATAACCATTAGATCCCTTCTAACTCTAAATAGCTCTTAACCTAAATTCTAGTGATGGAGTTTTTATCCTTTTTTGTTTGCTATGGACCCCTTTCTTGCTCTAGTGAAGACTATGGATCTCTTCTCAAAATAATGTTAAGTGCATAAAGTAAAATATGTAGAATTATAAAGGAAACCAATTATATTGAAATACAATTATCAAAATATTTTTAAGTCCATGGGGTCTAGGTTAAGAGCCTCTGTTTAGTGATTAATGGTCCCAAGTAGTCTTGTTATGTTTCCTGATTCCTAGATTGAATTTACCCTAGGTTAATTTGTCACCACTGTATTTCTAGAATTGTATTTCTAGAATTCTATTAGTATCCCATTCTCCCTAATAAGCTTATCTTTTCTATTCTTGTGAAAACAAGACCACCTCTCCTCCATGAAACACACAAATACACATGCACATATATATAATTCCTATCTACCCTCAATCCTATCTAATTCTCATTTCTCTTTGAGACTAAACAGCTGAAAAACTCCAGTCCAATTGTTCAAAGTCCTCTTTCCTCTTTACACAGGGACAGAGCAATCCACCTGAAATGGATCCCTCTATTTGTTGTTGTTCATTTATTTAGTCATGTCTGTTTCTGTCTTTTTGTGATCCCATTTGGGGTTTTCTTGGCAGAGATAATTGGAGTGGTTCACCATTTCCTTCCCCAGCTCTTTTTATAGATGAGGAAACTGAGGCAAACAGTATTAAGTGACTTGCCCAGGGTCACACAGTTAGTAAGTGTCTGAGGCTGGATTCAGACTCAGGGAAATGAGTCTTCCCGACTTCAGGCTTGTCACTCTATCCATCCTACCCCCTAGCTGCCCAGATCCCTCCTGTGCTAGTCTATTATTTGCTTAAGTAATAGTTCTTTTTAGAAATTTTATTGGTGTCATTTAGTTTTGCCTAACCTTCATTTCCTAACAGATTCCTGAGGCAGCTAGGTTGTCCTGTAGTTAGAGCTCAGACCATGGCGTCAGGAAGGCCAGAATGTCTAATCCTGCCTCAGGCACTTACCAACTAGTTATGTGAATTTGAGCAAGTCACTTAACCTTTCTCAGGCTTATGAAAATAATAATAGCACCCACCTAATAGGGTTGTCTTGAGGATCAAATAAATTACTAATCTTTGCAAACTTTAAATCACCATATACATGTGAGCTGTTATCTTTCCTCATAGTACTACCAGAGAGTAAACCTTTATTCTTAACAAGAATAAAAAAGAGGGAAAAAATAGTTTATCAAAACTTATCAACCATCTGCCAACTCAGACATTCTATGCAATGTTTTATACCCGTAGTCTCCCACCTTAGCAAAAATGAAAAAGATCCATTCTTATGTCTTTTATTTGGGGACAAGATTGGTCGTCATGGTTCCATAGCATTCAATTTTTTTTTCATAGCATTCAGTTTTGACGTCATTGTTGTTTGCTGTTGTTGCTTGCCACGATGCTCCCTTGGAAGGGAAAGGGCACTAACCTCCTCCCCATACCCCTCAACATATCCCTCTTTAGAGTGTTAATGGTTAAGCACAGAATTAGTTGCCAGAAGACAAGAATGACTGAGGGAGGGTCCCAAAGTTCCACTGAGTCAGCACCTCTCCCTACTGAATGGCCAATTCACCACCTTCTCTCCTCTAACACTGCTACCCTCTTGGCATAGACCCTCGTCATCTCATGCCTGGACTATTGCAGTAGCCTGGTGGTTGCTCTTCCTGCCTGAAGTCTCTCCCTACTCCAGACCATCCCCCACTCAGCTGTCAAATCAATCTTCCTATCATATCATTCCCCCTATTCAAAAAACTCCAGTGGTTTCCTGCTATCTCCAGGGTCAAATATAAAGTCCTCTGGCATTCACAGCCCTTCATAACCTCCCCTCGCACACACCTTTCCAGTCTTCTTGTACCTCACTCTCCTCCACCTATCTGCCAGTCAGTGACGCTGGCCTCTTTGCTCTTCCTCACACAGAAAATTCCATCTCCTGACTCCTGGCATTTTTTATTGCTGGTCCCCCATGACTGGATTATTCTGATACCTCATTTCTATCTCTTATTTGTCCTGGCTTCTTTCTAGTTCCAGCTAAGTCCCATCTTCTGCAACAAGCCTTTCTAGTCCTCCTTCATCTAGTCCTTCCCTCTGAGATGACACCTAATTTATTCTATATCTATCTTATTCATACATAGTTGTTTGCAGTAGTCTCCCCTGTTAGACTGTGAGCTCTTTGAGGGCAGGGGCCATCTTTTGCCTTTTTTAGTATCCCCATTGCTTATGTGCCCAGTGTCTGGCACATAGCAGGTACTTAATAAATACTAGTTGACTGACAATGATGGAAGTATTTTATCATTCAAAGTTCAAGAGTCCCTCAGGGTTGAGTTACATATGGCCAGAAGGGTCCAAGTCTACATGGTCTGCTTGCTAGGATTAGGAAGAGAAGTTAATTATTGAAAATATGTTTTCCTGGTTCTGCTTATTAAGTGATATCTCCTGATGTCATAGTGAACCTTCCCACAGTCACCAACTCCACTGTTCTACTGCCCACTCTGTTCTACTGCAATTCAGTCCGCTTGGTCTTCCTGCCACTTACTGAATGATGGGAAACAGCCAATGGTGCATGCTAAGTACGATACAGCTGTGAGAAGAATGGAGAATGAAAAAAGAGAGAATTTAAAATAACAACCACCATAGTCACCATCAGAGTCTTCAGGGAAAGCTCTCAGAGTCTCATGCCAGTGTTTTCCTTTCAATCAAAAGCTGAGGAGTTGTTCAGAAGGAAAGATTTTCTGCCATATACTCAAGGGGAGCCATGGGTCCCTGTTACCTCTCCCCCTGCCCCCTTCTCCTCCAGTGTCTGCCACCCACTGACTAGATCAGTCAATAGCATTTGTTGGGCGGATAGTGCATATCTTAGGAAGATTTGTAAATGAATGAAAAGATCTAGTAGCATCCCTTAACAAGTTTCTCATCTCAGAAAAGGGATAGTAAAAACGCACAGCTTCTTTTCTCCCTTCTCACTCAGCTCCAACTTGTTTTGCCACTTCAGAACTTAGGGTATTGGTTTTCTGGAGGTGGTCATGGTGACAAGGGCTCAGAAACCACCATTGCCACCCCTTTATGATGAGGTAAAAAAGGCTTGGGGGTAATGAGGCAGACTCTACCCGCTTTCCCACATACTAAGGAGATTGCAGATATGCTGCCATGACATTGGCCTCCTAGCTGTTCCATGAACAAAACACTCTATCTCTTGGCTCCAGACATTTTCTTTGGCTGTTCCCCCATGCCTGGAATGCTCTTCCTCCTCAATTCTGTCTGCTGACTTCCCTGACTTCCTTTAAGTCCCAACTAAAATCTCACCTTTTACAGGAAGCCTTTACCAACTCCTCTTTTTTCCCAGTGCCTTATCTCTTTTAATTATCTATAAATTTATCTGGTTTATAGCTTGCTTTTTATGTATTTATTTGTATGTTATCTCCCTACTTTAGACTGTAAGCTCCTTGAAGGCAGGGAATGTCTTTTTTCCTCTTCGTGTATCCCCAGTGCAGAACACAGTGCTTGGCATATAGTAGGCACTTAATAAAATTTTATTAATTGATAAGGTCTCATTAGAAACCATCCCTGATTAAAACTAAAGACATTGGCAGCCTTGAAATGGCCTGTCCAGTGGAAGAGCAGAAAAGAATCCTATTACTGACCTTTAGCAGAAGGGATGGAAAAAGCCTGAAGACATTTCTGTGAGTTGCTAATTGTAGTGTGATTTTTTTTTTCTTTTATGTACCACTCCTCCCTTCCCAGAGACTCCCAGGCCACCCACTAAAAGGCAGAGATCAACGACCTCAGGAGACAGGAGACGATGTGAATTTATCATATTGTGCATTTAATTACATGAAACAGCACAGAGCATTTTGGAATAACTAAAACACTTACCTGGAATGGAGGCTGAGTGAGGGAGGATGGGGGTCAATGCTATAACATAAAGCTAAGCCGGAATAGTGAACTCTTCTGTATTCCTGTGGCCAGCCCATGGTGTGCCGGGACCTCTTCTAGTTTCATTTGTTTTTGTAAGCACAGGAAAGGCAGGCAATGCATAGTCATTTGAAAACATGCAATCAGCAGGGCACTACATCATCTGATGACAGAAACAAAGAAGAATAAATCCAGTCCGAGCCAACAGAAGCAGAGGGGGTTATGCATCAGGTGGGTGTCAAGCAGATCTCCCAGCACAGAAAGGAAGAGGAAGGTTGATTATTAGGGAGCAGGATGATGAGGGCTATTTGAAAAGCTTTTCACAGAAATAGAAACCAGTGAAAGGTGGCTTTTGGCCAGTTCAATGAAACAGATGGAAGGGGGGAGCAATGCTGTCTGCCAGCTGCAAATTTCATAAGCTTTTTTAACCAAGTTTACTCCACAAAAGAAGCATTTGCAATCATTGTAGGATCTAAAACTATAATTGATGTATCTGCAAATAGGTGGTAAATTAGAGCAGGCTATTCATGGTCAACAATATGCCATATTTTTTAAAAGTTTTGTTCAGTTCCCAAAGCTCATAGCATTCAATGACACTCCCATTGACATTGACATTCCCAGCACTGAGGACACTGCAGGAATTCCCTGTCTCCTCTTGCTGCCTTCCCCTTCCTAGTTCTTCTCTCATTCTTTCACTCTTTCTCCTTTCTTCCTCCCTCCTTCCTACTTCCCCATTCCTTTTCTCCCTGTCCCCCTTCCTGTTCTCTCCCTCTTTTCCTCCTCTCCCTCCCCTTCCCTTTTTCTCTCCCTTCCTCTATTCCTCCCTTCTTCCTTTTCTCCCCATCCTTTCCACTTCTTTCTTCCCTTCTTTTTCTCCCCCCTCCCTTCTTCTCTTCCTCATGCCTTTACTCCTCTCTTTCCTCATTCTTCCTCCTGTACACTCCCTGCCTCTAACTGGATCCATCTTTCTCTCTCTCCCTCTTTATTTCTCTCTCTCTCTCTCTCTCTCTCTCTCTCTCTCTCTCTCTCTCTCTCTCTCTCTCTCTCCCTGCCTCCCTCCCACCTGCACACACAAACACACACGCACACATACATACACACACCATACACAAGTATACACCAGCTGTCTGCCTTAACAGAACTAGATAACTTTAACCTGACCTCCAGAACTTTTTAGGAGATAATGTCTAATTTTACTACTAAGTCTGACTAATTCTCTAGAGACCTGTGCCAGAGAGAAAAATAGTTTATCAGTAGCAGAACCCTATTCTACAGTTTCCACTGCACATTACTGAGAGGTTAGGACATATTTCTGTAAATATAGTAATTGCTAAATCTAATGGTGTGTTACTGCACAGACTTTCTTACCAGCTGTAACTTTCTATTTGTCTGACCATGTTATTACTGGCTCCTACTTTATTTTAGGGACATTAACCTGCTGCTGGTGCCTTACTAGTAACCTTTTGTACTATGCCCAGCATAAAGACTCCTCAGTAAAAGAGTCTTCTGTGAGTCTTCATTTTTAATGCTTTAAAAAAATCTCTCTCTCTTTTTCTTCCCTTGCCCTCCCCTCTTCTCTCTTCTTCCCTGTTAGGGCTAGCCAGAAGTTTTAGCCTTCCCTTGAGAGCTCTATTACCACAGGGACTCACTGAGAATACGGCAGGGTCACATTATCTTACAACATTTTTCTGTGAGAAAGCCTCCTGCGGCTTAGTCCTAGCCCCACCAAGTCACAGATTTGGGTCTGTGGAAATAGCCGCTGAGACAAGAGGCTGTTCTTAAATTGTGAACTAGTGTTCCAACAGCCAGCCTCACATTTTACTAGATCCTTGTGGGTTGGGAAGGGAATGAAGAACTAGGCGCGCCACCTAATCCCGCTACCCACACCATCAACAGCAAGGACACCAGCATCCCATCGGGAAGGAGTGGAAGAAGGGGCTAGATTTAGGAGATTGACTTCCTCTCACTCGGGTTAGTCTTCTTTAGTTTCTTTTCCTTAATAAAACAAAACATCCCAATAACTGCCTATAATTATGAACACAACTTTACCCTATTTTTGATTGTTTGTCTTTATAAAAGAAGGGCAAGGCAGACCAGTCCAATGTCCAATATACATATTTAGTTCTGGGTCCTTTGCCCAACACCAACAGTGTCTACCAGGCTTAGCTGGTTTCAGTCCCTGAATGAACTTGTTGTCAGTTTTGAGTGGAATACATTCAATCAATGAGTTTATGAGCTGTTGTGGCTGTTGTTGGGGTGTGTGTGTGTGTGTGTGTGTGTGTGTGTGTGTGTGTGTTTTCATTTGTTTTACCCACTTCACTTGGAAATGTAAAAAGAAGAGGCTAAGGGGAAGCCAAAGGGGGTTTTGTGAAGTTCTGTAAGATGAGCCAGTGGAATTGATGGATTTTCCAAAATCAGAGAACTTTAAAATCAGGCCAGTTGTTTGATTGTGTCCAGAGGTGTAGAGAAAGGGCTCCTATTCAGACACAACTTAGATTTTACATCCTCTGACATCCCTTCCAGCTCCAAAGTTTTGTGTTTCTCTCAGTTTCCAGAAGAAGCTTCTTTTTTATTTAAGGACTTTCACTGAGCTGCTCCTGAGGAGAAAAATAAAGAAATGTATTATCATCTTTCTCTATCACATGAGGCAAGGAAGTCATTGCACAAAGCAAAGACATAATAGAGCCTAAATCATCCCAGCTGCTTAGATGAGAGGCTGAGAAGAGAACCTTGACCTCCTCATATCTGTCCAGAGGAATGGGCATAATGGACTGTCTTATTGTGCAGGTCTCAGCTAAAATCTCACCTTTTGCAAGAAGCCTTAACCTTAACTGTCTTATGCCTCAACCTGTTCCCTCTGTGATTTTCTCTCATTTATCCTGTATGTTCTTGCATGTAAGCTCCTGAATTAGATTTTAAGGTCTTTGAAGGCAGGGATTACCTTTGCCTTTCTTTGTATCCCCAGTTCTTAGCACAGTGTCTAGTCTAGTGTAGAGTAGAGGATGAATAAGTGCTTTTTGATTTGACTTATTAAAACTGTGGCTTAGAGAGTTACTTGTGGAAGTAGCAAAAGCAGTCTCAAGAGTAGCAACAGTATTTCTACTGAGTATGAAATCAGCAATTTAGCTCTAAGAATGATTTAAACTGAATTCGATACAAACCATTTACATCTTTCTTCATTGTTATTATTGAGACCTGAAATTATTTGGATATATTCTTTCCAAAGAGTTTATCTTTACCTAACTTTTACAAAATTAGAGGGGTGAAGTTTCAATAGTAGCAAGACAAAGTTTCCTTTGACATAAAAAAAGCTGCTGTCATCTGGGAAGGTGACTTAACACTGAAAGGAACTTTGGGGAAAAGATTACCAAGAGAGATGGTAGAATATTCATCTTTCCACTAAGATATTTTAAAATAACATAAAATTTTGTACACCAGGATCGTTTTATTCTTTGTACTTGGCTCCCTAGCACCTTGCACAATAACTGACTGACACACAGCAGGTCCTTAATAAATGTTGGCTGATTGATTGGCTGATTTTTTTTTTTTTGGTACAGTCTGCCTAAGCAAGAAATAGTCTAGTCTAGGGTGTAGAGCACTAGATTTGGAGTTAGGAAAAACTGGATTCATATCCCACCTCAGACTTTTACTAACTGCATGACCTGGGACAAGTCACCTAACCTACCTAGTTCTCAGTATTCTCATCTATAAAATGAGGGCATTGGACACAGTAATCTCTAAGGTCCCCTCCAGCTCTACATTTATGATCCTGTAAGAGACCTGCCCTAGGCCCAGCTCTCTCATTCTGAGCATCTCTTTTGGGTTGCTGCTAGGGCTATGAAGCAATGAGCCAAACGATTCAATTCAATTTAGTAAATATATTATGTGCTTACTTTGTGGAAGGCACCTTACAAGGTGCTATGGTTATCAAGACAAAAATTAAATCATCCTTGCCCTCAGGTAGCTTATATTCTACTATATTAAACTACAACATATGCACAAATGAATATGTGCAAAGTAATTTCTGGAGGAAACTCTAACAACTGAAAAGGGGGGAAAAAAAAAGGAAAGGCTTCTGAGCTGAGCTTTGAAGGAAGCCAGAGATTTTAAGTAAGGTAAGGATGCTTCATTCCAGGGGCTGGGAACAGCCTGGGCAAACGTTCTTCGATGAGAGTGCCTAGTTCAGAGAACAGCCAGGAGGCCAGTTTGAATGGAATGCAGAATGTATGAAGGGCAATATTATGAAATAAACCTGCAAAGAGAGATAGGATCCAGATTTCAGAAGGCTTGAAATGTCAAACTAAGGAGTTTGAATTTTATCCTTAGGGCAGTAGGATATCAGGGAAGTACTCTAATGGTATTGGAAATCTCATTTTACAGAGGAAGAAAAACAGAGGCTGATGTAGCTAGTGAGTGTTAGAGTCAGGATTTAGACCCAAGTCTTGTGATCCTAAGGCCATGACTTCTGCTAAAAGAATAAGAAAAAGATAAAAAGTACAATCTGTAATCCCCTTTGCCTATATCCAATCTTTTTGGTGCAGGATTTTGAAAAATTCTGTAAATTCTGTCTTTTGGGTGAGAAAAACATATGTTAACAGAGGTACATTTTCCATAAAAGATAAGGAAAAGAAAGGGAATGCAGTAGGGTTATAATCTCTGATGTCCTTGTGGCCATTAAAAGGTACTATCTCATTTTTCATCTACCTTTCCCAAAAGGCACTAGATACTCAAAACCGGTGTGCCTGGAAAAATTGGCCCATGTTCTTTCCATTGTCTCACAGAGTCACAGTAAGGTTTCTGATGGGAAGCTTTAATTTCCAAACAAATAAGGTTCATCTTCTGCAGTAATTCTTGAACCTGCTAGACTGAGCTGACCAAGCAAACAAGGACTGGGTCAATTTTGACTTTGTATTGCTACCCTGGGCACAATGCCTGATGTGTAACAATAATATGTGTATTATTGATCTGTATGTAATATGTTTGTTGAGTTGAATTGGTCATACTGGAAGGTCCCACTTTATGTGCACACTTTATGGTGGGCCAGCTGACAAATGCCTCCTCTAGCCACTCTGCAGTGGTGTCAAACTCAAAGAGAAACAGGTTCACTAAACCATCCTGCTGATACATATTAACTTAGAAAACCACATATTAATATTATCTATATTCTATTATATTTTCATATATTTTGTTGAATATTTCCAAATTGCTATGGGACCCTGGGTAAGTCACTTCACCCTGTTTGCTTCAGTTTCTTCATCTGTAAAATGAGCTGGAGAAGGAAATGGCAAACCATTCCAGCTAATAAGTATCTGTGGCCAGATTTAAGCTCAGGAAGATGTCTTCCTGACTCCAGGTCCCACACTCTATTCACTGTGCCACCTAGCTGCCCCTGTTATGTGACAGACACTGAACTGAATTCTGGAGATGCAAAGAGAAAAAAAAACAATGAACTTGCCCCCAAGGAGCTTACATTCTAGTAGATGAGACAACATTTAAATATCTACATGGTACAACATGTATAATACATATGTGTACATATATGTATGACATATATATGTTTATATATATGTCATAAATGCCTGAGTAGGCAGTACATACAAAATGTCCCACAAGACTTACTGTAGTTTTAAGCTTTAAAACTTCCAAAACTATAAACATATATACTTACAAACTATATTTGAAAAGTTAATTATTTAAACTTTTAAAATATTTATGTTTCTTACTAAAATTCAATATAACCCCAATCTTGTTATATATATATCACCTTTGTTAATTTCTGAACTTGGTAAAATCTTTCAACAGCTCCTGCACAATGACTAGAAGGACAGTTACTGATCTTACCCCCAAGATGGTCCAAAAAATGAGGCTCTGGTACACACACAAGAATTTTGATGGGACCTCACAAGAAAAATTCTGATGGTGATAGGTGAGGTGACATGCAGTGGCCAGATAAGAGGGCTTCCTCTGCTAATCCACTGGTCTGAGAAAGTGTCATCCAGAAACTGTTGAACAAGCAAATGACAGGGTGCCAGAACGTGTTAAAATTAATTTTTTTAATTATTTTTTAAAAAATCCACCAAACTACATAATTCTAAAATAAATTGCAATATGTAAACTTAAAAGTGATATGTTTATATGTTTGTAGCATTTATACTTTTAAAGTTATTCAACCTTAAAGGTGCACTAAGACTTTTGGGATACCCAGCATTTGTAACACTTTAAATGTGGTGGCAAGTTTTAAGGGCCAGACCAGGTGGTTTCTTTGATGGTGGAGTCCGAGCATGCCTAGATTTGAATTCTCATTCTGGCAATTATTGGCTGTCACAAGTTATTAAACCTCTCTGAGGCTCAATCTTTTCATATGTAAAATGGAGGATGATAATACTATACTACTTACCTTTCAAGGTTGTGAATAAGGAAAGTGTTTTGTAAACCTTAAAGCCCAACTACGTGAGGCATGGGGAGGAGTACCTAGAATACACAGTATCAAGAATTGGCCTTGGAGTTAGCAAAACATGGGTACAAGTCCCACTTTTGACATCTTTGCTGTGTGACCTTAACCTCTTAATGTCCCAGCCAGCTCTTCAAGACTGTAAATTGCAGAGGATAGTGGCCCACATTCATAGATGAATTTCTTTACCAGGCATTCTTGAGGAGGATGATTTCACCCTAGGTCCTATCAGAAAACAAACAAAAATATTATTATCTATCCAAGTTGATGTCAGCAAGTCAACAAGCATTTATTAAGTGCTTACTGTTTGCCATGCACTGTGCTAAGCACTGGGGATACAAAGAAAGGCAATAAATAGCAGTCCCTGCCCTCCAGGAGCTCACAGTCTGCTAGGAGAGACAGCATGCAAAAAACTATGTGCAAACAAGATACTTGAAGAAAAAATGATGACATCAGCTAATGATCCTGAAAGATAAGAGAAAAAAGTCAAAGAACTTTAGCTTTTACTACGCACTTAGCTTTTTTTTTTTTTATAAGAACAGAAAACTACGTATCCTATGTTGTGACTGTTTTATTTTTGTTTCAGAGACGCTGCTGGACGTAAAGTCAGGCACATCTAAGTTCCCAGTCCTACCTCTTACTAGCTATGTGACCAGGTTCCAGGTTGCTTAACCTTTGTCAGCCTCAGTTTCAGCCTCTGTACAGTGGGTATTATAATAGCACTTCACAGGGCTGCTGTGAGAATAAAATGAGAGAAGACGAAGTGTCCCAAAAGTCTTAGGGCAGCTTAAAAATGCCCTAAGACTTTTGGGACACCTTGTATACAGAATGTAGCTTGCACCCCTTATAGCAATATAAATGTCAGCTATTATTTCAAAACAAAAGTTGGGTTAGCCTAGGTGACATTTTTTGAATTTGCATGGGAGGAGGCAAACAGGCATAGGAGTAATAAAGATCTGTTGAGACACTGGCTTCCATAATTATTCTTTTAATTCATTCTGCTGCCTATGCCACAGAAGAAGGATAATATAGCCACACATTATGCAAATGTGTGCTGTACACTGATAACTATCTGCTAACAATGATGTGTTAGTGTAAAGGGAGTAATTCTGTAAATGTTTTATGCCTTATTAAGGAAATGATTCAAGCCCAGGAAATGTGTGGGTTAAATGCCTTGCTTTTGTAAACATGGGTTACTATGGAGGAAAAAAAAAAGATTTTAGATATTATGTGGAAAAAATGCAGTAAAAAGAGCTGAATTAGCCCATTCCATTCCATTGAATTGTTCAGTAATTATGGTCATTCCTAGGCCTAGAAAATGAAAGCATATGATGAAAACCCAATCTAAAGATATCAACTTCGATGTCACTGGATAAACTGCATATCAGGTTTTAAAAGCATTTACAATCCTGATGACCAAAAAACAGCTATGGCAGGGAGGGAGGGAGTGTGGTTTTGCTATCATCTAGTATATTTAGGCTTCCACTTGAAGCTAAATATTGCAAAGCTAAATCTATTTCATTTGTAACACTGTGGGATTTACTGCTCCCCCCTTTTGTAGGGTTTACCCCCCTCACCCATGCCCAAAGAATGAGTCACATTCTGAATTTATTAAGACATTTGCCCCTACAGAGCAGCAACTTAAAACCTTTGGCTCAGACTCTCCCCTACTCCTTCTCTCTCCTCCCCCCTTCCTTTTGTTTCCTGTCCTGTTCAGTCCTTTCTCTTTTCCTCCCTGTCTTTGTCCTCGTCCTCCTCATTCTGTCTCTCTCTGTCTGTCTCTGTCTGTCTCTCTCTCCTGCCTCTTCCCTTTCTTCATCCCTTACTCCTCTCCTTCCTTTTTTCTTTCTCTCTTCTCTCTTTCTCCCTCTCCTCTCTCTTCCTGTCTCTCTTCTTTCCTCTTTCCCCTCTCTGACATGTTAGAAGAGTTTCTATTACTTTTTGAAAGCGTAAGTTGTAGCTTTTTTTTTTTTTTGCCATTATTGTAGCCCAAGCCCAGAAAGCATGGACATTCATGCCAGCTCACACGTGCGCACACAGCACACATACGTAACACAAATGTCCCCTTCTCTGTAGTTTTTAAAGCAGCTACTTTAGCCAAGTTTTTTTTTTCTAAATTTAAAAATAATAACATGGTTTCTAACTATAAAATGCTTCCCCCTTCCCCCACCCCTTCCTCTAGTCCCTCTGGGGTTGTTATAGGCCTGGTCTGTAAATTAAGTGGAGTCACTTGGAGCCCTCAGTTAGCTTTTAGTCAAACATCAGTGGCAGTGTTTACCCTTGTGTAATCTTCAGTTTTGCCTTAATTTAATGCTGGTCAGCATTTTTTTTTTAAACAGATTCAGCCAAGCTTTGGTACGTGCCCCTCTTTGTTACTTTTCCTCCTCCTTTCCCCTACCCTACCCCAAACCAAGTTTTGATATTTAACCAAATTAATCAGAGTGCAGTACTTTTAATATTTTTATGCTCTCCTGATCCACTTTGATCTCTTCTCAAAGAAAAAAAAAAAGTTTGCTTCATGTGGTAATCTAGCTACAAGGACTCAGGCTTTCATTTCCCCGGCTCCCCCTGGCCCTTCAACCCCCACCCTCACTTCAAAGGGCTCTGGCTACAATTTGTTTTCATTTTTGTTTGCTGCTGAGCTCCCAGTTGTCTGCGAACTCTGGAAGATGGGTCCTGTCTTACAATTCGCGTTTGAAGAAGTCTAATGTGTGTCCCCTTCCCCCTCACCCCACCCCAAGAAAATCTATGGAAAACCAAATTGAAAGGGCTGTCCAGTTGACAACTAAAAGCAGCCCTCACCACATGAACCATAGGCAGCCTCACATCCTTTGGATCTTTCTTCTCAGCTGCCTCTACCTCTAAAGAGAAATAAAGAGAAATCTGGCTACTATTTAATTGTGCTGTGGGGTGACTTGGCTTGCCACCTTCCCAAGGCTAGATCTGTCTGTTCTATAGAGACACTTCCCCTAAATCTTCTTTTCAGCCAGAATGTAATACAGATTTCAAATGGAGAAAGGATCATAGGACTTACAGGTGGAAAGGACCTTTGAGAAACTCTAGGCCAACTTCCACGTATTTTATGGAAGATAAATTGAGCCCCTGAAAGATGATGAACCATGATTTACCCATGGCAATACTGGTAATATGTGGAAGTGTGGGGATTTGCACACAAGTCCTAAGCCTGGACTCTTTCAACTTTGGGGAGAAAATAACAGAATGCCAGCAGTTAGGAAATAATCAGGTTAGAAGATGGTTATTTGAATACCTCAAAATAAAAATAAAACCGACAGTCCTGACTACTCCTTGGCTTTGGGGTTTTAAGGGCATCCCTAAAGCGCTTGGCAAGAAGGCATTTTGCTATCAGCTTTAACACATTTCTGGGCTCTATTCATGCAAAGGAGGGGAAGGGTTACAGTAGTCTCACGCCTTTTCTGGGAGACCCCATGAAGAGAAAATATTCTCAGGCAACACATATGATGTTCCCTAACCTTCCCTTTCTCTCTTTTCAAACCAGCATCCCCAGACTAGACAGTTTCGTTTCACTGTCTATTGCAGTTCAGTTTCAAGGAAAAGAGGCCTAGGAACTCTTCCCTTTGAGAAAGAGAGAAAGAGACAGACAGACAGACGAGTCAGAGAGAGAGAGAGAAGGAAAGAAGGAAGGAAAGACAAAGGACTCTAAATGGTCACTTACTATGCCCCACAAGGACACTGAAATGATTACTAATAACCAACGATTTGGGAAGATCCAGAGTTCCCCCTTTTTCTAAAGTCCTCATTTCAAAAACTCAGTCTCTGAAGGTTGAACTAACTTTCTCCTCTATCAGATCCCATCCAACCTTACAAGGAATTTCTAATTTAAAGTGAATTCCACTCTATCAAGCTTGGGTGGAGGTAGATCCTTTGTCTGGATTGCCCAAGGCTGGAAGTGGTCTGGGTACAGGGATGCTCTCTCTGTCCAAGAACATGTCACTCTCAGCCCCTAATTGTAATATTCATTCTCTCATTAATTATTAGCCAATCAGAGTTGATTGCCACCCTCAGGAACACCCCTCTCCCAAGGACTTATAAGCCTTGAGCCCTCTTTATGTTAAAGTGCTGGCATTATAAATAAAATGAGTAATTGCCCAGAAAATATATCTCTTGAACTTTACAAACATCACAACATTATAATGTGAGCAATATAAATAAACGGCAAAGCAAGAATAATGAAGCTAGAGGCACTGATGAATTAGATTTTGATCAAATTACCACCAGAATACCACCTCTTATTGTGTGCTATAGAAGTCCCTGTCTCAGGAAGAACATATTCTGCCATTAATTTTTTTGTTTTGGTTTAAGGCTGGGTCTCCCTATCTCTTCCAGGCTGGAAGTACCGTGGCCATTCTGGGACCCAATCCCACTATTGATGGGCATGGTAACTTTGACCACATTCATTTCAAACTTGGATCAGTTCATTCCTTAGACAACCTGGTGGGCCCCTTGCTCTCTTGGGGTTAGTGTCGAAGCTCAATGACTTGACCCTCCTGCAGCTCAGAACTCACGAGATCAAGCGATCCATCAGCCTCAACCTCCTGAGCATCAGACTACAGTCTCCAGCCACCAACCCCAGACTGCCATTGGATTTTTAAGCAGGATTAAATTAGGAAGTGACCACCAGGATCTGTAGCCACTTCAACCTAACACTACCCGGTGGGCAATCAGATGTTAGGAGGCAAAGTGTAAGCAGCTCCTTTTCAGGGGTCAATACAGAATCTCCCCTTAAGTAGATGGCATGACCAGAAAGGTAAATTTTTTGTGCCTCAGGGAGCATCCCAAAAATGGCGTGGCCTATGTGGTTCAGGAACTGATAGACTTTTCTCACTGAATCAAAACAAAAGATACCCCAAGACCCTCAGCTTGGCGCCTTTGCCACCAGAGACCCTGAAATGACAGAGGCCAGCTGCATGTTGGAGCACTAGATTTTTCTGGCCTTTACTCCTAGGTGTACACAGTTTGTTCAAATTCTTCCAAAGGTAAACAAGACCTACAACTTCCCAGTCAGAGCTTAATTATGTTCATTATTGGGTAAGGGTTTTACTCACTGGCAAGGAAAGCAGCCCAGGTCCCTCCCTCCTGAGCAGGGGTGCTGCTAAAGTGAGACTTTTGTAAAGTCAACTCTGCTCTAGGACTTGCTGAAATTATTATTTCTTTGTCTGAGTGCCTCCAGTGTCTGGTAAGAATAATTAACATCTGTATGCAGGACACTGACTTTTCAAATAACGATCAGGAGTGTGTGTGTGTGTGTGTGTGTGTGTGTGTGTGGTGTGTGAACGGACTTAGGACAGTGACCCTCTCTTTTTACTGTACTGGCTGTAAAAGCCTTGTTTTAATCCCAAGGAAATGAAGCAGGGAGCAGGGGAGCGCTTGGAAGCAAAAAGTTGCCTATTCACCTGGGTGCAGTACCTAATTCCTTCATTAACTTCTCCTTGCCCTCTAATTCTCCTCCCCAGACTTCTCTCCTTCTTTAGTTTTTCTATTATTCTTTATGTAATTACCCTAGCTCTACTTTCCCCAAATGTTCATTGTTCAGTTGTTCAGCCGTGTGTGGGGGGTGGTGTGGTGTGGGTATGTTTTGAGCATCCAGAGATATGGAGGGAAGAGCACAAAATGAATGTATAGTGGGAACTTTTCTTTAGAAAAATCTGTTATTTAGTTTGTGGCTTCATGTGTAATTATCAACTAACGGTTCTCTCCTAAGGAGAGGGTCTGTTCAAATGCTCCAACAATTGCTCAAGATTCTCAGAGGATAAATCTAAAAAAAAAAAAAAGGAACCAAACTATAAGAAAATACACACAGACCCATTTCTTTTCTATTAGGTAATTCTTTCCAGTTTGCAGACACATTTTCTTTCCTTCTCTTTGCAACAACTTAGCACATTTGTGACTGTGTTTTGGGGTACGAAATGAAAGGAGCGTTCTCCTGGACAGTGCTTCCAGCCACCCTCAACCCCAGGGCCATCTTTAGCTCCTTGTGCCTGTCTGAGACCCTGTACAAGTTAACATAAAATAAAACACCCCTGGTTCCAGCCATCATTCACACCAATTCACAAAGGAGGAACCTTGGAAGCATTTCCAAAAAATATAGGCACGAGAAGTTAAGACTGCAAGACAACCTAGCTCAGAAACTTTCCCCATAATCAGGGTTTACCTCAACCCTGTTTATTCTGTAAACTCTGGTTTCTCAGCAGAAACAGCTCATCACACTACACCCATATTATGCAGGCACCCAAAAAACCCTCCCCTACCACCACCAAAAAAAGAAAGAAAGAAAGAAAGAAAAAACATATATAGTGCAGCCCTGATCGTTTGGTGAGTAAGCTGTTTGCAAGAACAAGAATGTAAGGTTTTCTTCATTACTTGCCAGGATCCAGAGATAAAAGGTGCCTGCTACTCAACTCTTGTCCTTCAACAGGGGGAAATTTTATATCTCTATATATGCATACATATATACATATATACACATGCATGTGTATATATATATATATATATATATATATGCATGTGTTATATATGTGTGTGTGTGTACCTATATATATTCATTAGGAAATAAAGACTTCTCTTAAAAAATATGTGATCCAAAGATAGGTAATTGAACCCCTTTGAAATAAGGCGTGGAAAATACTGAATATACAATCTGAAGCCCAGTAAACATGCAAGGGACATTCACTGACACTGACCATGGGTCATAGGGTTTAAGAGGAATTCCTTGGCAGCGCTACCCAGCTATCAGTGACTATTTTGAAAATATGCAGCACTAAGAATGAAATGACAAAGTACCATAAAAAAGCAAGCAGGGTAGAAATCTTTAAAAGAAATGAGAAAAGTAGACCCAAAAATAAGCATTGTGTGTCAAGCTGGAATGGCTAAAACTCTGAAACTCCTATTTTCTAACTAAATATCAACATACTTTATAGTTGAGTACCACTGAAAAAATCATTTTTTTCTCTAGTCAACGAAATTGTCTTAAAAACATAATTATGCCACTAGTTCTATGACTGGTATTAGTCTTTGGGAAAACCATTTCATTATACTGTCTATGAAAAATAACACCTTTAAAAATCCTCATGCCTGACTTACCAATAGTGATGTCACTATTGTGACCCTTCTTAGCTTGTGGGACGTAGAAATTCAATCTTTTATACTTAGCTTGGTGTATATGGAAATCCAATCCTTTATACTCAATAATAAAAGTGGGTGTTTGATTCTTACCCCAACTTCATTATGTTACTTTATTGGCACCGAGTGTCTCAAAGATAATCAAACTAATGGGATAGAATTCTAAATATTAATGGGAAAAAAATAACCACACAAACCCTTGTTATGGCCTTAGATTCAAATCACCAACATTGATGCATATACAAGGGATGGAAGAAATTCCATGAAAGTTAGGTCAAAAATGTTATTTTTTAATTAAGATTGCTTGTTCTCTTACCAAGCTGCGAGTTGGGTTCTATTTTGACTTCCAATATGTCCCCAAAGTAATGACTCCAAAGGTCCTAACCCAGACTGTAATGGACATCTGTCCACAGCACAGAAACCACAAGACAATTTAGCAGAGTTGGCTGAGTCGTTGAAAAGGGGCCCACTCCTATTAAAAATCAGCAGGAGTTCAGGGATGAGGTGCGTTGGCAAGAACTCGGTGTGAAAGATTTCACAGCTCGCCAGGGCGATCTGCCCTTTGTTTTTATAAGTACTTGGACACTGTTTCTCTCTCTTTTCTTTCTGTTTCTCCCTTTCCCCTCAAACAACCAAGAGGTGAAACAAAGATTTGGGACCAATTTTCCAATGGCTCTATTTACATCCCTCATCTAAACTTCCTTTGAATAATTATTTCAAACATTGGACACACTGGCTATCTTTTAGGAAGCACACAATAACAAACAGTTGTTGATAAAAACAATAATAACTAACATAAAATGATAATAGCTAATATATATACACATATATATATATACACACATACATATATATATATATATATATATACATATATATATATATACATGTAATATTTATATAGTGCCAAGCACTACATTAAGTGCTTTATAATTATTATTTCATTTAATCTTCACAACAACCCTGGGGTGTAGGTGCTATTATTATCCCATTTTACAGATGAGAAAGCTGAAGCTGAAGCAGACAGGTTAAGTGACTTGCCCAGATAACATAGCTAGTTAACTGTCTGAGGCCAGATTTGAACTCAGATCTATCCTGACTCCAGATTCAGCATTCTATCTACACTATGGAGGGTTCAAAATTGTTCTTTCTTTCTGGAGAGTAAGTGAATTAGTCATAACTGTCTCAGTATTCCAGAGCCCCAGCCATGTATGGGAGCCCTCATTTAAAACACTGCCACACACATGTACAAAATATTTTTATTGCCTCATAAACTTGATTAATTTTCTCAACCACACATTTATGTCTCTTCTTTTTAACTCCTGGACCAATAGAAATTTTCTCTGATTTTTTTTCTTTTCATAGTGGAAGGACATGATGCCATGGAATGATGATTAAAATGGAACATTAAAGCCCAAATAGCATTTTAAAACTTGAATCCTTGATGTAGTCAGAGAAAAACTTTGTCTCTATTGGACACTGTCTTTCAATACATTACATTATGATGGACCATTTTCACAGAGAGAAACTGAGTAATAGCATCTGGTCATTTTTTTATGAGCACCACAGGAAAATAAAATGAGGAAATTCATTATTCTGCATGGAAATTTAACTATTGCCTTATATGGGAGTATACAAATAGTGTGGAGAGTGAAAAAAAAACCCACTGAACTGTCACTTAGTAGACCTGGGTTTAGTTCCAGTTGTGATACTCCTTGGTTGTAAACTCCCATGATCTCCAGTTTCCTCATCTTTAAAAAGGGAATACCTTCAAGTGCCAAATGATTTAATATCATTAAATCCAAAGTTAATTAAAAAAAAAACAACAGCCCTCCATCGAAGACAAAATCTGGACTGCTGCATGTTTCTAGAGCTTTGGCTGTTAAAAGAGTTTCTGAATTTCTTCCCTTTCTAGCAGAGGCATGCACTCTTGGATGAGTTCAATGCGTTGGTCATTTTTCCTCACCTGTTTTTTTTCTCTTTATTTTTGTGGGAGGTGGGAAGGGAAATGCAGGTGATATTAAAACAAAAGGCATCAATACCACTACTAAGTCTGTATCCCAAAGGGATCATAAAATTGGAAAAGGACCCACATGTACAAAAATATTTATAGCAGCTCTTTTTGTGGTGGCAAAGAATTGGGAATTGAGGGGATGCCCATCAATTGGGGAATGGCTAAACAAGTTGTGGTATATGAATGGAAGGGAACACTATTGTGCTCTAAGAAATGATGAGCAGGCGGACTTCTGAAAAACCTGGAAAGACTTGTATGGACTGATGCAGAACCAGGAGAACATTGTACACAGTAATAGTAACATTGTGTGATGATAAACTATGATAGATCTAGCTCTTAGCAATGCAATGATCCAAGACAATTCCAAAAGACTTGTGATGGAAAATGCTATCTACATCCAGAGAAAGAACTATGGAGTCTGAATGCAGATTGAAGCATACTATTTTTGCTTTGTTTTTTGTTTTTTTCTTTGTGTTTTTTTTCTTTCATTCTGATTCTTCTTTCATAACATGACTAATGTAGAAATATGTTTAACATGATTGTACAAGTGTAACCTACATCAGATTGCTTGCTGTCTTTGAGAGGGGGGAGGGAAGGGAGGGAAGGGAGGGAGGGAGAAAAATTTGGAACTTAAACTCTTACAAAAATGAACATTGAAAACTATCTGTACATATAATTGGAAAAAAATAAATACTATTAAGTTTTTAAAAAGCATCAATAAATAAAAATTTAAAACATAAATCAGCTTACTAATAATGTGGTTGCATGTAATAGACCATGAAACAGATTTGAATTTTCCACAAAACATTTTCTACAAAGTACCTGACATGCATAATCTCGTGTATTCCTAAAAATAATCATCCCGGGTAGGCAGAGCTTGTTAAGAATGCAGGACTTTTTACTTCTAGTCCAGGGCTCTTTCTACCACACCAGCTAGGTTGCTCAGTGGATAGAACACAGGACTTGGAGCTGAATACAAACCTGGCCTCTGACACCTACTACCTTTGTGACCCTAGTCAAGTCACTTACCCACTGTCTGCCTCAATTTCCTCATCTGTAAAATGGGGGAGATAATAATCCCTCCTTCCAGGGTTGTGAGGATAAATGATTTAATGTTTATAAAGCACTTTTAAAACTTCAAGGCTATATTATACCATGTTACCTCCAAGGTATTACAATCTCTACCTAGTACGATTTGCTCCATCTATGAGAAATTTTTAGCTGGGCAAATTGATATGTTGAGAGTCAAAGAACAGAATAAAAGTAGAGGTCTCCTTTCTGAAAGATAATCTCATATACAAATATAGGTTACATATACAAATAAGGAGGTATCAACAGTGGAAGAGCTTACATAGGACTGAAGAAGATTATTCCTTATTACTCTTTCTTTTAAAAAAAGTATTTTAACTTTTAATTTATGGAATAAAACAAGCATTTCTATGACATAGTGTAATAAAAAGATGATTGCACATGAAACTGCATATCTATTATGTACAGCTTGCTATTCCTTTTAAATATGTAATAAAATTCTCATATAAATTTATTTTTTTCTCCCCCCCACCTTATCCTCTCTCTCTCTCTCTCTCTCTCTCTCTCTCTCTCTCTCTCTCTCTCTCTCTCTCTTTGTCCAACAGGTATTATCACACATCCCCAAAGTTATGTCTCTTCCAAACCCTACTATTCCCTAGACATCCAATGACTATAGGAATATACATCCAAGAAAATAATCATGAGATTCTAAGAAATCCATGTAAAAATCTGATTTTATAAATGAACTATGAAGGGAAGCAGGAATGGTAGAATGGAATGAAACTCAAGAAGAGGGATGAGAAAAGTAAAAGTAGAGTAGCAAAGGAAAGAAACATCAATAGAGATTAAAAAGAGATTAAATTTTAAAATGTCATACAAATATGTACATATATAGCCATTTTCTAGACCTAGTCTCCCAATCTACCTGTAATATAGATGTGGATGCTGTTAATATAAAATAACTGGTCTGATTAGATATCGGATGTGGGCTCTGGCCCATTGGTCTTCAAGGGGCAGCATAATTTCTACTTTTGGGTAGCACTAGAGGAAGTTTTACCTGTACTAGCAGTAGGCTAGGAGAGAATAGGGCAGGATCCCCGTTCCATGGCTGGGTGATCTCTCCTTCATTCTATATACAAGAGAGATATTGGGCTAGAAGCATATCTGAGATGTATCAAATACCTTTATTATGTGGGTATGATTCTTTTGGGTTTCCAGATAAAGACACTTTCCCTGATGGATCTTAAAGGGAGGGTAATACAGATTACTTCTACTGTGGTAGCTCCCTCCCAGCAAATGCTGGTTACACAAAAGATAATCATGAATAACTAGTAAACCTTTTACCAAAGTAAGCAGTAAATAGGAATCAAATGAGTTATGCAGATTAGTTGAAGGGGAAGGAAATAAATACATATATAGTGGCACTGTGCTAACTAAGCATGTTAGAGAATAGTCTATGTAAATGAGAGCTTCAACAGAGAACAAGATAAGATCTCAGCTCCACCAAGGAGAGGGAATGATCTCACTAAGGGGAGATCTTAGCTGCATCTAGGATTGTAAGGCACTAGGAATTCAGGGACATACTGGGAGATGGCTTTCCCACATGTCTATGGCTGTGGGAATTCTCCCATCTACCATTCAAGAGTTTACCTTCTCTCTCATCCCCATCCCTCTTGAGCTCACTCTCCACTTTTCTGACCTATTTCTCTCCAAAGCTGAGGTATCACCACACTTACGTAGTTTCTCAGCTCCTAAGGCCTCAAGTCTCCCTCTGTTTATGAAATGCTTAGCATCCTGGGATGTTCTAATGTTCCTCATGAAACTGGCTGGTGAAGACTCTGTGTGTGTGTGTGTGTGTGTGTGTGTGTGTGTGTGTACACAGTACTTAGCACAGTTCCTGGTACATAGTAAGCACTTAATAAATGTTTATTGAATTGAATATATGCATCCATACATACACACACACACACACACACACACACACACACACATACATGCATACACGCAGGCATTACTATTTATACATACACATATATACATATGTGCATATTTGTTTATATACATTTGTATGTATGTGTGTGTCAATCCCATATATTTGGCAATATTCCTATGTAATCAACACTCCCTATTCCCTTGCCCTGTTGTGCTATCAACTCAGCCCCTTGCAAATGTTTCTCCTTCTTAGGTACAGATGCTCATCAGCTCAAAGATAACATGCAAATATTTCACTGGAAATAAAGTCAGTGTTTATTTTATGTGTACATAAAACATATAAAAAGAGGGAAAAAGGAGGAAGAGAATTGAGTATATGCAGGAATTTCAAACTAAAATATGAGACTTACATTCTGAGCTGGTCACCTCCACCCCTTTCAGACTTTTAACTGTGGCATTTAAAAAGTTCAAGAGACCTAATTTTTGGATTATTAGTCATTTATTAATGATTAATAAGAAAGGTCAGTGGCAGTCTTGCCAAAGACAACAATGGCAGTTGACTCATGGCTTATATGCCTTTGGAAGAAGAGTGTTCCTGAGAGTGACTATCAACTCTGATTGGTTAAAAATTAATGAGAGAATGAATACTGTAATGAGGGGCTGGACCTATGCTAATAAACTTTGATTATGTCATCTACTTCTAAATTATCCAGGGTAATTTAGATCTGTTCAAAGAATTTATCCCCATCCAAACCTGAGTAGAAGGTTGGGTGGGATCTGACCAAGATTGAGGAGAGTTAACTCAATCCCATTATCAGTAATTTCCTTCAAAAGCCTGAAATGCAGCATTACAAGCATCTAAGACATCTCCAGAGGCCTCGGGATGAAAAATGCTGTCCACATCCAAAGAAAGAACTATGGAAGTCGAATCGCTATCACTTATTTTTACCTTCTGTTGAGTCTTGTTTCATCTTTCTGATGGTTCCTCCTATTGGTTTTAATTTTTACTTACAACTTCACTAATGTGAAAATATGTTTAATGGGTATGTAAATGTAAAGACTATATCGGATTGTGCGCCACCTTGGGGAGGGTGGGGGGGAAGAAGGGGGAGAAAAATTTTCAGCTCAAAAGCAAATGGAAGTGATTGTTGATAAATCAAAATAAATCAATTTTTTAAAAAAGCCTGAAATGAAGACTATAGAAAAAGAGGAAATTCTGGATCTCCCAAAATCATTGGTTATTAATAAATATTTCTCTCACCACTTATGGATATCATGATTCTTTTGGGAGCCAAGGCCTATGAGATCCCAGCCACTACTAGCAGATTGAGTGGCCAGACATGTCTGAGGGCTCTAGGCTATAAGCAAGTGTTCTTTGTCACCAAAGTATAATGTTAAAGACAAATTTTTCTCTTTTCCCCTCTATTATTTTTTTAAAATATTAGTTGACATCCTTTGGGATAGCAAATAATAGTAATGAGAAAATGTTCGAAACCACACAAAATGCTAAAAAAGAAAAAAATGGGTGGGGAGAGTCCACACCCCTATGGGAAAGTCTTAAAACAACTCCCAATTCAGCTTTTTAAAAATAAAGCAAATGTTTAAAGTAGCCTGAAGTGAAACTCGAATGTTTAAAGCTGCCTCTAAAGCCTGGCAACTGGGGCGGGGTAGGATGAGGTGGGGGTGGGGAGGCGGGAGGAAGCAGCTCTTTGTCTCTGAAGTTTGGCTGCTAGAAATACTTCCTCCGCCAACCATCGGTGGGAAAGACTGCTTTTCCCTAACCCACTGCTGGGCTCAAGAGTTCTCCAAAGTGGTCAGATCTTACTTTGCACTCTCGCTTTACCCTGAAGAAAAAATGAATTGGGTGAGGAGCAGGGTAGGTCTGTTTGGTCAGAGACTTAGGGGTTCCCATTACAATTCTTTAATGACTTTTGAATTTGAAAGCAGCCTAGAGGCCTGCTAGGTGGCACAATGGATAAAGCATGGGAGCTCGAGTCAGGAAGCCTTGAGTTCAAATTTAGCCTCAGACACTTACTAGCTGTATAACCCTAGTCAAATTACTTAACCCTTATCCACCTCCTTTTCCTCAATAATAAAATGGTTATTATACTATCACTGACCTCACAGGGTTGTTGTGAGGATCAAATAAGATATTTGCAAAGTGCTTAGCACCAAGTCTGGCCCAAAATGGGTGCTTAATAAATGTGTGTTCCCTTCCCTTCAGCAGGAAGTTCAATAAGGGACAATCTGGTCAAACATATATTGTGTAATATAAAGCTATAGCTAACCCATATATGGCACAGATAGATATCTGGTCTGAAATCTACCCCACCCTGTTCTCCAAGGGAGACTGAAATTTCCACTTTTGTGTAGAGAAGCAGTGAGCTGGCATCACCACCAGCCTATTGGGGGAAGGACAGACAGGATCCTGGAGAACTGTTGAACAATCTTTCCTTCCATCTTCTATTTCCAAGAGGTGTATCATCAGGCTAGAATTCCATCTTCCCATCACACCCCAAATAGTCTGTAATCTAGGGGCAAAATAGGAGCTCAGTTGGAAAAAAAAAGTCACTTTCCTGATTGCTCTCAAATAGAGAGTAACAGTTAATTTACTCTGACCAGCTCAGCTTCTTCCCACTAATGATAGCAACAGAAACAACAGTTAGGAATAGCTAGTAGGCTTCTTTATTAGGGTATGCAGTAAACAGAAATCGGAAAAGTAATGCAGATGAGACAAATGAATATATACAAGTAAACAAGCTCTTTAGGAGAGACAACAGTTTCATGGGAGAGGGGCAGTCTGTTTTTAGAAATCTCTAGGGATGTAGGTGCTAGAATGCAAGGGACATGCTAGTGGCTAGCTTTCCCAGGGGTTTGAGCATCTGAGGAGATTGCCCATCTGCCACTTAGAAATCTGCCTTGACCTCTCACTCTTGAACTCCTTTCCTTGAAGTATCTGCACCTCGTGATGATATGCTCAGTCATTCTGTCAGCAGTCTCTCAACCAAATATGAGTCATATCTCCCTTCCCCACATCCTCAGCATGCAGCATCAAGGCTATTCTTCAGGAAAATCTCCCCAGGCTTGGATTAGAATGGGCTTACATTTGATGGAAAATGAGTGAAGAAAGTTAGAGGCAACCAAAGTGAATGATTTGGTGGGAGGTGGAGGTAGAAGTAAGGGAGAGGAACAGACCATTGGAAATACGTATTTTGTGACTACTGTAGAAATGTTTTACATGATTGCACATATATAACCTATATCAGGTTGCTTACTGTCTCAGAACGGGGTGGTGGGATAAGAGAAGGATAGAATTTGGTACTCAACAACAGCAACAAAATGAATTTTTAAAATTTGTTTTTATATGTAATTAGGGAAAAATAAAATATCACTTTAAAAAGGAAATATTTATTCTGACAAGTTGGAACATTTCTTTCACGAATCACTTGCTGAACTTTAGAAGTCAGTCAGAAGAAATGCTCCGTCAATCTTTGCTTTAAACAATCAACAAGGGCCCCTGAACAGACACAGTAAAATAAGCACTGGCCATATCAATCTCATTAATGCACAGAGATGAACCTGATGCACAGAAACTAGGTTCTTGTTCTTTCAAAATTCAGCATGAGAAAAGTCTCTTTTATTCAATCATCTATCCATTTAGCTCTCAAGGAAGGCAATATGACACAGGACAGACATAAGGTTTGGAATCAGAGGACATAGGTTGATGTCTAGGTCTGCAACTTAATATTGCAGTTGGGGTACAATTAGTCAACTAGCTTTTCAACCTCTGAAGCTGCTGAATGATAGGGTGTCACCTTCAGAGGCTCAAAACTTCCAAACCAGAAGAAGTTCTCGGGTGACCTAAGATCCAGGGGTGACCAAAGGGATCACTACCCTTTCACTACATCAAATGTTTTTACAGGAAAGAAAGAATTGCAGAGAATGGGGATCTACTTCATCCCGAAGTTTGTCTGCCATGAGGCCTTCAAAGTATTTCCACATTTACTGAGCAGGAAGTGATGATCCTTGGATTCAGTGTCTAACAAAGCATTCTTCTGTTCTAAATTGAAATTGTTTCAGATTTCCCACAATGCTTGGATTGTTCACTCAACACTGATGCAAAGTGGGTGTGCTAAAATCCTTGTCATGGGAAAGGTAGAAAGGTATAAGGTTATGAAAGGCTTTAAAAGCCAAGCAGAAAATTTGGTTTTATCCGGGAAATAACAAGTAGCTAGTGGAGTTTATTGAATAGGAGGGAGTGACATGATCAGAAATGCATTTTAGGAAGATAAACTTGACAGCTGAGAGAATGGACTGGAATAGGGAGAGGCTTGAAACAGGGAGGTCAATCAACTGGCTGTTATGATAGTCCAAGCATGAGGTGATTAAAGCCTGAACCAGGGTGGTAGCAGTGTCAAAAGAGAGGAGGCATATATGAGAGATGTGATGGAGATCAAATTGACAGGTCTTGCAACAAATTGGATATGGAGCAGAGCAGAGAGAGAAACACACACACAGAGAGAGAGGAGCTGTGGATGACACATGGGGTGCTTAATTAACTGGGAGAACGGTGCTAGCCTTGGCAGAAATAGGAAAATAAGAAATAGGGGGAGGTTTAGAGGAAAAGATATTGAGTTCAGTTTTGGACAATTTGAGTTTCATATGTCTGTGAGATCTCCAGTTCTAGATGTCCAAGAGGCTGTTAGACGTGCAAGACTGAAGGTTAGAGGGCAAGAGGAGAGATTAGGGCTGAACAAATAGATCAGAGAATCATCTGCATAGAGATGATAATTGAATCCATAGTTGTTGATGAGATGACCAAGTGAAATAGTATAGAGGGAAAAGAAAAAACACTCCAGGAGAGAGCCTAGGTGGACACCTAAAGGCAGCAAGCATGACCTACATGCAAATCCCACAGAGAAGACTGAGCAAGGGCGGTTTAGGAGAGTGAGAGGAAAGGAAGTGGAAGCATTGCTTGTAGACATTGTTCTGAAAGTGTTTAGCTATGAAAGGGAGGAGATCAGATGGTAGCTAACAGTAATTAAATAAGGCTCTTTGTGATGGATTATAACCATGCTGCAAGAAATGATGAGCTCAATGATCGTCGCGTTCTTATACCACGACTTGTTCAGCCATTCCCCACTGATGGGCATCCCCTCAATTTCCAGTTCTTTGCCACCACAAAAAGAGATGCTATAAATATTTTAAAACACATAGTTCTTTTCCGTTTTCCTTAATCACCTTGGGTTTTCTTTCTATTTTTAAATATTCCTCTGATTGAGATTCCAAAACCTCCCTTGAGAGACTCCAATCTAATTGCCCTTAGAGCTACAATGTCTTTCCTCAAATCTAAATGAACTATGACTTCTTGCAATTTACACTCCTTTCCTTTCTTTTCAGTTCACTGGCAAATTAAAAAAAGAAAACTCATCAGCATTTTAATGATTAAAAAAATAATTGAATGGTAAGAAAAGCCACCTTAGCTTTTCCAATCTAGCCTATGGTAGGGCCTTGAACCTTTCCTCATGAGAGACCCATTTCCTAGCCTTTTACTTACGAGTTTGTTCTCTATAGCCTAACTCGTTTCTCGCTTTTATTTGTTCTACAAATGGTCTACTGTGTGAATTAAGGCAACATTTTGTAATGGAAAATTGCTGTACTTGGAGTCAGGAGATCTGAATTTGAATTTTGAATACACCATTCCCAAGCTCTGTAACCACAGGCAAGTCAGTTAACTTCTGCAAGCTTCAGTTTCCTCAAATGGAAATTGAACACAATAATATGTGTACAACCAAATTTAGAGGATTGCTGTAAGGAAAATACTTAGTACACTGTAAAGTATTATAGAAATGTGAGTCAATATTATCATAACAGCAAGCTTAGAAGATATGGTTAATCATTTTGTTGAGGAGTATTTGAGAGGCAGCATTAAATGGTGGAAAGAACATTGAACCCAGAATCAGAAAACTGAGTAGTGGAATTTTCAAGTTGGAAGGTCCGTTAAGCTAAGACACAACCAGAGAATTCTAATGTAGCAACGTGAGGTGGGAAAAGCAGGAGTCAGGGAAATGGGGATTGCAAAGTCCGATTAATGGAGGGCCTGGATGCCAGTCTGAGGGGTTTGCATTTAGTTCAAAGGCAAATAGAGTATAAGTGATCCAGAACAAGAATGTTAACAGCTGAGGAAGGAAATGATATTAAGAAAATTATCCTGGAAGTTGTATATATATATAGCTGTTTCTTTCTGTTAAAGGGCAGAAGCCTGTTTAGGAAATTATTGCAGTAATGCAGACTTAAGATATCAAAGGCCTAGATTAGGATAGTGGCTACGGAGGGAAAGGTTCAACCTCAGAGGTCACACAAAGGAAGAATGGTCAGGACTTGATGAGTTAGTGTGGGGAAATATTCATAGATAACTCCAAGGTTTTGGGAACGGGCTGAGACATTGACATCAAAAGGGTAGCTGGAATGAGGAACTAGAAAATGTTCTTTACAAAATGCAGAGAGCACACTCTTAACAGACTCCCAAACAAGGGGACTTCAGTGCAATGCCCAGGACCGTGTTAGTTTTGTAGATAATGGCAGTGCGTGATTACCTCAAATTCACTTTTGGTCTACTAGGACTCCTAGGTCTTTGTCTAACATTTGTAATTAAGCCCAGCTAGTCTCTCTTCAACATGTTTCTTCAGGAGGTGGATTGCTTTTTGAAACTAAGCGAAATGTCATGTTTTTAATGGGCCGTTTCTTCAGTTTTACAAGCTTGCTTTGAAGTCTATTTCTGTCTTTGGAGACACTTTCAGCCCCACTCAATTTACTGTCAACTGCACACCTATTGGGCATACTTGAAATTCCATTTTGGAGGTTACTAATACTTACTTAGATGTTGCAATGTATCTGCAAAATGGGTGGTAGAGGTAGGGATGCAATTTTGTCTTTGTTCCTCTAGTACCTTGCTTAGCATAATGTTTGGTTTAAAGCAGCCTTTTAATAGATGCCTTTTTTTGGTCATTCCCCAATAGATGTGTATCTACAGATGTGGTTAAAGACTATGAATAAACCATTCTCAAGAAAATTGCAAACCATATAAAAGACTGCATCACTGATAATGAGAAAAATGTGAATTTCACTTTACCCATAGCTGATTGGCAAAGATGACAAAGGCTGGAAATATTTAATATTGGAGGAAGTATAGAAACAGAAGCCCACTAATATACCTCTTGGTGGAGCCATGAATTGCTCTAACCATTCTGGAAAGTGGCTTGGAATTATGCCAGGAAATTGACTAAAATGTCCCTATCACTTTATCCGCATCTCACTGCTAGGCATATACCCCTAAAGAAGCCAGGGGTAGAAAGAAAGGTATAATGATTAAGATAATACTTATAGTAGCACACTTTGTAGCCATAAAGAACTGGAAACAAAGTACATGCCCATTGAATACCAAACAGCTAAAGAAGTTGCTAGATAGTGTAGTGCTTAGCACATAGTAGGTGCTATATAAATGTTAGCTATTATTATTATTCGCTATTGTTGATATATTATTGCATTGCATGAAACAATGAATATAAAGAAAATAGGCAGGCCTGGGAAGACATGTAAACTGGTACAAAAATGAAGTAAACAGGACTGGGGAAAATATATACACAATAGGAATAACATTTATATAACACTTAAAAGTTTGCAAAGCATTTCATAAATATTAATTCCTCTTATCCTTACAACAATCCTGGGAAGTAGGTGCTATTAATTATCCCCACTTTGTAGATGAAGAACTTAAGGCAGAAAGAGGTTAAGTGACTTGCCCAGGGTTGTGCTGCTAGGAAGTAACTGAAGTCACATTTGAACTCAGGTCTTCCTGACTCCCAACACAGCATGCTCTCCTCAGCTCTGGTAGTAGCAACATAAATGGAAAGAACAGTGATGTGAAAATTGAAACTGAATGCTTTCTAATTACAAAAGTCAAGCTTGAGCCTCAAGAAGAAAGAAGAATGTACCACTCTTTCTTCTTTGGAGAGGTGGAAGACTGTGAGGGTATAGACTACTGCACAGACTGCTGAGAATGATTAATGTGCATTTTTTTTTCCTGAACTGCTTTTTACTCTTTCTTTTTATTCTTTGTGATAAGGAAGGGATTTCTGGGTGGAAGAGAGTAAAGAATGAATATATTGGGGAATGAAGTGGAAATAGAAACCCAAAAGATAGCAATGTATTTTTAAGAATAATTGCTTGTTTAGTAAAATACATGAGTCTCATTGTGGGAGCTCACTCCAGGAGTGTATGTTACAACCTAGTCACATTTCCTCTTGAATAATTCTTGTCCTCATATTAATACACAGATATTTCAGAGAGCATCCACCCCAAATGCTTGCATCCTTTCTCTGGTTGCTTTTGTATCTTAGAAGTCACAATGTATCAGTTGTGCTATTTGTCACTTATTGTTCTTCCTACATAACCGGCTTACTTCCTTTTCCAGTCCACATGTCATAATGACATCTTTCATGTTAACTCTTGCATGAAAGCCATGCCGTTGCCACGTTTTACTTGCACCCACTGTAAGCCTTTCCATTGGCCTTTGGGTCGCCTACAATTTGTGTGCCATTGTAACATCAGTGACAAGAATGTCATATTAGCCCCAAGAGTAACCATGTGGGTCCCAGAATTGGCAGTGGACTTCTAGATGTGACCACTCTCCATGTAGTTATGCATCTATAATCAACATCATTCTTTATCATATAAATTACAACTTTCTAAAGTATTGATAAGGCTGTCCTTTGAATACTCATATACTTAAATGGATCTGCCAGCCTTATCAATGTCAATGTTACCTCTGTCAGTACAGACCCCAGCACAGTCACATCTGCCCATCTTGGGTGACTCTACTCCCATGTCCTACCACAAGTACAACACAGGTGATCTGCCTAACATGTTATGGTGCTGTGCTCCACCGGATTGTGAGTTCCTTGAGGACAGGGACTGTCTTTTGTATCCCCAGCACTTAGCACAGTGCCTAGCACCTAATACACATTTAATAAATGCTTGTTGACTGACCCGACTGTGGGCTGTCCTGATTTTTCTCCTGACATTGTGAAGATACCAAGAAAGCACATAGTCTATCTATCCCTCACTCTCACCATGTGCCCAGCCCATCTTCTTTCATGTTCATACATTTCTTTGATAAAATACTTTGTTTTCCCCTTCATGTTATTTGTTATGTGTTGTGGCCTGCTCAAACCACCACGCGTCTGTTCATTGCCCCTTTAATGATACTCATTTTAAATTCTTCGGAGTCTGACGTGTTCAATGACTCCAGTGACACACCACTACCAATAAAATATTGGTTTAAAAACATATCAATTTGGGGGCAGCTAGATGGTGCAGTGGATATAGCACCAGCCCTGAAGTCAGGAGGACTTGAGCTCAAATATGACCCCAGACCAAATACTTGATACTTACTAGCTGTGTGACCCGGGGCAAGTCACTTAACCCCAATTACCTAAAAAAGATTTTTAAAAATATAGCAATTTGTAGCATTAAAATATGTGGATGAATGAATCAGAAGGGTGATTTTGGGGTGATAACAGGAAAGTTTTAAGTAGCTTGTTATGTAAAATGAGACACAATAGACAAAACTGAGAAAACATCATTAAGAAAGCTCTACATCTTGCTGCTAGGACAAGAGTTCGGTATGTATCAGCATGATATCATATTTCAGTGCAAGCTAAAGGTATGCAAAGTAAAGATAATGTCAGACTTATTAGTAGACATGAAATCTAAACCTTGTACAGTTGTTACATTGATCTTCTGGATTGCTTTCATCAGCAATGAATATCAATACAGCTGATGGAACACCCTCTTTCTTATCATTATCTGTATCTAAGTGATTCATCCTATGCTTGAGCTGGAAGGAGTTATTGCCTCCCAGCCAGTATAATCCCCTCCATTCAGCATTCAGTTTAATAGGTCCTCTACTTAATAAGAAGTGGCAAGATCAGAGGATGAGTAATAAGGTTTTGGAGAACAATGCCATTGGAATAAGAGGCAGCCTAAGCTCTCATTTGGTTTCAGCACGTGAAAAGTATGGGCTTCAGGATGCTTGGGGCCAATCACAGCGCCATTCAACCAGCCCTTCATGAGCTACATAAACGTTCAAGGGATTTGAGAGTAATTCGTGTGTCACCAACACTGACTGAGCCGCACAGTATCCCACATAGAAGTCAGGGCTTGGAAGGAACCTTAGAAGCCCTCGAATCCAAGCTGAGCTTAAACAGGGAGCCCTTTCTACAACTTCCCGAGCAAGCACTCATCTAGCCTGTGCTCAAAGACCTCCAATGAGCAAAGAGCTCTGGGGAGAATCCCTAAGCATCATGTCTCCCCTCAGCCACCACCACCAGCTCTCCTGCTGGCACATTTTACTGCTCTTTCCCCACCCTCACCATCATCTTCTAATTCAAATAAGGTCATATTTTGTAAAGCACTCCACACAATGCCTGGCGTAAAGTATGCATCATATAAATTCTAATAATCAGTGCCAGCATTGATTTTGTTGTTGTTGTCATTGTCATCGTAATCATCATCATCTCATTCATAACTAGCCTCCCCCACTACCCCTCCCCAAGTCTTGGCTTTGCCATTACTTCTTCTTTAGCATCACAAGGAGAGCCCTTCTTAATACTGAGTCCCTCCTGCTAGCTGCCTTGTATATCCTTCCCCTGCTACCAGGAAGGAAGGCAAAAGCCCTAGGCCAGAAGCTTGGGCCCAAGAAAGCTGTTTAATGCTAAAAACAAGGAAACAACTTTCTCTTTTAGTAGCTATGTCTAAAGTTGTCACTCTGTAGATCCTCAGTGATCAGTTCAAATATTTATTCAATATCCCCACCAAATCTCCATCACATAGACCATATTTCAATCATTGCAAGTCACTTTTCTCCTAGTTTCAGCCCATTTTAAATCTAAATGTTGCAGTCTGTATTAAGGCACCTGTCTAGACCTATTTGCATATGGACTTAAAAAAGATAAAGAGCAAATGAGTTCCAAAGAGATAAGTTTCAGGATCAATTGATTCATTAATTGAGATAGAATAAATTTAAAAGCAAACATTTATTGAAAATTTTGCATTAAAATGTGCTTTATTAACATTATTGTCATTATCATTGAAGTATAGAAATATAAAAGAAGCTGACAAATGTACCAACAATCTGTATAGATGACCATGCCCACACATGCACACACATACACACAGACGCTGGTGAGAACTCTTGGCTAACTGAAAAGAATGCATTTACAATTTAACTTCTCCCAGTTCTCTTCCAATTTTGGCAGCATGGCCAGATCCTTAATGGTGATAAAAATTGCAGAAAGACATGCACAGTCATCTATTTGTTTCATCACTGGGATATCCCTAATGTGATATAACATATCTCCTGTCATCAGCCTTGAAGTCAATCTTGCCCAAAGTAACAAGCGCTTGGAATTCTTCTGGCTATTTGCTATCTTTTCTTTTACACTTACTACAACTTTGGTCTACTAACTAATAAATATTACAGCAAAGATTTCCAGACTTCTGGTTTACTGTCAAATCTGTGACTCTTGCTATTTCTTAAAGATACATCCCTCTATGAAAGTCTGGCACCATTTTGATGAAGAAATATTGCAATCTTTATGCTTCTTTTTCCAAAGTGACACCTTGTCCTTCCTCACGTTCCTTGAAGCATGGTAACATATACCCAGTAGTCACTCAAATACCTGTTAGACAAGGAGGTTTAATTAGATGATGTCTTAGGACCCTTTCAATGTTTAGATTCTAAAGTATTATATTTAAAAATGCCTATGTGGAAAGAAATAGAAAGAAGGAAGAAGAGACATGGAGAAGGAGGAGGAAGAAGACAAAGAATGAAGAAGATGAAGATGAAGAAGGAGGAGGAGGAGGAAGAGAAGGAGGAGGAGAAGATGAGGAGGAGGAGGGATGAGGGAGGAGAGGAAAAGATTGAGAAGGAGAAGGGCAAAAGGCAGGAAAAAAAGGAAGAGAAAAAAATGTAATACATCAGGACATAAAGCCACTTATTCTTTTAATTCCTTATTATTACCATGTGTTTTTTTTTTCAGTCCTAGCAATTCATTCAGTTCTCCATTCATTCAAGCCCTTACTAAGAACCTCCTATGTGCCAGGATCTGTGTTATATTGATAGCCACAAAGACAAAAACTAAAATATTTTCTGTCCTCAAGGAATTTATGTTCTATTGAAAAAGCTTATATTCCATTGGACTTTGAAGTTATATACTCTCTCAGAAATGAATTGTGCTGTTATGCCATGCTATTAGATGGACAATATAATGCATGCATGTATGCACACCCAAGTGCACACTCTAGGAATAATATCGATGATGCTAATCTCATGACCAAAGTACAAAAAAGATCTATTTGGTTATAAAATGCTTAGCTATTAATGTGAATTTCCCTCTTCCCTATTGTATCATTGCCTAGTTTATTACTGGCAGCTTTTGTCTAATCTTATCTAATTTTTCTGTTTTCTTCTGGAATTTTGTCTTTAACTGAAAAAACTGCAGGATGCCCCAACAAACTGCACTAAGACTTTTGGGACAGCCTGTATGTACTTCAATGTTTCAAAGGGCCTTGATTTCACAAGTGTGAATTTGCATTCTATTAATTGAATAGGAAATGAAGTGATAAGGACAGATAAAAGAGGTACCATGGTTAGTGAAAAGAGTGATAGACCTTGATAAAAATCCCACCCCTAATATTTGCTTGCTCTGTGCCAATAGGCCAACTTCAAGCCTCAGTTTCCTCTCAAGTCTGTTTCCACATCTGTACAATGGGGATGATACTTCTAATACTGATCTCACAGGGTTGCTGTGAAACCCAGCTGAGTAAGAGAATGTTTGTAGAGTACTTTGCAAACTTTAAAGAGCTACCTAAATAAATGTCAGTTGCTATTACTCTAAGAATGCGGAATTGGCCAGCTTCAGAGGTTTTTTGTTTTTTTTAATTTTGTCCTATCCTTTCAGTTTAACTCTTCTGTGTCTTCCTGGTCTAGGGTCTGCTTTTCTGGGGTTACCTACTTCACCTGATCCCTTTCTTAATAACTAAGTTTGTTTTACTCTTGTGTGCTGGGCATGTTAGGAGATCCATTGTCTCTTGCAGTTCGGATGCCACTGTGGCTAAGCAATGGCTAAGAAATAATCCCTGTGCCTACTGAATCTCTGCTAAGTGTACACTGGTGTGGGTAGAGGTAGTTGCCCAGTTTTCTGACTGAAGGGTATTGTGATGTTCATGTCCCTGGTTTTCAATTCCAATAAATCAACTGGATTTTAACTTTAAGGCAGGATGGGGAATGGGGGGAAGAGACAACACGACTCCTCTACCACCACACCAGCTCCCAGGGGAGAGTACTCACTGCCCTATTCAAGCCTGGGTTTCCATTATTCTTGGCCTGTCCATGGAGCAATATCTCAATTATAGCCCCCTTGCTCCATACGTAGCGAAGGGAGGTGATGTTTTGCATCTGAGAGCTGCTCTTTGAATCCTCCTTAGGCAAAAGAAAAAACAAATAGCCAGTTCAGTGGCTGAATTCATCAGGACGTGTCCAGACAACTGAGGCCCACAACCAGTTCTAGGCTGCCAAAAAGTCAGTAGGCTATAAATTGTACGGAGTTTCTACTGGAGAAGGAAAGGAGTCTTAAGCACTTGGAACAAATGACTATAGTGGTTGAGCTTTAAAACATGATTCTGGTGGATCTGAAGAGAGGTGCCAGCTGGCTCTCTCCTCATCAGTAACAGAATCAATGATTCTGTGAAGCTCTTTGACTAAAGTTTAGAGCTCTATGTCTTCAGATCAAACATCAGATCTGAGGTCTTCCATAAGCAATGTAACTGTGCCTTCAGTAGAAAAGAACAGGCACCACTCTAAAGATTCCATGTAAGACTCAAAAATGAGATGGCTGTCTTGATTTCACAAATGTGAATTTGCCTTCTTTTAATTGAATAGGAAATGAAGTGATAAGGACAAATAAAAGAGGTACCATGGCTTAGCAAAAATAGTGATAAACCTTGATTAAAAATCCCCCCCCAATATTTACTTGCTCTGTGCCAATGGCTCAACTCTGAGCCTCAGTTTCCTCTCAAGTCTGTTTCCACATCCATACAATGGGGATGATACTTCTAATACTGATCTCACAGGGTTGCTGTGAAACCCAGCTGAGTAAGAGAATATTTGTAGAACATGGGATTTGGAGAAAAGGGAGCAATTACACTTAGTGAGTGAATGGAGAAGTACTCCCTTGCATGACACCTCACCCTCTCCTCCATACTACAGCTCCCAGAAGGCAACGTTCTAAAATCCAGCCACTGTCCCACTCCCAACCTAGAGACATTGGCACATGTCTTCTTCATTTTCTCTGTGGCCCTTTCAATCATAGGATCATTAACTCTAGAGGAGACCTTGGAGGTAATCAAATGCAACCTTCTCATTTTGCAGATGAGGAAACTGAAGCCCAGGAAGGCAAGGTCACATGGGTAGCAAGATGGCATTTGAACTCAGAACCTCTGACTCCAAGCCATGCTTTTTCCATGGCTCCATGCTGTCTCTTTTTACTGCAGTAAAGATGAGGATCCGAGGTGTCCAAGGTAAATGTATGGAATATCCTTCCTGGATCATCAGGAATTGCTGATGATTCACCAATCAATCAACAACACTCTGGTAGGCATTAGGGATAGAATAAAACAATAACAATCCCTATTCTGGTAATTTTTGGATGTTTACTTCATTTGTATTTTATGATGAAAACAGAGATCCTGAAGGCATCTAGCTTCTTACCAGAAGACTGAGTAGCAGATGATTCACCACAAAACCAGACTGACAAGCCAACCAAGCATACCCATGGTCATCATGGCCCTTGTGCCCTTGGACAAGCAGCACTGTCAATTTCGCTATAGCCCCAGGGACATAGCCAGGCTAGATGTTTTCTCTGCCTGCCTTGACTCCTCTGTGAGATAGCATTTTCCTCCAAAATGGATACGGTGAGATACAACAATCCAATCTGAAATTTCCTGGCACTGCCTCCCCATGTACTAAACCCTTGATAACAGATTAGCACTCCAGAGTATGTGAACAAATGTAATGACTCTTCTTCCCATTCCCAACCCCCAGTCAACAAACCAAGGGCTGGAAAACCTATAAATGTGCTATTTCAGCTGTTTTAAGCAGCTTATCATGATTTTCTAAAAGTCTGGCCTCAAGACGTTGTATCCCCCTTCTTAATAACATTTAATGCTACCATTATATAATTGAATCCATTTTGTCTATGTGGTGGGAATATCATTAAACTGTAATTCATTTGACTGTCTCCTAGTTTTCAGGACCATCAGGTTCCAGTCTGGAATGCCTTGAGCTTCAAATAAAGAGTTCTCCTAATCTTAATCCTTCTACCACCTTACTGGCCCAGAATGGATTTTTCCATCTGATACAGTTATCAGTTTCTTTTTCAGCAAATTTCCCTCCATCTCATTTTGCATCCTATATGCTCAGATTGTATGATGGGTGATTCTCATTTTCTGAATCTCAACTTTGGGGCCAAAGAATTTTTGGAAATGCAACCATGTCAGGAGATGGTACTTTTTACATCTGTTGCCCCCTCAACATTAAGTGTCTGGCATCTTGCCATCCAACGTACAAGTAGCCATATTATTATTGAAAACACATGTTCATTAGCGAGGCTGGCACCAGCTCAGCAACCACTGTCCGAGGCTAACATTATATTCTATTATATTCCAGACAATGGGACAGTGTAGGATACAGTTTGGGCATGAGAACAAATGGCATTCTTTGACAAAATCTGAGTCTTAAGCCATTAGAAATGTGATCCGTGTTCTATCTGTGCATGGGCCTGCCCTGTTGCTTCAGGGAGAGATGTGTTTTGAAAGAAAGTCCTATCATTTCAGCTTATCTTTTTCCTTTCCTTTTCTTCTCTTTTTTAAATTTTATTTCATTCTTTCCATTGCTTACAAAGACAACAGGAGTCCATTCTATTGGTTCCTTTTTGCTGGGCTAATCACTTCATCCCTGGGGATTCATGCAAGAGTATTTCACTTAATATAAAGGACTGACTCATAATCATTGCTTTCAATTAAGAATGTCCTAAGAGAATTCTGAGAATGATGTTTCCTTCCCTTAGAAGAGAGAAAAAGGAGGTGGGGGAAGGGAATAGGAATGAGGGTAAGGGAATGGGAGGGAAGAAAAGGAAAGAGAGGGAGATCAAAAAGTGGGAATAATCAGAGATAAGAGAAACAGAGAGAGAGACGGAGAGGAGAGTTGGGGAAGAGTGGAGGTGAGAGGAGGGAGGAGAGGGAGAAGAAGGAAGAGAAAAAGGAAGAAAAGGGGAAGGAGGAAAAGGAAGAAAAGGGTAAGGAGGAGAAGGAAGAAGAGGAGGAGGAAGAGGTGGAGAGGAAGAAGAAGAAGAAGAAGAAGAAAGAAGAAGAAGAAGAAGAAGAAGAAGAAGAAGAAGAAGAAGAAGAAGAAGAAGAAGAAGGAGGAGGAGGAGGAGGAGGAGGACAGTAGAGGATGAGGAAGGAAGGGAGGGAGGGAGGAAGGGAGGGAGGGAGGAAGGCAAGAAATGGTGTAAAATAAACCTGCCACCCCCTCAAAGACATACAACTCAGATTACACAAACATACTTTCATTTATTTCCTGTACTCTCCTCATTTTCTGTTCCGATCTACCCTGGTCCTCTGGTAGTGAAGTATATAGGCATTCCTCTAAGCATATTAGCTTCATGGATTTTAAAAAGACTTACTTAAATCTAATACTTATGAAGTCTTTTCTCCTTTACACCTGACAAGCATATAATGGAAAATTTCTAGGTCAGAAGTTGACACCATGGAAAACTGATTGAAGCCTTTTCACGTTTGTCTTGCTGCTACAAATAGCAACAAGTGAAGTTCAATTCCTGTTTCTTAGATTCAGGTATTAGAAACCTTCTAGATATAGTATTTTTGTTGTTCAGTTGTATCCAGCTCTTCATGATCCCATTTGGGATTTTCTTGGCAAAGATACTGGAGTGGTTTGCCATTTCCTTCTCCAGCTCATTTTACAGATGAGAAAACTGAAGCAAACAGGGTTAAGTGACTTGCCCTGAGTAACACAGCTAGTAAGTGTGTAGTATAAGCTAGGTGTAATATTAATAGGTTGTTTCTCAGAAGTCTGTGGATGAGCTTTGTTTAAGAGTTTCCCAGGGAAGCAAATTCATTCTATCTAAATATGAACAAATAGCAACAATTCTCGGACAGAAACAAACAGGGAAATTTTGTCACTACCTTGTTAAACCTAATATATAGTTTTTTTAAAAAAACAAACAAGATATAACAGAGGTTTATTGTTTCACGTATGCTCTTTTGGGGGGCTGCTTTTGTATGTTGATGATTGTTAACTTAATAATTTTAAAAAGTGGGGGGAAAGGAAAAAATAATTCAAATGTCAACCAGTCAATAACATTTATGAATACCTGCTGTAGCGGAGTGATTCTACCAAGTCTGATAACAAGTAAGCTTGAGCTTGCTAGTGAAGTTAAGGAGATACCATCTGTAACTTAGAATCCAAAAGTCACTGTAAAAATTCTCACTTTTCCCTATATGTATGTTTTGTTGTTGTTGAATTGTTTCAGTAGTGTCCAATTCTTTGTGACCCCACTTGGGGTTTTCTTGGTAAAGATACTGGAGTATTTTGCCATTTCCTTCTCCAGCTCATTTTACAGATGAGGAAACTGAGGCAAATAGTGCTAAGTGACTTGCCCAGGATCACACAGCTAGTTTTTGAGACCGGATTTGAACTCGGGTCCTCCTGATTCCAGGTCTGGTGCTCTGTTCATGCAGCGCCTAGCTAGCATCTTCATAATAGGTCTTTCCAGGACACCAAACTAATAGACAGTTAACATTTTTTCACGTGAACAATAAAGAATACTTAGAGATTCAGTGAAGAACTCATTTTCATTTAGAGAATCACAGGAATCCACTTCTACACTGTGAGAAGATAGTGAACCAGTCTCCTTTTTCTGAGGAGGGGAAGAGTTAACTCTGACAAATGATGTGCTAAATTTAGAGTCATTTTTGCATGTGGTTACATGTCTAGTTTGAACTAGTCTGCCAAAACTCATTTTGCTTGTGACCCTTTACAACTAGCAGAGAAAGAGGTTCATTGTTTTCTTTGTATTAGCCAGATTAAGAACATAGTCTCTGCAACTGAAAAGGCAAGCAATGCAAAGACTGTCTAGGGCCTTAAAGGAAGGATTTTTGAGTTGTAGGGGAAAAAATAATTGCGTCACCTTTACCTCCACAATGGTTATTTTTGAAATACACTTGAAAAGCAACGTCTCTTTCAGTAGGAGCAATGTAAGATTAAAAGTTATGAACAAAAATTTACAACATCTTTTCAAATCCCAGTTCTTCCATTAACTTGTTGTGTGGCCTTGGGCAAATTTGCTTTCACTAATCTGAGCCTCAGTTTCTTAATCTGTACCATGGGGGTTGGGGGGAATTATGTGTAGGTGACATCTGTGGTATAAAAACAGGTAGGTGGTACGAATGATAAGGTGCTGGGTCTGGAGTCAAGAAGACCTGAGTTTCAAATCTGGTCTCAGATATTTATTAGCTATGTGACCTTGGATAAGTTACTTAGCCTCTATATGCCTTACTTTCCTCAACAGTAAAATGGGAATAATAGTAGCACTTACCTCTCAAAGTTGCTATGAGGATCAAACAAGATAATGTTTGTAAAGCACTTAGTACAGTATCTGGCACATAGGAGGTGCTTAATAAATTCTTTCTTCTGGGGCAGCTAGGTGGCGCAGTGGATAGAGCACCAGCTCTGAAGTCAGGAGGACCTGAGTTCAAAGCCAGCCTCAGACCAAACACTTGACGCTTACTAGATGTGTGACCCTGGGCAAGTCACTTAACCCCAATTGCCTAAAAAAACAAAATAAAAAAGGAAAAAAATGAATTCTTCCTTCCTTCTATAGTTATCCTTCTAGCCCCACGTTCTCTGACTCTATGACTTTCTTTTTGTTTTGGGGACATGGTAAAAAATGTTTTTGTAGAACAGGAGTAGGGAACCTGTAACCTGAAGTCTCGAGCTGGAAGGGCATTCCAAAGCCATCTAGTCCAAATATTTCAGAGATAAGGAAACTGAAACCCAAAGACATTGAATGACTTCCCTGAGGTTATACAGGGGAGTGTACATCAGAGGTAGAATTAGAACCCAGACCCTCTGCCTCCAAAGACAATGCTCTTTCCAATAGTAAATTTCATCCTTAGCTCTCATTCTGCTTTCTTCCCATGGCATGGTTCCACTTTCCTTTGAAATCTAGGGATGGGTAGTACAAGGAGTCAGTTCTTCCTTTACATTTCTAAATAAATGATAAATTCTTCAGAACTAAGAAGTCATGAAATGTTCTTGCTTTATGTACATCTTAAAAATTGTACCAGGGTGCCAGGCAAGCAGACAGGTTCTGATATCCAACCAATCACAGCTTTTTCAGGGGACTGACAATTTGAGATCCCATATTTTTAAAGGTAACAAACTTTTCAAAGCCAAAGCTTTTTTGTTGTTGTTATTATTTTGGTTTTGTTCGGTTTGAGGGTGTGTGTGTGTGTGTGTGTGTGTGTGTGTGTGTGTGTGTTTGTGTGCGCGCGCGCGCGCGTGTGTTTTCTGAAAGACTATTGGGTATCAAACAGATCTTACAAACCAATATTTTAATGTGTTAAGTGTAAATGAATCAGAAACATATGGATTAAATTTCCCTTAATAGGCACGTGGGCTTAAAAATGAAGGGCAAAAGTACTTGGCAAGATGTGGTTAGGACTTTATCAACTCTAAAGTGTGTTTTAAAGAAGAGTTCTGAAACTGCAGCACACCCAGATTGTAACCAGGTTAACTGAGCTCTTGTTAAAGGTCTTCTATGCCCAAAATACAGCCCCTCTACATAGAGGAAGATGTGCACCCAATTTTCAAGGAACTGTCCTTGTAAATAATGAAACTTCTTTTCTTCTATACAGAAAACATCTAGAACTTACTATGTATGTGACACTGTGCTAGGCACTTTACAATTACTATCTTATCTGACACTCACAACAGCGCTGGGAGGTAGAATGCTATTATTATCCCCATTTTACAGATGAGGAAACTAAGGCAAACAGAGGTTAAGTGACTTGCCCAGGGTCACATAGCTAGTGAGTGTCTGAGGCTGGATTTGAACTCAGGTCTTCCTGACTTCAAGTCCAGCCTTCTATCTACTACGCCACCTAGAAAAGAAAAAATACATTTAAAACTAAGAAGATAATGAAAATATTAGTAAATTGCTTTGCACTGGCACCTTCAGAGACTGTTTAGTTAATTTTCTGAATTTCTTCCTTGGTTATTACTGCCATGGAGCTATGTACCTCATGGGTGGATGGTCAATAAATGTTCATGAATCTGAATTATTTATTTCCCTTCCTATTCATGTATTCCCTTCCATTGCTTCTAATTCTTTCTAATTACCCTCTCTCACACATATTATCTGAGGATAGTAACATTGTTCTGGGTACCAGTTAGTACAATCTATTGAGATATTGTTCATGTGATATCCAATTATATAGTTAAGTACTGTTCCAGAGGATGTCTCTTCTCTCTTGGACAAAAGAAATAGATGGGAGATGAAGATACCCTACCTCCCCTTGTAGAACATAAGCTTCTTGGAGTAGGGATTCTTAATGTTTGTCTTAGCATCTCCAGCATGTAACCTGGCACAAAATAGATATTTAATAAATGCTTGTACTGTAGGTTGTACATAACCATGTGGGTTGGAATGTGGGATGCATGTTTAAACTGAGCCATGTTCTGTATACACTTAAGATATAATGGTGTGGTATTGTATGATATGGTATAGCGTCCTTTGGTTTGGTATGGTGTGGTGTTGGTATAATGCCAGGTGGCATTTCCAAAAGATCTCAGCAAATGAATGCACTGGGTAGAACGCTTACCAGTCTCTTCCTTCTGGCTTATTCATCAACAATTTGCTCAAATTGCTGCTCATTTAGGAACTATCTGTCTCACTGCAATACAGCTTTGGTCTTTGAATGACAGCCTATTGGGAGCCACTCTCAAAGAGATCATACACAATGTTCAGATATTCATCACTAGTGTCATCCTCTTTGCCTTACCTAAGTTTAAATAGAGCAACAAAATCCCATTGGGTGACAAGAAGCAAAGTTCCATGAACCCCTAACTTAGTGCCTGGAGCATAGAGTAGCCCATAATAAATGGGTTGATTGATTGGTGATTGAGTAACAAAAAGGAAAAACAACTTACCTTATAATCCATGTAGTTGCTCCTCTAAAAAGAAACAGAACCTTTCCACATTAATTTCATCATTTCCTTGGTTATTGGCAATACGATCTAATCCAATCCATCAAGCATTTATTAATTGCCTAGTATGTGCCATGTGTGAGGGATATAAAGACAAAACAAATAGTGCTTGCCCTAAAGAAACTCACGTCCTACAACCAATGGTTATGTGTATATGTGTCTATATTTGTACACATACACATACATATATAAATACACAGAGCTACATAGTTGTTGCGGCCCCAATTACCTTGAGCAAATCACTTCTCTGTGGGCCACAGTTTACTTACCTGTAAAATAAGGAGGTTAAAGCAGTCCATTTCTAGGATCTTTTTCAACTAAAAGTCCTATAAATACAGTAAACTCAGTGTTCAGATAAATTCTGACAAGTTTGAAGTCATGGTTCACTTTTGTACAGAGTTAAAACATGGTTCTCTTCCTCTTATAAGTTTCCTGGATGTGAGGGAAATATTGGTCAGAGACAGATAGACACTCAATGCCCTGAAAATAAGACCCAAAATTCCTTTGAAAACACCTCTCCCATTACTCTATTTTTCAGCATTATAAAAGATTACAAGCCGTCCTGGGAAAGAAGAAGGAGAAGAAGAAGAAGAAGAAGAAGAAGAAGAAGAAGAAGAAGAAGAAGAAGAAGAAGAAGAAGAAGAAGAAGAAGAAGAGAAGAAGAAGAAGAAGAAGAAGAAGAAGAAGAAGAATTAGCAGGCTGTATGAGTCTTTTGTTTTCATTTTTCTGACAAGAATTTCGCAGCAATAATGTCATAAATTTTCAACACATGACAAAACCCAGTAAGCCACAAATTAAAGGCAAAACCTTTCTATAGAAGCATCAAGACATGAGGCTCTCTAATAACCAGATATCTAAAAGATATGCATGCATTATTGCCAGGTCTGTCAGGTCAGGGTGTTCTCTGAAAGAAATGCACGTGGGATTGTTGGTCACTAGTTCAATCCAGGGTTACTCCAGGAAGAAGACAAGGTCTTAGAAAATACTGAATTTCCATTTTTGGGTCCAAGTTGTAAAGGCCTGGAAGCAACTGGAAAGAATCTGATTTGGACAAGAGACTTCTCTTCAGAGAAATGATTATCTTATGCTTCAGAGTTAAACTTCTCTATTCCAGCATACAAGACAACAGAGTAAAATTAATATTTATCATCCTAAATCTTTGATGTATCAGTGGAGAAGCATGAGCTGCTGAATAGGGCTATTTGGTACAGCATAGTCACTCAATGGGCATCACAACCTTTTGATCTGGAAGGAACCCTAGAAGTCATTTAATATAAAGGTAAAGAAACTGGACCATGAGAAATTATGAGGCTTGCCCAAGGTCACACGCCTACTATGAAACACAATCAGGATTTGAAAGCAAGCCCTTTAATTCCAAGCTTAGTACTTACCTACTGTGCCACAGTTCTGCCCCCCCCCACTTCTGCATCATTATTTCAACTTTCTTTTTTCCTTTTTTACCTTCTGCCTTCTTTTCATTGATTTCCTCAGTGAACAATGGAAGGATGCTGATAAAAGCAGAGTTATGCTTATTTAAAAATACATATTTCATAGGGTTTCCCCTAAATATGAAAGGGACATAGACAAAAATATAATGCATCACGTTGCATTTGAATTTTCTGTGGCACAAGTGCGTGTTAGTGTCTATGTATGTGCTAGTGTGTGTACACTGATGGCAAGTGGGTCTTGCTATATCCTTAAAGGCTCCCAAGATTAGAAATGATTGATAATTGCCTTTATTTTCTCACCTCTTTACCTTGCTTTTTACAAAGCTTAGTGCAGTATTAGGACACAAACCAAATTACATCAATTGATGAAAGAATCAACATTCATTTATTAAGTTTAGGAATACTGTGTTAAGTGCTGGGCTACAAAGAAAAAACAGTCCCTGCCTTCAAGAAATTTCTGTTCTTACAGGGTTCACAAAATACACATAAACTGGTACATACAAGACACACTCAGAGTAGCAGGAAGGTAGCGTTAGAGGAGAAAGCACTAGCAACTATGGGGACCAGGAAAGACCTCCTGTCAGAGAGATTACTTAGATTGTTTTAAAGGAAGACAAATCTTCTAAGAGGCAGAGGTTAGAAAGGAGAAGATCCCAGGTGTGGGAGATAGTAATGCAAAGGCATTAACTGTCTTAAATATGAAGAAGAGCCACTCGGAATCTACTGCTCTGCCTAGTTTCAACTCCACAACAAGATGTCCCTCCCAGGGATAAGTTCACCACTTCTAAACGCACTACCTTGTTAACTTAAGCCTTGAGTGACAGAGCCTCCCTCACCCTCCTCCCTGCTCTGATTACAGGGCTGGAGGGTAGAGTACCAAGCTATTCCCAATGCCTTCCTTTCTAGAGAGCAGAAATTCAACTTCTAGCTTACTCCACTTTGCATTTGCTGTTCTATCTTGTTTCAGCTCCACAGAACAAGATGCCAGGTACCCCCTAGTGTTGTCCTTCCCCCACTTTCTTACCTCCTTTGGTGTGTTATCTCCCCCATTAGACTGCAAGCTCCTTGATAGCAGGAATTCTTTCTTTTTATTAGTTACATCTACAGCACTTAGCATCCTGCCTGGCAAATAGTATTCAGTGCAATAATTCAGTTCAATAAACATGTATGAAATGTGTACTATGCACCAGGCACTGTGCTATGCACTGAGGATACAAAAAGAGACAAAAGACAATCCTTGACCTCAAGGAGCTTAGAATCTACTGGAGGAAACAACATGCAAACACATATATGCAAAGCAAGGTGCTGTTGGTCATCCTTCATTTTATGTCCTCTCGGAGCTGGTAAAGGTTTTTGTTTGTTCGTTTGTTTGTTTTAGGAGGATACAGTCTTGGATGTATTCATAGGCAGAAAAGGAGGAGCCAGTAGTTTGGAAGAGGTTATGTAGACACTCTGATTATCAATGTCTATTGTGTATCGACCCTTCTCTATGTTGAGTGGCCTGATATACTGGTCTTAATTGCCTATGTGAGCACGAAGCACTTAAGCTTGCTGATTAGAGGAGAGTGCAGCTAAAGTTAGAAGCCATGTTTAAGAATATACAGCATGAATCTGGGTTTAGTTTGACACATGAAAATGGATGAACAGAAAAATCAAGGTATGCCAAATCTTACTCATTATTCCAGTTCTGGAAACCCTGGATCACAGACATTCTCCTGTTTCCAGAATGTGTCAGTGCCTAAGAAAAGATTAGAGAAGATAAAAGGAATGTCTTAGTGGCCAGGTCATAAACAGCTGCATGCCATGAACATCTATGCACAAAAGTAAGGGGGAGGCTTAAAACAATTGCAATTTAAACAAACAAACAAACAAAAAGCTTTCTCTCGTTTATCTGGAGACTTCACATGAAAATGGAGGAAGCAGAACCATGGCATAGTAGGAAGAATAATGTTAGGTCCCAATTAGTGCAAATAATGAATCCAATCAAGTGGTGCATTTTTTGAATTTTTGCTGCAAATTTCCATTGGACTGGAATCAATTATTATCTATTACATAGTTATAACTTTCAACAGAGTAAATTCAAATACACGAGACCATTTTAGGGGATTTATTATTCATACCAATTGTAACTGAGTCATATTAGTTTGGGAGTCAGAATACCTGGGTTTAAATTTTGTTATTCCCTGTGTGACTTTGGGCAAGTCCCTGAACTTCCACGAGCCCTAAATTCTCATCTATAAAATTAGGCAATTGGACTAGATGTATGCAAAGGCCCCTTCTGCTTACCATCCTTGTGACTTTCCAGACCAAATCACCCATCCTTGATCATCAATGCCCTATATGTGTTGGGTTTTCCTTTTAGAATATAAGCTCCTTGAGGGCAGGGGCAGTCTTGCTTTTTTTATTTGTATACTCAACTCTTAGTATGGTGGTTGGCACACAGTGAGCATTTAATAAATGATCCTTAATTAAATTGCTTGGGGGAGGGAATAAGCATTTATAAAGCACCTACTATGTGCTGTGGAGTATGCTAAGCTCTTTACAGATATTGGGCCACTGGATCCTCACAACAATTATTCATTCATTTTTAAGCCTCATTTGCCTCATCTGTAATGTGAGGATATTAGACAAGCTGATATACAAGGTTCTTTCCAGCCCTCAAAAGTCTATCATTTATGATTTTAGGAATCTGAGAATATTAGAGAACTCAGAATAAAAATCTAAGCTTTTGAAGGAAAGAGTATCAAGTGAATGGGAAATCAAAGTAACTGAGCACCCACCTAGCCCTGCTTCACATTCCAATTTGCCCATAAAAGTGAAGGACTAATGAAAGTATGTGACCCAACCTAGCATGTCTTCTGGAACATTAAGTGAATGAAAAATACATTTGTAGATTATTTGTCCATATCCCAATAAGTAAAGAAACATTTTATATAAAAATATCCTCCAGTACTTTGCCTGAGCTTAAATGTACGATCTTTGGCAAGGGATGTAACTTCTCTGGGCCTCAGTTTCCCCATCTGCAAAGTGAGAGGTCTGGACTAGATTGACCATTAAGGTCTTTTCTAGTTCCAATTCCATGATCTTATGATCTCATGACTCAAATGATAGCAATATAACCACTTCCTTTGGGATTTTTTCTATGGGATGAAGTCCCTCACTGTCCATCAATGGATGTTTTGTCTTAGCTTGTGTTGTCTTCTGCCTGTTTTCTCATAATAATTCTGTGTTCTACATGATTGATCATCCTAACTAGTCTTCACCCTCCATGGTGATCTTCACACACCCTCTCAAGCTGTCCTCCAAAGCTTTCCACCACACTGGGCAAAACCAAATCCTTAGAAATTACAACAATCTCTTCAGCTAGACACATAGTCCGGGAAAAGAAGGAGTCCTGTTACGGAAATCAGAAGACTTTCAATTGTTCTCTTGGTCCACTAATGAGAGATAAAGAGCTTTTCTACAAATGGCTTCATTCCTGCCAGCTAAATCCAAGATCAAAATCTGGCCCTTGAAGCAAAACTTCCAGAAGAGTCCCCTTACGATAATACCTTACACTTTAAGGGCATTTACATGCATTATCATCTATCTTTTCTTAATTGCAGACTGTACATATTGCTTCCTTTCATGTTCTCCCTCCTTTCCAGAATTTCCTGCAAGGCAGGGGCCTCCTGGGTGGCATTTATGCCTAAGCATCCAGTGGTTTGCATTCTAAATAGCATAGCAGCAAGCTCTTCAGTCAGATTCCCTCCCTCTCCTCCAAAATATTTGCATTTTTTGCTTAGTCCTAGCTGTTAAAATTACTTCCCCTCAGGCTACCAACTGAAAACTATACTTACTTTTTCCTTCTTGTTAAGATCTTTGAGAAGTTTAGGAAAAGGGAGGTTAGAGAGAAACTGACTCAGTGAACATAGTAGATTCACCTTCCTGCTTCTGATACATAGCAGCTTAGCGTGGAATCATAGGAATTTTGCTAATTCATTTCATAGCACAGTGAATAGAGCTCTGGACCTGGAGTCAGGAAACCCTGAGTTCAAATCCAGCCTCAGACACTCATTAGCTGTGTGATCTGGGCAAGTTATTTAACCTCAATTTCCCCATCTTTAAAATAGGGATGATAATAGCACTTACCTCCCAGAGTTGTTATGAGGATATAATGAAATACTGTTTGGAAAGTGCTTAGCCCATTGTCTGGCACATAGTAAATGTTATTTAAATGGTTGCTAATCAGCATCAGCATCATCATTATTATTATTCAAGAACTATCCCTGAACCATTGCAAAAAAAAGGTGAAAATATGCCCTTTTAAAAAAGAGAATAATAATAACTAACCTTTCCATGTGTTTCTAAGGTAAATTAAAGGGTTTCCAGTGTAGTTAGTTCTTTTTCCCATATATGCCGATATCCTGCATCAATTAGATACACATTTGGCCAATAAAGGAATCCCACCCGGGCATGACCTATAAACCTTTCAACGCCCAGAGCCCACCACTGAAAATACTGAGAAGACTGACCCATGTTGCCTAGGAAGTAATTCCTCAACAAGGAATAAAGATACAATGGAAAGATCTGTGGATTTGGAATCAGAGGACTTGATTCCAAATCTTGCCTCTGCCTTGTCTCTGAGAATTTGAGTTCGACTACAGAGGAGATGGTCAGTTTCTCCTGCTCAGTTCGATTCCTTCATTTAGGAACAAATGATTCTTCACTTGAGTTGTTATGTGACAACTCAAGTGTCCTCACAAGGGAGAAGAAAAGGAGACCCATGTACCAGACTCATGTATCCAATGGAGACTCATTAAAGGATATTCTTTGGAGCCAGCTAGAGATGGGAACAGTATAGTACAGGCCTCCAAATGCATAGATTATAGTGATAATGCCGCAATTCTACATATGGTGAGGCAACTCCAAAAATAGCGTTCTGGCTTTTCTTTTTTGTATTGGAAAAGTCCATTCCTGAACAAAGGTTCTTTACCTATTTTGTGTGATGGACTCTTTTGGAGGTCTGGTGAAGTCTATGGATCATTATCACAATTACAAAGGAAACCAATTATGTTGAAAAAGTTTTCAAAATATTTTTGAAAAAACATCTACATAGAACACCTGAAATCTATCCAAATCTACGTATATAATTTGGGGTCTGTGGATCCCAGTTAAAGAATGCCTGAGTCAGAATGAGAAAGAATAGCACTTTTAGTTACAAAATCCTAAAATGCAAAACCATATCCTCATATACATAATAAAAAAGAGGTATAGAATTACTGTGCAGAGTTCAGATTCTGTCAAAAGCAAAACCAAAGTTAAAATTCTGTTGGCCTTGTCACAGGAGTGCATGAAGGGCCACGGAAAGGCTCTTAGGTGGTAGGTAAGAGCATAATAAACAAAGAATTACTCAGAAGAAATGGTATGAGGAAAACCATTGGAAGAAGTCAACATTTGACCAAATATTTGACCAAAAGAGATGATCCAGTAATGTGGTCAGAGTAAGGGATGACCACTGTGTGAGTAAGGGAGTCTGTGTGCTCCATTGGTATCTTGGAAGGGCCAAGAGAATTTGAGAAAGGCCCCCAGCACGTTGGGTAGACTCACTTGGGGGGATTTATGGGAGGACATGGAAAAAATCACACATGATGGGTAAGCAGGGAGGGTTGTGACCTGCATCATTGGAAGGAATATCCTTATCTCTAAGATCATGGTTCCATTGAAATGTCAGAGTATATCTTTTGGAGTCCCTAATAAATATTTTAGGTACTCAAAGGTGAGTCCACTTGTTACTTTCAAAGACAGAAACAAAAGAAAACATACAAGGAAACAAAGAAAAGATGGACAGCCTTGAAAATAATGTGTAGTATTCATTATATAGGTTTTCTTGGAATGGAAATTTATTGCTTTATCCTCTATATTCTGCTATGTAAAAAAATTGAAACATAAAGTATATTAAGCATGTTTGTCAGGACAACTCTGTGAAGAAGGCAGTTTGTTTTCTCTATTTTATAGGCTCATAACTATTTCATTTCCTGCTTGTGATTTTAAAATCAAAAAGTGTCAGAGACCTGATTCTAGGCGACATTTCCTAACCTGAAAGCTCCTTCTATTCTCTCAGTTCCTATAACCTCCCTAAGGTCCCCATTCCAATGTCAAACAGATATCACTTTTTTAGTTCCATCCTTAAATATTTTCCAGTCTGTAGACCTCATTGTTCAGTGCATAAGAAGTCAAAAAGCAATCTTCCTAATGCAGTTTCATTCATTACCATCAAAATCTCCTAAAATAGCGCTCCTTTTGATCAGACATCAATAAAGGATTGCATAAACCATTTTTAGCCTGGGATAGCAGCACATGCAGATTATTTTAGTTGAAGGAATTCTACCACAGGAGTCAGGAAATCTAGATTCTCCTCCTCAGTCTGTCCTAAATTATCTATGTGACTTAGGACACATCACTTAACCTCTCTTGGCCCCAATTGCCTCTTCTGTGAAGTAAGAAGGTTGGATTACAGAATCTCCAATATCCCCTTCAGTTCTGATGTACTATAATCTTACCCCTGAAAATCCTCTTCATTTTCAACTTTAGAGAATTGCTTTGCCAGTCCAAGTCTTTCTCCTGGCAACGGCACTTTGAATCCCACAGTTTCATAGGTAGGCTTGACTTAGTCTGGTCTGGTAGCTCAAGATCGGAATGAAATGGGATTCTTGTAAGATATCTTAACAGTTAACAAAAGGAGGTTCGCTTAGTCGTAGACTTTCTTACTAAAAAAGTGCTCCACAATAGAAATTAAGAGGTATGATCTCAGGTGCATAACAGCTTGCCTGGAGCAACAAACAGCAGGTCAAAAATAACCTACCAACCCCAGCCCAAAATCTAAATAAAATGGACATTGATTTTGGGGGGTTCATTAGCTCCTCTGTCGAGAGAAATATATCATTCCCCCACTTTAGGACTGTCTATTGCAGACCTGCACAACTTGGCAGTAGGTAGGGGCCAAAATTAAAATAAGTTAAACTTCTTCTGGCCGAAGATAGGTTAGACTAGGGATAGACTGATGCAGGTCACATGACAATCAGAAGATTGCACAGTGGCAACCTACATTTTTCTCAGACCACCTGAAATCCTTTGGTGGGCTGAAAGTAGCCCAGGGGCAGTACTTTGTGTAGGCCTGGTCTATTGATTCACTTCAGTGTGAATTAATTTAATCAAATGAGAAAATACTTGTAAAGCACATAGCACAATGCCTGATACATGGTAGTTATTTAATAAATGTTTCTGCCCTCCCCTTAAGTCGGGTAACTGAATTGATGTGCTTTTTTTGAAGAGGAAGGTGAGGGTTTTTTTTTTACCAACAGAGGACCAATCTACTGCTATAACTGTCTAACCTAAACGTTAAACTACAATTTAAAGTTGTTTCTTCTGCTTCTATCATTCAGGTAAATAGAGAAGGAATGGTTTAATAACTCTTTAGCTACTGTTTTGAACACCATGATTATTACCCTACCACTTTCTCCATTTTTTGGTCTAGGTCTCATTGGTGTAGGCAGGGAATTCCCAGGATGAAAATGCCTTATTATAACTTATAGTCTTAGAAAGCTGCCACAATCACAGGTAGTATGCATTCAGACACAGGGCTTGAATCCAGCCAAGTCTTCCTGACTCTGATGCTGGAGGACATACTGCCTCCCTTCCTACCCTTACTAGAACCAATTGCCTTAACTTTTCCTTATATGTTTAATTTTCAACTTCATTAATCAGGTTTATTCCCCTCTTTTGAAACTTCTCCCAATTTTTCCACAATGTACATCCCCATGACTAAGTACATTACATATTAACCTTCTTTCCTCTCCCCCCTTTTTTTTCTTCTGCCTATTGACATTTACCTAGAATTTCAGTACTTCCTGATGAGACATGTATAAAATTTGTTGTTTTAGCCACATCCATATTGGCCTAATGTCTAAATATAATGACAACAGAAAGCTCAGTGCATTTGACAAGACAAAACAAACTATTTTATAAAATTAGTTCATAACGGATATAACATAGCATTTTAGAACCAGAAATCAAAGTCTACCTCAGTGGGTAGCTCTTACATTTCTGTGTGAACTCTATAAAATTCTTTAGTGTGGGTTCTTACATCTTCATTTACAAAACATGTTTAAACATTCATTTGCCTCAATGGCTACTGGTAATATTAATTAATTAGCATCTAGATGATTTTACACAAATATGTGTGTATATTACATATATACATAGACATATGTATGTTTGTGTGTATGCACACAACATGTTCCTTGGTATCCTTTATGTCAAAGAAACCTATAGCATCAAAGCCTTGAGTTACTTCATGTGGCGGGTCATGACTCTTTTGGTTTGAACATCCATCCAAGTCCCTGCATTGCCTCCACATTGCACTGTATCACCAACTCCTCTTTGCCTATTTATTGTTGGCACTGTATTGTTTTGACTTCTCAACTAGACTATAAAGCTCTAAGGGGTCAGGGGGGGACCAAGTATATAAGCAATCAACAAGAATTTATTAAGTGCCTACTCCTTGCCAACCACTATGTTAAACACTGAGGCAAAAGTGAAACAGTGTCCTCCTCAAAGAGCCTATATTTAATGGAGGAGACCTGTACAGATGTGAATTTATAAAAGATACAAGATATATAAGCTGTTGTTGTTGTTTGTCCTTCGTGCTCAAAGAAGACTGTGACATCAGCAAGGAGATGCCATGGCATGAAAGTGAATTGGATTTAAATGAGGGAGAACTGTGCAAAGAAGAAGCAAAATATTTTGTATCACTTATTTTATGTTACCCTCAGCTCCTAGTACAATGCTATGCACAGAACACGCAAAACAATGACGATTTGAATAAATATATAGATGAAAATATTTTTAGTACAAAGTGTTTAAAAGCCATTCAAAAGAAACAATCTACTTGTAGATATCCTTTTGAGATATGATGGTTTCTGACCTCTGATTGCCAGTAGATCTCTTAATATGATCATGCTTATCCTCTGACCTTCTTCAGCCTTCCTGATTTCCAAATCTTAAGGGTTGGATGGGAATGCAATCAATGAAAAATAAAAAGAGAGAGAGCATTAGAATGGACTCTCAGCTGGGAGAGAATGTGTATTTCTAGTTTAATCACCATTCTAAGTTACTGAGCACTGGGGATGGAGGAAGGAGAAAGATAAAGGAAGTTCCAGTATCTTTCTCCATACTGCATTAAATTGGGGAGTCAGACAAAAGAGTTCTGGTACTCTTATATACTTCAAGTACATTATTGGTTAAATAGACTTTTGTTAGCTAGCCTAGAAATCTCATGACACATAAATAGCATTTGTTGCTTTGGGAAAATGGGTTCTAAGTTCTAAGTGGCTGACTTACACATTGGGGACTACTTGTATACTGTATCCCATTTCCCATTGAATTTCAAGATGTCAAGCAAAATGGTTGGACTCTTCCTAGTGGACAAAGATGATATTGTTAATGCTGCCTATTTGTTCAATGAGAGGCAATATTGCATAGTGGCCAGAAGACTATGATAGGAGCAGGAAGATTTGGATTCAAGCCCTGACTCCAACACATTCAAGCTGTTCGGTCATGAGCAAGCCATTTAACTTTTCATGTTACAGACAGCTCTCTAAGACTTCACATTATAACCATTGCTGATGGGAGTCAGTGGAGTGAGTTTCCACACCAGGAATACCCCACCCAGATGAAAATACTATTCTGGTACCATCAGAATGTATCTCAATGCATGTTGATGAGACATGCCAGTCAGTTAACAAACATTACTAGTTGAGCAACTGATGTACAGAATGGAAAAAAAAAAGTAATTTTCCTTGGACTACCTTACAAGTCAATATCAATTCTTGCCTACTAGCTCCATGGTCTGGGCCATGTTCCTTTCCTGCTTAACTCTCTAAAATGTATGTGTTACCCAAGAGGTAATTTGGGCCTTATCTCATGTCATCTGAAACTTTGGGTGAATATATTTATCTTTTATTTCATTGGCAAAAAAATTGAAATGCAAGAGTCAAATAAGCAATCTGATTACCAAAAACAAAAGCAAAGTGAGCTGGTCTGGAACACCAAGAGCTATTTTCTCTTCCAACATGGCTCTGAGAAATTGGGCCCCTTCTCTTCTTACTGTTTGCTTCCCAAATCATGCCATCAGACTTTAGCGATGAAAAAGACAGCCAAATTCCAAACTGGACTTTTTGGCTGGAAGAGCCCAAGGGTTAAAAGATGATTCAGAAAGAGAATTTTTCACACAGAAGTTCAAGCTAATTTATTTTCATCTGAAAGGCATTGTTTGCTGTTTGGACTACTTTTGTCCTTTCCTCTCTTTCCTTGCACCATCTCCCTCCCCATCACCCCTCTCCCCATCCTCTACTTTTTTATTAAAAGAAAATAAATCCCTATCTGCATTTAATCACACAACTAGCATGAAAATGAACTCAATGAATAAAAATGTCAGGAGAGTTAAATGATAGGATTCCCGCTTAGCCAAGTTTTCTGTCTAAAATTAGACTGCCTTTCTGGATTTACTGCTGTTATTAAGTGAATGTCCTTTTCACAATAAAGCAGGACTTCTTGGATTTAGACAGTGTTGTGAGGCATAGGATAAAGCACTCTGTGATGTATGACTTTGATTGACTCGAGGGGCCTTACTGTTTCGATGCTGGGGTCTGTTCTTTGTTCACCAGATGAAGACTAGAGGCTGTAATATAGAGCTTGGGACCAGAGCTTGGAGAGGGCTGTGTGTAAAGATGTAGAGTACCTTGTTTCTGCCATGCTAACATGATGAATTACAGTGCATTAAGGAAGTGTTGACACATGTGGGAATAAGCTCTTGACAAGCTTGCCAGTAATTAAGGCGCATTGTATGTAAAATCACTACCAAAAAAAGTTGGAGCCTTGTTCTTTGTTAGGAGGATTTTTTGCCAAAGAGCCTTTGATGGAAAATACTCATATCTTCAGAATCTTTGTGGTTCACACAGTGATGAGGGCAATGGGGAGATTTTTATGCCACAGGACAAAACAACGCACTGACTTTAGAATTTAACAGCTAAATCATCTGAACTTTATCAGCCTTATAATAGAGATTCAGAAGCTGTTGTTCCACCATTTGCATTGACTTTTGGAGACTCTAAAGCAAAGAGGATCCCTCCCCCATGTCTCCCCAAGGTTTTTTCATCTCTCTCTCTCTCTTCTCTGTCTCTGTCTCTCTGTCTCTCTCTGTCTCTCTCTCTCTCTCTCTCTCTCTCTCTCTCTCTCTCTCTCTCTCTCTCTCTCTCTCTGTCTTTCAATTTCCCCCACTGGAAGTAAAATAGATACTGCATGATTATGTATCAGGGCTTTCTTCTCTGTCAGGTTTCTTCAAGAGCACTGGCTCCCAAGGCAAGCCTTGGCTCCTTTACCATTTCCACTTGTCAAAGGACTGTGATTCCTCTCCCAGATAATAGTTGGAGGAATCTGGGATGGACTAAGATTGTGACACGTGGCCCAAACTTTAGGCATAAGCCACCTTCAGCAGTGGTCCAGGCGTAGAAACGGTCTCTACACTGTTGTTCCCCAGCCCCTTCTCAGGCCTCAGGACTTGGTTGCAGGCCAAGGCAAAGCAAGACCCTAGTTACCTTTCCATCTGTCCAACAAGAGTTGGGGAGTTTGTAATTTGGAAGGGCTAGATCGTCTGCAATCTGGCATTTTGTTTTAAAGACAGAAATGAAACAGAATTAACCACCAGTCCAGGAATAATGAAAATTCTAGGAATTGTCCATTACTAGAGACTGAGTGGAACCTCTCATTCCCATAAGAGATGTTGAAATGGGGAGCTCATGCAAATCACTTCAACATGCTTGATAGCTTAAGCCGAACAGCCGTCATCCACAAATCTTATCTTACTAGTTTCCCCATCTGTAAAATGAGGAAGTTGGACTGCATTCTGGGTTGGAAATTATTGAAGGCTTGTCATGTGGGAGAAAGATGACATTCTATTTGGGCCCTCAGGAAACTAAGTTTCAGGGAAAGTGATTGCTGCCCAATATTTTTAAAAGCCTTTTTTAACAATTAGGATTGTCAAAAAATAGAATAGGATGGTTCAGGAAATAATGATCTTTCCCAAAATGGAGGTTATGAAAACAGAGGCAGAAAGAAACATGTCAGGGAAGTCAAAGGCAGGATTCATACTTTAGATAGGGGGTTAATTAGATGACCTCTAAAGTCCCTTCCTGTCCTAAGATTCCAGGCTTCTATGAATCCTTTAAAATTTCTTTTTGTTCAGCCCTATGATTTTATTAGTATGTGTCTGCCCTGTAATGGAACTCTGATGTAGATTGACAGTAACTGGTCTGTAACTTAGAGTCTTAGAGAGCTGCCTGGGACATTAAGAGGTTTACTTTTCTGTGGTCACAGAGTACACTCATATCAGAAAGGAGACCTGAAGTTTAGTTTTCCCAACTCCCAGACCAACACTTGATCCCCTAGGCCACACTCCTTATTCATTCTTTGAACCTAAATTACAGAAATGCAAAGCCTAATTTCTGGAGAACATGAGAATGGAGTTTGAACCAAACTGCAACAAAATGTATTCAATAAAGATCCTTCTTTTTTTCTTCAAGGAAAGTCCAAATGCTATCTTGGTATAGCGGTCATTACCCTTTCGCAGCAAGTGATTCTCTTTTAAAGCCATTCCTTTCATGAGCTGAGAAAATGCAGACTATCTCAGATTTAGTCTAGAGAGGGCATTGAAGCCTTGTTGTAACAACCACGAAAATGTCAGTTTCTTTCCTCCAGTGACTCCCATATTTGGATTTCACCAATGTCCTTTGGTTGTTGAAAAGACCAATGCAAGGTGCTCAGCTGTCACCATGCTTACAAACTATGCTTAGGTAGCTTGACACTCCCTAGCTACTTCCTTCTTTTTCTTTCTTTAGTACTGTCTACCTTACAGACACGCTTTTGAAGGAAACGCTGTTTTTGGATAGTAATACTGTCAACTGATTTATTCCTAACACTCTACTCTGTCCAATAAGGACTCTTACTTGTATCACAATTCATTTATATAGTCATTCAGGGCCAACCCTGCCTATACTCAGTGTGGAACAGACCATGCAAACACATAAATTCTACACATGTTTCTACTATAAACAATTGGCTTCACAATTAGATCCAATTACCTCTCACGTCCAAGTATTCAGTCACCTTGGTCGTAAGATGTTCGCTAAATTTGATTTTTTTTTTTTTGCCTCCTTGGCAATTTATAGTGCTTCTAACTGCTGGCTCTGAGGAATCCATGGATAACCTCCAGAGTTGTAAAAAGAGGTAGGCGTCTTTATGGATGACTCAATGAGGATGTCTGCTCACTACCCAGTGGCAATCAAAAAAAAAAAAGCTAGAAAGACGTTAGAATGTATTCAAATAGAAATCAAGAAAAATGGCCAATGTTATAATTCCATTTCATAAATCAGTAATATGTTAACTTTAAGAACTCTATTCAGTTGGGATCCCAAAGAAAATATTTTAAGAAGATGTTCCAAGGAGAGTAATAAAAAGGAGTAGGTAAGTTTGGGGGTGCTTTTATGAGATGTTACAAAGTCTTTGACTTCCATTTGGGAAGAAAAAATTTAAGAATAGACAGAGAAGTGTAAAATAATTTGCATGGGAGATTAATAAGCATTGCTTTAATGAATTTAAATAAGATTTAATTAAACCCCCTTAGATGAGGTTTGTGTGTGTGTGTGTGTGTTCAATAATTTTCAGTCAAGTCCAACTCTTTGTGACTCCATTTGGGGTTTCCCTTGGCAAAGATACTGGAGTGGTTTCCCATTTCCTTCTCTAGCTCATTTTACAGATGAGGAATGGAGGCAAACAGGGTTAAAGTTACTTGCCCAGAGTTATACAGCTATGATATGTTTGAGGCTGGATTAGAACTCAGGTCGTCCAAACTCCGGAGCCAACACTCTATCCACTGAGCCACCTAGCTGCTCCAAAAAGAAGTTTATATGGTCACAATGACGTACGTAATTTAAGGATAATTTATGTAAAGTACTTTGCAAACCTTAAAGTACTTATAAACTAGATATTGTCATTATCATTATTTTAAAAACCTAAAAGTGAGAGATTTTTGTCTCTTTTTGAATTATCTTTGATTATGTTCATTATTTTAATCAACTGGATAATTGGTTAGTACAGCCCTCATTTTGTACAGTTCAGACATACAACCTCTTCCATCCTTATATTTGAGAACATAATGCTATTTTATTAAACAGATAAAAATATCTTCTTTATATTTCAAGTAGATAAAAGATGGCATTTCCTAACTGACCTCTGAGCCTTCAACAATCAAGAAAAACAAAAATATACTCACACTTTTTTTTTATAAAAGTTTAAGGGTAGCTCACTGTTTAAACCTAGCCTAAAAGGTTATAAAATATGTTATTGGAAATGAAGTAAAAATCAGCTCAACTTAAATAATAACTTTCCCTAAAGGTACAATCTTAGGCAGCTAGGTGGTGCAGTGGATAGAGTATTGAGCCTGGAATCGTGAAGACCTGAGTTCACATCTGGACTCAGACACTTAAATTCCCATGCAGCCTCTTCCCCCCACTCCAGTCCCTGCAGATGCAGGTATAAGAGGAAAGGTAAGGAGTGATACCCCTCTCAAAAGCTGGATTCTGCCTCCATGGGTGACTTCTTTCCCAGTTGCCAACTCACTTAATCCTGTTTGCCCCAGTTTCCTCACCAGTAAAATGAGTTGGAGAAGGAAATGGCAAACCACTTTAGTATCTTTACCAAGAAAACCCCAAATGAGGTCACAAAAAGTCGGACACAACTGAAATCACTGAATAACAACATTCCCTGTAACATCCTTATGAAGCAGATCTTGTTAATATTATTATTCCCCCTCCTTTTTTAAAAAACTAGAACTGTGATTTTATAGGGAGTTTCCAGTGAGAAATTTTATCCACTAGCTCAGATTGGCATCTTTCTCTGTGATTTGATTTGAGTTTTAGAGAGTTGCCTGGGGCACTGAGAAAGATCAAGTGCTTTGTCCATGGTCACAAAGCCATGTGAAGCAGAGGTGAAACTCTGAGACCAGCTCCCCCTCTAGTACTTATCACCATTTTATAGATGAGAAAATTGAGAGTCAGAGAGATTCTGGGATATGAATGTAACTCACAAGTCTCCCTACCCAGGCTCAAAACCAGGTCTCCTAATTCCATATCCAATGCTCTTTCCACCATGTCACATGAAATTCTGACCATTTGGTTCAGCACAAAGACTCGCTATAAAGAGCCAAGAGTCCTGTGGCAATTCTCATTTGTGTTAATAATGCTTCCCAGAAAAATCCTCTACTTTTCTGTATGCCCTGTTTCTTTCCAGACACTATTCCAAAATGACCCCTTTCCTGTCTCTCTTCCTCACTTTCTTCTCTTAGACCATGGAGAGAATTCCAGCAGTAGGAGCTGACCACAGCTCATAGCCACTGGCAAGTTTTCCAAGGAAGCTATAGCTACCAAACACACTACTCAGAGTCATGGACTATTGAAATGGAAACTTCCTATTGTAGGAATTAATCTGTGGACAGTATTACTCTTCACAGATGTTTGACATTGTGTCTTGAAAGCAATGAAGAGAAAGCAGAGTGCCAAGCTGTGTCAGGAGGCTGATGAACTGGGTCTAAGTTTCTGCCCTGATGCTTACAAGACATAGGAGCCTGGGCAAGCCCCTTAATCCCTTTAAGCTTTCTAGGGTCAGTGTGGTCTAGAAGAAAGATCACTGGTTTGGGAGTCTAGGAACAAGGCTTGAAACTCAGATGTGCCATTGGCCCAAGTGACCTTGGGACAAGTCACTTCAACTCTTAGCTGATTCATCAGTATAATGATGACTTCATTGGCTGCTTCCACCTCAAACATTCTAGAATTGTACTACCCCAGAAGTTTGTGCAGTATTTGGAAGGATCAATAGAGACAGACAGACAGACAGAGATGGGGACAGGGAAGGGGAAGGCGAAGGGAATAAACAAATGTAAATAAATAGCACCTACTATGTGCCAGGCTCTGTATTAAGCAATTTTAAAACAAATATTACCTCATTTGATCTCCACAACCCTACGAGGTAAGTGCTATTATTATTTCCATTTTACAGTTGAGGAAACTGAGGCAAACATAGGTTAAGTGACTTGCCCAGGTTCACAGAACTAATGAACACCTAAGGCTATGTTTGAATTCAAGTCTTCTTGACTCTAAGACTGGCACTTTATTTACTGTACTCTCAACTACAGAGAGAGAGAGAGAGAGACGGGGGGAGAGAGAGAGAGAGAGAGAGAGAGAGAGAGAGAGAGAGAGAGAGAGAGAGAGAGAGAGAGAAAACAGAAATTCAGAGACAGACAGAGATGAGAGAGAGAGGCATAGATGAGAGAGAGAAAAAGAGGTCTTTCCTGGTTGTGTGAAGAGGACCTTTTGCAGGTGGTCTTTAAAATGTTTTGCTTGTAGGCCCAGAACTGAAAGTTACCCTACTCACAAGTAGTGAACACTTGTCAGATCCTGGCATTGATGGGTGTCTTTAAGAACCCAGGAGGAGCAGGGCTAAAAATTCCACTAAACTTACCCAAAATATGTCTGTCTCCTCTGACACACTGTTGGGGTCCATTGTCTCCTAAGGACACCCTTTTTGCTGCGTGACCTTCTCCTATCTGGCTTGCTACATGCTTATCTCACCCTCTGGTCCCAACTTCCCTCTTCAAATTAGCTTTAGCATTTTCAGCCCTCTTCTCCTTCCCTACACTCTGACCTCCTGACTTGTCAAGAATGGCTGTTACTATCAGATTCCTCCTCTAGAAAGAATTCTGTATTTGAAATTCAAACAGACAAAGACATCAAAGCCTGGGTCTCAGTCTTGTCTCTGATGTTTCCTATTCATAGAAACTCTGGCAACTAAAAACTGAAAATGAAAGTTCACAGGCTTTACAAACTATCTTAGCTCCCCCATGACCTCGATTCAGTAATCTACAGCATAATGTCCACAGAGACATGGCACTGGCCTTCCTCATTGGTGAGTTCCTTCACCTCTAAGGGTGTCTGTAACTTCATCTGTAAAATAAAGAAGTGGAAACAGATGCTCACTAAGATCTTTCTGGATCTGGTAATCTTTTCCCCCTTTCATTTATTTATTTTTAAAATTCATTAAATTTTTTTTTGAGTTCCAAATTCTCTCCCTCCCTGCCAGCCTCTCTACCCATTGAGAAGGCAAGCAATATGATATCAATTATACATGTGAAGACATGCAAAACATATTTTTCCATATTAGCCATGTTGAAAAAAAACAATAAAGAGCAAGAAACAAAAAGACAGTAAAAAAAATATGCTTCACTCTGCACTCAGAGTTCATCAGATCTCTCTCTGGAAGTGGATAGCATTTTCCATCATGGGTCCTTTGGAATAGTCTTGGATCATTGTATTGATAAACATAGCTAAGTCTTCCGCATTTGAATTGCTATTAATTATTATTACTATATTGCTGTTACCGTGTACAGCTGAGCTGCCAGCAGTCATCTTGACTTTTGTCTTGCCGCTCGACTCCAGTGACTCTGGAGGAGAGAATGAAGCTGACGGCTCTGCACAGCTCTGCCTCAGTTCAATCCAATTCACTGGCAAGTCAAGACATTTCCCCTGTGACATCCTTGGTCCTCTTTGAGAATGAAGGGTGAGCAACACCAGCAACAAAGGCTTCTGTATGAGGTTTCTGCAAGAGAGAAGGACTTCCAGAGCAGAAAGCAGCTGTGAGTTAAACCTCTGTCATACATATTCCTTACACATGGGACTCATTACTGTTATGGTCCAAGTTTAAGGTTACTCTTCCCACGGATGATACGTGCATTTGTGGAAAGGAGTGAACCAGGTTTTTGGGAGAATGTTTTACACTAATTGTTTTTACCATATTATCTAAGAATAGTAGTAGCTACCAATTCAATCTGCCAATTCAAGCAGAAGTTGGAGAATGCTGCTATTGTTTTTTCTTCCTTCCTTCCTTCCTTCTTTTTTTTCTTCTTTTTCTCCTTCTCCTTCCTTCTCCTCTTCTTCCTCACACTCTGAAAGTCACATGACTTATAGCTGCCTCAATTCCTTTACTCTCTCCTTTCTGGGCACAGTGTCTCTTATAGAGGAATATTGCTGCAAAGCATCATGGTGGATAAAGAAGGGAAATTGAGGAGACATAAGCCCTCCCCTCCTTGTCCCTATGCCTGCAGATGCATGTATAAGAAGAGAGGCAATGAGTGATTCCCTTCTCAAAAGCTGGATTCTTCTTCCATAGGTGACTCCTTTCTCAACTGCCAAGAATCACAATCATTAGGACTCTCCTGGGATCTGCATTAAGTCCTTCGAATTGGAAGCTTGCTTGTTAAAGACCACCAGTGTATGGTCGATCTTTGGCCAACCAATATAAATTGCTTCTAATTATGTCCAGGAGAACCTGACACTTTTTAGAGACAGGAAAATAAGAACCCTTCTTTGCACTTTGTTTAAGACATCAATACCTTATTATCTCTATTATCTGTTCCTTACTTTCAAAAGAAATTGGCCTATCTACACTAGAGCAATATAGATGAAAAATATGTATTGTCTTGGTTATAGTATGTGGTTTGATGGCTAATCCAATGAATTTATATGTTGGTATACATATCTTGGTGGATGACGACTTGGATTCAAAGTTCACTAAAAGGAAATAAGTTTATGTAGCATTAAAGAAAGTATAGTACTTTCAATGTCCCCAAGCTACTGAATATCACAAAAAATCAATCTTTTTAACAATATTCTCCCAGTGATGATCCATATAGCTGTGAATAATGGAGCAACATGATAGCAGGAAAAAAATTAAAAATGCAGATAATCCAAATCCTGTTAAGCCAAGGAAAAAAAGAGTAAATAGATAAGGATGGGGTAAAAGGTGAAGGCAGCACAAATCTTCATCACAACCCCCTACAAAGGAAACAGCTTCTGTGCTTGAGGGAGAAGAGACAGAAATCTCCACTGGCATTAGTACAGTGCCTTCTGGAATTGACTCTGGGCAGGAATCTGGGTCAGAACCCCACATCCCTAATACTAGGATACTAACAGCACTCAACTTCAAGGAAATCTGTGCAGGCATGGGAGATTCCAAAGAGTGAAGCAGAAACCAGAGGACAGTGACTAGAAATCCAAGAGAAAGGCTAAAAGGCCAAAAGGTCAAGAAAGAAAATCCAAGTAAAAGCCTAGCTCTCAAGCAAATGAATCAACAGAGTCTCATAAAGACAGAAAGTAAAAATTAGTAAAAACCTAAAAGAGGCCAGAACACAATGAACAAATACAATACATGCCTAATGAAAAGATAATCCCGGGGCATCCCTTTAGCATATAACAGTAGCAAGAAACTCTGCTGTAGTTCAGAGAGAAATAAACTTTTTAAAAAAGAGACTGAGAATGAAGTTAGAGTGGACATTTCTGAAATGCAGAATTTTAAAAAATGACATAAATAGCAGGGTAGGGGAAATATTTGGGGGAGAGTCCTCCAAAAAAGAAGCTCTGAGAGAGAGAAAAATAGATTTAAAACACAAAAAGTATATGTTGAAGAAAATGACTGGTAGAAGTAGAGCAAATGCAAAGTTAAAAGAACACATAACTTTTCTCTTTTTTTACATAATTTATTTGTATTTATTTCATTAAATATTCCCCAATTACATTTTAATAAATTGTTAACATTTATTTTTCAAAAAATTTTAGTTCCAAATTTTCTCCTCCCCTCATATTCCTCCTCTACCTCTTGAGAAGGTAAACAATATGATATCAATTATACACGCGAAGACAGGCAAAACATATTTGTACATTAACCAAGAACACATAAACTCTATAAGTCCAAGTGATTGACCTTGAAGACAGGATACACAGAGATGACTTAGGTTAATAGGGCTGTCTATAAAATGTGATCACTAATAATAATAACAACAACAATAATAATAAATACAAAAACATATTTCAGGAATTAACAGAAGAAAACTATCCATTTTTTCGATATAGACAACAAAAAAATTGATCAGTTGAATCCACAGACTGCTGCAAGGAAAAATATAAACAAATAAGCAAACAAACAAAAAACAACCACTGGAAACTCTAGGGCATATTGTGATTACATTTCACAATTTTAATAACAAAAATTTTTAAAAATAAATTAGGAGGAATTCTTCAAATATGAAGGAACATAAATTGCTCCACATTCAAGAAATTTGGGGAAGGAATGAAATAATATGTTCCAATCTAAATTAAAGTACATTGAAACAATGAGTCTAACAATAAAAAATATAGACTTTCAACAAAAGGTAGACAGAAATATGAGAAGTTTGTCAATAAATACAGTGGAAAAGCAAGGATATTTCTTTCTACTATTATTTTACATTGTTCTAAAAATCTTAGAAATATCAATTAAACATTTGAAATGAGTACATGTATAAATGAGCAAAAAAGGTGGTAAAGTTATCCTTATATGCTAATTGCATGATGATTTACTTAGAAAACCCCAGAGAATCAGCAAATAAATTATTTAAGATAAAATGTATATATGAAAAAAATTTCCCCAATAAATGTCGCCAAAGGATATTTTGTTGCTGTTCAGTCATTTTTCACTTGTGTCTGACTCTTCATGACCCTATTTAAGATTTTCTTGGCAAAGATACTGGAGTCATTTGCTATTTCATTCTCCAGCTCATTTTACATATGAGGAAACTGAGACAAACAAGGTTAAGTGACTTGGTCAGGGTCAAAGATAGTAAGTATCTGAGACTGGATTTGAACTCATGAAGATGAGTCTTCCTGAATCTAAGCCCAATCCTCTATCCACTGTACCACTTAGTTGCCCTGCCAAAGGCTATAACAACATTCTAAAAAGAACTATAATTTATTAACAACCACGTAAAAGTGCTCCAAATCAGGAATAATAAGAAAATACTAGTCAAAGTAGCTCTCATATTTTGCTTCAGACTCAGAAAATTGGAAAAAATGACAAAAGATGGATTTTAGTTGATGCTGGAGGGGCAATGGGAAAATAGGCCCATTAAAATATTCTTGATATAAATGTGAATTGGTCTACTCATTCTGGAAAGGAAATTGGAATTGTTCTTTAGAAATGACTAAAATGTTCAAATCCTTTGATCTACAGAATGCTAGGTCTGTGCCTAAAGGAGGTCAATGGAAAAAAAAAAAGAAAGGTCCCATATATACCAAAATATTCATAGCCACAATTTTTGTAGTAACAAAAAAACTATAAAGTGAATGCCTATTAACTGTGTACTGGTTAAACCAATTATAATGCATAAATGTATGTAATAGTATTATATCATCACAATGAATATGAAAAATAAGAGAATCTTAGTTCAGGAAAAATATATACAATGACTACAATTTGGGGGTACTTCTTATATACAGGTAGCTAACTTCACCAAAGATCTCAAATTTCCCAACTCACCCAATAAAACAAACAGAAACACATTTAAAATATTAGTATTTTTGGAGGAATAAAGCACTTTGCACTTAGTAGTTGCTTAATATATATTAAATTCATTCATTTGAAAAGAGGGGTGCCTCAAAGAGGTAAACAAAAAAACCCATAAATACCAAAATATTTAGAATGATACTTTTGATGCTAGCAAAAAAACTGGAAAAGAGGTGTGTGTCCTTTAATTGGGAGCTAGCTACACAATTGCAGTCTGGGAATATAATGGAATATTGTTTTTCTATAAGAGATGCAAATCTGAAGAAGTTAGAGAAACTTGAAGAGGCTTAATTGAGCTAATGAGGAGAAATAGGCAGAACAATGTGCACAATGACTACAAAAACATAAATGAAGACAACCTAAAAGGCGATCAAATTAAATAATTAAGCTCAAGCCCAAACACGCACAGACAGGTGAAAGGCTACTGGAACAAAATGTCCACTCCCAGACAAAGTGACTGTGTTTTTGTTGTTTGCTGTTTCTACTTAATTGTTTTTCTTGGTTAACAAAGAAGGGTTCAGTTTGTGAGGGGGAAAGAGAATCAGAAAATGATATAAAAACAAAAGGCATCAATGGAACTTTTTTTTTGAAAAATGTGAAACATCTACTGAGCTCAGCCCCCCACCCTGGCCTGAGATCTTGGGGATATAAGCAACTTGTCCCCCACTGGATATGCCATATTTCCCTCAGCTAAGTTTGACTAGGTTCAGCTGCAGGCTGATCTGTGACTTTTTCTACTCATTTGAAAATGATAGCAGTTAATTTTAATTCAAATCAGCTTCCTGGCTTTTCATAAACAAACAGTTGAAAGAGACAATGTTTCTCATGAGTTTCCACCCTCTCTCACAAACTCTATTGACTGCTTGTCAACTTAGACCCACCAATGACTGAAGATTTCTTTCCTTAATTTGGATCCTTCTTAGAAAATAGCTTCTACCTTCCCTGAAGCTGGGAAACATAGTTAATTCCTCTCTAGGATGGAATGGAATGGAACGGGTAACATAGTTAGGAAACAAGAGATCATCATCTCATGGTGCCATGGTATTATTTTATGAACAAATTATAGATGCTATTGAATCTAACCAAAAGACAGTGCCAAGAGCAATAGCACATGAATAGTGCTGAGGCAACGTGGAGACAGTTAATTATACAACTGAGGATGAAAGAGAAAAAACAGAAATAGCTCTCTCAGAGGGCTCCCTATTCTATAATTTTACTGCTTGTAACTGACAAGTAACTGACCACAACATATGAATCCATTCTCATGACTACACATAGTCTGAAGCAGCGGTTCCTAAACTTTTTGGTCTCAGGATCTTTTTGCACTTTTTGTGTGTGTGTGTGTGGCAAGGCAATTGGGGGTTAATTGACTTACCCAGGATCACACAGCTAGTAAGTGTCAAGTGTCTGGTCTGAGACCAGATTTGAACCCAGGTCCTCCTGACTCCAGGGCCAGTGCTCTATCCACTGCACCACCTAGCTGCCCCACTTTTTTGCACTCTTATAAGTTATTGAGGATCCCAAAGAGCTTTTGTTTATGTGGGCCATATCTAGGAGTGTTCTGGTAAATGTTTAACAATGGGTTCCCTGAAAAAAATAGGTACACATAATACAACTTTTTATTGAATCTGTATTATTAATATTTTCTTCATCATTTTTTCAAGTCTAGATAATAAATAAAACAATAAGTCAAGCCTTGATGTGTAGTGTTTGCTGATTTCTGATGTGTAAAAGCACACTGAACATCTAACAATCAGCTCTTGGAAACTGGTTTAAGCTGTCTCCAGTATATGCCTGGCTATATCTATTGACATTTATAGGAAGTTAAAAGAGATAATTTTTATTCATTTTAAAATAAAAATAACAAACCCACTACATGATTTTTATAAACAATACATTTTATAAAAAATAACTATTTTCAAAATTAAAAATTTGGTGAGAAGATTGTCATTGTTGTATATATTTTTGCAAAATTCTTTAATGTCTGACTTAATAGAAGGCAACTGGATTCTTATATTTGCTTATGCTTTCAATCTGTTAGGATATGCTGGTTTGAAGTAGATGAAGAAAATCTGACCTCACATAGATACTTATTTGGAAAAGCAAAGAATATTGTAAGAGTCAAATAACATTTTAGTATTATTATGAAAATAGACTTGACCTCCCAGGCCCCTTCAAAGGATCTTGTGGATCTGCAGTGGTCCATGGACCACACTTTGAGGATCATTGGTCTAAAGTATTCCTTCCAGTGGCAGCTAGGTGGCGCAGTGGATAGAGCACCAGCCCTGAAGTCAGGAAGACCTGAGTTCAAATGCTGCCTCAGACCAAACACTTGACACTTACTAGCTGTGTGACCCTGTGCAAGTCACTTAACCCCAGTTGCCTAAATAAATAGATAGATAGATAGATAGATAGATAGATAGATAGATAGATAGACAGACAAATAAATAAATAAGTAATGGATGAATGAATAAATAAATAAATAGATAGATAGATAAAAATAAAGTATTCCTTCCAGGGTCCATTACTTTGTATGGGTCTGGATTGAGTTTCATGTCTTTCCCCCTTGATTATCCTGTAATCTGGAGGGGTTTTTGCCTAAGTAATTTATTGTCATCAGTGAATTTTATTACTTCTCACTCCCATCAGCAATTCATCAAAAAATTACACTGAGCAGAACTAGTCCCATGACTCTACCCTAGGGAATTATATTATTAATCTTTTGTTTGTTGTTTTTCACTGAATTAGTTCCTAGTCTTACTGTTTTCCCTTTAACTAACCTATTTTTTAATCCACAATTGTTTATTCCTAAAGCTGCTGGATATACACATAAACATCTTTTTCCTAAAATTTTTCAAAATATGATTTGTCATAGCTTTCTCCCATTAGTTGTTATATAATAAATAGCGATTTTTATTTTTTGGCTGACTTTTCTGGAGGATCTCAATCCTTCAGAACTATGGCTTACCTGTTTTGAAGATGTGCTTTTTTCCAGTTTGTTTGTTTAATGTTTGTTTCGCTTTGAAACTAAGTCTCTCTATTTCACCCAAATTGAAAGCGAAGCTATTATTTACGGGCCTAGCCCTGCTGCTGATCAGCATGGAAACGTGGGCCTGCCCCATTTCTAACCTGGGTTGGTTTGCCCCTGCTTGGGCAGACTGGCAGCTCCCACCACTCCCAACACTCATTCCCAGGAGCTCGCCATATTGATGCTGGTCTCAATATACGGTTTGCCTAGTCCGCGTTAGTCCTAGTTCATTTTAGCGCTCCTCTGTTTAAGAGATTCACTAATATCTGCCCCTTAGGAGCAAAGACCACAGGTGTGTGACACCAGGGCTGGCTGCTCTGATTTTCTTAAAGATATTTAATTTACTTTTAAGGTATTATGGGAAGTTTCTCCAAAGTTAAGGGGTGTGTGACCTCCATGTATAGACTAATGCCTCCCAGAATAATTCCCTTTGATGTTCAGGCCATGACCTGATAGATAAATAACACATTTGATGAAAAATAACTATTTCCAATATTAAAAATTTGGTGAGAAGATTGTCATTGTTTCATATATTTTTGGGAAATTCTTTAATGTCTGACTTAATAGAAGGCAATTGGAATTCTTATATTTGTTTATGCTTTCAATCTGTTAGGATATATTGGTTTGAAGTAGATGAAGAAAATCTGACCTCACATAGATACTTATTTGGAAAAGGAAAGAATATTATAAGAGTCAAATAACATTTTAGTTATTCTCCCCCAGATATGCTGGATTGTATTTGTAGAAAAGGTGCCGAATATCAAAATTATGTTAGTTGATTATGACTTTCTCAAAGAAACAATTTTATAATAATTTTACTATATATTATATAATAATATATATATAATAGTTATCATAATAATTTTATAATAAACAAAGGATGTGGTAATCACTTTTTTGTAGGATTGACTGGAAATATTAGTTAATCAACTAAATAGGCAGATGGCATACCTTAGTGGATATACTGGAGGCCTTGTGGTTCAGACATGAGTTCAAATCAATATATATATATATATATGTATTCAAATCTTACCTCTGATATATAATGAAGTCATTTAAACTCTAAGTACCTTTAGAAACTCTCTAAGACTCCAAGTGAAAGAGGGAAGGAAAGGGATAGGAATTAGCATTTATTAAGTACCTACTGTATGCCAGGCTCTTTATAAATATTATTTAATTGACCCTCCCAATGCCTGTGAAATAGTTACTATTATTATTTTCATTTACTAGTTTAGAAACCTGATGCAAACAGATGTTAAAGATTTGCCCAGGATCACACAGCTAATAAGTGTGAGTCTGGATTTGAACTCTGGTCTTCCTGATTCCAGGTCTAGTGTTCTAGCCATTGTGTTACCAGCAGCTGAACTGACCTAAAGTGGTGGTTTCCATATTGGGAATTTCCTACACTGATAAGAACCACAGGTCTCAAATAAAAGAGAGAGACAGAGACAGAGACAGGGACAGACAGACAGAGAGAGACACCAAGAGATTGTATGGCATGGTAGAAACTCTTCAATTCCACCAGTTGAATTCAAGGCAACATGCTAGAAATTAGAACTTTAAAGGCAAAAATGAAAAGCAGTCTTTGCCCCCAGGAAATTCAATGGTAGAATGCAACAATTAATCAGATACAAGATAATTTGAGGAAGGAGAGAGAATTAGCAAATAGGGAGATATGGAAAGCCTTCCTGTGAGAGGTGACACCCATGCTGAATCTTTAAGGGAATTAAATATTCTACAAGGTAGAGGTGATGGGGATGTGTTTTAGACGTGGAGGACAACATGTGAAAGAACATGAAGATGGAAGCTAGACTACTAACTGCAGGAAATAGCAAAGACTAATTTTAATTAGCACATTGTAAGGACTTAATCAGCACTTGCTGATTGACTGGCAGAGCGTAGAGAGTCGGATTGTAAAGGGGAAAAAATGAGGGAATGCTATTTTATCCTGGAGGAAATAGGCAGCTACTGAAGACTCTGGAACAAGGGCAGTGACATGGTCACTCTTGCTTTGGGTTGATTATTTTAGCATCTGAATGAAGAATGGATCAGAGAAGAAAGGAGTGAGAAGCAGGAAGGTCAATTTGGAATCTGTTACAATGGTCCCAGGGAGAGATGATGAGGGTCTGGAGTAGAGTGCTGGCACACAACAGGCACTGTGGAGCACTTAGAGTTTGGCCAGACATTGAAGGCACCAAGATCACCCACTACATCTGGCCAATTGTCTTGACTTTTGCCTTGCCACTGGACTTCCATGACTCTGGAAGAGACAGTGAAACTGATGACTTTATGCAACTCTGCCTCACTTAAATCCAATTCCCATACAATTCATCACCCTGTGATGCCATTGGTCCTTTTCAAAAACAAAAGACACAGAAGAACAACTTATAAAGAAGTGGAGACCCTGCTGTTCTACTGAGGGGATTCTCAGTCAGCAACAGGGAGGACATGATTGATGGGCTCTGAAGTCTGTTCCAATTCTGAGATTCTATGGTTCATCTCTCTTGGCCCCAGGTTTCCTCAGCTACAAAATGAGGAGGTTGGAACAGATCACCTCTAAAGCCATGCCCATATAGGGACCTACAATTTCATTTGGTATAGGGAACTCCTATTTAAAAACTCCCTCTGCCCCAATGTCATTCAGCACCTTCTCTGCAACCAGCCATGGAAGGAGGCCCCACAGCACTGAGAAGTTAAATAATTGTACAGGGTCACACAACCAGTATGTGTCAGAGGCAAAGCGAATATAGATCTCCCTCGCACCAAGACTTGCTGCTGTGCATGGCAGCTTCTTATAGTCAGTCCTCAAAATTACGGCTACGTTTTCCCTGGAAAATGTATTATATGTAAAAACTACATAAGTTGAATACAGTTCTAGCACTTACAACCTTAGGACAGGTTCTAGGATCAGGGGTGGGGAACCTGCAGACTTGAGGCTACATGTGGCCCTCTAGGTCATTAAGTGCAGCTCTCTGACTGAATCCAAACTTCACAGAACAAATCCCCTTGATAAAAGAGCTTGTTCAGTAAATCTTGGACTTAGTCAAAAGGCTGCACCCAAAGACCTGGAAGGCCACATGTGGCCTTGAGGCTGCATGTTCACCATCCCTAGATATGAATCATGGTAAACCAGATTACTGAGAGTCAAAGACTGTCACAGCAAAGGAACTGACATCATCAGCACACGTGATCCATTTCCAGCCATATACCCCAAGCAATGGTGGAATTGATCATTGTCATTCAAAAACATTGTAGAGGGATTACACTTGTTTAAACAAAGAGCTGAAAACAATGTACCACCTGTGCCATGGTCCACTGGTTTCCCACACATAAAAATAACCCACAAGTTTAAAAGCTTCCTTTCTGCTGCTGGTATTTAGACTAACACTCCAAAAGCTTTTCTAGATATCACCTCTCCCCCGCATCTCTGTGTCTGTTCAAAATGGGTGTATACAGCTCTCTGGGCTGTATACTTGACTACATTTCATAGCTTCTTTAGACAACTGTCATTATTCATCCACCTGGTTTTTCTCATGTGAATAGTTAGTTTGAGCTCTTGAGTTAATACGACCTTATTTAAGATATTCTTCAATAAGCAATTTCCATCTAGATCCATAAATCATACTTTAAGATCATCAGATGATTAGTCTAGAGATAGAAAGGAATTTAAAAGTCTCCTAATCAAGCCCACTCATTCTACAAATGAGGAAATGACCTCAGAGAGGTTAAGTGATTTGCCTATGGTCATGGATATCAAGTGGTAGAGCCAGAATTCTAACTCAGCTCCTTTGCTTCTGAATCAAATGTGCATTTTACTCCCAGTAGTACAGTTTCCCTGTGTACTCAAATAAGGCAGATCAGAACAAATGACTCTTCTTTGCCAGTTTGACTAATTTCTGTTTTATATTAGCTATAATTATAAGATCAAAAATAAATATAATTTTAACAATGTATATGAATAGCCCTTATAAAGCAAAAGCCTCCCCTTGTCTTCAAAGTCTTACATCAACTGTATTGGTAAGAAAAACAATATATTATACTTGAGGGTTCAGATATGAGTTCCAGGGGCAGCTAGGTTGCGCAGTGGTTAGAGCACTGGCCCCTGGATTCAGGAGGACCTGAGTTCAAATCCGGCCTCAGACACATAACACTTACTAGCTGTGTGACCCTGGGCAAGTCACTTAACCCCACTGCCTAGCCAAAAAAAGAAAAGAAAAGAACAGATATGAATTCTAATCCTTGCTTTACCATTCAACTTTCTGTAAGATCTTGAAGGGACCAAGACTCAGATGAGTGAAGTGACCTTTTAAAAGTCACACAGCTATCAAGTGGCCAAAAAAAATAGACTTCCAACTTTAATTACAGAATTTGTTCTACTACATTCAGAACTGAAATCTCAGCTTTTAGCATTAAAATGCTTAAGCAAAGTGTCTCTGGCTTGGGGGGGGATAGAAGTAATGATGTGTAGGCTACTTGGCAGGTGTATCTGTTCAGCTTCATCTTTGGGGACATCTCTCTTGCTAATTCTATATATTCACCAAGCGGTTTTCTGATCTGTGCCCTAGAAAGGAGACAAAGTGGTACAATGCGGAGTTCTAGATTTAGAACTCAGAGGCTCTAGATTGGTGGAACTCAACATCCTGGCTCTGCTAATTACTACCCGCATGGCCTTGCACAAATGACTCAAACTTCTCTAAGCCTCAGTTTCTTCCAATCAAAAATGTGAGGGTTGGACTAAATAACCTCTAAGGCCCCTTCCATCCCGAAATCCCGAAATCTATGATTTCATGAATTAGGTCCTAGAATACAGAGAAAAAAATAGCAGTGTTGAAGTCTTTCTGGATTAATGCCCATCAATCCACCTCTGATGATAATTTTTTAAAGATCCATAGAATTTAGAGCTACAAAAGACCTTGGAAACCATGTAGTCCGACAGATGCTAGTGATGAAGAAACTGAGGCACAAAGGAATAGAGTCACTAGCCCATGGTTACACAGCTTGTGAATAGAAGAGATGAGATTAGAAATATATCCTCTGACTCCAAAACTGCTAGTTTGTAGAATTCAAATACTCTCCGTTATTTTTATTAACCAATTTTTCTGTCTTCACAATAAAAGCAAAACAGCTGAAGGTCTTCATCCAGATGTGGAAGTGGCCATTTGTTGGAGAGGGGATTCAAGCTGAGGGTTAGACAAGATGATCTCTGGAGTTCCTTCAGTTCTGTAGTCCTATATTTCCTGAAGATATTGAGCCTGAAAATAATGAGCCGAAGATATTGAAAATGTCTGTGTCCTTGCTAATGGACAATGCCTGTGCTTCCAAAGAGGGTTCTACGGCCTTAGAAATATTAATATCATTAAACAGAACTGCTCACTCCAGGGTGAGTTTCTGCTTTCAAAGCTCTAGGGGTTGGGTACATGAGTCACCCTGTAGGATGCCATTCCAACTGGTAGGAAACGGCTTTTCCTTCAAATAAATTTCTCTTTCAGAGAAGGCTTTAAAGCACATTACTGATAGGGCCATGAAATGTTTGGCTCCACGTAAATCCTTCCACAGCCAAAGGAAGCATCCTGATGGACCCAAAAAGCTTTCCTCAAGTCCAGGAAATTCTTAGCCATGGTGGCTGAGGAGTGATCTGGTGGAAAGACTTCTTCATTCCCTTTCTCACAAGGTCCTTTTGAGAGAACATATAATAACGGGAATTAATCGGCCAGAACCAAACTGTGAATTGAGTTCCTCAGCACAGCGGGGCGTCTATTCTCCTTCCCCATATGTCACCATGGCAGCTCACCCTCCACAGCTTTCCCCTAATGGGTTTTCCTTAAGGCTCCTTTTGCCTCCTCTTTTCATGGAATAAAGAAATAATGCCCATCAGCCTCAGTGCTAGCAGATGTTTTAAAGGGAAATGCTTTTAGCTGGTATCCAATAGGTCTCCCTTTCCTTCTCTCTGCCTGCCTTCCCCAGTCCCAATTGTACCTATAGACTTTTGAAAAAGACATCAGAAGGGATGAGATATCCTTTGCCAGAAGCAGTGTGGTGTAGGGGCAAGAAGACTAGATTTATGGCCAGGAGACCTGAGTCCTAGTCCCAACTCCACTACTTACTGGACAAATGACCCAGGCTTCACCTGTCTCAGCCTCAGTTTCCTCACCTGGAAAAAATGGGATAAAGGCTTGCCCTACTTGGCTTACAAGGTTGTCGTGATGATCAATGAGATAATGTGTATGACTAATATAATAATGTATTAATGTCTGTGAAAGCATTTAAAGCCATGAAGCACATTACAACCCAAACCCAGCACTCTTACTGACTTTCCTCATCTAAAGTCATTTAATTGACCCACAAAAATGGGACTTTTGGTGAAGCTGTGGGGGAGGTGGGTGGCTCCATATCAAGAGATCCAAAATGGCAGCTCAAATTTGGAAGAAAGAAAATTAAAATTGGTTTTTACAAGGAACTCTGAAAGTGTTGGGCTGGGCTAGGCAAGATTAGTTAGATAAATAACGGAGTCAACAGAAAGACTCCTAAGGTATAGCTGGTAACTAGAAAATGGAAGAAAGAGAAGGTGGATCAATTTTACTTATCAGCCAACATTTATTAAATGGCTACTATATGCCAGTCACTGTTCTAGGCACCAGGGATACAAGGAGAAATATGATGAATAGTCCCTAGATTGAAAGAAATGACATTTTCCTAGGAAAGAGTGGAGGGAATACAACATGTATGCACTTAAGTAGATTCTATGTAAATTCAGGAAGGAAAGTATGTCAACACCTGGGAAAATCAGGGGAGGCCTTGTATAGGAAGTGGCACCTGAACTATGATTTGAAAGAAGTTAGGGATTCTATAATATGGAGAGGAAGAGGAAAGGGTGTTCCAAAGACATGGAGCCACTATGGAATGTTGGGAGAATGGGGAAATGCTAGCAGGCCAGTTTGGCTATAATAGAGAGTGTGAGGGGAAGTAAAGTGAAATAAGCTGGAAAGGTAAAGGGGAGGCAAATCATGGGGTCACATTAAAATACTCTCTGAGGTGTTTGCATTTTAGCCTAATGGCAAGAGAGAACCATTGCAGATTGTTAAGTAGGGAAGAGCTTGGGGTAAGATCTGCATTTTGGAAAATGTTTTGGCAGCTCTGTGTAGAAGGTGTATGGACAGGGAAGACATTGCAAATAGGAAGATCAATTAAGAGGCTATTGCAATAATCCAGGTGAATGTGGAGATAGAATTATAGTAGAATCTATCTCTGAGACAAGAAGCAAAGAATTTGGAAGGGAGATGAGAAAAGGGATGACTCTCCTCTCCAGAAATTTACAGATTAAGATGCAGCTCAAAATGACAACTCTCAGATGCATTGCTTTGGAGAAGAAAAATATATGGTCCGCAGCTGGGAAAGGGACAATTTATCCCCTTGTAGGCACAGAGCAATGGAAAGAGACTGAGACCTACTGTAAAATGTGGAAAGAAGAAACCAATAACAAATATGTATATAATTGCTTAAAGTTTTGAGAAGTGTTTGGGTCTCACTACAATCACGGGATGTAAATACTATATGTGCTATTATCTTCTTTTTACAGATGAGGAAACTGAGGCTTAGTGACTTGTCCATGTTTACACAGCTAGGAAGTGTCAGACTGAGGATTTAAACCCAGGTCTTTCCTGACTCCAAATGCAACACTCTCCCTACTACACCAGGCTCATTAGAGCAAGAGCCTAAGGGTTCAGGAGTCAAATACTCCTGAAGTGCTTTTCTAAAGAGACCATAGGTATGTGGGAAAAGAAATGGGATGGTGACTTTGAACTTAAAGAAATTGTGCTAAAAGGTTTTTTTTACCTGACACTTTAAAAAAAATGTGAACCCATCAGGTACTCCCCCCAGATCCTCAGGCCCCTGTACTGATACCCAAGACTGGAAAGAATTTGGCCTTATTGTTCAGCTTGATATCTGGTCAACCCCAATATTTCATTCCAACATAGACTCTACCTTCATGATAATATGGGTTTTCTTGGCAATGCAAGAAGTTCCTTCTTATGAAACAAGTAGATTTTCCTTTTTCATATTTTGGTTGGAAGTTAGTAAGACCTTCTCTGCATCGTACCTGGCAAAGCTTATTGGCTCACCATTGGTTCCACATATTAGTCCATGAAGTAAGAAGAATATATGATATTTTAGGGGCAGTTGGTGGCATAGTAGATAGAGTATCAGACTGGAGTCAGGAAGACTCGTCTTCCTGAGTCCAAATCTAGCCTCAGACACTTACCAGTTGTGTGACTCTGGGCAAGTCACTTAACCCTGTTTGCCTCAATTTCTGCCTCTACAAAATGAGCCAAAGAAGGAAATGGCAAACCACTCCAGTATCTTTGCCCAGAAAACCCCAAATGGAGTCACAAAGAGTTGGACACAACTGAACAACAAAAATATAGTATTTTGGTTAGCATTGCTGCTGCTGACATGGCCCCAACATTTTGAACCCACTCATGTATGACTTGTAATATGTATCTACAGGGAGGACAGAAGATGAAATTAGGTGAGTTCAAGGGAAGGGAAATGAAATAAAGAATCACAAAATTCCTTGTCTAAGTCTGATAAAATGAAAACGGAATTAATCCTGGGCCCAAGTTGTATGGAATTCACAAAGGATATATAATAAAGGAAAGGGGAGGACTGAGAAAGGAGAATTTTGGTAATCAAGCACGATTACAAAAAAAAGTCCCTAGCCAAAGTTGCCTATTCTTTGGAAAGGAAGACCTCTGCTTTAATTGGAAGCTTACCTACCTTTCAGTAGCCTGAGTCTTAGTCTCATGATGCTGTCCATACTGTTTATGGCTTTCTATTAGAAAATGAGCCAGATGGGCACAAGGATACTTGTACAGTTTATTTTTGTGGCCACAGGGCCTAGCAATTAAATTCAACAAATATACGTTAACTTAAATTGACTTTCTTCCAGGTTGTTGTTTGTCCTTCATTCTTTGACCATGAAATCAGGGGAGGTGATACCACGACATGCAAGTGAATTGCATTGAAGTGAGGTATACTGACTTTCTTCCAGGTAGCACACAGTGGTAAAATCACTGGCCCTGGAACCCAAAGACCAGGGTTCTAATCACGCTTCTGATGCTTACTACCTCGATGACTTTGAACAAGTTCTTTGACATCTCTCTCAGATTCAGTTTACTCCTCTGAAAAGTGATGGGGTTAAGCAAGATTGCCTCAGAGGTCCCTTCTAATTCTAAACCTGTAATTCTTTTTAGTGACTCACATGCCCATCAAGGAAGCCCATTGCTAAGGGGATGTTTAACACAGCAGGAGATATCATTAAGCCCTGCCTTGCTCTGCTTTCATAAAATTTAGAGCATCTGGAAGTTCTAAAAGTGACTCTCTCTTGAATTACTACCTTATAGACTTCTCTCCCGGATATGAAGAGGCCAATGGCTACTAAATCATAAGGAGGAATTGAAGTGATGTCAGGACCTTGATCACTGATTGCCTCAGAAGAACCTGGGTCACAGCAATATGTTAACTGAAGGAAGTGTCCCATTGTGGTGTCACTGCTGATGTTGCCATTGACTGGACATTTCTGAGGAAGCCAAGTTATCATTGATGCAGCCTCTAAGTCCTTACTGTAGACCCTATTGTTAGGGCTCTCATGTGAGTGCACAGCAAACTCATCTACAGTACTATCTTTTAGGAACTCTTTTCCCAAGATAGCTAATTATAGGGCACCATCACTCAGCTATCTTTGCTGGGCATGGGAAGAATAGGCATATAGAACTGATTTTCCATGGTTTTCTTCACTGTTCTCATAGCACATGCTTCCATTTAGCTAAAAAAAATGTTATTTTTTAATTAAATTTCCCTTGAAATACACATGGGTTTAAATTAAGGGGGAAAGTATTGAGAGAAAGTGGAAAGATTTTGCTAGAAAGACTTGAAAATAAATCTCTAGAGGCCTTGTGAACCCTGCTAATGCAGCCCCAGGTCAGCGTCGGTTTGGATCAAATTTAGATTAAAGATTCGGGTGAATTCTAATTTTATCTGAATTGCATGGAACTGCCACAGATTCTCAGAGTTATAAGGAATCATTGAGTATTTCCAGCTATCACTTCTGGAGTACTAGTTCTGCTCTCTGAGGCCAAGCAAAAGAAAATCTAATCCTGCTTCCAAATGGTCATCCTTCCAGTAGTTGAAGACTACAATCATGTTACTGTCCACCCCTTCCAATCTTCTCTTCTTCAAATAAACTTCCTTCCTTCTGTTAATTAGTTCTATTATGGAATGGTTTTTAGTTGCTTTATCAACACAGTCACCTGCCTATACTTGTGCTGCTTTCTTCCAGTAGTTCCCAAAACAGTCCAATATTTCAGATATGGCCTAAACAGGGTAGAATCCAATGAGATTATGACCTCTGGGATTATAACCAGATGTTCTTGTAACTGGGGTAAATTCCACTGACTTGAGCATGGGTTGGGATAGTACAGCACCTTTTGTGCAGGAAGGAATCAGAATCTGACTTTCTGGGTCAGCACATGCCCAAATCACTACTCATCTTGAGATCCTTTAGAATGGCAGAATGAAGGTCCCATGTTAATAGTGGCGTAATGTGATATGGTAGAGAAGAAAAGGATAGTCTTCCCTAGTTAGGCACAATTATGCTAGGAGAAGAGGAAGTCCATGTCCCCATGGCATGTCCCTGAACTCTTGACCTGCCACCCCCCCACAGGAGAAAAGAGAGACATGGCAATGGGAGAAGAGGAGCCTCTGAAAAAGGGCATGCAACAGCAATGGAACCTTAGGGGTGCAGGTCAAGGACCAGGAAGAGCAGGATTTATCACAATACATGATGCCTGTGGAGAAATCCAAGATATAGGGCTAGTCTAGCCAAGTCAAGACAGTAAGCAATTTTCAAGTTCCTCCTATGTGCCAGGCTCTGTGCTAAGCATTAGGGATACAAATGCACGAAGAAAGAAAGCTACTTTCTGCCATTATGGAGCTTACATTCTAATGGGGAAAGATAATACATAAATGGAAATTGAAATGGATTGTGGTTGGTGGGTAGTGGTAGAAGGAGAAGTACTTTCAAAGACCGTGGTGGAAAAGTCCAGACAGTCAGGTGTAGAGCTCAAAGAATGAAGACTGAGGTTCAAATCCCACTGTAGAGAAAAAGCACCCCTTTCTGTTTCCTGAAGGTGCTCTGGGGCAAACCCCCCATTACCCTGTCATGGTTATGATTCTGATCATTTGCCTCATAACTGTTACTAGATCACAACTGCATAGCATTGTATAGTTAAAATGATGGTTTCCTCATTAAAAATCCTACAAAGTAAGCAGATGGAAATACTGAAACTCAGAAAAGGTTTGACCTGCTCAAGGTCACACAGCTAGTAAATACTAGAATCGAGATCCAAATCCAGTTCTTCTGATTCCAATTCCTGTATTCAGCCCATATACCAACCACCTCTCCACACTATACTTTTACTAATTCATTTAATTAATTTTATCCATTAAATAAAAAACAATTTATTTTTATTCAATTTAACATCACTGTAGAGTTTTTTTGGTATACCATTGAATATACATGTATGTGTGTCCATACAAACCTCTACATTTTTTCACAAGTTTCTGTTGATGTCTGCCCCCATCTTGTACTTCTACATTTGATTTTTACCTAAGCATAAGAATTTATATTTATTTGTATTAAATTTAATCTTAGACTTAGACTTAGTTCAGGTCTGTCAAGAACCACTGAGATCTCAATTCTATTCTCCAATCAATTAGCTCTCCCTCCAAACTTGGCATCATATGCAAATCTGATAAGCCTGCCATCTATTTTCATTCAATTCATTGATAAAACTTTTGATCATACCAGGACAAAGAACAGATCTAATATCACAGCATTAACTAATACTGTTGTCCAACTATCTCTGAATCCATTTAATTGTACTATCATTAACTCACATTCTTCCACCTTGCCTACAAGTATATTGTGAGACTTTGTCAACCACCTTGCTGAAACTACATCTACAGCATACCCCTGGTGGATCAGTCTAGTAACCCACTGACAAGGGAACTGAAGTTAGTCCAGCATGACTGATTCTTCATGAACCCATGCTGGCTTGAAGAAATCACAGCTCCCTTTTCTCAGTGCTTACAAACTATCTGTCTATTACACCATTCTAGGGTTTGTTTTGTTTTGTTTTTGTTTTTGTTTTTCCAGGAATTGACATCAAACTCTTCTGTTAATTGTTTAAAGACACCTCCTTCTTCCCCTTTTAAGAAATGGGGACGTTTGCCCATTTCAGGTCCTGAGGGACCTTTCCTTTCCTTAATTATTCTCAAAAAATCATTGACATTGACTCAACTATCAAATCCTCCAGGTCTACAAGTCCCCTCGGATGTAATTTATCTAGGGCAGATGATTTCATAAATAGCATTATAACAGAGATGAAAGAAAAGGGAACTGGTAGTCATACATGAAACCCTTCTCTTGCATGGGGAAGACCAACACTCCAACATTCCATGATGGAAAGTTTGGCTAAAGGTTTCCAGTGAGTTGGTAACCAGTAGTTTCTCTTAGGCATTAGTGAACTTGTTTTTCATCTCAGTTCTATTACTGAAAATCCCTCAGACTGAATTAGACTATGAGCTTCTCTTGGGTCTCCCTCCATTTCTTTTGAGAGAATTATGTAACCCCTCATGAGTTACAAGTAGTCTGTGTTCAACCAACAGTAGCAAAGAGTCCTTGGCTGGCATTGCCCAAACAAATGTCTTCCCTTTATTCTACCTTAGTTTTTCTCTTAATTAGTGAAGCAAATTACCTTTATTCATTAATAATAGTTTCTAATAATAATTTCTAGCCTTTATATAGGCTTTAAGATTTATAAAGCCTTTATAAATATTATATTTGAACCTCACAACTATCCTGGGAGGTAGATGCTATTGTTATGCCTATTTTATGGATGAGGAAACTGAGGCAAAGGTTAAATGATTAGTATACAGCTAGTAAGTGTCTGAGGCAAGATTTGAACTCAGAACTTATTGCTTCCAGGCATAGCTCTCTATCCACTGTGACACCTACCTGCCTTGTTATTTCTAACAAGATCAACTAAAAACATCCAGATGTAAGTTAATCCAGGGCTTTTTAAACTTCTACTATTTTCAATATTTGTTTAACTAAAGCTTTGTCTTCTTTTTTTTTATTGAAAGTAAAGCTTTTTATCCCTAAAACATGGTAAAGATAAAAATTAATCAAAAAAACTAGGGGGAAATGTAGATCTAAATGAATACTTAAATAATTACATCTAGAATAAGGAGTTGTCAAAGAACAAATCATAGAAAAAACTAAAACTACGTAGAAGGGGATAACAATGAGACTTCATACCAAAATATGAAGACTATAGCTGAAATGGACCTCAAGAAAAACGCAAATATTCAGTGTGATCCTGGTAGCTTCAATCTGAACAAATAATATGAACTATCAGCTGCACAAACTGAAAATAGGTAAAAGCAAAGACATTGAATCTGACTACCACCATTTTTAGAGGATTTTCTATGAAACAGTCAACACAATTAAAACAGAAAGAGTCCAGAGACAACCTCAGCCAGAAAGAACTTCATTTCTTTGCCAAATGCAGAGAGAGGGTAACCAAAAGAAACATGAGTTTATAGTGCTAGTTCATTAGCAAAACATTATGTAAATGGATCACAGAAAATCATTAGTATCACTGAAGGAAATGACAAAGAGTAACTTGCAAAATCCTGAAAACAGCAATAAAAATCCAGGAAGCCATTAGTACATTGAGAGTTTCCTCTATGAAAGATTTACAGAAAAAAATATAGACAGGAGTCACATAGAAGGAGAAGATTTGGAGGGTTTTGTAATTCATACCAGTGGAAGCACACCAGTGAAATCACAGATCCATAGAAGTGTGAAGTGGTGGGCATTGGGCTTCAGGACCTTGGGATCTCAAATGCATATCACCATTGATCATGTGAAAAGACTAACAGATTCTCTTAAGGCACAAAAACAATGCCAACACAAAATACATAAAGTGCGTTCTGTTCTAACAAGATTAGTGAGAGCTGGCCCTTGTACATGACTGTTCCCATAGCAATGCTTTGGGGATGACTTACTATAGATTGCAAATGACATTCCTCAAGGCATTGAGTGGAGAAGTGCTCTGAATAACTAAATCAGTAGATCCAGAAAATTATCAATGACGTGGGAGATTACAGAATTCTTGGCACTCTGTGATGGATCTATCATCACAAGAATTTGCTGGTTCTAATAGTTTTTATGCCCTCGTAAGCTATGCTATTTTACTGAAGCTTGAGACTAGGGTAAATTACAAGACTGTGGGAGGAATAGCATCACTCAAAGTAAACCCAAATGACGAAAGTGAAATGCTTAGGAGCAACTCAGCTGAAGTGTCAGGACAAGAGCATATGGCAATGCTGGAAATAGAAACCTCAAGTGGGTAGCAAGACAGGGGGTCCCTATACGCTAAATAACTGACACATCCAAGGGACCAAATATTTTTCAGAAGAATTCTAAAAGCAGAATTCTGGGTAATACCCTGTTAGAAAAAAAATTGTATACAGCAAATAGTTGTATATCCAAATTCCATGTAGAAAGGTCAAATAAATGTTTTTTTTTCTTTTGCACATTCTATAAACTATGCTTCCAGGAAAGTTAAAAATTGTAACTAAACAAGCTGATGTGGGTATTTGCTTAAACTAATTTTGAAAAAAACAGAGAGGAGAAGAGGGAAGGAGAAGAGAGGAGAGGAGAGAAGAAGAAAAAAAAGAAGAGAGGAGGGAGACATTTAGGGTACTCAAGAAGGATCTGTAAATAAGTCACTGTGATTTTTTTAAATGCTCTACTCTGTTGAAAATGTCTCTTAAGAGAAGGAAAAAGTGTATTCACTTAAAGAAAGCTCTCTCAAAAATCCAGCATTGGAAGTTGCTGAAAACAGTTGAGCCAGGTTCATGAATGAGCTTGGATTTGTGTATAAATGTCTGTATCTCATGGGAAAGAAGGCATTACAAAGGAGTTAGCAATAAGTGACATGAAAATATACCATCGAAAAGGTCCCTGATAGAGAAATAGTCTCAGGGGCAAGGTGTCAGATACATACATGGTCACCTCGTTAGAGTGTTTTCAAATAGAAGTGCGAGTTAAGAGAGCGCTCCGCAACTTAGACTGCAAAGGAGAGTCAGAAGCTTAAACCTAGATGAAAGCAGCTTGAAAATCAGGGCCACTTGAGGTTTTAGTTCAGAGTCATCACAGTTAACATGTGGTTAATACTAAAGTGGGCTCTCTCAAAGTGAATGCCCTACTTCTACTGGGAATGGCTAAACAAATGGTGGTACGCGAATGGAATGGAATGGTAGTATATTACTATGCTGTAAGAAACACTAATTATGATGAATACAAAGAAGCGTGGAAAACTTAACTTGAACAAATGCAAAGTGAAGAAGGCAGATTCAAAAAAACGATGTTCACAATGATTTCAATAACGTAAATGGAACAAACAATAAAGGAAGTGAAAAATGAATGTTGCCAAAGTATAGAGAATAAGTTTGGCCCCAAATAAGAGATATGAGAACCCACCCCATACATATACATATTTTAGCAGGAAAGGGTCCACAGGCATGTAACATTGCAAATAATAGCAAATTTTTTCAATGTGTTGATTGGTTTCGATGATTTTTCTCTCTTCCTCTTCTTTTAAATTTTTTGTTATTGTTGTTATAAAAAGTGGCTAAAAGGAGGAGAAAAAAGTATAAGGAATGTAAAAAATAAAACTTGTCGATAAAACTTATTTTTTTAAAAATTAAATGAGTCTTTTCATTTTAAGTCCTGACACTGGGCTCACCATATAGCTCTTCGTGGGTTTAGATTCTGAGCTATTTTTTCATACCAAATCTATAAACGATTTTTTGAAAGTTTTAGGTGTGAAACAGCTTAGTTAGAATACGAAGGAAAACTAAGCTTAGTTTAGCAATTATTGATAATGTGAGAAGCTTAAATTAAGATTGAAATTAACCTACAACTAGATATTTTTGTTTATTGGATCTTATTCTGAATGCATATTCTCTTAAAGTTAATATGTATACATAATGAACATCTAACCAATATTTGTTGGTTTATTTAACCAATATTTAATCACCATTCTAGTAAAGACAAAACTACAAGTGAATATTTTATTTGTCACTGAATTATTTCTCATCAATTCCCAGAGAAAGCCTATTTCAGTTCAATTCAGCAAGCATTTATTGGGTGCCAATCTTGTGCCTGCCACTATGCTAAGTGCCAGTGATAACAAAAATCACAATGTCAGTAGAGTTTCAGTTCAATCTCAATCAACCAGCATTTAAATGCCAATGGAATGTTAGGTATATGTAAGACATGAATCAGCTATAGCTTCTGCATCTAAAATAGGATAAACAAGAACTTATATTTGTAATAATGTCCCTAAGACTTTACAAGATTGCTAGGTAACTTTTGAGTCATTAAATAGCAAAGTATTACAATACTGTTTAATATTAAATATAGTTCTGAATAGTGAAATTATGTAAAAAAAAATCCATCTAAAGTTCATCTGATAGCTAACAACTGGAGTCAGAGGACCTGTGTTCAAATCCTGACTCTGATACTTATTACCTCTTTGAACTTAAACAAATCACTTTGTCTCTTTAAATCTGTTTCCTTATCAGTAAAATAAGATGATCTTTAAGGTCCTTATATCTCTTTGAGAATATCCAATTAACCTAAATAGATCATTCTCTGAACATCTTGGACAAAAAAAGAAATTGCATTTATATGCACAGAAAAAGAAACAAAGTCTTCAAAGATTTTGTATTATCAAAACTTGCTTCATGTTATTTTATCACATACAAAAAGACTGACTCAGTGAGGGAACTTGTGGTTCATTTCTCAGATGGCTACATGACTTGAAAGAGCAGGTGCTGTCAGAAATTGTGTCCACATTTCTTGCTGAGAAAGTGGGCTCAGATTTCTTTCCTAATCATGGAAAAGATGGTACATTAATATGACTATTACCCTGCCTTTCTGGAAACTGCCAAGCAATCAGATGCATGAAACGGGCATTCAGAAGGCATGAAGTCATAGATAAGAGTCCCAAGAATTCTAGCAATGAAGCTCAAAGACTTATGTCAACCTACAAGCTCGAACAACTTTTTTTTTTCCAGTTCACTTTGTCCCTAGTAACCTATGCCCAAAGACACTTCCAAAAATTCATATATGTAAGGGTCATCAGTAACCTCTGGGACAGCTCCAAGAAAATGCAATGTCCCCACAAGACTATTTATGGATGAGATGGAAATAGGCACAAAATACTTTGGTAAATTAACGGAATTTTTTTGATTCACTGATGGAATGTGAAAAGCTCTATTAAATGAACAGGACATTCAGTTCTAACTGAACAGTAACCAAGAGAAACAGGATTTCTTCCTTCTGTCACTCACTTCCAATTCCTGGGAAATGAGGGTGGGTGGAAGGTAATAAGAAACTGGAAGTCCTTACAGGCAGATCAGCATTTTAGTCATTCATTCTGACCATATACACAGGAAAAGAGAGGGTCGGGTAAATGTTCACTGTAATTTATGAAAATTGGAAGCAAAAAAGACAAGCAAATCACAATTCTACCGGAATATCATGTTTTGGATACTAACTGGTGTCATAGAACTACATACTGGAGACTAGAGCTGGAAGGGAGCTTAGATTAGCGATCATACAGCCCAACCCTTTTATTTTAACAGAGGAGTAAACTGAGGCCCATAAAAAAGAAGTGACTTGTGCAAGGTCACAAAGGGTAGCATGCATCAGAATTAGTTTTTCAATGAGGATCCTCTAATTCCATCACCATTTTGTATTTCCTTTATACCTAGCTTGCATTTTTATAGAGTTTTCAGGTCTTGCAATGTGTTTTACATATATACATAACCTCCTTTGATCCTCATAATAACTCTGAAAGGTAGCTGTCATTATCTCCATTTTATAGAGGAGGAAACTGAGGTTTAGGCAGATTCAATGACTATCCCAGGATTTGAACCCAGGATATTTTTTGACTCTAAGTACAGAGCTTTACCCATTATTCTGCATCATCTCTCTCATGAGTACACACACACACACACACACACATACACACACACACACACACACACACACACACAGAGAAAGAGAGAGGGAGGAAGAGAGAGAGAAGTTTGGAGTTATGATCAAGTAAAGTCTAGTCAGATTAATCTAACAACTTTAAGAACCTCCATAATCATTATGTGCTCCATCATCCATTCAACAAATATTTACATAAAGACTTATGAACAAAGCAATTGATGTAAATAACTAATGTTGTTTGATATAACTTGGACACATTCAACTCAAATCAATAGCTTTTCTCTGTTGCTTTATTAATTCTATAGTATCTATATTTAATGTGGATGTCAATCTTTTCCCCTGGTACTATGCCCATTTTACTTTTCAAAATAAAAGACCTGGCTCTGCACTAGCTAGCTGTGTGAACTTGGGCACATCAAAACCCCTATGGACCTCAGTGTTCTTATTTATAAAATGAGGGAGTCATATTTGATGGCTTCCAAGGCCTCTTCCAGCACAATATCTATGATTCCAGGATTTTATGATCCAGCTCTCAAACAACCCGACCTAACCATCCTGTCCAACAGTAACCAACATGGATTGAATCAGGTGTGCAGTCAAGATAAGCCTTAAAAGTCACAATGGTGTGATTTCAGGAACAAAATTCTCCACCTGGTTGTTGGTGCACAGAATTCCTTTTTCAGGTTAATTAGAGATCAGGTTCAAAATGCTAAATACTTGAAAAAGAAATTAGTGTAAAGAAATTCATTCACACAAAAGGCATCATTTTATCAGCCTACCATTGCAAAGGAGGATATCAGCTCCCATGAAAGGCAGTTGGATAGAGCAGTAAATAAGTTACTGAATTCAAATCCTACATCACATAGTTACTACCAATGTGACCTTGGGCAAATCATTCAACTTCTCAGCCTCAATTTCCTCATCTGTAAAATGCTGATGTTAATAGAACCTATTTCACAAAATTGTTGTAAGGATCAAGTGAGATGACATGTAAAATACTTTGCAAACCTTAAAATGATATGTAAAGTCTAGCTATTGTTATTGGCATTAGTAATAAAAAATCAATAAGTATTTACTAATGATAATTATAAGGAATCTATATGATATTATTTATTTGACAATCATTGAATAATTGATAATAATAATAAGATTCTTTCATGTTTTTCATTAATGAAGGGGATGAATAATCAGAAGGCCACTGGGTACCTGAAAGGAGGAGAGGCAGCCATAGAGTTGGGAAAAATTCAATTCAATAAACATTTAAGTGTCTACTATGCATCAGGCACTGTTCTAAGCACTAGAGGCAAAAAGACTCAACCATAGAATCATAGAGTGTCAAAGCATTGGAAGGGGATGACCTTTGCATCAGGGCAGTCCCAAATCATGGTTCTTTGTTGAAAAGAAAACTGTACTTCAGAGGTCTTCAACCTTTGGCTCCTTCCCTGTTTTCTGACTATTTTCTCTGCCTCTAGTGGAATTTTCTTGGCAAAGATAATGGAGTGGTTTGGCATTTCTTTTTCCAGCTCATCCCTCTGCTTGTTAATGCAGAATCAGGGTGTGCAAGTACAACTATATATGAATATGAAAATAGTTGGGGGGGAGCAATAGTCACTTAGACTTGATCTTCACCTAATCTTGTCAAAAGAGGGCAGATCACACACAAACACAAACACACACAGAGTTTGGGGTGGGAATACACTAAGTTCAACAAGAATTTAAAAAGGAACAAGGTGGGAGGGTAAACTCAGGGTAGATAGGTGGCACAATAGATAGAGCACTTGGCCTGAAGTTAGGAAGACTCATCTTCCTGAGTTCAAATTTGGTCTCATGCACACTTGCTAACTGTGTGACCCTGAACAAGTGACTTAACCCTGTTTGCCTCCAGTATGTTTGCCAAGAAAACCCCAAGAGTCAAACATAATTGAAATAACTGAACAACAAAATTTAGTGACGGCTTAGTCATAAGCAAAATAAACCTTAAGTTTAGAAAAGAGATAGAGGAAAGAAGATTAAAAGCAGGGAAAAGAAAGGGTAACAAATTGAAATAAATAAAAAGAAAGGAGTATGGAAAGGAAAAAAGTACGAGAGAATAGGATGGAGGGAAAGAAACAATTAACTATCATAACTGTGAATATAAACAGGATAAACTCACTCATAGTATGAAAGAATTTAGCAAAATAGATTTGTAAGTAAATTTGCTAATATGTTGTTTACAAGAAACATAGCTGAAACATAAGACTCATGGAGAGTTAAAATAAGGAGTAAGGACAAAGTCTATTACTCATTAGCTGAACACATAAAAAAGTAACAGTAGTAGAAACTATGACCTCAGACAAGGCAACAGCAAAAATAACCTTAATTAAAAGTTATAAAGAGGAAAACTACATCTTTTTCATTAATTTATTTTCATTTATCAACAGTCACTTCCATAAGCTTTTGAGTTTTAAATTTTTCTCCCCCTTCCTCTCTGAATCCCTCCCCAAGACAATGCACAATCTGATATAGGCTATGCATATACATTCCTATTAAATATATTTTCACATTAGTGATGTTGTAAGGAAGAATTAGAACCAAAAGGAGGAACCACAAGAAAGAGAAAACAAAAGAAAACAGAAGAAAAAATAGCAAATACTATGCTTCGATTTGCATTCAAATCCATAGTTCTTTCTTTGGATGTGGATAGCATTTTCCATCATGAGACTTTTGGAGATGTCTTAGATCCTTGCATTGCTGAAAAGGGCTAAGTCTATCAATGTTAGTTATTGCAGAACATGGCTGTTACTGTGTACAACATTCTCCTGGTTCTGCTCACTTCACTCAGCATCAGTCCATACAAGTTTAGGAAAACTAACTACATCTTGCAATGAAATTATTTCAATAATGAACATATATATACCAAATAGCATAGTTTCTAAAGGGAAAAAATTAACAAGAAAAAAGACAGTAAAACTAAAATAACAATTATAAATTTATATTTTATCCTTTATCAGACCTAGATAAATCTAATTTTAAAATTAAACAAGAAAGTTTTTTTTTAAACCTTGAAAAAAATTATAAAAGAAAATAGATATGATAGACCTCTGGAGATTGCCAGATGAAAAGAGAAAGGACTATACTTACTTCTCAATTGTGCATGGCACCTTTACCAAAAGTCAATCATGCTTTTAGGACGTTAAAAACCTCATACACAAATATAGAAAAGCAGAACTATCACATGTATCCTTTACCAATCACAATGCAATAAAATTATATTAAATAAAAGACAGATGAAAAAAGTATTAAAATCAAGTAGAGATTAAATAATTTAATCACAAAGAATTGTTGGGTCAAGGAAAAAGTCATAGAAGTGATAGATAATTTCATTAAAGATAATGACAACAATGAGACAACATACTGAAATTTTGGGGATGTAACCAAAGCAGTTTTTAGGGGTAAATTTATATCTCTAAACATTTTCATTAACAAAAGAAAAAAGAAAGAAAGAAAAGAAGGAAGAACAGATCAATGAATTGGGAATGTAACTAAAAATACTAAAAAACTAAAAAGTTTCAAAATTCTAATTGAACATCTAAACACAAGTCCTATAAATTGAAGTAGAGGTTAACAAAATTGAAAACAAAAACACCATTGAAACAATAAATGAAACTATTTTTAAAGAATAATAAAATAGACAAACAATTATCTAATTTGATTCTTAAAAAGCAAAAGGAAAACCAAATTATCAATGTAAAAAATCAAAAGGAGTATTCACAATAAATAAAAGATTTTATTAGAAACTATCCAACTATATTTCAATAAAACTTATAACTTAAATGAAATAAATTAATATTTACAAAAATATGAAAAACCTAAATCAACAGAACAAGAAATAGAGAATTTAAGCAACCCAATTTCAGAGAAGAAATTAAGCCATAAATGAACTTCCAAAGAAAAAATTCCAGGACCAGAAGGATTCACAATTGAATTTTATTTAACACTCAAAGAACATTTAATTCCAATATTATTCAAGCTATTTTTTTTAAAAAAAGCAAAAGAAGAGAAACTAACAAATCCTTTCCATTACATAATTATGGTCTAGATAAAAAAAAATCAAGGAGATTAAAACAGAAAACAAAAACTATAGATCAATGTCTTTAATGAATATCAATACAAAATTGTTAAATGCAATATTAACCAAGAGATAAAAACAATATATCACAAGGATCATATACTACTGTCAGTCTGAATATACTAGGAGAACAGGGCCAGTTCAATATTAGGAAAACTATAAATATAAGTGCCCTTATTAACAAAAAAAAAGTGAATAGCTGCAGAAAAAGCTGTTGAAAAAATGCAATATCCATTTCTGTTAAAAATAAAAAATAGAAAATACAGGAATAAAGAGCTCTCCCCTCAAAATGATAAATAGCATCTGTATAAAACCTCTTAAGAGCTATACACATATATACATACATATATATGCATATGTATGTGTGCATATACATTATATATATATATATATATATATATATATATAGAGAGAGAGAGAGAGAGAGAGAGAGAGAGAGAGAGAGAGAGAAGAAAGGGAAATTGAAGGAATAACCACAAATAAGATGAAAGTTATCAATTTTTACAGATGATATGATGATGGCTTTAAAGAACCTTAAAGAGTCAACTAAAATCTAATTGAAACAATAACTTCAGCAAACTTTCAGGTTATAAAATCCACCCAAATCATTAACATTTCTATATAATTTTTTTTTAAAAAACCCAGAAGGAAGAGAAAAAAAAGAAAAATTCCATTTAAAATAACTACAGAACACAAAATGCGTGGGAGTCTACCTACCAAGATGCAGAAAGAACTATATTAATAAATACAACTACAAGCTATGGTTTATAGAAATAAAAAGGACAAAATAATTGGAGAAATATAAATTGCTTATGAGTCGAATGAGTCAGTATAATAAAAATGACAATGCTACCTAAATTAATATACTTATTCAATGCCATACAAATCAAACTTCCAAAGGATTATTTTATAGAACTAGAATAAATAACAATGAAATTCATGTAGAGAAGGTCAAGAATGTCAAGAGAAAAAAATCAAAGGAAGTAGGAAGAAAGGTGGCCTAGCAGTGCCAAATCTCAAACTAGAGTACAAATCAGATATTCTCAAAACAATTAGGTACTGATTAAAAAAATTGAGAAACTGATCAGTGAACAGGTTGGGTACACAACACACAGAAGCCAATGCATCTAGTAGCCTAGTATTCTATAAACACAAAATCCCCACCTACTAATGTAAAGACTCACCTTTTAACAAAAACTGTTAGGAAAACTCAATGGCAGAATGGAGGAAATTAGATTTAAAGTAACACCTCATAACTTATACCAAGATAAGCTCCAAATAGATTTATGACCTAGATATGAAAGGTCACATCATAAATAAATTAGAAAAAACATGGGGGGGGTTACCTATCAGAGCTACGAATGGAAGAAAAATTTATGATGAAATAAGAGATGGAAAGGATCAGAGGAGGTGAGATGGAAATTTTGATTACATAAAATTAGTTGTTATATAAAAATCTATTAAAGGTCAAATTAAAAGGAAACCAAGTAACTAGGGAAAAAATCTTGACAGTAAATTTCTGTTATAAAGATTTTATTTTCAAGACATATAGGGAAGAGATTCAAATTTATATGAATAAGAACCATTTTGCAATTCATAAATGGTCTAAGGATATGAATAGATATTTCTCAAGGGAAGAAGCCCAGGCTATCCATAGCTATATGAAAGAAAGTAAGTTCCAAACCAATGCCAATTAGAGAAATGCAAATTAAAGCAACTCTGAGATTCTACATTATACCTATCATATTGGCAAGTATGACAAAAAAGGTAAATAATAAATGTTGGAGGAGCTGTGAGAAAACTGGCACACTGATACACTCTTGGTGGACCTTTAAATGGGTACAACCATTCTGGAAAGCAATTTGGAATCATACACAAATAATTACTAAAGTGTGCACACCTTTTGATCCAGCTCTACCATCACTAGACCTGTCTACCTAAAAGCTCTTTTTCCAGTGGCAAAACCCTGAAAATCAAAGGGATGACTATTAACAGAGGAATGGCCAAATAAGTTGTGGTATATAAATATGATCAATATTATAGTGGTATAAGAAATGAGGCAATAGATTATTTGAAAGGGATGAGGAAAGACTTTCATGAACCGATACAGAGTGAAAAAAGTAGAACCAGAAGAATTAAATTGTAACATTTATATTATAAAAATGAATAGTTTTGAAGATTTGAAAACTGATGAAGAGTGAAATGAACAGAACAAGGAGATTAATTTATATAATAACAACAAAATAAAAACAAACTTTGAAAGTTGTAAGTAAGAATTATGATCAGTATAATGGCCATCTATGATTAGAGGAACAATGATGAAACATACTATCTCATTTTTGACAGAGAGGTGATAGATTTAGGGCAGAGAATTAGACAAATACATGACATGTATACACATATGTATACATGTATGTATATATGTATGTGTATATGTATGTGGGGAGAGAGAGGGGGAGGAGGGAGAGAGAGAGAGAGAGAGAGAGAGAGAGAGAGAGAGAGAGAGAGAGAGAGGAAACATATCTAATGAGGGAATTTGATTTGTTTGACTGATAGGGCAGATTGGTAGTGTAGTGGATAGAGGGCCCACCTGGAGTAAGGAAGATCTGAGTTTAAATCCTGCCTCAGACACTTACTAGTTGTGTGACCCTGAGCAAGTCACTTTACCCTGTTTGCCTTGGTTTCCTCATTTGTAAAACGAGCTGGAGAAGGAAATGGCAAACCACTCCAGTACCTTTGCCAAGAAAATCCCAAATGGGGTCATGAAGAGCTGGACATGACTGAAACAACTGAACAGTAACAACGATAAAATATTAGTTATAAGAAATTTGGGTTTTTTTTTCTCTTTTCTTCAGCAGTATGGGAGGAGGAGGAGAGAAAATAGATTTCTGTTAATTTTTACAAAATACAGAGGGTGAGGGGGGGTGCTATAGATGTACTGTAATGTTGCATGTACTTTCAGATGAGGTCTCTCTATAGTTAGATTTGTTCTTAATTGTTTTACTTTGTTACAAGAGATTTGTACATGTTTGTAAAGACAAAACATGTTAATAAAAATGTCTTTAAAAAAAGAAATGGAATTTATCAGGAAAGTGGATTAATTTTATTTTAGCAAGTCATTCTTTAAATTCTGAGGTTAACTATTAAATCATTTTAATATGCATCAAAAATGTTTTGATGCTCCTAAAGCCTTTGCATTTTTGGATATTTATGAAGGATAGATAGGCATAATGAAAATGAATAAAATGAAGATTTCTACTTTTTAAAATCTTGAATTTGCATGTTTCCTGACCAAAAAAATGATTTGTACATAATATCAGATTGATATTGCCTATATTTCTGGGGTAGGAAAGCCCTGGAATTTTAATAGTGAAAATTCTATAAATTTAGGTCTGATTTTTTCATGGAGCCCAACAGGATCACAAATTTGGAGCTAGAAAGGACCTCAGAGAACATCCAATTCAACACCTTTGTTTTATAGACGAGTGACTGAGGCTCAGGGAGATTTCCCATGGTCCCACAGGGAGTGAATGGAAGAGCTGGGATTGGAACTGAGGTCTTCTCACTACCAACCCAGCCCACCTTTGCTGCACCGAGGAAGCCACCACCAAAGATGGAGTGCTCCAGTGTAAGTTCCTTGAGAGTAACGATTGTTCGTTTATTATTTTTATATCCCCAATACCTAGCCTATGTACCTGGCACACAATAAGGCCATATTAGACACTAACTTAAATGCTTGCTAATTAATTGATTATTTAATTACTTAGAGAAAGAGGGAGGAGTCAGTGTCTCTCTCTGTACCAATATTACCCCGCCCCCTTCTCTTAGCTACACGGCAGTGCTCCCTGCATCTTCTCACACCCTTTTACCCCCAGGCAATGGAAAATTTTTAAGGAGTACTCTTTTACGGGAAGGATCCCAGCCAGTTAAATCCTTAGGCTTCAAACAAAGATTTCTGAAAAGATCTCAATTTATTAATTTCCAAATAAACAGAGCTTCTTGGAGAGGGGTCTGGTTCTTTTGGGTGGGGCCTCCCCTCCCCCCCAGAAAGGCAAAAGCTACTTGCACATTGTCTGGCTAATTTTTATTGTTCTTGTTTTGAGTAGGAGGAAGGTTGGCATTTGTTTTAAGTATTTCTCTGAAATATACAGAAGAGGAAATTGTGTGCCAATGAAAAGGAAACTGGAGCTTACCCCTTCATATATAAACATTTAAAGAGAGTGTTTGCCAGTTTTTCAAAGGCCATGCTAATGCTTACATTGGAATCTAGGACCCTAGCTAGGCTTAGTGACATAGTGCCTTGAATTTCTGAATATCACTAACATCAACAAACATTTATTGTCCAAGCTCCTATTACACCCCCTGGTAGGTAGGTCCTATGCTAGGCCCTATGGGATGCAAAAAAAAAAAATCAAGTTATTGGGATTTTCAATTAATTAATTGGTTTACGCATTTATTTATTTTTTCACTTATTTAGATTTATTTATTTAGGCAGATGGGACATTGAATTTAATTCAATTAAGTATTTATTAAGCACCTACTAGAGGCAGAGAAGTATTCTAGGCGTTAAGAGAGATGAAGAAATTGAGATGATATTGAGTCACCACGTTAGGGAGTTTCTTGTCCAGTACCAGAGTCTAACACATCCACAAATAACTTTAATAGAAAATAACATAGGAGAAGAACATAAGAGGCAGGTGCATAAATTACTGTTTATGGTTTGAGGGACAGGTAGTGGGAGAAGGGGGAATGAAGGGATTATCACTTGGAGAAATCAGAGAAGTTTTCCTAGAGGAGGCATTTGAGTTGGGCTTTAAAGAAGAGGTAGGAATTCAATGAATGAAGATGTCAGTTCAGGCCTTGGGGACTTTCCCACGAGGGTCATTCCCCCGGGTTGCCTGGTTGTCCAGTTGCTGGCATATTATAGTAGATAAGGTATGGAGAGGGGAAGAATGTGAGAGATAGAAAGATGACATGGTGCCAGATGTTGGAGTTCTTTGAATGCCAAACAAAGGAGTCTGAACTTCAGTGGAGGATAGAGAACCATTGACAGAAGATGCAATATGTGAAGTTTGCAGTTATGCAACTCATGATCACAATCACTAAATTAATTTACAAATTTAGTGCTGTACCAATCAAACTGTCAAGAAAGTACCTTATAGGCTAAGATATAGAGTGCAGGATCAGTGGAATAGGTTAGGCACACAAGACACAATACTCAATGACTATAGTATAATATAGTAGATAGATAGATGGATAGCATATAGATAAACCCAAAGACTACAGCTTCTGGGATAAGAACTCACTATTTAACAAAAACAGCTGGAAAAACTGGAAAATAATATGGCAAAAACTAGGCAAAGACCAACATCTTATACAGTATAGCAAGATAAGGTCAAAATGTGTACACGATTTAGATATAAGGGCTGACAATACAAACAAACTAGGAGAACAATGAATAGTTTAGTTGTCAGACCTATGGAGAAGGGAAGAATTTATGATTAAACAAGAGATAGAGAACATTATAAAATGCAAATTGGATCATTTTGATTATATTAAATTAAAAAGGTTTTGCACAAACAAAGCCAATGCAACCAAGATTAGAAGGGAAGCAGAAAGCTGGAAAAGAATTTTTACAGCCATATCTCTGATAAAGGCCTTATTTCTAAAATATATAGAGAATTGGGTCAAATTTATTAGAATACAAGTCATTCCCCAATTGATAAATGGTCAAGGGATATGAACAGGCACTTTTCAGATGAAGAAATTAAAGCTATCTATAGTCATATGAAAAAATGCTTTAAATCACTATTGATTACAGAAATTCAAATTAAAACAACTCCGAGGTACCACCTCACACCTATAAAATTGGCTAACATGACAAGACAGGAAAATGATAGATATTGGAGAAGATGTGGGAAAGTTGAACACTAATGCCTTGTTGGTGGAGTTGTCAACTGATCCAACCATTCTAGAGATCAAAAGAGCTATAAAACTGTGCGTACCTTTTGATCCAGCAATACCACTACTAGGTTTATATCCCAAAGAGGTTATTTAAAAAAAAGGGGACAAGGACACACACACACACACACACACACACACACACACACACACAAATATTTATAGCAGCTCTTTTTGATGTGGCAAAGAATTGGAAATTGAGGAGATGCCCATCAAATGGGTAATGGTATATGAATGTAATGGGATACTATTGTAAGAAATGATGAGCAGGTGGACTTCAGAAAAATCTGGAAAGACTTACATGAACTGATGCTGAGTGAAGTGAGCAGAACCAGGAGAACATTGTACACATTAATAGCCACATTGTATAAGGACTAACTTTGATAGACTTAGCTCTTCTCAGCAATACAATGATCCAAGACAACTCCAAAAGACTCATAAAGGAACATGCTAAACACATCCAGAGAAAGAACTGTGAAGTCTGAATGCAGATGAAAGCATACTATTTTCTCTTTTTGTGGTTGTTGTTTTTTTTTCTTTCTCATAGCTATATCAGATTGCTTGCTGTCTTGGGGAGGGGAATGGGGAAGGAGGAAGGGAAGGAGGGAGAAAAAAAATTGGAACTCAAAATCTTATAAAAGTCAATGTTAAAAGTTATCTTTACATGTAATTGGAATAAATAAAATACTATTTTTTTAGTGGATTCTTTTTAGGTGATTTTTGGTGAGGCAATTGGGGTTGAGGAGACCTTGGCCTTCTTAAGGTCCCACCTGGACCACTCTGATCATTTGTAGAGTCTCAAGAGCTTGGGCCTCTTCTATTTCTTTTGTATATATTTTTTCTAATCTCTCATATATGTGCCTTTCTCTCTAGTCTCTACACTAGTTCAAGCCCCTATCGCCCTTCTCCCCGGAGGAAGCAAAAGCTTCCTGATTGCTATGCTTCTGGTCACTCCCTTCTCTAATCCATCTTTCACAAACTAGTCTTCCTAAGGTATAAGTATGACCATACTACTCCTTTGCTCAAAAACCTTCAGTGGTTCCCACTTGCTTCTAGGATAAAATAAAAACTTCCTCCTCCTGGTATTTGAAGCCTTCTATTCTCTGACTTCAAGTTACTCTTCCAGACTTATTTCATACAAATCCCTTTTGCACACTTTGTTGTTCAGTCGTGTCCTACTCTCTGTGACCCCATTTGAGATTTTCTTGGAAGAGATAATGCAGTGATTTGCCATTTCCTTCTCCAACTCATTTTACAGATGAAGAAACTGAGGCAAATAGGGTTAAGTAACTTGCCTAGGGTCACACAGCCAATAAGTGTCTGAGATTAGATTTGAATTCAGGAGGATGAGTCTTCCTGACTCCAGGTACTCTATCCACTGCATCACTATATTATAAGCCAACCCCCCATACCTTCTCATGAGCTGTTCTACCTGAGTTTGAACCCTACTGCCTCGTCATTACCACCTCTTGGAATCCTTTCAGGGGCATGCTGGGGCCAGTTCAAACCCCTGATTGTTAAATTTTTAGTGTGAGCATACACTTAGAAAATCAGTGAACACCACAAATCAGAACTTTATTGTTTTGTTGATTGTCTGGATTTAAGAAAATGATAGAGAAAAATAATGCAGATTTAACTTAAAGTGTGTCACATGTATAATACAAAATAATGAAACATTATATGTGATAATATATAACACATGATACATAGGCTATATATGCTACAATGCTATAATACTATACGATTATATATCATATATAATGCTATAATATATGCTAAATATTCCACACTCCTTCCCCAGCCTCTCCAACCACTCTGTGCTGCCTTAGCTTCCTTCTGACCTTAGCTTTGGCCCAGGTAGTGCCTCTTCTGTTAAGCTTTCCTGATCTCCCCCAAATCCCCTCTTCCTTCTCAAGTGACTTTGTATTTACTTGTCTGTATACGTGTAGAATATACAAGTTCCTTGAGGTCCATAACTTTTGTTTTTGCCTTTGTATCTGCAGTGCCTAGATCATAATAAATTTTAATTGACCACCACATCCCAATTGTCTTGTATTTATCTTGTATATTGTTTACATGCATACTTATATATTATATTATATAATGTACATTATAGTTATATATATGAAATATACAATATCCATTATATTATATAATGTACATAAGTACCTTATATGTGCTTATACATATATAAATATTTTCTCCCCACTAGAACAAAGGCTCCTTGAGGGTAAAGACTATTTCATTATTATCTTTGTATTTCTAGTGCCTGGCACTTAGTAGGTGTTTAACACGTTTTTGTTGATTCATTAATTTTGCATTAATAAAGTGCTTGAAACATAGTAGTTGCTCAATAAATTCTGTTGATTGTGTAATTAACATTCTACTCTCAGCCTGGAAAATATTAGGTTACCTTTTTTGCTGTGCTAATATTAGGTTACCTCTTTAGCCTATGCTGCTGTATATTGAGGGCTTTGGGGGGGAGGTTATTTGTTTGTTTGTTTTTCGTAATTTGCTCAATGAGGAATAATAGGAAGGTTAGATTAATATTTGTTACTTAGGAAATAAAAATAACAAGCTCATTTTTTTAAAGTAAAAAAGAAAAAAAAAGGTGGAAGACTTCAAGACGTCAGACCTTCTCCCTTCTTCTGGTAGTGGATTAATTTCTAGTGTGTGCTTGAAGAAGGTGCTGATTCAGGAGAATCTGTAGAGCCCTATCAGCTTCTTCCTGTGGGGAATTCAATTTTCCTCATCCAATAAGACAGAGATTTTGTTATGTATCTTGAGATAAGGGGGTAGGCCATGAAAGGCTTTTTATCATTCTTTTTTTTTTTTGCCTGAAAGTGGCTGAGCTAGGCTTTCAGCAAGATTATTAGTGGTGGCATTATAACTGAGAGCATTTTAAAGTTTGCAAAGCCTCCACATACGGTATTGTGCTTGAGACTTACGATGGCCCTCTGAAGTATTACTAAAGGTACTATCACCATTTCACAGATGAAGAAACTGAGTTAAGAGAAGGTATGTCATGTTAGTCACACAACTATCATATGTTAGACGGGCATCATTTCACTGGTTACATTAGCAGGCAAGAAGAAAGGGTCAGGGGGGGCAGGCTGGCAGAAAACCTGGCAGGCAGAGGGAGGACCCACTCCTTGATGCTGGCCAAACAGTCAAAGAAATCTTCCAATTCCTGAAAAAAAGTGCAAAGGAAAGAGGGATAAAAACTCTAAAGGAACAGCAAGGAGGGGGGCTTCACTGAGTTCTTCCTCTGAGGAAGGGAATGAAAAGAAATAGAATAAGAACTGAAGAAGTGTTTGTGAACTTTGCCAGGGAGACTGGCTGGAAACTGAAAGCTTGAATTGGCCCCCAAAATAGAGGGGGGCCTCTACCAGACTGACTTCATGTGAAAACCATAGCTGTTCTTCTGTATACCTGCCTGTACTAGGCAGAGTCAATGGAGACCTGAAGAAATTGGCATGTTTTTTCCATAAGTGTAACCTGCATTCTTTTTTTTTTTTTTTTGCTTTTTGGTGAGGCAATTGGGGTTAAGTGACTTGCCCAGGGTTGTACAGCTAGTAAGTGTCATGTGTCTGAGACTGGATTTGAACTCAGGTCCTCCTGACTCCAAGGCCCTAACTCTATCCACTGTGCCACCTAGCTGTCCTTGTAACCTGCATTCTTGTTACATATACCTACCTGGATCTATGATATAGTCATATTCATACATGTATGATGCTTATTGAAGATTAGCAGAGCATTCTCAAGCTTCTAGCCACCACAGAAGCCAGCTACTATACCAGGCATCCCCAGGAGCTGAATAATGCTACCAGAGACAGGTAGCAGGGTATACAGAGTGGCCTTGGAGTTAAGAAATCCTGCTTCTCCCACATATTGGGTGCATGATCCTAGATAAGTCTCTTCACAATTTGCTGAGTTATGATCTGTATTAGTATAGGGAGCTTCTTCCTGGAAGTTCTCAATAGGGATGAAAACAGAGGTTTGGACCCTGCCCCTGTCACCCCACAAAATATCAGAAGGTAGAGGTCTTTGTAAGGATAAATAAAAAAGTTAGAGCGATGTGGGTGTGTGGATTAAATACTTCTTCCTGAATTTCATGAAAAAGATGAATGAAGGGATATTGCAACAAGTATTTGGGGAAACGCCTGCTAATGAATAATAATGAGATGTCAAAAGAAAAGTCATGAACAGCAGTAGTACTTGCTTCTATGATAGGTCTCTACTATAAGGTATTACCCTAAGGAACCATGTGTGTATATCTGTATCTATCTATATTTTCCTGTATTTTTCCTTCCCTCTTTGAACCAGTTCAGATGAGAATGAGGTTCAAGTATTGCTTGTTCCTCCCCATTTCCCCTTCATTTTAAAAAACTCTTCCTTGTGCTTATCTTTCATGTGAGACAATTTTCCTAATACTTCTCCTTTCCCCTTTCTCCCAGTATATCACTCCTTCTTACCCTTCCATTTTTCCTTCGAAGTCATCCCAATATTATAGACTCACATCCATGCCCTCTGTCTAAGTAGCTTCCTTCTAAGCGTTCTAATGATAACAAAGTTTCTAGGGGTTTACATGTATTATCTTCCCATTCACATTTGGAAATGTAAACAGTTTAACCTTATTAAGTTCCTTATGATTTCTCATTCATATTTATCTTTTTATGCTTGTTGTGAATTTTGTTTGAATGCCAAATTTTCTATTCAGTCCTGGTCTTTTCATCAGGAAAGCTTGAAAGTCTTCTATTTCATTAAGTATCCATTTTCCTCCCCGAAGAATTATATTCAGTTTTGCTGGGTAGGTTTGTTTGTTTGGTTTTTTGTTGTTATCCTAGCTCCTTTGCTTCCTGGAATATCATATTCCAAGCCCTCCACACTTTTATGGTTGTAGTTGCTATGTCTTGTGTAATCATGCCTCTATTTCACTTGGTTCTTTATAGTTGCTTGAAGTATTCTCTCCTTGACTTGGGAGCTCCAGAATTTGGCTATATTATTCCTGAGACTTTCTATTTTGGGATCTCCTTCACAAGGTGATCAGTAGATTCTTTCAATTTCTATTTTGCCTCCTGGTTCTAAAATATCTGGGCATTTTCCTTGATAATTTCTTGAAAGATGATGTCTAGGCTCTTTTTTGATTATGGCTTTCAGGTAGTCAAATAATTCATAAATTATCTCTCCTCAATCTATCTTCCTAGTCAAATTTTTTTTCCTATTAGATATTTCACATTTTCTTTTATTTTTTCATTCTTTTGACTCTGTTTTATTGTTTATTGATGTTTCATACAATCATTAGCTTCCACTGGATGAACTGTAACTTTTAAGGAATTATTTTCTTTAGTGATTTTATTCCTCTTTTACCATCTGGCCAATTCTGATTTTTTTTTCTTTTAGGCAATTGGTGTTAAGTGACTTGCCCAGGGACACATAGCTAGTAAGTGTTAAGTGCTTGACACTTTGAACTCAGGTCCTCCTGACTTCAGGGCCGGTGCTCTACCCACTGCACCACCTAGCTGCCCCAGTCAATTCTGATTTTTAAGGAGTTTTTTTTTCCAGTATTTTTCTGTGCCTCTTTTACTGAGCTGTTAATTCTCTTTTCATATTTTTCTTACATTGCTTTCCTTTCCCCCTGCCCCAATTTTTCCTCTTTCTTTCTTATTTGATTTTAATTTTTTTTGCTTTTTAAAAAAATTTTTCTTTAGTTATTCTAGGAATTCTTACTGGGCTTGTGCTTAGTTTGCATTTTTCTTTGAGGCTTTCCTTATATTTGCTTTCAAGTCATTGTCTTCTAAATTTGTATTTTGAGTTTCCATGTCACCATAGTAGCTTCTTATGCTCAGAGATTTGGGGTTGTTTTTAGTTATTTGTTCGTTTTTCCAGCTTATTTCTTGACTTTAGACTTTATGTGAGAGTTGTACTCTACTTATCACTGGTGGCAGGAGTGGGGTACATGTGGGAGGCAGGTAGTAACTACCCTGAACTTTAGGCTTTTATGTCCCAATGTTTTACAGCTAGGTCTGGGGCCCTGTAAGTTTTCAGTGCTTCCAAGGTGGTGTGATTCAAGGAGAGGCCTGGTCACTGTCCTGGTCTCCACTCTGGTCCTTACCCAGGTAGGGCTCCTGCTCTCTTGTGAACACAACTGCTCCTATCTGCCCTGGAACTGTGACCCAGAACTGTGTGATGGGCAATGGCATTGCCAAGATGTTTCTTGGTCTTGTACCCAGTACTAGCACGAGAGTGCCTGCAATCTCTTTTGGACCAGAAGTTCAATCCTCTTACCATGTCCGGGCACGGAGTGTTTCTGGTACTGCTGCTGCCCCCACTACTGCTAGTACCTCTAAGGCCCACAGCCACTGTCACTTCTCCCTGAGTGTCCTCAGGCCTCTCTTTCTGTCCTCTCAAGCTGTCCTGGGCTGGAAAAATGACTCATTGTGACTTTTTGTTGTTGTTTTGCCACTTAGAATTCAATTTTAATTGCTTTTTAAAATTGTTTAGAGGAGGATATTGATAGAATTGGCACAGATGGTCACTTTACCATCTTGGCTCCACCCCTGAAAGTAATCTTTTTAAAGTACTTAGAACAGTGCCAGGCATATAGTAGACATATATAAATGCTTATTCCCTCTCCTTCCCTTTCCCTCTCCCAAGCTACAACAGATGTGGTCTGTTTCTCTGGATTAGCAAGGCTTCATGCATGTCTGTACAGCATGGCTTAAAGTGGTATGTGGATATGGGGTGAAAGAAATGGGAAGGAATTTGGGAGAGTAGAGGGAGTCTTGTGCGCATAATGAGGCCTCCTTGTCCATCAAATGCTGCTCAAGAAGTTTTGTGCCCCAGTGATTGACAAGTCTGTAAAGGTTGAGCTGAATTCATAAGTGGGACTCCTTTTATACATAATATTTCTAAATATGAGAAGCTCATAAACAGAGTTGACAAAATAAACTGGAGTAGGGACAGAAATTGAGAGGGGAAGCAGTGCCATTTTCCCCCTCGCTGGAATATTTCTATCATGTTTTTTCTCCAAAAACAAAAGCAAAAGCAGAAACAAACAAACAAGCAAATCTTCTGTTTTGCTCTTATTTCAGCCTTAGAAGGGAGCATGATTTATATTTATTTACATTTGCACTAACTTTAAAGCTGGAATCTCCTTGTGTTACAGCCGTCCACTAGCTCTTTTCTTCCTAAATTAGAAAAGCTGCTCCTCCCCTATTTTTAGGCTTTCTGGTGACTTCTCTGGGAAACCGTTGATGAATAGAGAAGAAGAGCCAGAGCACAGCAGGCAGATACCTGAGACAAAGAGGTGGAGCCAAAAATATTGCCCATAACCGCAATCATGCAACACCTGGGGAAACCATCCTGCTCTGACTTCATACCTGGAAATTCTGACTGGGAAAGCCCACCAGGGAGCTCTTGCTATGGGTCCAAATAGCATTTTCCAGGCTAGTGGACCTACTGAGAAACTTGAGCTCATATCTCTGACTCCTGAGGGTGTTGTGACTAATGGTGATCACAGCTCCGTGTTTACTAAAATATCCAAGCTAGCCTGTTTCATGATAGTTTAACAAAAGAAAAAAAATCTGGAAATGCAGCGTGTGGTAGCTGACAGAGGAAAGGCCAAACAGATCGCAACATCTGAATGTGATAAAATATCTTGGCACTAAGAAAAACAATAACAATTAGGAATTCAGAGAAACCCAAGAAGATCTGACTGCACTGACAGAAAGAAGATCCCACGTCATCAACACTAAAACAATGAAGAGAATTTTAGAAGAAAGCTTAATAATCATAGTCAGCTAGCATTTCTATAGTACTTAAAGTTTGCAAAGCAAATTTACAAATTGTCTCATTTTATCTTTACAACATCTGAGAAAACTGAGGCAGAGGGAAACGAAATGACTTGCCCAGGGTCACACAATCAGTAGGTATCTGAGTTTGGCTTTGAATTCAAGTCTTCCTGATTCCAGGCACATCACTCTAACCACTGCACCACCTAGCTGCCTCTAAGCAGTAATTGTAATTGCTCAGAAAACAGATGTTAAAATTCATCTCCCTTCTTCCAAGAAAAAGGTGGGAGGACAACAAGTTCATCGTGTTGCCCATGTAGGAGTAATGGTTTTGTCTTTTGGGTTTACTTGGCAGCTTTTCTTTGTTGGGGGAAGGGAGTGATGGTGGTGGAGGGGGTATATATCTAAAAATCAACAGGATGTTGAAATAAAACATTTTTAATGATAATGATAAAAATAACATTAGTAGTAATAACTGATATGATCGCTGTTCCTTCAGGCTAATTCTCCAACTCACAAAATGGAATCTGTAGTGTCATGAGCTCTATACAGGTTTATGAGGTAATAATGTAAATTCATTGCAAGAATGAATTGCTTTGAGGGGCTGCTAGGTGGCGCAGCAGATAGAGGGGCAGCCCTGAGGTCAAGAGGACTTGAGTTCAAATCTGGTCTCAGATACTAGCTGTGTGACCCTGGGTGAGTCGCTTAACCCCCAATTGCCTTGGAAAAAAAAAGGAAAAAAAATTCCTTCATTCTTTGTACTTATAAAGAGTTGAATGATGAAAGGGAGATTTTGCAAAATACGGCTTTCTCCTCTGCATAGGACACATTGCTTCACCTTTTTGAGATGAAAGGTGAGAATAGGCCTCTCTAAGTGTATATGTAGGGCTTTAGTCAATCAAGTGGTATATTTTCTTTTTTTTCCAGTTTTTAAAAATTAATTATTTTATTTTTAGTTTTCAACATCTACTTCTACAAGATTTTGAGTTCCAAATTTTCTCCCTATCTCATCCCTCCCCCTATCCCAAGACAGCTTGCATTCTGCATACCCCTCCCCCTAGTCTGCCCTCCCCTCTATCTCCCTGCCCTTCTCTTATCCCCTTCCCCTTCTACTTTCCTGTAGGGCAGGATAGATTTCTATACCCCATTGCCTGTATATCTTATTTCCCAGTTGCATGTGAAAACAATTTTTAACATTTGTTTTTAAAACTTTGGGTTCCAAATTTTCTCCCTTCTTCCCTCCCCACCCATCCACATTGAGAAGGCAAGCCACTCGATACAGGTTATGCTTGTCATGCAAAACACTTCCATAGTAGTCATGTTGTGAAAGACTAACTATTTCCCTTCATCCTATCCCGCTCAAGGGGTATATTTTCAAAAATCACTCACAAGCTTTCTCACAAAGTATCATATTTACTGCAGGCAGAGCTAGATTTGACCTTAAAGATCATTTGTTCTAATCTTAATTTTTATAGATGAAGAAACAGAGGCCCAGAGTAATTGCCCAATCTGCCCAGAGTCATACAGATAATTACTCTCATTGCCAGCATCTGAACTCAAGTCTTTTGGCAATAAATCCAATGGCCTTTCCATCATACAGTAACTGAATTGTCTTCATCCATTATGAAACATAGCCCAACAAACCCACTAATCCATAACACCCATAGAGACTTTAATGGAAAGGGCCTTTAGAAATCATCTAGTCATTTTGCAGATGAGAAAACTGAGGCCTAGAGAGGGGAAGTGACCTACCAATGCTCACTCAACTATAACTATCCACGAAATCAATTGGCATAAAGTCCTAGTCCCTGAAATGTATTAGTACTTTCTGGATCATTGAGCATTTTCTCTGTTTGTTTGTTTTGTTTTAGTTTTAATCTCATGAATCATAAAATTTGGGTAACGATTCTGAGCAGGCTTAGGTTACAGGTCAAGAAACCACTCATGGTCATATTCAGACACCACCCCTTAGTAAGGGCCATACAATGCTGGCTCTCCTTCTTGGAATCATAAGCAAGTAGACCTTTAGAATCTTTGGCCAAAACACAACTTAGAGCCGATGAAAACTTTTTAGCCAACCAACTTTTTTCCCCTTCATTCCCCCCAATTCATCCTCCTCAGAAAAAATATGTACATTATCCGATTGATAAGACTCATCCCAAATGTGCACACTTTAGATCCAAATAGGCTCCCGTAACCACATTAGTCAATCCAGACACATTAATCCATTACTTAATGCATTACTCAGATCTTAGTAACAGGCAGCATGTGACCGCGAGTCAAGTTCTGTTCTGCATGGATGAAAATAATAATACTGAAAAAACCTGCACCTGTGAAACAAGATTCACTAGTTTGGAAACTGCTGACTCTTTCTGTGTTTTCTAATGTGTAATTAAAAACTTATGTTGCATGTTTCATTTTTCCAGCACACAGTATCTCTGTGCTGGTGATCACATTTTCAACAATCACCACCTGATCAGACTTTACTCTAGTCAAAAATGAGTCACTGACTTTGTTTTTATTTTTACTCCCTCCATGTTTTACTTCACAAAAGCCAGAGATAATGCATAGACCTATCACAGTGGAAACAAAAAGGTGGGGAGAGAGGGCATGACTGTTCATTAGGAAATTGATACAGTGGAAAAAGAAAAGTGAGGGATGGTGTAGTTATTTTAAAGGAAAATCATGTCCTGAATGCTGAGGTTAAGTCAGCCACCTCTTCTCCCCCAGGAAAAAAAAAAAGTTGTTTCTGATGCAAATGGTTTGAATTAGTGCCATGGTTATTTATAACAATAGTCTGGTTAGGGATCTTGCTATTCATCAAGAAAACGTCCCCTACGATTAAAGGAGCCCAAAGAAAACAATTGTTTAAATAAATGAAATGTCCTTTTGGGTGGGAAGCAGCTATATTTGTATTCAGGACCACGACTCCAGGGTTGAATACTCAAAGCACAAGACCACTGGGACACAGATCCTGAAAGCTGACATTGGGAAAGGCCAGCGGACACATGTGCACCAGCTGAAGTGCCCACAAATGTATCAGTGTTGTGGTAAGTTCATGAGCCACGTAGCAAGTAGGAAGGAGAGACTTAGGGTGGACCAGTTCAGCTCTCTAAGTCGTTAGGGGGTCCAGCATAATTAAGTACTCACTGAATATAAATTGGAAGAGGAAAGAAAGCAATACAAGAAATTTGGGTGTTTAAAAAAACATTTAATATATTTTGTTTTTACATCACCTTCGTTCCCAAATATCTCCCTCCCTTCACCCAACGTGGAGAAACATCCTTTGTAATAAAGAATGAAAAAGAAAGGAAAAAAAATTAATTTAGCAAAACCAGCCAACACAGGAACCTTGCCTGACCGTGCAATGTTCCATGCTGTATATTTATTTTTGTTGTAAATAATCACTGAAAAAACATTACCCTTGTGATAAAAAGAAAGGCCTGATATATACCAAAATATTTATAACAACACTTATTTTTGGTGACAAAGCACAGGAAACAAAGTAGATATCCATCAATTAGGGAATGTCTGAACGAGCTGTAGCACATGAATATAATGTAACATTACTGTGATATGAGAAGCAACAATGATGATAAGAATATAATGAATTTGGAGAAGCATGGAAAGATATAGGAACAGATGATTCCCGGTGGTGATAATAAAGTCAATGGAAAGAAGAACAACAGAGCATCGAAACTGAATGCCTAAAATTATACTTACCAAGTTTTTGGTCCCAAAGAAGAGATAGGAGACAGCTCAAGGCACCATGGGTGTAGAACACTTCATACAACGTCAGATATTTTTGATGTATCGATTAGTTTTACTGAATTGTTTTATCACTTCTGTTTTGTTCTGTGTTACAAAGGATTTCAAAGAGTTAAAAGTGGGGAGGGGGATGTAAAACATTAAACTGGGAAAGGTAGGTTATATAAAGATAAAAGGCATGAATAAAATGTTATTTGTAAAAACTGCCCTCATTCAACTTTGTAATATGTAATATATATGTGTGTGTAATGATTGATATACAATACTGGGATATATTACCTTCCTATCAAAGAGGTAAAATTACAATTTGACTTTTAGCATGTACACATGTGTCACTAAACACACACATATATGTAAACATACACATATTTTATATAGCTATTTATATACTATATGCTTAGCATAGATATATACATACTATATGCTTAATTCCCTAGTATATATATATATGATATTTTACAAATAAAATTGTATTGATCTCTTTCATCTTTATATAACCTACCTTTCCCAGTTTAATGTTTTACATCTCCCTCCCCACTCCTACCGCCATGAAATCCTTTGTAACACAGAACAAAACAGAAGTGATAAAACAATTCAGTAAAACTAATCGATACATGAAAAATATCTGACATTGTATGAAGTGTTCTACACCCATGGTGCCTTGAGCTGTGTCCTATCTCTTCTTTGGGACCAAGCTTGGTAAGTATAATTTTAAGGCATTCAGTTTCAATTACTCTGTTGTTCTTCTTTCCATTGACTTTATTATCACCACTGGAAATCATCTGTTCTTATATCTTTCCATGCTTCTCTAAATTCATTATATTCTTATCATTGTGTACATATATATTTTTTCACATATATTTCCATATATATTTTTTCACATATACATATATACTATAGCATACATATATACTATATGCTTACCTCCCTACCAAAAAAAGCAAAACACCTTTCTGTCTACAGTCTTCATGTCTACATCACCAGGATGGCAACCAGAGAATCATATTAAATGAGGAAATGGAAGGAAAATTACCTGGCATATGGTGTGGGTAGAAGGATCCTTTTAAGGATACAAGCATACCTCGGGGATATTACAAGTTTGGTTCCAGACCAACTCAATAAAGCAAATATCTCAATAAAGCAAGTCACATGAATTTTTTGGTTTCCCAGTGCATATAAAAGTTATCTTTACACTACACTGTAGTTTATTAAGTGTGCAACAGTATTATGTCTAAAAAATGTACATACCTTAACTCAAAAATACTTTATTGCTAAAAAATGCTCACCATCATTTGAGCGGTCAGCAAGGCATAATCTTTTTGCTGGTGGAGGGTCTTGCCTTGATGTTGATGGTTCCCATCTGAGCAGATAGTGGCTGCTGAAGGTTGGGCAATTTCTTAAAATAAGAAAACAGTGAAGTTGGCCTCTCTATTAATTCTTCTTTCACTTGAACACTGGGAAGCCATTGTAGGGTTATTAATTGGCCTAATTTCAATATTGTTGTGTCTCAGGAAATAGGGAGGCCAGAGGAGAGGAAGAAAGACAGGGAATGGCTGGTCTTGGAGCAATCAGAAGACACACAATATTTATCAATTAAGTTCACCTTCTTATACCTTCTTATAATTATAATAGTAACATCAAAGATCACTCATCACAGATCACCATAACAGACAAAATAACGATGAAAAAGTTTGAAATATTGCAAGAATTACTAAAATGTGACACAGAGACACAATGTGAGAACATGCTGTTAAAAAAATGCTGCCAACTATGCCCAAAGGGCTATAAACTTATGCCTACCCTTTGATCCAGCAATACCACTGCTAGGACTATATCCCAAAGACATCCAAAAAAAGGAGAAAGGGCCTATTTGTACAAAATATTTATAAGCAGCTCCTTTTATAGTGGCTAAGAAATTGAAATCCAAGAGATGCTCATCATTTGGGAATGGCTGAACAAACTATGGTGTATGATTGTAATAGAATATTATTGTGCTATAAGAAGTGACAAGCAGGATGATTTCAGAAAAATCTGGAAAGACTTACATGAACTGATGCATAGTGAAGTGAGCAGAACCAGAGGAAAGTTGTAAACAGGAACAGCAATATTATTTGATGAAGAACTGTGAATGACTTAACTATTCTCAGCAATGCAATGATCTAAAACAATCCCTAAGGACTAATGATGAAGCATGCTATCCACCTCCAGAGAAAGAATTGGTATTGGTTGAATACAGACTGAAGCATGTTATTTTTCACTTTCTTTCTTTTTTTCTTTTATTCTAGTCATCTTGTACAAAATGACTAATATGGAAATGTTTTACATAATTGCACATGTACAACCTATATCTGATTACTTACTGTCTAGGGAGCAGGGGTAGAGGGGAGGGAGAGAGGTACAGAATTTGTAACTCGACTGAGCATTTATGTGCTTCCTCTCACAGGATGAATGAGGGTGATCTGGTCACTGGTTCCCATATACCTGAATCCATTCCTTAACGCTGCAGTACACAACAGTTTCATCAGAAATAAATCTAAGAGGATTTACCATTCAAATGATCTGCATTAAGAAAAGTCAAACTATCACAGCTTTACACTGCACTAAGACTTTTAGGATAACCTGTACTGTTTCCTGAATGAAAAGTCGATTAAGATTCTAAAAACTCCAGAGTAAGAAACAACAAAAGGTATTTCCTACTCGGAGAAAGACCTACAAGTCCTAAGCTTCATCCCACCAAAATAATACTTACACAAGAGTGATGAGAATGTGAAGAATAGTAAAGATATAATGGACTTCTACCTTAGTGGAGCAAGGCAGTGGTGGAGGAAGCATTTGACCAAGAAGGTAATTAATTATTATTAAATCATGTAAAATTTGCTTTACTCACAGCCTTTTTTTCTATTAACAAAAGGTAAACCGCCAAAAAATTAAAAATGTGTGTGCCATTAATCACAATTGCTCTATTATTTGGTTTTAATCTGATGTATGTGAAAGGCACTATTTGGGTTCGGGGGTAGGGAGGCCAATGTTTGCTTGGAAGTGACATATTGAAATAAAACGTATTAAAATGTTTTCCAGAAAAAATGTTAAAAAAAAAACACCTGGAAAACAAAAACCCCACACAATATCTGTGAAGTGAAATAAAAGGAAGTATGTCTATACTGGAAAATCCAGCTGAAAGCAATGGAGCAGCTGACACTTCCTGATTGGCCTCCATAGACAACTAGAGTAGACAGAATTATTAGAGGTGAGCAGAGTAGGATGTTGAAGGAAGATATGGGAGAAAAGAGCACTGGACTTGAAAACCAGACACCTGGGTCCTATCCCTAGTTCTGTCGCCAACTTTCAGTGTGACCTTGGAAATGTTCCTTAAATAGTTTGGACCTCAATTGTCTCAACTGTAAAATGAGAGGATTGGGCTAGCTAACCTTTAAGATCCCTTCCTTCCCTGAAATCTATACCTTATATATTTCAAATGTTTTAAAGATAAAATTCACTAAATTTGAGTTTAAATTTGGCTAAAAAATCCAGTTTCCTGAATTTCATCTTTCAAATGTTTAAATTAAAATATACTACAACTGTTGTCTCATAATCATAGCTCACATTTATCTAATGCTTCTCAGTTTAAAAAAAAATTATTTCCAAACAGCAACCTCACAAAAAAAGAAGTGTATCTATCATTATCCCCAATTTACAGACAAGGCAGCTGAGTCTTAGGCAGGCAAACTGACCTCGCAATCACAGAGTTGATAAATGTCGAAGCTGGGATTCAAACCCCCATCTTTTGACTCAAAGGCCACTGCTTAAAGAGCGCTCCTGAACCACATTTTATGATGTATTATCTGCCGCGCTGTAATTACAGTATTGAGAGTTTGGAAAATGGATTTCCTTATGTACTCTACAGAATACAGAATAGATATGTTAGAAAAGAAACAAAATATTGGCAGACAGAGGAAAAACTTGAAGTAATTACCTAGTAAACTCCCTCAATGGGACGAGGCAGCCATATGCCAATGTGTTCCTTATTAACAGGCGTTGTTAGTCTGAATTATGGATTATAGATTATTTACTATGGGAAGGGACCTCCATATCAGCTAGCTCAACTTGCTTATTTTATAATTGAAGCCCAGAGAGCTCAAGTCATTTGCCTAAGATTCCACAACAAATTAGGTAGAGCTAGGAGTAGTATTCCCAGCTCCACTCTCTGCACCATGCTAATATTTCCTCAACTTCCTTCTTTGTTTACCTATTAGCATATAAAATGTTGAAACTCAAACTTTTTTTGAGCTGTGCTATGTTCCAAAAGCTGTTTAAACTAATTCAAAAAAACATTTTTAAAAAATCAGTTGTTTTGGTGTCATGTACACATAGCATAGAACTACAGAAGAACTTGTTCACTTTCATTGTTTATGAAGTAGCCACATAAAAATAATTTTTAAAGCAGAGGGAATGCTAATATTTATATCTATCTAAGGGAAAATAATAACAATTTTTGATTTACCTCCCCAACATGTTCCCCAAGGGCATACATTTTGAAGGGAGGATTTTATTTCATAACATAAGTTGTTTTCTATATAGACCCAAAGAAATGATTTATTAATAGTGAGCTACAGAAAAAGAGGCCCATAATTAGCAGCTTGGGCAGAGTCAGACATAAACATACATTTTGTTTATGAAACATGTCAGCGTGAAATGAAAATCACATCTTCCTGAATGTCACAACAGGGTCGAAAAGCAAAGGAAAAGGACATCTATTTAGGACTAAGATTTCAGAGTGAAACCAAAGCTGGATGCAGCACAGACACATGCATGCACACATACATACATACATATTTGTACACATATGCACATACCCCTTACTAACATAGTTTTTTTCCCCCTGGTTTCTTTATCATCAACATCCTTGTGACTATTATTTCAACTTCTCAAGCAGATCCAATTTTAATATACTATAATATTCTGGATGTTGACCAAAGTAGATGATAACCTTCCTATATTGAATAAGTGTTTCCTCACCATTTGAATGACAGCCACATTTAATGAATTCATAATGATTTATATTACTAATTAGTGCATGCAGAACCCTCTGGGTCCATGAGATAACTGGCTATGCCTTGATGGCCCTAAATCTTCATATTTATTTATTTATTTTAGCTCCTCTGCCCTAGCTCCATTTACTAACAGCTGTTCTTAGGGTTTGGTCTCTTAGTGCAATAGTAGTATCAGTGATCCCAAGGCTGACTTGATATTTATCAATGACTGATTAGTCCACTGGCCAGAATTCATTGCTCTGTTTTCAATCATTCATTTATTCAACAAGCATTTGTTGCACTCCTGATATGAGTCAGGCATTGTGCTAGGCACTGGAGGTATAAAGACTAAAGCATTTTACAACTCTGTTTCAATGCATTTTGTCCATGGTGGCTATTTTCTAATGTACCATCGGATTCGGGACAGCTAGGTGGTACGGTGAATAGAGCACTGAGCTTGGAATGAGGAAGACTCTTCTTCATGAGTTCAAATCTGGCCTCAGACACTTACTAGCTATATGACCATGGGCAAGTCACTTAACCTGGTTTGCCTCAGTTTCCCCATCTGTAAAATGAGTTGGAGAAGAAAATAGCAAACCTCTCCAGTATCCTTGTCAAGAAAACCCCAAATCTGATCAGGGAGAGCTGTGAGTGAAATGACTGTACAACAACTGTCAGATTCAGACTTATGCCACAATATTAAATCATTTTAATATTCACCCTCAAACTAAGAGTTGTTCGTGGATGATTTTAATATTACTATTCTGCTTATGACCTACTCATGGCCCTCAACATCAAGCAAATTTTGCTTTCTGGTGGACTGGATGCCTCACTGGGCATTCTCCACCTGTCTTCAGTCATAGATGACATACTGTGTCACTAGTGCTTGAAGTGACTAGGGACATTTAATCTGAAAAACAAGACAATCTTGGAACAGGATGGGTTTTTATCTTCAAATATCTGAAGGCTGTCATCTAGGAGATGGATTAGATCCATTTTGTTTGGCTCCCAGACTTACTCGTAGAAATACAAAGATTTTGACTCAATGAGGAAGCTGGGGAAAAACTCCTAGTATTGAGATGAAATTGGTTCTTTGGGACATAGTGAATTTAGCATCCTTAGAGAGAACCAGGAAGGCCAAAGCTAGGGAACCACCTTGTCAGGAGTATTGAGGGGAATTCTTATGTGCAGGGTAAGGTTGGACTAGATGATCTCTCAGGATTTCCAGGTCTAGACTTCTAAAAGCCTATGATTAATTTTTCCCACTTCCATTTTTTGTATATAAACACTGCTAAGCTGATATGGGTAAGTACCATGCAAGTCTTTTTGCTTCCAAATCCACACTGGCCATTGTGTCCTTTGAAAATTTTCTGTTGAAAGCTATTCAACATTTCCAGGTTTCAACAGTGGTAACTTGATCAGATTTGCTGATTAATTTATTAAGAATACACTGTGGCTCCATTTTGCAATGGGAGAACAATGTAAATTGTAGATGTAAATTATTCTTTTTCCACCAAGTAGTATTAGTTGATACAAATAATGAAAGTAAACTTTTCTTCACTTGTGAAAATTATAAGTATCAACCCCTTCAAAAGCTTATAATTCATCATCTCTAATCTGCATTTCCCTCTTCTCTACTATATAAAATAATTATCTCATTCATTTTATTATCCATTAATAAGAAGGACCAAGTCTAAAATGAAATCTAAAATGAAATTTAATAGGGACAAATATAAAGTCTTAAGCATAAGTTGAAAAAAAATCAATTTTAAAAACAACAACAACAGTAATACTAATAATAAAACCCAAGACAAGAAAACCAGGTTAGATGGCCATTGCTGTCTGGATGTTTGTCAATGCAACCTCAATGTGAGTTGGCAGAGTGAAATGGTAGCATCAAGACATAGTGTCCAGGATTAGGCAGGTAACTATTTCAAGGTATTTGACCCTGGTCAGATCATAACTGAAGCACTGGGGTCTGTCTTGGGAACCACATTTTAGGAACAACATTGATAAGCTTGAAGAGCATCCTAAGGAGGGCAACCCATTGATGAAGGGGCTTTGGATTATGCCATGTTAGGATTGTTTGGAGCAGCTAGGGCATTTAGCTAGGATAAAATAAGTGTAAGGGGGCTATATTTAAGCATTTGAACAGTTGGAATATGGAAGAAGGGAATAGACTTATATTGTTTGCCACTGGGGACAAAATAGGGAGCAAAAATTTAGGCTTGATATAAACCTTCCTAACTTAGGCTTAATGAAAAGCATCTAATGATCAAAGCCATCCAACAAGTGAAATGGGCTCCCTCAGGGAGATGGTGGGTTCTCCTTTACAAGAAGTTTTCAAGGATGTTTGACCATTTGTTAGGTATTGTTACAGAATGTATTCTTATAAAGGTATGGTTTGGTCTATCTGGCCTTCAAAGTGCGATTCTATGATTGTGCAAAAGCCTGAAAAGTCCTTTTGGTATGTGCAAAATGACTTATTGTGTTTAATTTTTTTAATTTGAAATTAAAATTTCATTAGTACTTAAATTTTTTTAAGTTAAAAAAAACCTGTAATACTTCCAATGACATACAATGTTGTGATAATAGCTCATGTGTACATAGAGCTTCAAAGTTTGCAAAGCACTTTATAGGCAACATTTTATATGAGCCTTAGAATCCTTAGACTAGATAGGTATTATTATCACTTCCATTTTACAGATGAGAAAAGTAAAGCTCAGAGAAATTAAGCTATTCAACAGGATCACCCAGCTTGTAAGTATCTGTGGTGGGATTTGAAGTCAATTCTTCCTGATCCAAGTCCAGGGCCCTAATCTACTTAACCATGGTACCAATATACCACACTACCTAACCCTTCTTCTTTGGTAGGACTTGCCAGGACTTGAATGCCATTGACATAGCTTTCAAGGTCATAGCAAAAGGAATTTCAGAAGAGGACACAAAGAAGTAATGCCGTTTTGTCACTGTCCTGTCAAATTTAAAACACACTTAGTGGAAAAATAAAGTACATAATAGTTTAATTTCTTGTAAAACCCACTCTCCCATCCTGTATATATTGAACCATCCTTGTTTGTTAAATTCATAATAAAAGAAATTTATGGTCACCTCCATTCCTCAGAGCTCACAGGAAGAAAAACACATCCACCTTATTTCACATGACAATCACTTCTTTGAAAGTAGAACAATATCAAAATGTAGCCAGTGCTTTCTCTTCCTATTTTCCTACCTCCGTCATCATCTTGCATCATCCCAGCTCGGAGCTGAGTCATACTGAAATGTGACTTCCTCTAAGATCTCAGTCTCTTACTTTTCCTAAGCCTGAAAAAGGCTCCTTTCCATCCTTTCTCGGATGATGACAAAGATGTAGCAGACGAATAAGCCAGGGCTGCCGTTTCTGGCGTGCGCACTTCCTCACCCACAGGAACCCCCCCAGCCAGCTTCCTTAGCAATAGACAGGTGTCCAGGATACTAACTCACTCCACCGTTCAGTGGTGCTGGGCCTACTGCCCAGCCATTTAGAGCCGAATGTGGACAACATGAGTAGACAAAGCTTGCCTGTTTCACTTGGGTTCAAATTACAGCTCTTTCTAGTTTACAAAGTTCTTTCTTCAAAAACAACTCGCTGAAGTAGGAAGTGTGGTGATTATCTCCTCTTTTACATGTGAGGAAACTCAGCTCGGAGAATATTAAGTGATTTCCAACAGTCACACAGCTAGCAAGGGCAAGAGAGTTCTGAAAACCAGATGTCCTGGATTTTAGGGGCATATGTACCCTGTCCCTGCATAGCTTTAAAATGAGAAGGCAGAGCATGTTGTAGGCTACCACACAGGCTCTCAAAGAGAAGATTTACCAGCCTGTTTTAAAAATCTGATTCTTATCTCAAGTGTTCTACTTTTGCCTCCAGTCTCCCTAAATCCAATAGATTCTCTTCCTCCTGCATTTTCTGTATTTTCTGATTTCACCCTCCTCCTTGCCTTTGGGCAATTGAGGAAAATTAAAGGGAAATTGTGAGCACCTGTTACTGCCTGGACTCACTTCCTCTTTCTCCCTTTCCCTGATGCCCCCCTCCCCATTTCCTTCTCTCCATGCAGTTACTTACAGGAGATCTATTCATTTCGCAAACAACTCTCGGAAACTCCCAGCCCGACATCAGCTGAGTAATAACCATTTGGAATACTGTTTGCATTTACTTCATACCAGTCGGGGGAGGGAATCTTGACATTCTCTCCAGCAATAAAACACCCTTTGTGCTCCCAACTCAACCTGGGTGATCCCCTGCAGGATTCATTTTTTTATTTAAGTGATGTGATTCCCCTGCATTCTCAGACCTAGAATGGCCTCCTCTTGCCAGTTCCCCTGTTCCAGATGATGTCACCAGTCTATGGATTTGCCACATTCCTAGGATCAGAGATTGAGAGCAATAAGGAACTAAGAGACCTTTTGAGACCTCTGCTCTCATTAGATGAGAGAAGAAATGTGGGCCCTGAAAAGTTGAGTGAGTTACCACAAAGGTGGTAAGTCATTCCACCTTCTGTGCATTTGCTCACAGGCCCCATCTATCTATCTGAATCCTCCCCCACCTTCACATCACCTTATACTTCCACCATGCATCCTTTCCCAACTACTCTGGCCTACACTGGTTTCTCTTTCTCTTATCTGAATTACTATCGCATTTCTAACCTCAAACATTTGACCATTTATTCAAATAGCATTTCAGATTGCTTCATTGTATGTGTCTTATCTACCCAGTGCTTAAACCGGTGGTGTCAAATTCAAATAGAGGGAATGGAGGGATGCTCATTGGTACATCTAGATCCCTGAGGGCTACATATTGACTTAGTTTTAAAATGTAATGGTTATCTGCGGTTTTTATTGTATTTTGGACACTATTGTTTATTCATATTTATTTTGTTTATTTATTTAATTAGTTGATTGATTTTGCTTAATGTTTCCCAGTTAGATTTTGATCCAGTTTCAGCATTGGGTTCTTCTGGCCAGGCAGCATGATTGACACCTCTGTCTTAAATCGCTTCTTTGAGGTCAGTGTCTGGAATATTTTGTTGCTGCTCAGTCATTTTTCAGTCATGTATAACTCTTCAGGACCTCATTTAAGTCTTTCTTGGCAAAGATACTGGAGTGAGTTGCCATTTCCTTCTCTAGCTCATTTTTATAAATGAGGAAACTGAGGCAAGCAGGGTAAAGTGACTTACCCAGGGTCACACAGCTAGTAAGTATCTGAGGCCAAATTTGAATTCAGGAAGGTGAGTCTTCCTGATTCTTTGGCTGAACTTTATCCACTGTGCCACCTAGCTGATCCACCTGGCATACAGTAGGTGCTTAATTAATTCTAGTTGACTAACAGTGTGTGGAGTTTATAGCATGTAGTCAATAATATTTGTTAAATCAAATAGGATTAATAAACGGCTAAGAAATGAATCTTCTGCTTGTAAGGGGATGAGTCAGACTAAGTACCTTTTTTTTTTAAGCATTAAAGCTCTGTGTGCAACTAAATGGAAAATGAGGTAACCTATAATAGCAAATCAGCATGAGAAATAAGCCTCATATACGCCAAGGGGGAGGTATTTAAGCACACATAGGAAGACAACATTGCTCATCCTCCTAACACATCTGTGGATAGCTTCTTTTGTCTCTAAGAGATCCTGTAATATTCTGGGCTACTTCTGCTTATTCTATTAACTGGGCCTGGGTTCAGTGCAACTAGATATTAAATTTAAAAAATCAAATTCAATTGAAATATACTATCAAAACAAAGCTTTGCACTCTCATCCTTAACTATATGCAATATAACTCTTTGGGATCTGCAAACCCAAACAGTAAGGCCATTACCACCATGAAGTTTTATAGACTGGGTCTGATCTTAAGAACAGGAACAAAAACACAGACTTATTTGTCGATTGTTTAATTTTGATCCTTTGCTCAACCGATAGGAAGAAGGAGAAATCTTCCCGATTTTTAGACGCCTCTAATTTTCTATCATCCAAGAGCAGGGGGGAAAAAACTCCGAAACCCTCTCCTTCTCACATAATGGGCTTCATTGAAAAGTAGACACTTCTCTCTGTTTGCTTAAGCAGGAGAGCTAGAATACAGACCAGCCCAATGAATTCTAAACTTAGTTCACATCTGGTCCAAAAACCACAATCAATTTATTGCTGCATCTGAGACATTTTCAGTGTCTGTCATATAATATATTTTCACACGTTTCTAACAAGACATTTTCTTGGACCCCAAAATAGACAGGTATATCTGTCAGTTCAATTTCATGCAAACGAAACAGAAGAATTTTGGCATGGTTTACCACACTGTCTTTGGAGCAGCGTGACCATCATGTGAAGAGGCGGCTATTTCAGGATGCCAAAAGCTCAGCAATTTCTTTCAAAGACTGGAATTACTGACTGCCCAGCACAACAAATAATACATATATATAGATGTGCGTTTGTATATGCATATGTGATCATGTGTCAAATACACAGAAATGGAGATCTTAGTCCCAATCTGTGATTTCTTAAACTTAGAAAACTCCAAGCAGGGGGGACTCTCTTCATTAATTCTTTCTTCATTCATTCTTCATTAATTCTCATTATCACAGTAGTAGAGACTTGGGACACTGCTTGGGACACTGAAGAATTTCAGCGACCTGCCCCAGGACTTTGGACTGGCCTATCTCCAGAGATCGTAGGTTTCTTGGACATCTTCACAAAGAAGTTGGACGATCACACATTGAGCATGTATGTATATGTATGTATGTATTCTTATCAATTCTTTTGGTTTACTGGTTGAACTTAATGCCTACTGAGTTCAGTCAGTCAATTAGCATTTATTAAATGCCATATCCTTTCCAACTTCAGATTCTGTAAAATTCTGCAATTCTGGCACCTGAATCCAAGTTTTTCCAACACCAAGATTGGCCTTCAATCCTCCTAGCTTTCCTTTTCCCCAGTCACTCCATTCTCCATCCCCACACCATGTGTGTATACCTTTTCTTTCTCCCCACTCCAATAGAAATGTTATTGCATTTACTTGAAAGGGATATTCCATGTTCTCCTTAAGGCCATCTCTCTCTCTCTCTCTCTCTCTCTCTCTCTCTCTCTCTCTCTCTCTCTCTCTCTCTCAGTCACACAATATTTGTACTCCTTGTTAAATGGAGTCTTTTGATCCCCGTGGCTCTTTAAACAGAGCTTTATTAAAAGTTTTATTAAAAATTAAAATGCAATAGAAAGGACATTAAAATGCTTAAAAGCTGCACATTTTCACCCAAGCCCCTCACGGGCATTCACAGAGAGAGCCACAAAGGTATCGGATAACCAGGGAGTACCACAGCCCAATAAACGGGCCTGCCAAAATGCCCTATAGTGGTCCCAGGGCAACAGTTTACCACCTCACTTTTGGCTACATAAACTGCCTTTAAGCACTTTCTCCTTCAAAAACCCCAGGGTTCCTTTAAGAGCACTGCATCGGCATACACTTTGGAATGACTCACCCTCCTTCCACCCCTCCTCCTTCCTCATATCTTCTCCCAGCCCAAGCTTTTACCTTCTCTGATAACATGATCCAAAGGCTATCTATTGGAATGGAGAAGCTGAAAGAGAAAAGACAGTAATACCCTTCTCTTGGGAGTCCATTGACAGAGCATCAGGTCAATGCCACTGTGCAAGGGCAAAGCAGGGAAGCCCCTAACAGTGGCAAAGTCTAAGCCATCTTCTGCCTAAGCTGGGCCCATAGGACAAAAACAGAAGTCTGAACAAGAATGCACTCCAACTGCTTTAACAATCAAAGGCCACTGAAGAGCAGTGGCCCATCCAACTGATGGCAGGAGGCATACTCAGCAATTTATTTGGGAAAAGATCTGGGAGCTTCACGGGACTATCAGCTCAATCTGGAGCAGCAGTGTGACTTGGCAGCTTTTAAACAAGAATGTGGGCTTCAAGGAGAGGCTAATAACGTTCAGAAATAAGGAGATGATAACCCACTCTTCTTGGTCCTGGCCATACCATATCTAGGATACTGTACCCAGTTCAAGACACTCTATTTAAGAAAGGTGAATGGTTTTCCTGGGACAAATCAGTTTGTGGTGTCTCCAGTGATCTGGGAAATCTGCAGGCTCTCTTGAGGAAAGGCTCTCTTGAAAGGGCTGAGGGAACACATAAAGCTTATAAAATACTTTATGAGATTTCAATGGTATCTTAATTTTTAATAAAATGTATTAATAATATTGTGGATAAAGGACCATGATGTTTAAAAGACTATTTTTATAACTATTATTAAGCAGGAAGGCATCCAGAGGAAGACAAAACAGGGAAGAGGACGAGGAAACTGAGGTAAAGAGAGAGTAAAGGACTTACCTAGGGTCACATAGTTATGAATCAACTTGATGTTACCCCAACTTTAGAAAGGAGCACAGGTAGAGAGAGCTGTTGCCTGGCTAAAGAGAAGACTGTGTGGTTGACGGTGGAAGGTCAGGGGTCTAAAGTATAGTAAATGGGAATTTATTCCAATGGATGCCCTTAAATGTTGGTGAGGTGTGGAGGCTAAAGAACACAGTATTACCAAAGACTGAGTGCTAATCGGTTTTATTTCAGCTGGATAAGAAGGAAAATCCAATATTTATTCAACCCAAAAAACTGCTTTGTACAGCAATTACTGTCCCTTATGTAAAGGAAATATGTGTTTAGAAGGTTGGGGGGAAAAAAAGGCCCTAATCCCAGATGAGCACTATTTAAAGGGTCAGCCTGCCCACAGAGTAATGGGGAATTTCCCCAGTGGTCTGTGAGGTAAACTGCCCTTTGTATGCTTTTCCAAGGCAGGGATGGTACTCCTGGAAATTGTGCCTGGCACAGTGGGGAATCTGTCCAGTCTGCTGGGTGGAGGTTGCCAGACCCTCCCTGGGTAAACAGAAGAATGGAGGAGAAGGAGGAATGAACCAGAGGCATGCTTATTGCCAAGTGGCTCTTCTAGCCCCCAAGGCCCAGTAAGAGAGTTTCTAGACATGGTGGACCAGAAGAGAGCCCATATGTGGCTTAGTTTGGGGAAGCGAGAGGGAGGGAAGAGTGTTCATAATTTAAACTGGCAAAAACTCACAACCGCTGCTCATTTCTCCAGAATTCCTAAAGGGAGGTGTGAGAGACTACAGGCAACTTAAATAACTCAAGACAAGGTGGTGAATGGTTTCCCAGGGACTATATAGGGACAAATTAGTTTGTGGCATCCCCCAGGTATCTGGAAAATCTGCAGTCTCTCTTGAGAATGTCCCCGAAAGGGCAGAGGGAATACACAGAGCTTATAAAATGCTTTATGTGATTCCTATGGTATCTCAATTTTTAATAAAAGTTTTCAATAATATTATGGATAAAATACCATGGTATTTAAAAGATTATTTTTTATAATACCAAAGTATTTGTGTAATATGTGTGTGTTTATATAGAGAAATACATATACGTATATATGTATCTCTATATAGGTATTATATGTATATACAAACACATAAAACCCTGGGCTCTGGCAAAAATCAAGAGAATTTTACATACACTATGCTCTAGTTCCATTCACTGTCCTGCCCCCTTAATGCTGCCAAGGGCAAGCACATTCTAATACTTTGCCCTGGCTTTGTTTCATTTCCAGTTTTTTTTTAGTTTAAAATAAAAGTAATACAGTAGTACTTTCCAGCATACATGCCTGCTGAAAATGTGCTTAGCACAGCTGATGTCGATTAGCTGATTTCTAAAAAACATACCCGTAGGCCCAAGCATGTTGACTTCCTGTAGGATAGTGGGGCATTGAAAAATACTATTGGCTCAGCTGAGGCAGAAATGCTGCAATGGAGACTATTAGCAAGAGTGTAAGGGGCCACTCCCTAAACACCCCGAAATAAAAATCATATCCACAAAACAGCTATAGCTGCACAATAAAATACCCCCCTCCCCACATTCAGCCAAGTTATTTTTATATAAATGGTAGGTACATTAGAATAAGTAAGTGAAAGAGGGTGTGAGGAAGATTTAAAGTTCAACAAGCATCTAATTTAATATGGAATAAGCCCAATATATAGTATATAATAATGAATAAACATATAATGAATATAAGAATTATATATACCATGTAACAATGATGTCATTAGAACGCAATACAAGATCATAAAAATTGACCAGATCTCTGATTTTTTGACATAGGGAAATAACTCCCTATGAGGAAATTCCGTCCACCAATGAAAATTTGTACCTAGTCAGCAACTTTTCTTAGGGAAGGGCCTGGGGTCACTGAAAGGTTGAGCATCTTGCCGAAATAGGGTCACAGAGCCAGTATGGATCCAAAGTGGGACTTGAATCCTGGTCTTCCTGACTCCAAGGGCAGCTCATTATCCATTATATCACTCTGACTTTCAAATAAAATAAAGTGGTATGTTATGTAGCACAAAATTTTATAGAATGATGCATCAGGGAATCCAGAGAAAAGTCAGTGTGGAAGTCAGTAGTATGAGTGTTAATGTAGAAAGAATGCTAGATGCAGAATCAAAAGATCTAGGTTCAAATCCTGATCTTCCACTTATTACATACGACCCTGAGCAAGTCACTTAATCTCAATGGGCTTCTCTTTCCTCATCTGTAAAAGATGAGGTCCTTTTCCAATAATTCTAAGGTTTCGTGGGGAAAATAGAGTCCTCCACTAACAGATGAGAAGGATTTGGATGGGAAAGGGGATATCACTCCAGTGAAGGCACAAAGGAGGTAAATGAAATGTTATGTTTATAAAATAACTTAAGCTAAGCTAGTAGCTCAGAAGACAGCCGGGGGGCTCAATGGCTAGAGCATTGGGCCTGGAATCAAGAAGACCTAAGTTCAAATCCAGAATCATGCACTTCCTAACTGTGTGATTCTGGGCAAGTCACTTTAACTTCTGATTGCCTGACAAAATGGATCCACTAGAGAAAAAAATGACAAACCATTCTGGTATCTTTTCCAAGAAAACCCCAAATGGGGTCATGAAGGGTTGTACATGACTGAAACAATTAAACAATAAAATTATGAAATAAGGGCAGACTATACTTGAGATGTTATATTGGGGAGTATAGAGGAATAAGTTGAACAAGTAGAAAGGGTGAGGAATTACAACCTTAAATGCCACAAGGAGTTACTATTTAGGTGCAACATTAATTCATTTGTTTGTTCATTCGTTGTTGTCCTTTGTACTTGAAGAGGACCAAAATGACATCATGATGCTGAGTTCAAGGTAGATTGTATCTGATTGTGGCTAATTAGACCAATATAACTTTGGAAGGCTCTAGCACAGGTCGGGCACACATAATCCATGTGAGTATTTGGGATGAAGATGTCTCTAAATTTGTGCATCTCATGTTTCTTTTGAGCTACCACAATTCTGCTTTGCTCCTAGAGCCCAACACCTTGCTTGATGAAAGGATGCCATGCTGGACGATCCTTTGCCAGTGTCTCCCATGTTTCACAATTGATACCAAAGTTCTTCAGAGAGACCTTGAGAATGCCCTTGTGTTATTTCTTCTGATGTCCATGTCAGCCTTGTGTGAGTTCTCCACAAAATAGCCTTTCAGGTAAGTATACAGTTGGCATTCAAACTACAAACAAAGCAGCCAGTCCATCAGAGTTACACTCCCCTCCTTGGTTTTAGGATGTAGAAGAAACGCACTACCTTGTTAGATTATGAACTCTTTGGACCTACCCTATATTGAATGTTTCATTTGGAGTAAGCACAAGGGGACTTTAATGCTGGGAAGAGTGTCAAGCTTCCCTTCCCCAAAAGGAACAAAGTGAATTCAAGGCATTTTTCAAACAGCCATTACTCAGTTGATACCATATAAGAAATTTTGGAAATCTGTGAAATAAATGGATTTGTAGCTTCTTGAAAAATACATTGTTTGCCCTTTTTAAGCCTTGTCCCCTGCTGGAAATTTGACTTTTCCTCAAAGGAATAGGGAAATCACCACTATCTCAGCATCCAGTGAATGCCAAACAGATAGAGACTGATTTGAAGAAGGAGCCCAAACCATGAGGAAGTGGGAACATCCATGTCTAGTACCCATCTGTTGCTGTTTGGGATAGCTGACACTCGACAAGAAAATTCTCACGTTTTCCTGTCACTGAAGTCATAAATAGTGAAGACAAGGTCTTCACCTGTCTTAATTCTGTCAGTCCTCTTTATGTACGCTAGAAGCAAGCAGGAACAGACATCAAAACCCATCCTTGGCATGGGCCTGCAGCTGTGTTTAGCCGGACGGCTAAGGAGCAGGTGAAGAGGTTGGTGTATTGTCCAGAGGTATTCCTTTGGCTTTCTGTCAGATCAGGATAGCATGGAGCATGAAATCCTAGTGAACCACTGTCAGGCACTCTTTCTTCACACTCAGCAATGATTTAGAGGTTGGATTTAGAGTCCAGTGGCAGATGTTCTGTGCCAGCAATATCAAATCAAAAATATGATCATTTTAAGGGCCCTTCCCCCATCCTACCCTACACATACGCAGACAAAATTTTCAGTCCAAATCTTATCAATCTAGCAAGCCTAGACCAGAAGATACTGGGTTTTTGTTCTTTTGTGCCTTCACAGAATAGAAGTACTAGATTATGCGAATGAATTCCAAATAAGCCAAAGACAATTGTTTCTGCTCTAAATTTTATCTGTGTGTTTCCATTGGGTTCTTCTAATAACTATAGAAAACTATCTTAAGGAAAATGCTTGGAGCCTCCAGTTTTCATTCATTCATCAGTCCTATGGGATCTGATCTTGCCTCTTTTCTGCTGGTATTCATCGGGCAGTGTTGAGGGCATCAGTCTAAGTAACAGAATTGGGTTACTGCATTCTACCATTCCTGACCCAACTCCCCTTCCTCCCCCACAGGTTGGTTCTCTCCTCTTCTTGCAATTCCTTTGTATTTACTTATCTGTCCCCTTGCTGTAAGAACCCCCATCCAGTAGAATGGAAACTCCTTGACAGCAAGGGACTGTTTCATTTTTACTTCATCTTCCAAGGGCATAACATACAGTACATTCTCAATAGATGTTCTTTGAATTGAATTGGATGATTGAATTCCTACTCTCAAAACCTGTGGGAAGTGATCATTTCAGGCTGAAATTTTCCATGCTAGATCTCAGCTGAATGGAAACTCGTTTGCCTTGGAAGGTGGAGCTACAATCCATTCCCTACTTTGGAAGAGTTGGCAGGAAGCAACAAACAGTCTCTTTTCTGCCCTAAGAGAAATCATTGCTTCATTTTATTTTTTTCAAAAAAACGACTAAACATTGAAAGTTTAAACTTCGTTTAGTGCAACTTAGAGTTAGAGTGGAACCACCTGTTTTGCCTGTGGTCACAACACTTACTTTGAAGCTTCTTTTGTATTGGGGGGGGTAGGAGGGGAAGGGAAGGGAGGGGAAGGCAGAGAGGGTGAATTGTTTGTTTTCACCTTTTTGAGACCTACTGCCTAACAACTGAAACTGAGTTCTTGTGACTGTTTTTCTACTGATACTCTAGTTAAGTCACTTTGCCTCTTTCTGTCTCTATCTGTATCTCTTTAAAACCTAATCATGTTCACTAACCCAACTAGCCATATTTGCTAATCCTAAACTTAATTTTATCTGAGGCTAAGCATTGTCCTAGGCAGAGAAAGAAAATGGGATTGGGGGGGAAAGAAGAGAGAGAGGAAAAGGGAAATGTGGTTGGTATTCATAAGTAGTTATTGAACTTAAAGCCAGGCCATGAGGCAATACACTGAGTTTTTCATCAGTTGGTTGCAAAGTGATGAATTTTTTAGCCACAGTAATATGTAAAGATCGTCTCCTAAGGCACTCCTGCAGGGCAGGGACGATTTTGCTTTTGTCTTCATATCCCCAGCACTTAGCACAGGGCCTGGCATGCAGGAAATGCTTAATAAAATTTGTGATGAGTGGAAATTTTATGATTTCTGTCAGTGGAGGGAGTACAGACATCAATTAAATAAAGGACCGTTTTTAAAGTACTGTTAAGTATAATTTATAAGAATACTTTGAGAATATTAACACGTAAATATGTATGTATAAGTGTATGTATATATATACATATAGATAGATATACTCACAAATACGTACATATACATACACACATATACATACATATAGCTAGGGGGTTCAGTGGATAAAGTTCTGGGTCTGCAGTCATCTTCCTGAGTTAAGATCTGCTCTCAAACACTCAAACACTAGCTGTGTGACTCAGGGCAAGTCTTTTAATTTTGTTTGCCTCGGTATTCCTCATCTATAAAAATGAGCTAGAGAAGGAAATGGCAAACCACTCCAGTGTCTTTGCCAAGAAAACCCCAAGTGGGTCATGAAGAGTGGGACATGATTGAAATGACTAAATAACATACATATGCATTTTACATATGAATATATAAGAGGCCACGAATTCAGGCTCAAGAGGAGTAAGATCAGGACCACCATCCAATTTACCATGTTAGGGTTGGGGAACCACAGGAAAAACAATGACTACAGAAGCAAGTCTGTGGAGCAACAATGGTATAAAGGAGTGTTGTTCCAAGGATTTCTAAGTCATCTCTTTCAAATTCCCCTTGTCCACCCTTAGCTAATAGGCCTCAGCTGGCACTAACACATATTTGGAAACATCTGAATAGCTGACATTTTTGGACCAAACCTTCAGGGGATCGGGTGTGTTTGTTTTATTTTTGTTTGTGTTTTGTTTCTCATCTGGACTTTTATTTTATTTCATAGATGTAGTCCAATTAACATGCACTTCAACTGCTTCATAATTCTAATGTGCTTGGAGCAAATCTAGAAACGGCCTAGAGTCCCCTTCTCTCCCTGGTCTTGAAAGCCTGGTCCCAGAGAGTAAAGGAGCTAGTTATGAAGAGGTCTAGGGGTTTTGGGGTGCTGGGACCCCAACATCGCGGTACCAGGCCCAGCTGAATGAATTCAACTCAAATCTTCTTCAGCCAGAGGAAAAGTTTATTAGTGATAAATCACAGAGGCCAGGTGACGCCCATAAGGACAGGCAGGCATGAGAAAGGCTCAGCCTTTGGGGCACGAAAGATTCTCAGCCGGGTGACACCCATAAAGACAAGCAGGCATGAGAGCTTCTCAGCCTTTTGAGCATGAGATTCTCAGTATCTGAATGAGGGCCAGGGTGGATCTTAAATACTAAAGTAACTTTGGGTGGCCAGAGAAGGGGGTTGGGAAATGGGTCTAGGTAAGAATTGTAATTGGGGAAGTCAGAGAGATTGAATAGACAATGGGAATAGATAATGGAGGGAATAGGAAGGCAGAAGTTTGAAAGGCATCTGCACAAAATCAAGGTGGGGCTAGGACTTTCAAAAGGAGATAAAGGAAGTCTATAAGGAAGGCCTTTCTGGGGCCTATAGACAAAAGGGAGCCTAAGGCTTTCAAAGGGATATGAGGGGAGTTGATTAGGAAATTTGAAGGTTTAAGGGTTTTCTGGGTCCTGTAGACAAACAGGAGCCAGATTCTATTCAGGGCAAGGGTTGAAGGTGCATCTGAATAAGATCTAAAGGTAAGCTAGGGCTTTCAAGGGAGATGAGGGTCTGGGGCCTGTGAGTCAGATTCCCTTTGGGGCAAAGGGTGAAGATCTTGGCTTGGGCCCCGCCCCCATCAGTTATAAGAAGTGCACATATAGAAGTAACAAAAGTATACTGAAAGCCAACATCATCTTTCCCGGGTATTTTCCCAATAGAATATTAATGTTATGTTGACTGAACTAAAATAGTGAGTACTCACCCACCTCAGGAGCCTGCATGTTTAGTTATCTTTGGCAATATTGGCATTATCTACTGGAACCGTATTTCCTCCTGGGAGTTTAGAATTAGGGCTTAATTATGTGCCTTTCACAACGTGTGTGCACACACATGCACGTACACACACACTCAACCAGCACCAGAATACTAGGTCTTGGAAAGGGAAGAGACAATGGTCCATGTCATTATACTGCAAAGGTAGCTTTTTTTTTTAAAGGTTTGGATCTCCTCAGTTCTGTGAATTGTCCCTTAAAAGAGGGGAAACCCAACCCCAACCAGTGACCCTCATCTGTGAACATAAGCCTGAAATACAAAAGGTACAATTTTGCTTCCAACACTTGGAGGACTGCAGGGAGTGCTAGGGAACTAACTATAAAGACTTCAACAAGAGAGAAGGCCTAACTAGATCCAATGTAGTAAGAATACAAGGAAAATGCACGCAGAAAGAAATTTATTTTCTTGTAATAAGGTCAGAGGCCATATTGAAGTTTTTCTCCAGCCTCCTGAAAGAGACTACAGCTGTACTCTTCTTTCTATCTCTTTCTCTTTCTCTCTATATTATTGTCTCTGTCTGTTTCTGTTTTTCTATCTCTATTTCTCTTTCTCCTCACATCCTCATTCCCTCTTTCCTTTTTTTTCCTGCTTTTTTTTTTTTTGGAAATGACTAGCCCATGAAGCTTCCTTCAAGTCCAAGAAACCCAATGGAGTTCTAGGATAGCTGTTAATTGATTATTATCTAATTCCATCTGCTTTTTCAGGAACAAGTGTATGCCTATTTCTTTTAAGTTATTGTTGGCCATTTTACAGATGAGAAAACAGAGGCTTAGACAGGTTCAGTAGTTTGCCCGAAATAGCATAAATCAGAGGCAGGATCTGAACCCTCATAATTGCAGTCTCAGAATTGTTTCTGCTATACTATGTCCTCCCCTACCATCACTAAGCCACCCTTACCCACAACCCCCAGACTTAATCTCCCACAACAGAAAGCTTCTTTCAACTAGGTCTGTTGGTACCTGACTCACAGTATACCTTAGATTTAACCATGTCTAAGGATACTGTGCAAAAGAATTTCCTTAGAACTGTAAGAATAAGGGTTTTTCTTGTCCTAGCCATACTGATGAATGTGGTTAATCTTGAGTAAAATTATGGATTTTGTCTTCTGTGTCCCAGAATTTGTCATTTTCCCAGTTACCTAGGCTCAAAGTTGTCACTGACTATTCCGTCCCTCTCTGTCTCCAACCTCAGTTAATCGTCTGGCAAATCAAGATACTCACACACTTTATGCTCCAGTGGCCTTTCTGCCTCTAACAACAAAGCAACAATGATGACGACAATGACAATGACAATGACTACAATGATGATGATGATGACAATGATGATGATGATGATGGTAGCCAACAATTATGCAGCACTTTAATTTTCTTAAAGTGTTTTACATATATTATCTAATTTAATCCTCCCAACAATCCTGTATGGTAAGTGATATTATTATCCCCACTTATATAATGGGAAAACTGAGGTTGACAGATTAAGTGATAAGTAACTCAGAGGCCAACCTCCAGTTTCTCCCCACTCTCATCTCTGCCTATTAAAATAATTATTGGACCTTCCTAAAGATCCAACCCAGGTACAATCAATTACATCTTCCTGGAAGATCTCAATACTCTATTTGTCCTTTTTATGCACTTTGGGAAGGCCCCCAGATGCTTGGATAAACACCACCCCAGGCAAACTGGAGGACATGAAGGCAAGTCACCAGGATGGATAGGCATAAAAGGTTACACTATGCCTTGTTGAACGTATTACTCACATCCAAGAATTCATAGAATCTTTAGAGCCTTAGAGAATGCATTTAATCATTTCCCAATTTGTATTATGATAATTTATACAAATAACCCCTCCAACAGATTCTGTAAACTCTTGGTGGGCACTGTCTTGTTTTCCATTCTGTGCACCCAGCATGGCACCTATGTGAATATAGTAGGTGCTTAATAAATATTTGGGAGAAGTGAATTGAATGGAAATTGCAACATCTGGCAAGGAGAGCAGGCAGGATCACAGAGGGGACTTGCTAAGTATGGGTAAATTGGCTTTTGTATAAATGTTCCCTCTTCTCATGCTTACTCTGTACTCAGAGCCCTCATTTTCCTCCATAATTACTACTCTCTTGTTCCCTCTCCTGATCAAAATTTGCAGTAAAGAGTAAATCTGAGAATTCATAAGAGACAAGCACGGGGCATGGGGGAGAGAAGTAGATGTTTCTTGACCAATTAAAACAAGTGTTGCACCAAAAATTACCAAGACTCACAGGACTTCATTCTCATGGACTACCTGTGGATGAAATGTATTTGTTCACATTCATTGGGGTGGGAGTGAGGGGCCTGAGTTTTCTTATCCTGTAATGGCTCTTGTTTTCATTGCCTTTTTAGAAAGCATCATTTTACACGGTATAACTTGCTGATTATGGGGGTGCAGAGATCCAGATGAATCACAGAAGTAGGCAGAATGCACAAATAGAAATTCTCCACAGTGTATCTTCCTCCCGCGCTAACCTTTCTCATCTGGCTTTTTTTTAAACCTCCAACAATTCCCCAATTACCTCATCAGAGCCCCCAAAGTACAATGAATATGCTCAGGAGCTTACTATAGAATAAGAAGCACCAAAATGTGTGCGCTAGGAAGAATGGGCACTGGCATTTCTTCAGTTCCTAGGATTCAGAAAAAAAAATTCAAGCAGAAACACTATCCTAAGGTTATTCTCCTTTCATCGCTCACTAAAATGGACGTCCCGGAAGTTTATACAGAGGTTTGAAAGTCTCCTTGTGACCAAAAGAAATCTTAATCGGTGCCATTACTGAGACTGGACAGCTAGCTATGTGCTTTCTTCTAAACTGTTGCCATTTCTACATTACTTCAGTGTCAGGATGGTAGAGGCCTCCTTTCAGAGCTCACTGCCTCCCTTCTCCACTTGTGCCCTTCATTCCTTCTGCTAACGTTCTTGGTCCTGTCTCTTTAAGCTGCTCTGGGATCTTGACCCATTGTTCTCTCTCTGTACCTCTGTTTCTGTGTCTCCCTATTTCTTTGTGTGTCTCTCTTCCTCTGTCACTCTGTGTGTGTATGAACATCTCTCTGTCTTCTGTCTCCCTCTATCTGTTTCTCATCTTCAGTCTCTGGCTTTTCGTGCCTGGAGACAGGAAAGAATTGGGTTTGAATCCTGTCTCTGACACTTACTAGCTAGCTGTGAAACCACTTAATTTTCCTCAGCCTCAATTCCTTCATCTACAAAAGAGGGTACCTATCTCACAGGGTTGTTATAGGATCCAATGAAATAGCATAGTAAAGTGCTTTATGTATCTTAGAGTGATATATGTGTGTGCGTGTGCTGTACAAACATCAGCTATTATTACTGGCTCCTTCCTCCTGTCCATAAACATAGTCATGTCTCCCCTACCCTAAAAACATTTTCCCTTGACTCTGCCAATCCTTCTTATAGCTTTCCTCCCCTGAAGTGCTAAACTTCTAGGAAAAATAGTTTATAGACAGTGAACTGCAAAGTATCTCAGAGGTCATCTGGTCTAACCCATAATAATCAAGCCAGAAGCCTATCTACAATGTCCCCAACAAGTCACTACGTAGCCTTTTCTTGAAGAACTCCGGTAACTGGGAACTCACTGCCTCCTGAAGCAGCCTATTACTATTTGGACTGCTCTCATTGTTGGCACAGTGGGTAGAGCACCAGGCCTGTAGTGAGGAAGACTCATCTTCCTGAGTTCAAATCTAGCCTCAGACACAATATGTGACCCCGAACAAGTCATTTAACCCTGTTTGCCTCAGTTTCCTCATCTGCAAAATGTACTGGAGAAGGAAATGTCAAACCACTCCAGTACATTTGCCAAAAAACAAACAAACAAATGGGGTCACAAAGAATCAGACGTGACTGAACAACAGTTGTTAGAAAACTTTTTTTTCTTCTTTATATCAGGCCTAAATCCACCTCCACCATTGTTACTAGTTCAGCTTCCTGGTGCCAAAAAGAACAAGTCTTATTCCTCTGCCACACAATATCTTTTAAATAGTTGAAGGCTAAGAAAGATGTCTTCATTTTTTCAGGTAAAGAGCTGTACTTCCTTCAACCAGTACTCCTAGGCCTTGGTCTTCGGTCCCCTTACTGTTCTTGTCCCCTGCAGGTTCTCCTGTTTCCTATTCCCCCCGGTATAATATGCTGCCTCACATCTCTGCCTCCTAGCTACCCTGGCTTCGTTCAAGTCCCAGCTAAAATCTCACCTTCTACAGGAAGCTTTTCCTGATCCCTCCTAATTCTAGTGCCTTCCCTCAAATGAGTGCCTGGTAGCTGGCAGGTGTTTAAAGAATGTTTATTGACTGACTGAATGAATGAGTATTTGCCAGAACTGATCCAATCCTTGAGATATCATCAAACCAGAGTAAAGGATTTTAACATTTTACTTCCTCTAGACACTGCTTTTCATAATGCAGCTTTAGGTCCTAATAATATTTTCCTTCTTTGAATACCATCTCCTTTTGACTTTGCAGCCCCCCAAAACCTTCAAATCCTTCTTTCATGTGAACTTCTATTTAATCGCATCTCCTTGGTCCTGTACTTATGTAGTGAATATTTTGAAGCCAAGTGTAGGACTTACACTGATCTCTATTAAACACTCTATTAAAATCTCTATTAAAAAGAGTGGCAAAGTCCTCTAAAAATAATGCATTCACTTTTTGGCTGGCACGTCACACTGTTGACTCATATTGAGTTTGTTATCATTCAATTCAATAAACTTTTAAAGTGCCTGCTTATGTGCCAATATGCTAAAACTCCCAGATCTTTTTCAAACCAACTACTATCTAGTCATGATTTCCTCCATCTCGACCTTGTCACAATGACTTTTAACCCATTTGTAAGACTTCGCATTTATTCTTTTAATTTTTTTTTCTTATGAGACTTAGCCCAAGATTTCATCAGACATTGCCTCTGTCATACAACACGTTAGCTGTGACTCCTGGTTTTGTATAACTTACATGTTTGATAAGTATGCTATCTACTCCTTTTTCCTTGTCATTGATACAAATGTTAAATTACACAGAGCCATGGAATAGTTCCCTGGGGCACCCCATTAGGGAACTCCTTCCAAGCTGACATTACACCACCAGTGACTATATTTTGGTCGACAATCCAAACAATTCAGAACTCTCGTAGCTGGGCTATGATCTAGTTCATATTTCTCCACTTATTCCCATAAGAATGTCATGATACACTGTCAAAGGCTTTCCAAGATGCAGGTAGTTGTTTTCTACACAACCTAACAGTCTCAAAAGAAGGAAATAAATACCAAATCTATAATGATTACATGCGATTGCAAGTATTGAACAGCAAGAGAGCTTAGAAAAATCTGGACCAACCCCTTTACTTTGTAGATGAAGAAACCAAGGCCTGACTAAAGACAGCAAATATTAGGGGCAAAATTAGAACCTATTTGTGTGTATGTGTGTGTGTGTGTGTGTGTGTGTGTGTGTGTGTGAGAGAGATTCTAGAATTTGTGTTCTTTCTAGTATAACATGATGCCTCAATAAGACAAGAGGCTAGAAATACCATACAAGGTAAAAGTCTTATGGAGAAATCTGCTGAAATATTTAAATATGTCATTCACCATCCCCACCCCTCAACTTATTCCATGTATCTAATGTAGTCAAAGAAAGAAACTTCAAAGGTGTTTCAGGTCCCAGCTGAGATAGTCTTTGCCTGATCCCTCCTTGGTGATGACTTATTCACAACCCCTACACCACACAAGATTCAGGAAACATTGATTCTACCCATCTATGTGAAGGAAATGGACCACTTCTAGGGTAGGGACAGAAGATATTAAAGAGTGGGAAAAGGCTTTAATTCCCAAATTGAAGGGAGATTAGAAATTCAAAAGGAAGATATAGAGAAATTTTATTTAAAATAACTATATGAAGTATAAAATATTTGGAAGTCTGTATGCCAAGATATACACAGGAACTGTATGAACACAATTATAAAACACTTTGCATAAATAAAGGCATCTTAAAAATTAGAGAAATATGAACTGATCAGGTCGAGCAAATACAATAAAAATGACAATATTCTAAATTACTTTATTTATTCAGTTCCATATCAATCAAACTACCAAAGGATTACTTTATAGAGCTAGAAAAAAATAACAAAATTCATCCAGAGGAACAAAATGTCAAGAATCTCAAGAGAATTAATGAAAAAAGTTGGAAGGAAAAATGCCTACCACTACCTGAACTATTCTAAAAGACAGTAGTCATCAAAACAATTTGGTAATAAGTTAGAAATAGAAAGTTTGATCGGTAGAGTAGATTAGGTATACAAAATGCAGAAGCAAATGTGAAGAGCACTTTAGTATTTGATTCACCAAAGATCTGAGCCACTGAGTAAGAGCTCATTATCTGACAAAAACCACTGGGAACATTGGAAAGTAGTTTGGCAGTCAATATCCCTTTATTAAATACCTACTGTGTGCCAACCACTGGGCTAAGTGTTGGGGATACAAAGAAAGGAAAAAGATAGTCCCTTACCTCAAGGAGCTCATAATCTAATGCGAGAAACAGCATGCAAACAACTATGTGCCAGCAAGCTACATACAGGAAAAATAGAAAATAACCAACAGAGAGAAGGCACTAGCATTAAGGGGACTGGGAAAGGCTTCCTGTAGAAGGTTGGGTTTTGTTGGGACTTGAAGGAATCCAGGAAGGGCAGGAAGCAGAGATGAAGATGAGAAGCATTCCAGACATGTACAATAGCCCATGAAAATGCCCCGAGTCAGGAGATGAAGTATCTTGTTCAAGGAATAGCAGGAAGGCAAGTGTCACTGGATTGAAGAGTACTCAAATGGGGAGGGGATGTAAATTATAAGAAGACTGGAAAGGTAGGGTTAATAGGCATAGACTAGGTAAAGAGCAACATCTTACACTGTATGCTAAAATATTCCACAAGGTACATGGCATGAACATAAAAGGATGACATCATGAACAAAGTAGAGGAGCAAGGAAGAATTTCTCTGCCAGATCTGGGGATAAGGAAAGAGTTCATGACAAATAAGAGATAGAGAGGATCACAGAAGGTGAAATGGATAATACTGATGAATAAAGTTTAATTTATTTTTACATAAACAAAACCAATGCAAATAATGTTAGAAGAGAAGCAGGCAAATGAGGAAGATACAGCAAGTTTGTCTGGCAAAGATCTCAAGATACACAGGGAACTGATTCAGATTTATAAGAATAAAAGCCATTCTCCAATTGATAAACAGTCTAAGGATAATAAACAAGAAGTTTTGAAAGAAAGAAATACAAGCCATCAATAGCCACATTAAAAAAAATGCTCTAAGTCAGAGATGTAAAACTCATATTTGAATGCAGCAGGAACTAGATTAAAATGTAATTGTGAAATGTTTAACAAAACAAATAAAAATGCAATGCAACATAGATAATGTTAATTAGTGATTTTCTAAGTCAACATGCTGCCATAGGGATCTCTTCTATTTGAGTCTGATATCATTGCTCTAAATCATTAATAATTATGTAATACCCCCCATATGTAGAGTGGGGATGGTGTTGTGTGACTTGAAGAAAGGCATGATGGTCATCGCTAGACCTCCTCTCCCCCAGTCCTTCTCCAAGGGAGACTTGGATTCTTGTCAAAAGGGGAAATAAGCCAGAAACTTGGCCATTCTTCTCTCCTCAAAGAAAGGGAACACTGGGCTAGAATTATATTTATCTGCTCCCTTAAATAGTTTGTCTAAGGGATGTAGTTTTCAGATTAAGCAAAATTTCTGGTTGCTGTTTATTAATGGGGAAAGGAGAGCCCCAAGATGTATATCAAAGACTCTTCCCACCACATACCAGTTCCACAATGAATATCCATAGTAAGCAGCTAGAAACCCATTTATCCAAGTCAATAGCAAAACCAAAAATCAAATAAAGTAGACAAATGAGAATATATACCAGACAATACAGAGTGAAGGAGCTCTCCCATTGAGAGTGAGGTAACTGGGCTCAACCAAGAGAGAGTTCCAGATCTTACCCAAAGGGACATTCCCTCCAGTCTTTATTATAGCAAGTTTGGGAAAGGGACATAATAGAGGCTGCCTGCTCCTTTCATATAACTTTCTTCCCAGAGCCTTGTTCTCCCTTCAGCAACCTAAAATAGAGTTAGTATTGTCCATCTTCTCTCTTGAACCTGAAGCCAAAAGTACCCAAATGACTACACAGCTCAAAGAAAGCTCAGGAGACTGAAGTCCTGTACCAATCAGGGACTTGGGTTAAATTAGATCAATACAAATCAAAACAATTCTGAGGCACCACCTCATACCCATCAATTGTCAAAGTTGACAAAAAAAGGAAAATGACAAATGCAGGAAAGCTATAGGTAAACAGATACATTAATACACTCTTGGTAGTGCTTTGAACTGATCCAGACATTCTGGAAAGCAATTTGGAACAATACCCCCAAAGCTATTAAACTCCCCTTTTTACCTAGCAATATCACTACTAGATCTATATACCAAAAGAACAAAAAAAGAAGAAATTGAATAATTTAATTAAAAATTTTATTTTATTTTATTTTCAAATGAAGATTCTCCTTCTCTCCTCCCCTCACTTTTCCTCCTTTCTCCCCTTCCATTGAGAAAGCAAGAAAACAAAACCCTTGTTAAAAATTTGCATAGTCAAGTAAACAAATTTCCAAGTTGGCCATGTCTATAAATTGCCTCAATCTGTATTCAAATCCATCACCTCCCTATTAGGAATTGGGCAGCATGCTTCATCCAAGTCCTCTGGAATTAATTATGGTTAATTGTTGTGTTCATCAGAGTTTTCAAGTCTTTCAAAGTTGTTTGCCTGTACAATATTATTGTGTTGCACACATTGTTCCCCTGGTTCTGCTTACTCTGCATGAGTTCCTACAAATCTTCCCAAGTTTCTCTGCAGTTATCCCTATCATCGTTCTTATAGCACAATAGTATTCCATCACATTCAAATACCTTGACTTGTTCGGCCATTCCCCAATTAATGGGCCTCATTTACCAGTTCTTTGCTTCTACAAAAAGAGCTGCTATAAATAATTTTTGTACAAAGGACCTTTTGTGCATGGGTCTTCTTCTTCTTTCTCTGATCTCTTTGGGGTATAAACATTGCTTTCTAGAATGGCTAGACCAGTTCACAGCTCTACCAGTAGTATTCTAATGTACCTGTTTCCTCACAGTCTCCCACATTTGCCATTTTCCCTTTTTGTCAGCTAACAATATAATAGTTGTGAGGTGGAACTTCAGAGTTGTTTTAACTCACTTTGATCTAACTAGTGATTGAAAGCATTTTTTCCTACATGGTCCTTGATAACGTGGATTTCTTCCTTTGAAAACTGCCTGTTCATATCCTTAAACTTTTTATCATTTGGAGATTGGCTCTTAATTGTAAAATTTAAGTTAGTTCCTTATATATACAAGTGAGTTCTATCAACCATTTAAAAATAATTAATATCTAGGCCACAAAAATTATTCTCAATGATTGAGAAAGAAATATGGTCCTAATACCTGTCCCTTATAAAGGGTTTCTTGATGGAGATTGGGAGTAACTTTGCACATTAGGAGACTATGTTCCCTGAGAAAGAACTATACCTTGCTGGATTACATCCATCACATGAGAATGTATGTATGAGTGCCCACAAGCAACCAGAACCCAAATTAATAGCAGGAGGAAAAGAACCAGAGAAAGGACAACCTAGTCTTAGGAATAAAGATCTTCCATGATAAGAACAGGGGCTAGTATTGAGTCTCACAATTTGTAACACAATACCATATCAACATTATTTCCTACAGGAACTGATCCAGTCAGTCCTCAACATTTGCACTCCTGCTTCAAGCATTCACATGATTCTATTAGTAACTTTCACTTTCGCATTGGTAACCACACACATTTGTACTTCTATGTAGTAGAGAAAAAAATGAGAGGTGTGATGCATGCAAGTTAGAGGAGAGGCTGGTATCCTACTAAGCACTTCACTGGTCTGGTTCACCCTGCTATTGTAAAGAGCTCTATATGCATTTGTTGTACGCTTTCTTTGCCTTTAAACTCAAGTTTTGTGTTGCAATTATACCCCCAAAGTGTAGTGCAAGTCCTTTGAAAGACTCTAAGTCCAACTGTGCAAAGACAGTGGTGCAGCTTAATGAGAAAAAAAATGGTGCTAGATGAACTTTGTGCCAGAATGTCTGCAATCCCTGCCTACCATAATTTTGGTGCTAGCAAATAGAGGATTCATTATGTCCACAAAGAGGAAGAAAGTGTTTCAAGCTGGTGTGTCCTTCATGATCTCTAACTCCATATACCTGCTGTGAAGGACGGAGTGTCAGAGATGATATTGAGACCTCCCTAGTCTTGGCATCTTCCAACAACAGCAACTAAAGTCCCAGCAGCCTCTCCTTGATTTTCAGAGGCAGCCAAAGTAGAAAGGTTTATAGTACTACAGTATATAGTACAATGCCTTTACACTGCCTTCTGACACAGTGGAAGGTAAGATTCAGGTTTAAAAATGTTTTAGTTTTAAGAATTTTGTTTACTATACAATATTTATGGTACTGTAAATTTCAGGTATTATGAAAAGTGGAAATTGTCTGAAATCAATGGTTTTTTTATTGGGATGTTGGCACAAACGGTCATAGAGTTCTAGGGAATTACTAGGGAGAAAAATGTTTTTCATGTTACCAATTTTATTTTGTGTGCTGCATTTTATGGGTAATTTCATGGTTACTTTGTTAGGAAAAGTGCATATTATCAGGATTAATGTTTTTTAAACAAAATTATATGCAGAAAAGTGTATTTTCAGCAATCTTTAGTGAAAGATTACAGTTTTTGGTGGTCACAGGTACCTAACCTCCTATTTCCCATAGGTTCAATATATCAACATTCATGTTTTTCACTTCCACGCCATTTTCTAGGAATGTTACTCCCATGAAAGTTAAGGATTAATTGTATTTCTGAGTGAGGCAAGCAGAAAATAGGGAGAATGGAATGATATATCTACAAGGTAAATAACATAGAAATGATGTGTAAGTGGGAGTTTAAATTTGACGCTTCTGCAATTTAACTATCATAGAAGACAAAAACAATTAAATAGAATGCAATAAGGATACAGGACATGAATCAGAAAATGTAATTGAGGTTGTAAAGGAAGAGAAATGATGAGTGTAAAGCAAAGGAAAATAGCTTTAAGAAGGACACAACAATAGAACCTTACTTTTAAAAAGAGATTGAAGTAAAGAGGGAGGATTTTGAACAATTTACTTAACAGGTGGGGTAACAGAAAAATCAGAAGAAGTAGACAAGTTGAAAAATAAATAAAAAGAATGGAAGAGAAATTAATGATTTAAATAATTCACAGAACTTGGGATATAGAAAGTAAACAAGAATGGATAGAAGAGCCTGTGGAAATAAAACAATAACACAATAATATAAACAAAACCAATTGCAAATATGGCATAATGATTCAAAAGAATGGAATAAAAATCCATAAATGTAATGTCAAAAAACACAAGTCTTGCAATGGATTTAATATTCCAATAAAATGAAAGAAAGTGGAAGAACAGATAAGAAATCAAACCCAGTAACCAGCTATATGCCAGAAACATATCTAAAAAGGAAAGACACATGTAAAATGATGAGAGTCTAAGGGAAAAATATATCAGGTGATTTTAAAAAAATGCCTCAGCCATACTATTCGAAAAAGCACAAATGGCAAGAAAGATGAAAGGGGAAAGTTGCATTGTGCTTAATGAAGTCATAGATGGTGAACTGATATTACTACCACACATAAATGATATAGCCTCCAAATTCATAAAGGAAAAGATGACAGAATGACCAGAAGAGAACAGCACAATAACTATAGGAGACTTTAATGTTTCTTTTTCAGAGATGTATAAATATATCAGAAAGATAAAAAAGGAAAATATGGAACTGAACAAACTATCAGAGTATAGAACTAATGTTCACAATAGGAACATTAAAGATATACATATCTCTCTGAACAAATGTCATCTTTACAGAAATAGAATGTGCTAGAGCACAGGAAAATTATAAATAAATGAAGGAAATGCTAAACATATACTGTAAAGACCATAATGCAATAAAAGTAATACAGTGAACACAAGCCAAAGTTAAAGACCTAAGTGAATACTTAAGAATAGAATTTTGAATAATGAGCATATCAAAAACACAAATCATAGAAATAGTTAATAACTGTTTGAAAAAAATGATGAGACATCATGCCAAAATTTCTGAAATGCAGTTAAAGCAGTCCTCATAAGGTAACATATTTTTCTGAAAATGGCCATAAACAAAATAAGAAAAAAAATGAATGACATTTTCAAAACTGAAATAATAATAATAATAAAACAAAAAAACAACCCACAGTTAAACAATTACAAAATAAGAACAAAGAGAAAATCTTGAAAATTTTAGGAGAAATTTTTTAGGTAAAATAAAAAACAAAAAGACTGTAGAAAGAAAGGATCTAATTGGAGAGAATTCCTTGCTAATGACTCAGACTAATTGAACCTAGACAATATAATGAAAATTTCTATGCTACTTAAATTAATTTATAGATTTAGGACTAACCAGATGAAACTACCAAAGGGATACTTTAAAGAATGAGACAAAAAAGAGAAAGGAACAGCATTTACTAAATGCCTACTATGTGCCAGGCACTGTGCTAAGTGATTTAGAAATATTACCTCATTTAACCCATAACAATCCTGTGAGATGATTATTGTTATCCTCATTTTATGACTGAAGAAACTGAGGCAGAGGTAAAATGACTTGCCCAGGAAAACACAGCCAGGAAATGTGTGACTTAAAAGAATAACAAAATTTATATTTATATTTACATAATTTATACAAAAAGCTTAGAATGTCTGGTAAAAAAAAACCCAGTATAAATCAAGGGAAGATAGCACTTTCAAACCTCAAGCCAGATAATGAAACAGTAATCATCAAAACTATTTGATACTAAACCCCATTTGGGGTTTTCTTGGCAAAGATTCTACAGTGGTTTGCCATTTCCTTCTCCATTTTATAGATGAGAAACTGAGACAAATAGGGTTAAGTGACTTGCCCATGGTCACACAGCTAGTGAGTGTCTGGGGCTAGATCTGAACTCAAAATAATGAGCCTTTCCAGTTCAAGCCCAGCACTCTATCCACTGTAGCAACCTTTGATACTAGACCTGAGCTTAAATCTGGCTCTGGACACTTACTAGCTGTGTTACCCTGTGAAAGTCACTTAATCTCTGTTTGCCTCCACCTTCCTCCACTATTATACCTCAGTGGGTATAATAACAGCCACCACCTCCCACGTTTGATGAAACCTGGAAAATTAAGATTTTAATGTCTGTATTTTGACTATAGAATGACAAACATATTTTGAAAACATATGTCTGATTGACATATTTTTCCATTTCCCTCTGATGTTTGGCAAGCCTCCATATTTGCTCTGGGGGAAAAAAAAATGAATAGACTGTTATCCAGACAGAGAGATTTAGGAGCTCATGTAAAAAGCTGAATTTGAGGGATTCTTTGGTCTGAAGAATTGACAAGATTGTAGTAAGAATTTGGAGCAAAAGCCTAGTAGAAGCAACAGTGCTCTCAGAGAGAGAGAGAGACATGAGGTAGCATGTACCAGGTAGACCAAGTCACTACCTCCAACTCCTAATCCTTTACCACCCTATCGCCTTAGAACCCCCTCTGCCCCAAGACTCTGTCCAGGGTCCACTTCTCTTCCCTCTCTACACTATTGCACTTGATGATCTCTTCAGCTTCCGTAGTTTCAATAAACATTTCTATGAAGATGACTCTCATATCTACTTTTCAAGCCCAAACCTCTCTCCCAATCTTGAGTTTTGCACCTCCAACTGTCTACTAGACATCTAGAAATAGACATCTCATAGATATCTTAAATTCAACAGGTCCAAAGCTGAACTCATGATCCTCACACAAACACCTTCCCCTCTTTCTTAGCTTCTCTACCACTGTTGGGGGTCCCATTATCCTCCCAGTCACCTAGGATCTACGCTAGGTATTAACTTCAACTCCTCACCCTCACTCCTCATACCCAATTAGTGGCCAAGTCTTAATGTTTCTACCTTTATAACACATGCTCCCTTCTCTCATCTGACACTGCCCCCACCCTGGTACAGGCCCTCATCACCTCATACCTGGACTGTTGCAATTGCCTTCTCGTTTGTCTCCTTGCCTCAAGTCTCTACTCCTTCCTAATTCATCCTCCATTGATCTGTTACAATGATCTTACTAAAGTGCAGGTCTGACCATATCACTCCCTGCCCTTCCCCAACATTCCACAAATTCTAGTGGCTCCCTGTTGCCTCCAGGATCAAATGCAAAATCCTTTGTTTGATTGTTAAAGTCACTCATAATTCTGTCCCTTCCTTCCTTTCCAGTTTTTTTACAATTTGCCTCCCTCCACATACTCTGCCATCCAGTGCTGCTTGTCTCCTTTCTGCTTTTGTCACATGACACTCCATCTCCAGACTCAAAGCATTTTCTTTGACTGTCCCCCATGCCTGGAATGCTCTCCCACCTGGTCTCCCCCTCCTGGCTTCCCCAGATAAAATCTCTACTTCTCTAAGAAGCCATTCTTGGTCCTCTTTAATCTTAGTGCCTTCCCCCTGTGATGACCCCTAATTTATCCGGTGTGTGACTTGTTTATATATGGCTGTTGTTGTTGTTTTCTGGGCATGCCCAACTCTTTGTGACCCCATGGACCATAGCATGCCAGTGCTGTCCATGAAGTTTTCTTGGTAAAGATACTGGAGTGGTTTGTCATTTCCTTCTCCAGTGGATTAAGGCAAATAGAGGTTAAGTGACCTGCCCAGCATCACACAGCTAGCAAGTGTCTGAAACCAAATTTGAACTCAGGTCTTCCTACCTCCATGCCCAGCTATCTATCCATTGAGCCACTCAGCTGCCCCTGTTCATTCATAGTTGTTTGCATTGTCTTCCTCCATTAGGCTGTGAGCTCCTTGAGAGCAGGGACTATCTTTTGCCACTCTTTGGACCCCTTAGTACTTAGCTAATGCCTAGCATGTAGTAGGTGCTTAATAAATGCTAGCTGACTGACTGATGAGACCACTCTGAGAAAGGCAGTAGTCAGGTGTCCAATAAGAATGCAACATGCCAATGAATTGGGCTGCTGCAGGATGGAATGGGTTCCCCTTCACTTGATGTCTTTAAGCAACAAGTGAATGACATGTGCCAGGTATTTTGCACAAGGGATTCTGGGTGGACCAACTGAAATTTAGTAATCTCGAGATTCCTGGCAATGGTAGCCCAAGGCTCTAAACACCAGCTCTAGAAAGCAACCCAACTGGCTGAAGACCAGATATCTCCCAGACAAAACAGTGGTAATGAAGGAGACGTCTCGGCCGATTATTTATAGTTCCCAATGCCAAGTCAAGTCCACAAGCTTTTATTAAGCACTAACTGTGCACTGGGTACTGTGCAATAGCCCTATTGGTTCAGGAGTATCATGCATGTATTATTCCTACAGTGAAAGCATCGATAATGCTGCCTCAGCCAACTTTGTTCCCTTCTCAACAGGACATCATGGCAGACAGCAGGCAACAGGACAAAAGACAATTTCCTTGGAGAGCTACAGACAAGGCTTTGAGAATTACTGATTGATTCCATCTACTGATAGGGAAACTTGCTGTATTGACACAATTTTATTCTAGAAAAATGATCAAATAACAACTCCAGTCTCAGTGACCTACTCAAATGTTCCCTCATTGTTGTAGAGTCTCCCAACCTTTGTTTTATAAAATGCTGACATGGAGAGTCTTTGGGGGTAGAAATTAGGTTTAATTTTTGTTTAATTAGCTATATCCTAAGAAGGTATACAAATATTAAAATCTGAAGCACAGAGCTATCAAATATTACTATCATCCTATCCCAGTTTAAATGTAAGCTTCTTGGGAGCAAGGATTGTTCTGTTTGTTCTTTGTGTATCCCCCTTACTAGCAAAATATCTGACATACAGCATTTAATAAATGCTTGTTGACTGAATGGTTGATTGCTATTCCATTGTACTTTAAAAAAATAAAATATGCAAAAAGCTTTCAGCCTTCTAAGCAACCCCTGTTACTGCCCTACAGTAAACTACATACACCCTGGGCTATAAAACATAACAGAAAACTATGTGCTCAACTTCTTTTATAGTTTCTTATTTTTCTTTCTCTTTTCTCTTCTTTTTCCATTTCCTGTGTCAGTGTTATTAACTCCCCTTGAACTACAGCTGAAGTGATCATTGTCACTTAATTTCCTAATTCCTAAAGGTTATGTTCTGGATTAGTGGACACACCCTCCCCCAGTGAGCTACAAATGGGCTCCATACAATGATGTTTTCATTGCTTAGGGACAATGGCTGTTACATGTTCTTTCCAGTAGGTATGGATGGGGTCATTTCTGCTGATGAGGCCTCTTTCTAATGAGCAACTTTGGATCCAGATTTTTACCTTAGTAGGCACTCAATAAATATTTGTTGATTGATTTACCAGATGGATGAACTGTTTTGGTCTTTGGCCCTCTTCCACAGGGATACCAGAGGTTCCACTTTTGAAAATATTTGTGAGGTTTCCAATAGTTTATCCTAGTGTCTCATGAGCTCTAGGGGAGACAAGCAATTTGTCCTTGTTATCTCAGTTGGGGCACAAAAATAGCAACCATTGGATCCTGGTCTGGGAGACCCTACGTTGCAGAGTTCTCTGGGCCACTGGCTAACAAGTCTAACAAGCAAGGTTTCCTAGGGAATGTTGTCCTACAGAAGTAAAATGCCACTTAGTCTAGATTGGCCGAGAATCAGAGTATATTTTTTCCCTCTCTTATTCTCTTAAAAATCATTTTAACTTCAACTTTAATAGTCACAAACCTCCCTAGACCTCGGTTTTCTTATCTATGAAATGAAAGGGTTGGAAGAGTTGGCTTCTGAAGTGACTTCCAACTCCAGGCCTATAATTCTAATAAGAAAGTAACACAGCATAGTTGTTAAATGGTCTGCCTCTGAATCAGAAAGATCTGGGTTCAAGTTCTGCCTTGGTCACATGCTGGTTCTGATCCTGGGCAAATCCCTTAGCCTTTCAGTGCTGCGGGCAATTCTCAAGAGGCAATAATAACTTTTCAAAAAAAAATTGTGACAAAGTTCATCTGGAAGAACAAAAGGTCAAGAATAACAAGGGAATCAATGAAAAAAATATGTGAAGGAAGGGGGCCTAGCAGTACCAGACCTTACTTTACAGAAAGGTTGCTGATCTGAAACAAGGGAAGAATTTTCTATCCTGAGAGTTTCTCCATACTTAGGAAATCAAGAATCTAGGCCAGTCCCCAAATCTCTAACTTTATACCTTTAAGTTTGCATCATATGTAGCTACTGGACCAAACATGCTTTGATCAGTTTGATTTGTTGATTATCTAATTGATCTATTTCTGTTCTAGAGAGGTTAGAAGTACAGTTTGAAATACAACAAAGTACAAGTTAATTAAAAATGCATGAGGCTTTTCAGGTTTTGTAAGGGTCCTGAAGTTGGGGCAGAAGTATTGCTGTAATAATACATGCCTCATTCTGGCTCCAACAACTCTCCCTCATTTTGACACTCCATAAATGTAAATTTTTGATGGCAATCAATACATATAAAAGCTATAGGCTGTAAAGACAATTAATTATAGGCTAAAAAAAAATAGAAAAATGGAAAAAAATAGAATGGATACGTTAGCCATTGGCTAAAGAGACCCTTCCCTCCATTCTCCCGAAAAGAGGGTTTGTAAACACAATAATGGTGGGACAAAGTTGCTTCCCACAACTCCACTACAGACCTAGGAGTGTCTCCCTAAAAACAAAACCATTCATTGGAAACATTGCTAATGGAGGATAAACTGTAATCTTGGAAACTGTAATAGAGTTGTCATGAGGAAGTGTTGTAATGACAGAACTTTGTGGTGACTCATGAAAGAATATTGGAAAAGGAGAGGGGGTTAGCCAGGAGCTGTCAGTGTTTATTCCTTGCTACCCAGGGGAGAGAGGGATGGGCTTTGCAGTCACTAGAAAGGCACACTCTGTAGTGGAAGAGAGATGATGTTCTTGGCTCTGTAACAGGCTGAGTGATAGATCTGACAAGAGCATTCTGCTCTCTTTGTTCTGATTTCATGCTCCCCAAACAACCTTCTGCTAAATAGATGAGTTTTCCGGGTACTGTCAAGGAGGGGAAGGTAATATCCACTTGAATATTCCCATCACCTGAAAGATAAATCCCTTCAATGTAAATGAATAAAGAGGCATTCCTGATTATAAACTGGACTTTTATAAATGGGGTTAGTTTGTATGAGCCAACAGGAGATGGACTGATTAAAGCAAATTACTGATCCTACAAAGCTAAGGATGTAGAGACTACAGTGACCCCAACAAGGTCTGACAGTCCCATGAGGCTCTGCCAGTCAGCCAATCAGCCTTCTCCCCCTCCTTCACTAAGTTCCTCTTTCTACCTTTCTTGATGCAGTGAGGTGGCACGATGGATAGAGCACCAAGGTTGGAGTCAGGAAGACCTGAGTTAAAATTAAGTTTCAGACCTTGGCAAGTCACTTAACCTCTATCTGCCTCAGTTTCTTTGACTATAAAATGGGGATAATAATATCATTTATCACCCAGAGTTGTTGTGAGAATAAAATGAGATAATGTTTATAAAGCACTTAGCACAGTACCTTGTGTACCGTAGACCCTTAAGAAATATTCATTTCCTTTCTTTCTTTATTTCCTCAAGTTCTCCCTTTCCCAAACATAAGCATTTCAAATGCAACACTAATGCACATTCCAATTGATGTGGATATTCTTTGAGGTACATTGCAAGACATAACAAGGTAAGATCCTCACACTTAGGGTCATTTTGCCGTGTATAAAGCTTTTATATTATAGCCCACATTGTGGCTGGGCACTCCAAAGTCAGTCATCCATCAAATTTTTTGTAAAAGAATGTCATGCCAAGGATTTGAACATAAAGACTTCTAAATTATAGAATTAATTTGCTATTCAAATCCCGATGTACCCTTCAGAGACAGACACACTGGTAAGGAGTGGGTTGGTGCTGCCTGCCCTACTCTTACATAACAGGAGTTGACAGTCTCTTCCCCTCTAAAAACGGCATATTTTCCTTACTAGCTGTGTGACCCTGGGGAAGTCACTTAACCCCAATTGCCTCACCAAAAAAAGAAACCAAACATATTTTCAACTCCCATTTCTATCCCTATTATCTGCTTAACTTTCAACTATTGCATAAGAAATCACTGAAAAATTGAAGGAACTGCACTCCCACTGTGGAGATTCTGGGCTGCCAAACCTGAATGCCAGCACGCCTGGATATCATGTGACACAGCTAGAGACAGGCTACCTGGTACATGGGCATTAATGGATAACATCATTAGACATTCCACCTTTGCTCACCATAATTTATATGTCAGTGGAGGCATAAACATGGTAACAGCTTCTCTTGCTGAACCTGCTCATGATAGATCTGGCATCTTACACATGTTTGTTCTGACTCTGGCAACATGAACATCCCCTGGCCCCTATGCTGAGCAAAAATAAATAAATAACAATGAAAAACAACCAAGGAAAGTTCATTCTACTGCTGCTCCTTCTCTAAGAGAACTAACTTCTCCAGCAATATGAGGACAGGCATATTTTTTTTCTTGAGACTAGGTCTCCTTATGTCATGCAGGCTTGACGTACAGGGTCTACTCAACAGTCTGATCCCCTTATTGATCAATAAGAGGAGCTTTGACCTATTCCATTTTCAACAGAGACCAGAAGCCCCTCCTTAGTCAACCTAGTTCTCCAATCCCCATTTCTGCATTGATACTGGATTTAGTGAGGGACAGCTGATCAGCTTAGCCCACTACAGCTCAAAACTCCTGAGCTCAAGAGATCTATCAGCCTCAGCTTCTCTGGTAGGTGGGATTATAGGTATGCACCACCAAGCCCAGGCAAGCATGCTTGTTTTCAGTTTTACTTTTCTCTTTCCTGAAATTTACTACATTTCTAGCAAAATTCCAATTCTGTGTCATTGTATCTCTCAAATTCTGTATAATTATAAATTGCTTTCATAGATAATGGTTTGATTCAAAGGGCTCTTGGGGGTGGGGGGAGAGGAGGGATGGAGATCATTATTGGAGGAAGTTGAATCCATACTCCTGAGAAAGAAAAATGAATGTCAGGATCATAGATTTAGAGCTGAAAGGAACTTAGAAGGACTATCTAGTACGACTCCTTAAATTTTCAAATGAGGTGACTGAGGCCTAAAGAGGGAGAGTGACTTGTCCAAGATCACACAAGTGATAAAGACAGGATGCAACTCTAACAGCACATCCAGCATTCACCCTCCTCAGCTGTTTTTCCTTCTAATTCTGGCGTGTTTTCTAAGTCAAAGCAGAGTTCCACCTACATCTGCTCTAGGCTCAGACATTTGTCCTTCTATGCAAACTTAAAGCATCCACTTCCTGAGAGGAGGAGATTTTTTTGTATCATGTCCATCTGCCATATATTTTGCATGGAACTTTGTCTTATTTTTTTCTGTTGGAGATGAGGTGGGTCTACTTAAATGTCTACTCAGTGCTTCATCAAAAAGATACCAAAAGAAAAGGATAGACATACAGATAGAGGGAAAGAGGGAAGTGTGTGTGTGGGAGACAAAGACAGAGACAGAGACAGAAACAGAGAGACAGAGAGACAAAGAGAGAGAGAGCTTTTTTGGATTCAGTACAAATAAACTTCAAGGGAGCTGTAGATCAAATTACTAGACTATGAAATGTAGGGATTGGCTCAATAGCGTAACAGTAACTCAAATTCCAAATGACTCTGGACTATTCCCTAGTCCATAAACTACAGAGAAAATGATCCTGTTTGTTGCATTTTTTTTTTGCTAGCCAGGACACAGCTGCTATAGCAGAGAGTACACACACACACACACACACACACACACGTATACATATATACACATGTGTATATATATACATATATACATACATGTACATATGACTATTGGATAGCCACTTCAGATATTGGTAATAGAACTCCTACCTTCCTTTTTTCCCTTCACTGGATTGATCTAGAGGGAAGAAAGCAGGTCTGAGAGGTCTGGGAGGTGGGGTATGCAAATATGTGTATGTTGGTAATGAGGAAAGCAGTCCAGAGCTAAGTAGAATGGGAAATGTGGGAATATTCAAACTAAGAATTAGTGGCCTAGCAAAAAAAAAAAAATCACATAAAATAAACCCACACAAATCATTAGCATTTCTATATATTACCACAAAACCCAGCAGAAAGAGATAGACAGAGAAATTACATTGAAAATAACTGAAGACTGTATAAAATACCTAGAAGTCTACCTGCCAAGTTGCACACAGAAAGTAAATAAACATAATTACAAAACACCCTTCACACAAATAGACAGATCTAAATAGAGAAATATTAATTGACATTGAGTAGGAAGAGCCATAATATAATAAAAATGACAATACTACCTAAATTAAGTTACATATTCAATGCCATATCAATCAATCTGCCAAAAAGTTACTTTATAGAGCTAGAAAAAAATAATAACAAAGTCATCTGGAAAAACAAAAGGTCAAGAATATCAAGGGAATCAGTGGAAAAAAATGTGAAGGAAGAGGCTCTAGCAGTATCGAATCTCAAACTACATATTTGTGTGTGTGTGTGTGTGTGTGTGAGCATAAAACAAAGCAGTAATCATCAAAATAATTTGGCACGAGATAAATACTGGTTGGTTAATGGAAAGATTAGGTATTCAATACACAAAAGAAAATGAGCACAGCAACTCAGTGTTTGGTAAATCCAATTATCCCAATTATGGGGCAAGAACTCACTGTTTAACAAAATCTACTAGAAAAACTGGAAAGTAGTCTGGCAGAAACTAGGCATAAACCAACATCTCGCACCATATGCTGACAGAAAATCAGAATGGGTACATGATTTAGACATAAGAGGTGTTGTTTGTCCTTCATTCTTGAAGACAACCAATGACATCAGAAAGGTGATGTCTTTCAAGGGAATTGAATTGAAGTGAGTCAGGGCTGTGCAAAATCACTAGCCTCACTCTCTCCTCCAAGGCCATCTGGGTCCAGTGGAAAGACATAGATCGGGATGACTGGAGATGGCCCTGGATACGATAGGAGACCTTGGCCTTTTTAAGCTAAGGTCTTTCCCAGGTCTCAGTTTGACTGAGGCAACACCCATTTGGTAATTAAGGCTAGGTAGGAAATGAGGGAAAAGATGGCCTGCTTTAACTACTCAAAAAAAATCAGTCTGGGAGGTGAAGACTCTCAGAGTTTCTGGCCAGATGAGGAACAATTGCTACTCACACTCACTCTGAGCCAACAAAATCCAAACAGTGACCAGTTGAAGCTTGGGTTGAGAATTATTATTGGCAAATCAGGGAAAGCCAGAGTGATTTGGGTTTAAGGCATAGTGAAGTAACTCCATTTGAATATCAATGGATTTTATCAAAGCCAGGTTTTGCAGAGCTCTATTTCAAGAAATTTATATTCCTTGTAAGGTCTTTCCCAGATCTCAATTATAAATGATATTAGTTTTATATGATATCACATAAAAGGTTATCCGATATAAACAAATTAGGAGAACATGGAAGAAATTACCTATCAGATCTCTAGATAGGAAAAGAGTTGATGACCAAACAAGAGACAAAGATGTTCACAGAAATAAAAGGGATAATCTTGATTACATTAGATTGAAAAAAAGTTTTGCACAAACAAAAGCAATGTGAGCAAAATTAGAAGAAAAGCAGGAAATGGGGGGGGAGTAATCTGTAGCAAGTTTCTCTGACAAAGGTCCCATTTCTCCAATATATAGAGAACTGAGCCATATTTATAAAAATAGGAGCCATTCCTCAATTGATTAATGGTCAAATGGACAGGCAGTTCTCAGAGAAAATAATTAAATCTAGCAATAGTCAAATGAAAAAATGCTGTAAACAAGTAATAATTAGAGAAAAGCAAATTAAAACAACCTCAGATCCATTAGATTGGCTAAGATGACAGAAAAGGAAAAAGATGAATGTTGGAGGAGATGTAGGAAAGCAGATACATTAATTTGCTGTTCCTAGAGTTGTGAATTAGTCTAACACTTCTGGAGGAAAATTTGGAACTTTGTCCAAAAGGCTATAAAACTGTGCATATCCTTTGGTCAGTCATACCACTACTAGGTCTATACCCCAAGAAGATCAAAGGAAAAGGAAAAATGACCCATATGTTAAAAATATATATATTTATAGCAGATCTTTTTGTGGTGGCAAAGAGTTAAAGGCTGAGGGGATTTCGAACAACTGGAGAATTGCTGAACAAGTTATGGCATATGAATGTGATGGAAAACTATTATGCTGTAAGAAATGCTGAAGGGAAGTGACAGAACCAAGATGGTGGAGTAGAGTAGCAACTCAGACAATTCTGTCAACATTCCCCTCCAAACAACCTTAAAATAATGTATCAAATCAACTTCTGGAGTAGTATAACCAATAAAAGTTCAGGGTGAGATATTTTTCCAGCCTAAGACAACTTAAGAGGTCAGTAGGAAAGGTATGTTGCACCAGGTGGGGCTTGGCGCAAAGCACACATGGCAGCAACACCAGCTTTGGGAACTGGCAGTGGCTGTGACAGCAGCCACAGCTTCAGGAAGTCCCAGCCTAAAGATAGCAAGGGGATTGGATGACTGGTTAGAAAGATTATAGGAGACCTTGACCTGACATTGGGCATAGGACCAAACACTGTTTGGCAACTCCATTGCCTATGCACAGTTCCAGGTCACCATTCCAGTCCAGAAAGGAGTGCTTGTGGTCCTTCACAAGGGAGGAGGAACCCTGATTGCAGTTGTAGTGCAGAAAGGAGCTCTAGTATTTGTGGCTCTAGAGTAACTGGGGCCTTTCATGGATAAAGACCAAAGCACAGACAAGGAGAGCAGTGACCATACCTCTCTTTGTTTAACACCACACTAGAAGCACCGAAAACGTATAGACTTCCAGAACTAACTCTGAAGAGAATGGTATGTATAGTGCCTCCTCACCCTGAGATGAGCAGAGCCAATTTTTACATAAAGCTCCAAGTGAAGAAATAGTCAAGAAAAATAAGCAAACAACAAAAAAAGAACCTGACCATAAAAATATACTATGGTGACAGGGAAAATGAAGACACAAACTAAGAAGAAAACAACAACATAAAAAATGCAAATTGGATAGAAGCCCAATAAGAATTCCTGGAAGAGTTAAAGAAAGTGATTTTTAAGATGGAGAAAAAGTGGGGGTAAAGGAAGAAAATTAGGAAAAGAGAATCGACAGTTTGGTAAAAGAGGCACAGAAATGTATTGAAGAAAATAACACCTTAAAAAATAAAATTGGCCAAATGGTAAAAGGGTGTGGGGCAGGGGGAGGGAATTCACTGAAGAAAAGGATTTCTGAGAAAGCAGAAGTTGGCAAAATAGAAAAGTTACAAAATCCAAGTGAAGAAACTAATTGCTTAAAAAGTAGAATTGGACAAGTGGAAGGGCTCCATGAGACATCAAGAAACAATAAAACTACATTTTAAAAAATGAAGAATAGAAGAAAACATGAATTCTATAAAACATTTAAAGAACAAGTAATTCCAATACTATGTGAACCATTTGGAAAAAAGAGGCAAAGAAGGAGTCCTACCAAATTCTTTCTATGACATAAATATGGTTTTGATACCCAAGCTAGAAAGAATAAAAACAGAGAAAGAAAACTGTAGACCAATTTCCCTAATGAATATTGATGTAAAAAAATTTAAATAAAATACTAGCAATGACATTACAGCAATATGTCACAAAGATCATAGACAATGATCAGGTGGGATTCATGCCAGGAATGCAGGACTGGGTCAATATTAGGAAAACTATAAGCATAATTGACCATATCCATACCAAAAACAACAAAAATCATATGATTTTATCAATAGATGCCCAAATAGCTTTTGACAAAATTCAACACACATTCGTATTAAAAAAAAACACTAGAAAGCAAAGGAATAAATGGAGCCTTTCTTAAAATGATAACTGGTCTCTACCTAAAACTAAGAGGAAGCATTACCTATAATAGGGATAAACTTGAAGCCTTCCATTAAAATAAGCGATAAAGCAAGGATGTCCATTAGCACTACTATTATTCAATATTGTACTAGGAATGCTAGATATGTCAATAAGACAAGAAAAAAAAATTGAAGGAATAAAAATAGACAATGAGGAAATAAAACTATCACTGTCAAGATATACCACCAGACTCCCAGTCACCCAGACACCCTAAGTGTCATCCTTGACTGTTCATTGTCTCTCACTCTCCTCCACCCCATATTCAATCTTTTGCCAATGCCAACGATTCTGCTTTCCTAATATCTCTTGCATCTGTCCCCTTCTTTCCTCTAACATTGCCATCCTTCTGGTACCGGCTCAATTCTGGACTACTGCAATAGCCTGGTGGTTGGTCCTCCTGCTACCATCTCTCTCCACGCCAGTCTATCCGCTACTCAGCTGTCAACATGATCTTCCTAGAGTTCTGGTCTATGCAAGTAATCCCCCTATCAATAAAATTCAATGGTTCCCTATCACTTCCATGATCAAGTACAAATTCCTCTGTTTGGTCTTCAAAGCCCCTCCCTACCTTTCAGTCTCTCTACACCTTATACCATCCCCCAACCGCCAACACATATTCAAACTCTTTGATCCAGTGACCCTGGCCTCCTTGCTGTTCCTGAAACAAGACATTCTATCTCCTGATTCCAGACATTTTCACTGACTGTCTCCCACCCTCTCCCTCCTTAGCTCACTTTCTGGCTTCCTTCAGGTCTTAGCTAAAATCCCACATTCTACAGGAAATGTTTCACAATGCCTCTTATTACCTTCCTTTTGTTGATTATTTCCAAAGTACATAGTTGTTAGCATGTTGTCTCCCCCATAGACTGTGAGGTCCCTGAGGGCAGGACATATCTTCTGCCCTTCTTTTGTTTCCTTAGTCCTGAGTACACTACTGGGCACATAGTAGGTGCTTAATAAATGTTTATTGGTTGAGTGATTTAGCACCTACTATGTGCCAGGCATTGTGCTCAGCACTGTGGATACAAAGAAAAAGCAAAAACAGCCCCTGCTCTCAAAGAGGCTTGGATTCTAATGGGGGGGGGGGGAAGATGCATACACATACATCAATACAAATTAAAATACATAAGCACAGAGAAATTGGCATATTTGAATGGCCTGAGGAAAATTGGAATAAAAGCAAGCAAACTTGCTAATATATTTAAAGAATTGACCAGCTTCTCAAAATTTTATCGAGTTTAAAGTTTTCCCCAGCCCTTCAACATAGAGAAACTTGGAGTCAATGGACATCTCTGCAACATTCAGGCATGCTACTTTCCACTCATGTGACTTTGGGCAAGTCACAAGTTCCCAAGGCCTCAGTTTTTCTCATCTATAAATTAAAGTCTCTCTAAATACCTCTGAGGTTTCTTTTATTTGTACAAAAATATTTATAGCAGCTCTTTTCGTGGTGACAAAGAATTGGAAACTAAGGGGATGCCCATCAGTTGAGGAATGGCTGAACAAGTTAAGGTGTACAACTGTGATGAAGTACTTTTGTGCTATAAGAAATGACAAGGGGGTGGTTCCAAAAAACCTGGAAAGACTTACATGAACTGATACAAAGTGAAGTGAGCAGAACCAGGAGAACATTGTACACAGTAACAAAATGTTGTAAGATGACCAACTGTGAATGTCTTAGCTATTCTTGGCATACAGTAATCTAAGACAATTCCAAAGGATTCATGATGAAAAATGCTATCCACCTCCAGAGAAAGAACTAATGGAATCAGAGTACAGATCGAAATATTTTTTAAAAATTTTATTTTTCTTGGTATTTTTTTGGGGGGCAGGGGCAAAATCTGTTTTCTTTCATAATGTGACTAATATGGAAATATGTTTTGCATAACTGCACATGTATAATGTCTTTCAAATTGCCTACCTTCCCAATAAAGGGGGAGGGAGGGAAGCCGGGGAGATAATTTAGAATTCAAAAGGTAAAAAAATTAAATATTAAAAAATTATTTTTACATTGGGGAGAGAATGTAGAATTTAAAGTGAAAAAAGTATTAAAAATTATTTTTACATGTAATGGGGGAGATAAAAAAAAGAAATGAAAGCTAGTAGATCACATGTGGTAGCTTGGTTCTTTTTCATTTATAGCTGTACATGTGAATAATAGTACCCTCAACAGCATCACTTTCAAACAAGAGAGACAGACATACCAATACACACACACACACACACACACACACACACACACATGCACATACACACGCACAAGCACACATTATCCTTCCCATTTCCCATTCAAATCATGCAACTTGTCTGAGGCACCTCACTCAGTCACTTAGTAGCTGCCAGATTCTGAGCAAGTCACTTAACCTTCTTGAGCCTTAGTATCCTTAACTGCAAAATGGGGATTATAGTAGCACCCACCCCCAGAGTTGTTCTGAAAAATCGAATGAGATAATATATGAAAAGCACTTTGCAAACCTCAAAGTGCAATAGAAAATGTTAACATTAGCGATAACTTATTAATCATTCAGCAAGAGTTTATTAATCACCTCCTCCATGCCAGATACTATGTTAAGGGCTAGAGACCCAAGGACAAAGGGGAAGCAGGCACTGCCCTCACAGTGCTTACTTTCTAACGGGAGAGACAACAGTACACATAACGGTATGACAAAGATTCATACATGGTTGTTATCAGAAAACCTGGCCTGTCTTTATGACTCTGTCACTACAAAGTCAGGTAACACATCTCTTCACCTCTCTGGCCTCTGTTTTTCAATTGTCACATGACAAATGCCAAATGAGGCCTTGGACTAGAACTCTATGCTCCCCTCTGGGTGGATTTCAGCCGTTTTAGTTCTCCATCATTTACGAGACCTTTTCCCATAGCATGGAGAAAATAGTTACAAGAACAATCAAAAGTTTCTATGCTCTTCCCTTCTCTCCAGCTGGGGCTTCATTGCCATCTCCCCAGGAGCCCTCAACACCACCACCACCTCCCAACACCTGTTTTGTTTTTTTTCTTTTTCCTCTTCATTCACAATCTGTCAACTAAATCTAAATGGGGACCAGAAAGAAGGTTTGGGCCAAACTTTCATGACCCAATGAAGACTATCTCCTGGCTAAAAAGAAACCTAAAATGAGGAGACTGGCCTGTCTCCAAGTCTCCCTGTGCATGTCTTGGCCAGACTTGATCGCTTCTTGATTACTGAACAGTCCTAGAGAAAGCACAAGTTATAGCAGGAAGTGGTAATCACTGCACCACTGACTTCACAGCAGTAGAAACAAGCACTGAAAAAGGGCTTTATAAATGACTCCCTAGACAGGGTGGAAGAAATACAATTCAGTTTTGCTTGTTCAAAATACTGTAAGGCGGTAAGTCATTCTCACCAAATGGAGCTGACATATGAGGCCTTACTCCAACTCCATGCAATTCATGACTCATTTATTAGTTGCCCACTACATGCAAAGCCTTCAGCTAATTTGTGGCTATAGACATGGATAACTAGTTGGTTTTCAATCTAGGAAGGGTAAGGAACACACATAAATAAGTCAACTACAAATGTAAATGGAATCGTAGAGGAGGAGTACAAAGTGCCTCGAGATCAAATGAAAGAGATATCATTTTCAGTTGAAAGCATCAGAGGAGGCATCATGAAAGAGGTGGTCATTTGAGTGTGGCCTTGAAGGATGATGGCTAGAATACCAAGGGGCAGGAATGGTTGGTGGAGAGACTTACTGACATAAGGCATTGTTTGAACAATGGAATCCATGTGGGACATATCAGGGGATGGCAGGTAGTACATACATACAATGGATGCTACGCAGTTAAATAAAGGTGAATGATGTAAGATAATGTAGAAAAGGTAGTCTGGTAACAGGTTACAGAGGGTCTTAAATAACAGAGTAAGCAGCCTGGACTTTATCTGGTAGGCAATGGGGAGCCTTTGAAAGTTTTTTGAGCAATGGGCTGACATGATCAGGCCTATGCAATAGGCTTCACCTGGTAGCAATAGATTGAAAGGAGAAGGGAATGGAGGGCAAGGACGTAGGTCAGGAAGGTACTTCAACAATTAAGGCATGGGACTCTGAACTAACCTCACCATTATCATGTCAAATAATATAAGACATTTGATGGAATCTACTCATAATCCAGGGCTGGTCACTAAGAGGGACTACTGCCCAAGGAAGACCTGAAACCAGAAGAAATGGGTTTCTGTCCCAAGAGAATAAAAAACAGCCTAAATTCACTACAAATAGACCCACAATGAACAACCAAATGGACAGTTGAAAGAAACTCCACTGGTGCTCCTTAAATCCATGATGATATGTTATCATAGTCACCGTATTTCAGTGATCCTGCCTCCTCCCTAATGACCATACGAGCATCAGGCACCCTCATGACACAGTTAAAATTTACAAAACAGTCTCTGAGGTTAGCTTGGACAGACAAAGGTCTAGTAAAAATAAAAAAAGAAAAAACATAATATTAATCCTAAAATAAGAGTTGCACCCTGAGCATATAAACATGACTGATACCCTATCTTTGTTCTGTCCTCTTCCTGAAATGTGTTCCCTCTTCACCACACCCAGTCTTTTGATTGTTGAAATCTGCCCATCCTTCAAGGCCCAGATTGGATACCATCTCCACCAAAGAGCCATCCCTGCTTCAACTAGTCAGAAATTATTTCTTCCTTCTCAGAACTCCAAAAGCATTTTGTATCATTCTTACATTTGCCAGAGAACTTTGTCAAATTGTTATTTTCGTATTTTAATTGCTCTTCCATTTCCTTAAAGCACGGACTATTTTTATTTGTGGTTTTTGTTTTGTTTTGTTTATTTGGTGGTTGTGGTGTTGTTGTTGTTTTAACTTTCTCTGTACACCCAGAGCTTAGCTCAGTGCCTGACCCTTAGGAGGCACTTAATAAATGCTTGCTGACTGATTTGGTGTTGGTTTCCTGTCTTATCTAGAACAAGAGGCTCAGAAGCCACAGTGATTAGCCAGATAGGAAGGAGAATATAAGGAAGAAGGGGAAAGGCAGTAATGAGAAGGGCATTGTCTAAGCTATAAACTGAAATATAATCAGGATGCCTTGCCCTGATTTTCTCTTTGAATTTCCAGGGCCTAGCACAATTTTGGCACATAGTAAGTGGTTAATAAATGCTTGTGGAAAGAAGGAAGGAAAGAGGGAGGGAAGGAAGGAAGGAAGGAAGGAAGGAAGGAAGGAAGGAAGGAAGGAAGGAAGGAAGGAAGGAAGGAAAGAAGGAAAGGAAGAAGGGAGGGGGAAATGAATGAGAGGATGAAAAGAGGAAGTGAGGAAGGCAGAGAGTTAGGAAGAAAGGAGAGGAAAGGGGAAAGGAAAGGGGGAAGGAAAGGGGAAGGAAAGGGGGAAGGAAAGGGGGAAGGAGGAAAGGAAAGGAAGGAAAGGAAGGAAGGAAAGGAAAGGAAAGGAAAGGAAAGGAAAGGAAAGGAAAGGAAAGGAAAGAAGGAAAGGAAAGGAAAGGGGAAGGAAAGGAAAGGAAAGGAAAGGAAAGGAAAGGAAAGGAAAGGAAAGGAAAGGAAAGGAAGGAAAGGAAAGGAAAGGAAAGGAAAGGAAGGAAAGGAAGGAAAGGAAAGGAAAGGAGGAAAGGAAAGGAAAGGAAAGGAAAGGAAAGGAAAGGAAAGGAAAGGAAGGAAAGGAAGGAAAGGAAAGAGTTCACTAGAGGGCCAGAGAGAAATAAGAAAAGGGCATTCAGGGCAGTGATTCAAAGCTGGTGGTGAGGTTGGCATGGAGAATATCACTATGGAGGAAGCAGCCCAAACCTTCAGCCAATGACTTATCTCACGCAAAATTCCAGCCAAGCTAATCTCTTTTTGTGATGCCAGTTTGCCACTGTGGATGTAGTCCTTCCAACATTGGAGGTGTTCAACCAAGGTTAGTTGATTCTAAAGCACATTCAGTTCTGCTTTGGCTCTCTAATTTGTCTTTTTACACCTAAATTGTAAAACCCTTAAGAGCGGGGATGCCATCAACTCTATGTTCACTACTGACATTATTAGCATCTTCTTTGGGTACACAGTCTCTGGGTAAATGTCCATCGTCACTGAAAGCCATGCCCAGAAAACTGCAGCCACAAACACACACAGGCAGCCAGACCAATTAAAGTCCTCAGAACTGAAGACCTTAAGTCAGTCAGCCTGGATCTGGCTGGCAGGCTCCCAGGCTGGGACCTCAAAGTGACTCTTCCCAGTTTCCAAAAGCCACTTCTGAGTCAGAAAATGGGAGAAGAATTTGGTCATTAACGTAATTCTATACTCTTCTCTTTGCCCCTGTAACAGCAAGTCTACCATAGAAGACTTGCACAGAAGTGACGCATCCCTTGGGAACACATTACCTAGAAGGAAAAGAGTCACTCAGAGCTCCCACTTCGGGGCTGCGGTCTTTCCAATAATGACTTGTCTCCAAAGACTATTCATTATCTCCTGACCACCACTGAGACCTGGAGACAGTTGCTACAATGGTTCAGTAGTAACTGTGTCCATCTCTGCTATCCTTGGGTCAGGAACTGCTTATGTACACCAGCACACACTTCCTATTTCCAGTCTTTTGCAGGGTAGTATCATGATGCCCTCTTAATACTTTCTAGTGGTGGGAAAGGCATGGGATTGGAAGCCCTTCCCTGTGAATCAGTTCTGGCTCTTACTTATAAAGTTGTGTAACATTAACCAAGTTACTTTAATTTTGAGGGCTTTATTGTCTTCTTTGGTCAAGTAATGGGGTTTTAATTAGAGGCAACATTGTATAGTGGATGGACTGCAAAAACCTGGATTCAAATCCCAACTTAGATATGTACTAGTCGTGTGACTAGGGGCAGATCACAGCCTCTGGGCCCACTCTTTTGTAAAATGAGAGGTATTATACAATTTAAAGTATGTTACTTTAAAAAAAATACTACGTAAAAGTTCACTGCTTCGTATATGATCATCTCTTTTGTTCCTTGAATATCAAAATGTTTATGTTTGTTGATGATTGTTGTATCATACAAGGACAAATGTGGCGCAATGAAGTATGAGAAGTCTGAGCGTTTAAGAAACTCATTACTTTAATGAGATACAAAGCATATAACCTTCAAGTAATGGCAGAAGGACATTGATTGAGCTGTTTCCTTATGTGCTTCCTGGGCCTCCCAGAAGACACTAGGTGACTATAGATGGAGGCAGTTGGCAAGGAGTTGGGATCCTTCCACCATATCTGAGAATCTGACAGGAAAAAGAGGGGAGTGAAGTCTCTCTATTTTATGATGGCTTACCTGAAGGCTGAAAGTCCAGGCCTGCCAATTAGATCATCTCCATGGTGAAAGTATTTTTTTTACTGGTTTATACAAACTACACCAAGTTTGTAGCCTAGTTGGGCCTTTGTCCAACTCATAATTAAGTTTGTAATAGCATTTTCAAAAAGAAAGGAAAAATGGACTAAACACAGCATGGGATAATAGATAATTGTTCAAATTCTACCTCTGATACTAGTTACAGAAATCATTTAAACTCTTTGAGCCTCATTTTCTTAATCTGTAAAATGGGAATACTGTTCAATTAGTGGTACCTACCCCATGGGGTTGTGAGGCCCAAATGGGTCTCAGGTCAGGTAGTACAGTGAATAGAGCTCCATGCTCAGAGTCAGAAAGACCAGAGTTAAAATCTGGCCTCCTACACTTAATAGCAGTGTGACCCTGGGCAGGTCATTTGACTTCTGCCTCAGCTACCTCAACTGTAAAATGGGGATGTAATAACACTTATCTCCCAGAGTTATTATGAGAATGAAAATGAGATAACATTTGTAAGATGCTTTGCAAATCTAAGTAATATATAAATGCTAGTTTTCAAATGAGAAAAAAAGTATCCAAAACACATTAGAGATTTTTTAGATGATTTCCAAAGTCTCTTCCAGGTCTAACTACTATAAATCTGAGCTATTTTTGACACATTATTGGGTTCACACCTAAAATGTAGCATCAGTCCCCTTAATGCCTGATGGTTATGGGCTAATTATCACTGTGTGATTTCCCAGTACCAGTGTGCCTGAATGTTGTATCACAGAAACACTAAAGCAGCCTCAGCCTCTCCCTTCCCCCCAGCTTGCCATCACTAACATCCTTCATCACCACAGAACCTTCAGCTTTACCAAATAACATCGGTATCTGTATAATTTGAGCTAAATAAGGTACATATCCAAAATTAGACTAAGAAAGATCTGCCCTTTCCCTATAACTACTTAAGTTTTAAAACAATGAAGAAATACTTTAAAATATATATAAACCTCCCCCCCCCCCACTGTACCACTCAAAACCTTGTTACAATAATCACATCTGGTAATGCACACAAGATGGAGAAATACTTTAATAGGACTAAAGACCTTTTTCTCATTTTTTTTTTCTTCTTCTAACTCCTTTATGTGGAGCAAGGGAGGAAGGAAGAGCAGTTCTTTCATTCCCAAGAGTGAATTTGCTTTGGGTGAATTTTGTTTGTAGATCTTTTTTTAATGGATTATACTCTGTCCCCAAATTACAATGATAGGAAAGATGATGATATTCTAGTGCCCATTTTGAATCTGTTACAGTCAGGGACTGTTTCTTTATTGTCTTTTTGTCCCTAGCACTTAACATAGCACCTAATATAAAGTAAATGTTCAATAAAATGCTTATTGAATATTATTTAACTGAATTGCTCTCAGTAAAAAATTATTTTATCCACTAGAAGCCTTGTATAAGATGATTATTTGTATATTAATCATGGCCATGATTTCAGAATTGAGTTCACAGAGAATTTTCTTTAAAGATTCTCCCTAACAGTTAATAAAAATCACACCTATGAATCCTTATATTTAATGATAGGCTCCTAGAGGTGGGGGGTGGGGTCATAGAAAACATCTAGTTTGCCTTCCTGCTTGATGAATCAATCTCCACTGTGATCCTCTACAAGTGGTCCTCTAGCTTCTTGAATACCTCCAGTGACAAGGATCTCGCTACCTTCATGAAACGGATTATTTATATTTCAGCGGCTCCCATTCTCAGGCCTTGTATTGAATCGATATCTACCTCCCCTTAACATTGCACCCTCTGGTTCTAGTGTTGCCCTCTCAAGCTAAACAAAGTATAATTGTCCTTCCACACAACAGCTATTCAAATAGTTTCCCTCCCACCCATGATAAACATCCTCATTTCCTTCCATTGATCCTCCTATGAGATGATTTCCTAGGCACTTTCCTTTGGATGTTTTTCCACTTTGTCTATGTCCCTCTGAAAAGTAGGATCTCAGAACTGAACACAGGTTTTGAGATAGAATTGGGGGAAGGGAGAGAACAAACATTTATTAAGTACCTACTGAGTGTCAGGTGGGGCACCTAGGTGGTGCAATGGATAGAATGCCAGTCTTGGAGTCAGAAGGACTTATTTTCCTGAGTTCAAATCTGGCCTCACATACTTCCTAACTGTGTGACCCTGGGCAAGTCACTTAACCCTGTTTGTCTCTGTTTCCTCATCTGTAAAATGAGCTGGAGAAGGAAAGTCAAACCACTCCAGTATCTTTGCCAAGAAATCCTAAATCAGGTCAAGAAGAGTCAGACATGACTGAAAAATAACTGAACAACATCTGTCAGGTATTATGCTAAGCTCTTTAGAAATGTCTCATTTTGAGTTCAGTGGGAATATCACTTACATTGTTTTGGACACCATACTTCTATGAAGCAAAAAGGTGTTGGACTTTTCGATAACAACATTACATATGCTCATATAAACTCATTTTGAGTTTTGTTGTTCAGTTGTTCAGTCATAGCTGACTCTTTGTGACCCTGTGGACTATTGCACACCAGTACTGTCCATGGGGTTTCCTTGGCAAAGATACTGGAATGGTTTGCCAGTTCCTTCTCTAACAGGTTAAGGCCAGACTTGAACTTAAGTCTTCCTGATACTGGGCGCAGTGTTCTATCTGCTGAGCCATCTAGATGCCTCCATTTTGAGCCTTCAGTTCATTTAAAAAAACAAAACCCTGTCTTTTCCATGTGAACTGATGTCCGGCCATGTCCCTCTCCCGTCTTGTACTTGTGCGGTTAGTCATGGGTCACGTAAGTACAGGGTTTGATTCCTTCTGTGACGTCTTAGTAGAATCAGTTCCCTGTTTCATCCTGTTTTGCTCTTTTCAGGCTATTTGTCATACAACGTATTAAGCATCCCACCCAGTATTGTGTTATATGAAAATTTAGTAAGAATGCCATCTCTACCTTCTGTAGTATGAAGGAAGGAAGGAAAGAATGAGAAAGATTTTATGAAGTCTATTATACGCCAAACCTTTTTTTTTCTTCTAATTCTTTGTTTCAAAGAATGACTCACTAGGAAGGGAAGAGGAGAGGGAAATATTTTTAAATAATAGTTCTATAAAAACAAAACATATCAATAAAAATTTAAAGGAATATTATTTTTCAAGTAATTGGTAAGAATGTCAAACAGCACAATGCTAAAGACAAAGCCCTACACCACATCATTTGAGAGTTCCCAATACATTTGACATTGATTCATTAACCAACACTTTAAAGCAATGATACCAAACTCAAATAGAAAGCAATCCCTGTTGGCCCCACATGTTGACCTAGAAAACCACAAATTAACATCATCTGGGTAGTGTGGTATTTTTATTTATTTTATGAACTATTTCTCAATTACGTATTAAACTGGTTCTGGGTACTGGGAAGTTTTGCTGGCCTTTAGACCTGCTGACTGAGTTTGACACCTCTGCTTTAGACATATGATTGTTTAACTAGTAACAAATATATCCAAATGTGCTATCAACCCACATCTCTGTATGTCCCACATGGATATTATAAAATACTTTATCAAATGGTTTACTTTTTATGTGTTATCTTCCCTCATTAGAATGTACATTCCTCGAAGCCAAGTTGTCTTGCTTGTACGTATTTGTATCCATAGTGTTAATGTAGTGTTAGGTACATAGTAAGTGCCTAATAAATGCTATGTTATTCATTAGTGAAAGCCAAACATTCCTGGTCTAGAGTATTTTTGTGATCTCTATCAGAAATGGATCGTAAGCTATTCTTCCATGATTTATTTTTAAGAAACCTGTGACACCTTCAAGTGATTACCATTCCCCTTTCAAAGTCCTAAGAAGTGAAATAAATCTCATAGCTTCAATCTGCCTTTGTTCAGCCTCTTATGGAACTGCTAATAAACAATAACATTCCCAAAATTCAAGTAGGGGGGACATAGACAGACAGACAGACAGACGGACAGAGAGAAAGACAGACAGAGAGAGAGACAAAGAGATATAGAGACAGAGACACAGAGACAGAGAGAGACAGAGAAAGACAAAGAGAGAGAGAGAGAGAGAGAGAGAGAGAGAGAGAGAGAGAGAGGAGAGAGAGAGACAGAGAGAGAGAGAGAGAAGAAAAGTGGTTTTTTAAGCCACAATTGGGATCATTGGCCTCAAAAAATCCAAACACTTAAGATTCACTCAGGTTATAAAAACGTTTCATAATAAAAAGCCACAGACATATGTTTCTATCATTATAAGTCATTATTGTGCAATTTGCAGCATTTGTCCCATATGTATTTATTCATTGAATAGGGCCACAGGTGTTTGGCCCCAGCCTCCAGTATCAGAAAGGTGATATGAGCTGTAGCTGTCTTTAAACACACTACAGCAAGGAATGATTATATGAACCCTAAGCAACCATGTAATACCAAGCTGCAGACATGCTTTGGGGTTATGCTGTTAATTTACTTGCCACTAATGAGCTCCTTGAGCATTGTGGGTCTTTCATTTCCCAGTGGAAACAAATCTTCTGAGGCTCGAGTTTAATTTACTGGTACTGTTGCTGCTGCTGTTGCTGCTGCAACTATTTCCTTACGACCAATTGGTGCAGATGAAATTGGGTTCATTTCTAAAAGGTCCAGTTGTTTTTTTTTTTTTGAACCAGAGTTCAAAATGTACCTGTATGTTAAACACATACCCCAAGGAAGCTAAAGATAAAGGAAATGTCTCACATACACATAAAGATTCATGATAGGGCCCCACCTCTTTTTTTTAAGCAGCAAAGAACTGGAAACAAAGTGAAAATTCATCAAAGAGCAGGAGAAATGAGAGAATGAGGTCTCTTTGCAGGAAGGGGCCATGTTTTTGTTTTTCTATTTTTGTATTCCCAATGCTTGGCACAACGTCTGTGGGGCACATAGTAAGCTCTTAGTAAATCATTATTGACTGACTGAAAAATTGTGGTACATGGATGTAATGGGATATAAGCATATGAAGAATTCAGAAAAGCCTATGAAGATTTCTATGAACTGATAGAAAATGAAGTTAGCAGAACCAGAAAACAACATACATAATGACTACAATAATGTAAATAGCAACAATAAAACAAATAATAGAAATCCTCAACACTGAGTAATTATACTGACCAAGTTTTTCCCCAAAGAAAAATGAGATTTACCTCTACCACCATTTTTTTTTTTTTGCAGAAGTAGACAGGCCTGAGTAAGTAAGATTGAAAATACCATTGGATTCAATTGATATATGGATTGGTTTTGCTGACCTGCATTGCTTTTTCTTTTTCTTCTTCATTCTTTGTTACAAGGGATAGCTTTCTGAGGAGAAGAGGCAAGGAAAGACTATATTTGGAAATAAGAGTGATTTTAAAGCTGAAGATATCAATAAAAAATCTTTAAATTTTAAAAAATGAGTTTACCTCCCTGCTATTCACTAGCCAATTAAATGGAAGCAAGCCCTAAAAACACTTTACCTCCTCAAAAAAATACAATGACATAAAGAAAAACAACTTTGAAAGACTTAAGAATGCTGATCAAAGCAATGACTAGCCAGAACTCCCAAGGACCACTGAAGAAGTAAACCTCCTGACAATAATGTAATGGATACAAGATCTAGAGACATACACTTGTAATATATGGATTCATCTTTCTTGATTCTGTTAATTTGAGGTTTTTTAATTTTACTTACTTTATTTTGAACTTAAGAAATAAAACAAGTATTTCCATAACATAGTAGAATAGAAAAAAAAAGACGATTGCTCATGAAACTGCAAATCTATTATGTACAACTTGCTATTCCTTTTAAATATATAATAAAGTTATCATGTAAATTAGTTTTTTTCCTTCTTTCTTTCCTCCCCCCATTCTAGAAATGACTACCATTAGACACAAATATGTGTATTTGAAAAATCATTCTTTACATACTTCTATCTATTGGTTCTTTCTCTGGATACAGATAGTACCTTCCTTCATAGGTCCTTTGTAGTTAATTTGGGTATTTATAATAGTCAAAATGACTTAGTCATTCAAAGTTGTTCTTAAGACAATACTGTTGTTACTATATACAACATTCTCCTCATTTCTGCTCATTTCACTCTTCATTATTTAATGCAAGTTTATCCATGTATTCTAAGATCATCGAGCTCATCATTTCATATAGCACTGTAGTATTCCATCACAATCATATACCACAAGAACTTGTTCAGACATTTCCCAGTTGACAGTCATCTCTGCAATGTCCAGTTCTTTGCCACCACAAAGAGAGCTGCTATAAAAATTTCAGAACATGTAGGGTCTTTTCCTTTTTCCCTTAATCATCTTTGGAAATAGACCTATTAGTGGTATTGCTGGGTCAAAGGGTATAGGAAATTTAATAACTCTTTGAGCATAATTCCAGATTGCTCTCCAAAATGGTTGGGTCAGTTCATAGTTCCACCAACAGTCAATTAGTGTCCCAATTTTCCATGTCCACCTCCAGCATTTGTCATTTTCCCCTCCGATCATTTTAGCCAATCTGTTAGGTATAAAATGACATCTCAAGGTTGTTTTTATTTGCATTTCCCTAATCAGTACAATTTACAGCATTTTTATATGGCTATAATTAATTTTAGTTATTTAATATTTAAATAATATTTAGTTTTTTAGTTAAAATCTATTAATTGGTTACAAAAGTTTTTTTTTCTTTCAGTCTTAAAATTTGAGAAGAGGATTAGCAATGGTAAGGCAAAGAAGAAGAAGAGGAAGGAACAGGAGGAGGAGGAGAAGGAGGAGGAGGCCATTATGACATTAATTGAAGATGTGCAGAAAGCAACAGAAGAAAGTTTAGAAGGAAGCATATACAAGGAAGACACTTTTTAAAGTAATGTGTAAAAATTTTTATATATTTTTAATAAAAAAGCAAGAAACATGAAATGGAAGTTTGTGGTTTCATATAGAATTCTTTTTGTGTATGTTCTACAATGTATAGAATGCCGTTTTTGTGTTTTTTAGATTCAGAATAATTTTTAAAAAATAAAAGGAGGAGAAAGAAGTTTGGATTATAAATTCATATCCTAGAAGCAATGGAATGGGAAAATCATGAACCTTAGGGAAAGATTTTTCTATGAGAAAATCTATAGAAAAGGAGTCTTTCCCCATGACAGAGAACCCAACAACAAGCTTAAGACCACAATAAGAAAAGTTAGAAGAATTAAGTCCTGCTTTACAGGATCTCTATTCTCAAAGTTAATGGTTTATTTGCTTAATTAATCGGTTCTCACAGAATCAGGAATATTTCAAATAATTAGTACTTTGTACTTTAATGGATCTATGATCTCATCAAGCTGAATATTCTCTCCAATGTGACAACTGTAGAACATGGGTGCAAATTGCAACTTGTGTTCTGTAACTCTTCTCTGTGGACTCATCTAAATCCTCCCAAGAAAGTCCACCCAGTATGCTGAATGGTTCCTCTAGGTTTCTTGCTAATAGCATGGATACCAATTGAACACACAAATTGTCCATTTATTATCCTTCATTCTTGATACATGACCAACCCACCTCATTTTCCAGTTGTAGACCGTTTTGTACATTCTGTGCTGCTTCTGGTGCCCAATTCTTTATGGGCCATTGAATCGTCATAGGACCATAAATCTCAAGCTGGAAGAATTGTCTTGACTATTTATAGGCTTGAGTTTCAGTCCTTTATACTTTCTTGTCAGGTTAAATAAAGCCTGTCCTATATCTGATATTTTGTTAGGCTAAGTGCTTAGCTAAGTACTCAGCTAAGAGCTGAGCGTTCTTTCCTTTTCTTGTGAAAACCTGAACATAAGCCAAATTTTTATGTTACCAAGGAAAAAATAGGGGAGGGAGAAAGTGTGCCAAATTCTGATGTTCTCAGTGCAAACCTTGCATGGAAAGGGTTCATGAGCTGAGGAGGATCAGTGAGAAGTCTCCAAGACTAAACCCAAACTGTATTAGTCCAGAGCTACAATTCTAATTAACATATTGCATTGCGGGAAATGGGTTTTTGAATTGGTAAAAGAATCGACATTGACATGATTTCCTCAGAAGGTCTTAAAAATGTAAATCAAACTGCACATCATGGAGTCCAAAAGAGGCTAGAAGCTGCCTTAGCTATAAAACACTAGATCCCATTGACAAGCAGAGAAATATGGCAGCCAAGGCAACATCAGTTTAAAATACATATTCATTTGTGAAATTTTATAGAGGAGAATTATGGAAAACTACTAAAATTGTTCTCTCATAAAACAGTAAGAAATAGTGTGAAAGAGGGGGTGGATAGAAAGATGAGAGCAAGTTCATAAAAGTCCCAATTTAGCTAGATGATACTGAACATTCAGGGATGAAACTGAATGAAGAACACCAGACAAAAGACGGAAAAGATCTGCAAAGATTTAACAACAAATTATTTTCCTTATCAATGAAGTGAAGCCATGACATGTAGACACCAACATCAAAGTCTCTGGTGTTCTTGTTGTATGAAGAAGTAGAAATGGAACCTAAGAAAATAAAGACAGGGAGAGCAGCTGGACCAGATCAAGTATACACAGAGGAGGTTTATGCTAAAGGTTATATAATTTTGAGGGCAGTGGAGTATTGATTTTAAAGATATTGGAAGGACAGAGAAAGAAAGAGGCACAGGGAAGGAGAGAGGGGGAGAGAGAGAGAGAGAGAGAGAGAGAGAGAGAGAGAGAGAGAGAGAGAGAGAGAGAGAGAGAGAGAGAGAGAGAGAAGTAGAATATAGGGGAAAGCTCAGAAAGGGGTAAGGAGATATGCAATAAGAAGGGAAAATAGAGATAAGGATTAGGAAGGAGGCGGGTCATCTATGCTGGCTGGATGACTGCTTGGTTTATATTTTCATGCCAATTCAGCATGATTCTGGCATAGTCCTTCCACTAATCCAACTCAAATCACAATTGTTCAGCTTAGCCTGCTGGCTCTGGAATTCCTGGTCGTTAAAACTCTTATAGGTTAGAACATGGCCTTGCTCAGCAAGGAACATACAGTAATGGGAGACAAGATGTTTATTTCCTTTTTCTTCTGTTTTTCATTCCCCTTTCCTTCCTTCCTTGTTTCCTTTTTTTTTTTTAAACTAAATGAAGAAGCACCTTTTCCCCCATGCATGATCAATTAGATGAAGGACTTAAAAAACCTTGCCTGGTTCTATACCAGACCAGAATCGACCACACCAATCTCTTTTAAGAGAAAAACCCTGAAGTTTCTAATAATAATGCAGAAAGCAACCCAGAGAGTCAATAGAGTAATAGGGCCGGAGGAAAAGAAACCAAAAGGAAGTCTTAGCCTGATGGTTGCTGCCATTTGCTGTTGGTGGTGCTGCTTCTGGTGTTGTTTAGGTCTTTGCAGGATTTTTTGGTTGGTTTTGTTGGAGGACTTTTGGTGTGTGGGAATGTGTTTATATTTCTCCGTAGCCTTTTCATGCCACACAGCTTGGTGAATTTTAGCAATTTCTCTTAGGGATTTTAACCCATTTTTTTTCTTCTGAAATGCACAGGGAGGTAATGGGAAGAGGCTATGAATTCAAAATACTTGGGTTCAGATCCTACTTCTGACCCTGATGACCTATGTTTTCTTGGGTAAGTCACTGGGAGCCTCTCTGGGCCTCAGGTTGCAAATCTGTAAATGGAAGAGGGTTGTATAGTTGGCTCCTGGAGTTGCTTCTGGTTCTAGACCTATGAAGCAATGAAGGACAACCTCATATCCTTTCCTTGCTACCTAGCTTCTCCTCCAATTTACCCATCCCTTACTTTGTGAAATTGCATTTCACGTCTGGACCTCATACCCTAATCTCTCTGCCCAATGCAGAGCCTTAAATGACAACATGCTTGCTATGATCCAGGAAAAAGTCAAGGAGCCTGTGTGAGGCTAAGACCTTTTGAAGTATTTTGCCATCTGTGGTTAGGAGTGTCTACACAATAATTACTCACACTGGGCTCTAGTCATTCAATAGCTAGTCTAGACTGAAATCCTGGTCACTCTGTGGTCTCCATCCTGAGCAAGCAAATCATTTCAGAGGACATTGCCTTTTGTAAGCCGTGATTTGATATGGAGAAGAAACCATAACTATTTTTACCCTAACATAGGCTTCTGAATACCCCAAAGCCAGAGCTAATTAGTGCTCAATAACAGAGTCAATAAACTAAAGCCTATTTCTCTGGTTTATCAAAACAAGTAAAGCAAGGGCCATTAGAGTCTCATTTGTAAATGCTTTATTTGATGGTACCAAATGGAAAGTATTTAATGTTGTTTATCTTATAGAAGGCCAGGCACATTGTTCTAAACCCATATTAAATGACATCTGTTGCTGTTTATCGAATTTTTCCTTTTGCTGAAGCACTTTGAATATTACAATCCCAAATCTTAAATGTGGTGCATAAAGGGCCATGCTGAAAGGTAGAGGCTAAGATTTTCTTTGTATCTGAAAGAAAGAGTCCATGGGTCAAACAAGGCTAATTAAATAAAACCCCTGTATTTCTTGGCCATGGCTCTAACCCTTGTCAAAAAGACAATAATATCCTACAGGATATTAGTGCGATTTGTTATACTCTTAAGGCAAACAGGCAAAATGGTGTGGTAGATAGAGTGCCAGACTCAGAGTCAGGAAGACAAGGGTTCAATCCAGCTTCAGATACTTACTAGTTGTGTAACCCTGGCAAATCATTTAACCTCTGTTTGCCTCGGTTTCCTCATCTGGAAAATGAGCTGGAAAGAGAAGTGGCTAACCACTCCAGTATCTTTGCCAAGAAAACCCCAAATGGGGTCATGAAGAGTCAGAAATGACTAAAACAACTTGACAACAACAAACAATTAAGGCAAACAGGGAACATTTCACTATTACGAAATAATCCAAGGCTAAAGCTTTGTAGCCAGGGTATCTGGAATCAGCCAGTTACTTCACCTTTTAAAAAGTAACTGGGAAAAAATGTGTACTTTATTTCTATGATGACATATTGGTCCACATAATAGGTACTTAATAAATGCTTGTTTAAGAATTATGCTTGTGCTTATTTAAACATAAATTAAGCATCATTTAGTTTTCAAAAATAAGGATTAATTAAATGCCTACTATGTGCCTGGCACTGTGCTAAGTGCTTTATATATATATGGTCTCCTTTGATCCTCACAAGAACCCTGGGAGATAGGTGCTATTATTATCCCCATTTTACAGTTGAGGAAACTGAGGCAAACAGAGCTTAAGTAACTTGCCCAGGGTCACAATCAAATAAGTGTTTGAGGCCAAATTTGAGCTCAGGTCTTCCTGACTTCCCAGTTCCAACACTCTATTCAATGTATCACCTAGCTGCCTCTAGGCACTGCACATTATGTACTGTACTGGATGAACCCTAAGGCTCTTTCTAATTCTATAATTCTGAGAGTGACTGCTTTTTTTTTTCATAGACACAGGCTATTTTTTGCATGTACAGAACTCAGAGTTCTGAGTAATAATGACGTATCCTTTCTATATGGAGGTAATGTTTCCGACCATCTCCAGACAGCATCTTGGAATGGAAACAGTAGCAAATTTGGAGTCAGAAGACGTGGGTTTTCAGTTTAATATGAAGAAATAAGAAACATTTATTATGCGCTTACTGTGTTCAAAGCATTGTACTCAGTGCTGTGATACTATCAGAAAAAGTGAACCAGTTTCTGTTACCAAGGAGCTTACCCTCTAATTTGGGGAGACAATACATTAGAGTAGGTTCAGCTGTTAGGGTACGTGGAAAGGCCTGGAAGTCATAAGTTAACATGACAGACCAAATAGCAAGGCTCAGGGGACTTTGGGTATGTCAGCAGGTCATGTAACAGCGCCCAAGCCTCTGGCAGATGAGGCCTGCACAGTGTTATGATACAGTATTAGGGCCGATTGGTGCCCAGAGGCCCTTCATACCACCAAGAGGATTTGTGTTGTTGGCTTTCTGCTCATCCCAGTGGTGGGAGCAGCTATGTTACTCTTCCTACTCAGCTTCCTCATGGAATACAGATAGCCTGAGTAGGAGGAGGGGACAAGCGGAAAAAAATGGGAAAGGGACTTGGGCCCGTAGTAGGTCTTCCCAGTACCCAGCCACCTTAGATGTGGTCTGGGAAGCCTGGAGATCATAGCTCTGTGAACTTGGTTACTCTCTTTGCCTCAATCTCCTCATGTATAAAATGAGTAACTTGGGTAATATGATCTTTAAAGTCCCAGCTCAAAATTCTAAGACTTACTCCAAGCAGGAAATGTACATTATTAATGCTTTCTTGCCTGACTCCTTCTTAAGGGCCAAAACCTGTTTTCTGTGAGACAGTTGGCTGAGGTTCTGGGTATGATCTGTGTACACAGAGCAAAATGGTTGCCTTTGTGTGAAGCAAACTGCTCTACGTGGGAATCAAATCTGAGACCCTGGCCTCATTAACATCATTCTCAAATTGATTGAGTTAAGCGGGCCAAACAGTAGTCTAACAAGCCCTAAAAACCTTCTGCATTCTCAGAGCACTTAACATGCGTCCATGTCATTGTCCATTCAACTGTCACCTCCATTTTTTTTCTTATTCTCACTAACCTAGGCTGTGTCTTGGTCTCCTATCCTATCTTATCCTATGCCTGACCAATCTATTCAATTCAATTATTTGCCTTGCCAATTGAGTCTATTCGGTTCCAGGCCATATTATTCTACCCTATTCGATGCCATAACATTCTATTATAGTATATTCTACAATAATCTATTCTATTGTATCCTGTTGTATCCTATTCTATTGTAGTCTGTCTTATACAGATAAGCTATTGGCCGCAAGAGGCTTGAATTCATGACCCGTCCTATCTTAAACACCTTTTCTAACTACATATCAACAATTCACAGGACATATATATAACTTATATAGTTAAATTATAATTATATAATATATATAATATGTATAAATGATATCCTAAACATATATGTGTATATCTTAGATGTACTATATATACACACATGCGTATATGTATATACATATACACATACACGTAGAAGAGAGAGAGAGAGAGAGGAGAGAGAGTTGTTCAGTCCTTTCAGTAATGTCCAAGTCTTCATGACCCCATTTGAGGTTTTCTTAGCAAAGATACTTGAGTGGCTGGCTATTTCCTTCTCTGGCTTGTTTTTCAGATGAGGAAACTGAGGCAAATAAAGTTAAGTGACTTGTCCAGGGTCATACAGCTAGTAAGTGTCTGAGGCTAGATTTGAACTCAGGTCTCCCTGACTCCAGGCCCAGCACACTATCTACTACACCACCTAGCTACGGTGTGGGAGCATATACAAGCATCAACAGAATTTGAGACCTTGTCTTTCTTAGTCTTTTGGAGTGACCCCTTCCTCTCCATGACCACCACTCCTGTAGGTCCTCATCACCTCTCACTTGTATTATTGCACTAACCTCCTAGCATTCTCCACTCAGATTCATTGGACTCAAAGCTCTTCCTCAAATCAAATCCAATATAAATAATGGTATTTCCCTAATGACTCTTCTTCTTCTCTATATATCAAAATTCTCCCCATTTTCAATAACAAGACTTGCCGGTCATAAGATTTCTCCAAACCCCTCCCTTCAGCTAATGAGATACCTTCCCTTCCCTGATTAAGCAACAGTTAGGTAGTGCAGTCCTAACTGAGTGCTAGTCCTGGAGTCAAGAAGATCTGAGTGTGGCCTCCAATATTTACTAGCTATGTGACCCTGGGTACCTCTGTTTGCCTCAGTTTCCTCAACTATAGAATAGGGATAATAACAGTACCCACCTCCCAGGGTTGCATAAATAGAAATAGAGCCTCCATCCAAGTGCTAATGAGGCCCCACGATGCTTAGTTTCTGAGATCAGATGAGACCTGGTATGTTCAGCATTATGTTATGGAAATGCTTGTTTTATTCCATAAAATAAAAATAAAGTTATAAAAATAATGATTAGGATAAAGAAACAGCAAAGGTCAGTGGCTTGTAAACAGAGATATCAAGTATAGTGGCCCAAAACACATTAAAATGTAATTGGGAAATATTTAATGAAATAAATAAAAATGCAATAGAACATCAAAAAAAGGAAAGGAAAAACAAAGAAATAGAGCAAGGCTGCCAATATCCTCATTAAATGCTGTTCACACTACATCTGGAGGATTGTACCTGGTTCTTGGCAGAACATCTTAGGTAGGACATTGACAAGCTAGAGCACATTTAGAGAAGGACAATCAAGATGGAAAGGAACCCCTCACTCATTCCATTCCATGCCCTCCTTCAGTTGAAGCCTGAAGAAGAGAAGGCTTGGCTTGGAGTGAGGGAGGCATGGGGATGGAGGACAGGTGTCTTCAGATGTCTAAAGGGTTATACGTGGAAGAGGGGTCAGACTCGTTCTGCTAGCCCTAAAGGGAAGAACTAGGATAGAACCTAAAACCAAATAGTTACAGGGCGATAGATTTTTGTTCTAATCCAAAGGTAAGCATCTTGATAGTTAGCGCTGTTCAAAAGTATGGACTGCCCACCTAAAGCACTTAATATAATCTAGAGCTGGAAGGACCTTAAAGGTCATGGCATCTAATCCCTTCATTTTACAGAGAAAGAAACTAGGAGCCAAGGAAATTATTTTCCTAACATCCTCATGGGTAATTTCTAAAATTTGTTATTTATTTTATTCTGAACTTAAGAAATAAAACAAACATTTGCATAACATAGTAGAATAGAAAAAACATGATGGTGCACAAAATGGAAAATCTATTATGTACAACTTGGTATTCCTTTTAAATACATAATAAAGTTATAATCTAACTTTCTTTTTCTACCTTTTTTAAATTTTCTTCCATCCCTCCCCCAACCCTAGAGATGGCTACCATTAGACAGAAATATGTGTGTATATGTATATATGTATGTATGTATGTGTGTGTGTGTGTGTGTATATATATGTGTGTGTGTATATATATATATATATATATATATATATATATGTATATATGTAACATCATTCTATACCCACATCTATTTCTTAGTTCTTTCTCTGGATGGAGATAGCATCTTCCTTCATACGTCCTTTGTAGCTAATCTGGGTATTTATAATAATCAAAACGACTTAGTCACTCAAAGTTGTTCTTAAAGCAATATTGTTGTCACTGTAATTTGTGTCAGAGGTGAGATCTGAATCCATATCCTCTGATTTTGTAGCCCACAGTGCTCCTTCCACTCCATCCCTCTGCCTCTCTTAACTCTACTAGGCTCCCAGTGGACCTATCTAATGTGATGGCTCCTAGAAGCCATCAGAAGAAATCGACCAGTCGAAGAGACTCCAACTTCAAGGCATTGGCTTCCACACGTCTTGTGTAACCAGATTTGCTTAACTCAGTAATGGCTTAAGTAGATAGAGTGCCAGGCCTGGAGTCAGGAAAATCTGAATTCAAATCTGACCTCAGAGAAGTACTAGCTGTGTGACCCTGGGCAAGTCACTTAACCCTATTTGCTTAGGTTTCTTCATCATAAAAAGAGCTGGAGAAGGAAATAGCAAACCACCCCAGTATCTTTGCCAAGAAAACCCCAAATGCTGTTGTGAAGTCAGACATGATTGAAACCACTGAACAACAACAGGGCTGTTTTGAACTTTACCAGCATGGATTCAGACTCTCTAGCCTAGCACTTCAACATTAGAATACCTTATCAGGACCCTAGCCCTTTGTATTTTGGTAGGACCATTGGTGTTCTTGATATTTGTACTTCTTATCTACTTGTACCTGGAAGGCTCTGTCTCGGACACAGCTCAACATTTTGTAATTTGCTTTGGTGCTTCTATGTAGAGCAGCTGCCTTATCAGGACTGTAGGCCTTTGTGTTTTAGTATTCCTGCATATTTTTCCCTCTTCCACTTGCCAGAATCTTAATCTTAACTTCTGTTTCAGATTCTAGCCCACGGGTGAGGAACCTGTGGCCTCCAGGCCACATGTAGCCCTCTAGGTCCTCAAGGGAGGCCCTTTGACTGAATCTAAACTTCACAGAACAAATCCTCTTACTAAAAGGATTTGTTCTGTAAAATTGGACTCAGTTAAAAGGCCTCACCTGAGGACCTAGAAAGCCATATGTAGCCTGGAGGCCACAGGTGCGCCACCCCTGTTCTAGCCAAAGCCCTACCTAAAGGAGCCTGCTCTCCTACTGGCTCAGGATCAATAGTAAAGAGAAACTTTGCTAAAGAAAAGAGAGTATGATTATTAACAGTCAAGATCCTACTTCACAGCACCTTGGTCTCTGCCATATGGAGAATGGAATTTTTGCTTATGCTAACTTCCAAGGTATATTTTTGGAGTGAGGGGTGGGAGGTGTGGAGTAGGCGGGATATTTGAACTCCAGAGGCCAAGTCAGCTCCAGATTACACAAGTGGGCTTCTCTTCCCTCCTTCCAAAGTCTTCTCCTCCATGATTAACCCTAACTGCCTCTGCAGAGGTCACTGCCTCACTGAGAAGGGTGCCTCACAAGTCACATGAGCTCACACTCTAGTTGTCATCCTTACCACCTGGACTCCTCCTTCTTCCTTACCCTCCCCATAGCCAATCTGTTTCTGAGTCATCACTTCTACATTCACAAAGTCTCTCTTATATGTCTCCTTCTCTCTACCCACATAAATGATCCCCTGGGTCAGGCCCTCATCACTTTGTACCCAGACTTGCAATAGTCCATTTCCTTGCCTCAAATCTTTCCCCTCCCCACATCCATCCTCCACTTACCTTCCAAGATGATCATTCTAAAGTAAAGGAATGAGGGCAGGTAGGTGGTGCAGTGGATAGAGCTCTGGCCTTAGAGTCAGGAGGACTCCAAGTTCAAATAGGGCCTTTGATACTTACTAGCTTTGTGACTCTGGGCAAGTCATTTAACCCCAATTGCCTTGACAAAAAGCAAAAAAAAAAAAAGATAAAGGAACTGAGAAAATAAGTATGTATATAATACTTACTATGTGCCAGGCCCTAGGTTAAGTGCTTTTTACACATTTACCTCATTTGATCCTCACAACAAGGCAGAGAAATAGATGCTATTTATTATTATCCCCATTTCAAAAAAACCTGAGGTAAACAGAGGTTAAGCGAATTGCCCAAGGTCATACAGCAGTTAAGTGCCTGGGCTATATTTGAACTCAGATCTTCCTGACTCTAGGCCTAGTGCTCTATCCACTGTGCCACCAGTTCTCTAAAGGTTCAACCCTGTTACTTCCCTACTCAATAAACTTCATTGGCTCCCTATTACTTTCAGAATCAAATAGAAAATCCTCTGTTTGGGATTTAAAAGCCCTTCACAACCTGGTCCCTTCCTAACCTTCCAGTATTCTTACACTGAAATGCCCTCCACTTATTCTCCAATCCAGTTACACTGGCTTTCTTGCTATTCCTCAAACATTACACTCCATCTTTCAACACCATGCCTTAGAACTGGCTTCCTCCTGTGCCTGGAATTCTCTTGTTCTTCACCTCCATCTTCTGGCTTCATGGCTTCTTGGAGAGGGAGGTGGAGAGGGAGAAGGAGAAAAATTTTAAACTCAAAAGCTTATGGAAGTGATTAATGATAAATCAAAATAAATTAGTAAAAATTAAAAAAAGAAAACGTATTTAAATATAATTAGCTTCATCTGTAATCCTATGTATCTTATTTTATGTATTTATAAACATTATTTGGAAAGGGGGCCTATAGGATTCCTCAGCTGCCAAAGGGATCCAGGACACAAAATAGGTTAAGAATACCTGGTCTAAATGATCGCTAAAGTCTTGCAACGTTAAAGCATCATACAATTATGCATATTTTATTGCTATTGTTATTTGGGCAATTATCCTTAGCTAAATCCTATATCCTGTGAAATGAGTACAATACTCCATCTACCTCAATAATAATAGCTAGCATTACATAGGAATTTAAGTTTTGCAAAGCTCTTTATATATGTCATCTCATCTGATCCTCACAACAACACTGGGAGGTAGGTGCTATTATTTTCCCCACTTTACAGATGAGAAAACTGAGGCAAACAGAGATTGACTGATTACTGCCAGTAAGTATCTGAGATAGGATTTGAACTCAGGTCTCTCTCACTCTAAGATAGGGCACTGGACTTAGAGTCAGAAAGACACAGATTCAAATCCTGCCTCAGACACTTATAAGCTGTGTGATCTCGGTCATTTAATTTTTCTAGGTCTCAGTTTCCTCATGTATGAAATGGGAGTGTTAGATTTAATGGACTCGAAGGTCCTCCTACTTCTCAGAGTTGTGAGCATCAAAGGAGATAACATATATAAAGTGCTTTGCAAACTTCAAAGCATTATGTAAATGCTAGATAGTGATTATAGCTATGAGCCTCATTCTACTCAATGGATGATGGTTAATCTGACCTAAGGCAGGAGCCAGAATTGATCAGTGTCATTGGCAAAGGCCCATAATGACTTCATTCTGCCCACCCGAAAAAGAATTGTACCTCTTGATTTAGTACTTCATGTAGCCAGGCAGCTAGCTGGTGCAGTGGGTGAAGTGCTACAAATTGAAATCAGGAAGACTCATCTTCCTAGTTCAAATCTGGCTTGAGACACTCACCAGCAGCATGACATGGCAAGTCGGTTAAGCTTGTTTGCCTCAGATGCTCAGCTGTAAAATGAGCTGGAGAAGGAAATGGCAAACCCCTCCAGTATCTCTGCCAAGGAAACTCCAAATGGGGTCATCAAGGGTTGGATGTGACAGAAAAAAACACCACTATATCACTAACTGCTTAGGGAATCTTTATCATACCATACTCTTTGGTCTTTCAAAGCAGCTTGACTTTTAATCACAGCATTAATAGAACTAAAAATGGCATTTTATTCTTCATATTCTGGCTTTAAGGACCCCACACTATCGCAATTAGGTAACCAAGAAGCCAAGGGATGAGGGACCACAGCAGTAGAAAGGAAATTGAAATCCATTTCTAAAATCAGAAATCATCCTTCAAGCAAAGGAGTTGACTTTAATTTTTCCTGGCCATTTTGAGAAGCAAAATATGTTTAGGTAAAGGAACAATTTTATGGCATTTGGATTTTTATTACTTTGGGTTTTTAATACTGGGTTTTTTTAAGTGTACCTTGGGATCCAGGTTTCCAGTGCAAATGGGGGTCTTTGGGCCAACCCCAGAACCTGTGGGCAGCATACCGGCAAGTGAGATTTGTGGGGGACCTCACTGTTCTTTCTCGGTCTGGGGACAAACAGTCCGTAGGAGCTTCAGTTTCCTGCTGGCTTAATCTCCATTTAAATATTTGCCATCTTATCTTTGTTTTGGTTAACTTCATTGACTTAATTAGTCAGGGGTTTGTGCCTTCTGGTGAGGAAAATAGAGGTCTTATAAACTATGTCTTTATAAACAGTGGACAGGTAAGCTTAGAATTTTTAACCAGCAGAAGAATCTATGTGGCTTCTATTCAACATGTGTCAGGCTATCCCAGCAATCTAAGCTGCGGCTAACCTGGTCCTTTAGAATTCTTGGAGTTTTTGTTTGTTTGTTTGCTTGTTTGTTTTTGAGGGGACGAAGGGAAAGGAGTTCCAGACCTATGATTCCATCGGTCTAGGGAACTCCAGGTGAGAAAATTGCTCCTAATGAGGCAAATCCACAACTGTAGGGCAACTCATAGTCTGAGGGAGTTACCCTGAGCATTGAGAAGTTAAGACTTGCCCAAGTTTATAGCCAGTATGTGTCAGAAGTGGAACTTGGACCCAGACCTTCATCGACTAGAAGGTTTATCCTCCATCCACTAGTAGAAAAATTCCATTCCCAACAAAAAGTACTTACCAGCTGCTGGCCATTTGATGGTCTTTAAGGGTAGCTAAGTGGCATAGGGTATAGACTATTGTTGTCGCTTGTCCTTCGTTCTCAGAGAGGACCATGACATCAGGGAGGTGATGCCCTGACGTGCAAGTGACTTGTATTTAACTGAGGCACAGCTGTGCAAAGTCACCAGCCTCACTTTATCCTCTGGAGCATCTGGGTCCAGTGACCAGATATAGATCAGGACAATTGGAGATGATCCAGGTTGGGAGGTGGTCCAATGCGTAGAACAGTGGGCCTGGAGGCAGGAATAACTCAGTTCAAATACAAACTCACACACTTAATACCTGTGTGACCCTAGGCAAGTCACTTAACTTCAGTTTCCTCATCTGTAAAATAGGGCTAATGATATCACCTACCTCCCAAGATTGTTATGAGGATCAAATGAGAAGATAATTATAAAGTGCTTAGCTCAGTGTCTGGCACATAATAAATGCTAGAAATGTTCACTGTTATTTATTATTATTATTATTAAGTGAGGATAAAATGAGTTTGGGGCGTTGGCCCAGTGCCTAGGAATAGGGCGTCCATTTAATGACCTGGCATGGGAAGGGAGCCCTGCAACTGTTAGGCTTAGCCAAGCAAGCCCATGCTTCACTGACCTCAGAAAACAGGAGTCACCTCTGCTTGCTTACCAGGGCTGCCTCTGGGAACATTTTGGTGAAATAGAAAGGCCCCCTGGCAGGGAGCTGCTCCTGCCATACCTGTTTAACAAGTAATGATTGCCTGTCAGGGCTGCTGGCCAACCACCTCTCACAAATGCTGGATCCACCTGAGAATTCGCCTTTAAATACGAAACAGCTGCATTTAAATACGTGCTGACGGTTCATGAGGCCCTGTGCTATACATAACCCAAGCCTACCAAATTCCTCTCCCACCATTCACTTTTACAGTACCTTTCCTTGTCTCCCTTTCTCCCAGGGTGTTTGAGAAGGTGGAAGCTGGGTTTGGGATGTAAAGGGAAACATAGTCAGAGGTGTTCTCCATCTTGGAAGAGGTCCTGCCTTGAAGGCTGGAGATTAGATAGAAAGACAGATAGATGATAAGTAGATAGAGATGAGTGGAAAGGTATGTGGGTAAAGAGAGAGACAGAGAGAGAGAGAGAGAGAGAGAGAGAGAGAGAGAGAGAGAGAGACAGACAGACAGACAGACAGACAGACAGACAGACAGACAGACAGACAGACAATATATGGGGAGAGAGATGGTTGGATAGAGAGGTAGATAGAGAGACAGACCATTTATTAAGTGCTTGCTATGTACCAGGCACTGATGCCAAATTACCAACTATCAAGAGTGTATGTTCAAAGGCCCCCAGCCAGAAAGATCCCTTTCTTATGGGAAAACTTAGGATGGCTCCCTCCTCAAACAGGTTCTCCCCCCCCTTTTTTTTTTTTAGCATTTTTGGAATGCACTATTTGAAATACTCAAAAGTCAGTATAGAAACTGTATCTCACATGTCCATTGAATAGCATATTTTTCAGGGGATACACCTATTGATAGGCAGCTAGGTGGCATAGTGGATAGAGTGTTGGACTTGAAGTCAAGAAGACCTAAATTTAAATCCTGCCTAAGATATTTAGTAACCATGTGATGTGGGACAAGTCATTGTAACTCTCTGAGCCTTGGTTTCTTCATTTGTAAAATAAAAATAGTTGAAGTACCAATCTCCCCAGGTGGTTGTGAGCATTAAATAAAGTGGTCTGTGTAAAGTGGTTTGTGAGCCTTGTGGAACTTTTAATTGTTACCTATTACAGTGGATAGCTAGAAGGTGCAGTGGATGGGGGACTGGGCTTGGAATCAGGATGACTCATCTTCATCAGCTCAAATCCAGCCTCAGACACTTATTAGTCACTTCACCCTGTTTGCCTCAGTTCCTCATCTGTAAAATGAGCTGGAAAAGAAAATGGTAAGTATTCTAGTATCTCTGCCAAGAAAACCTTAAATGGGGTCATGAAGAGTCAGACATGACTGAAACAACTAAACAGCATGGGCACAGTGAGAAGAGGGCAAGATATTGAATTAGAAGGCCTGGGTTCAGATTCTTACTCTACCCTACCTGGGTGCCCTTGGGCAAATTGCTGATAACGATAACAATAACAAAAACAACAGTAATAATAATCCTATAAATTACTATATATATGTATATATGTATATATATATGCATATATATATATATATATATGTATATATACAATATGGCAACTGTGCTAAGTGCTTTACAATTATTTCATTTGAGCTACACAACGACCTGAAGAGGCAGGTAATATTATTAGAGGCTGACTGACCTGCCTAGGTCATACAAACTAGTCACTGTCTGAGGTCAAATTTGAACTCAGGTCCTCTAATTCAATATCTAGTCCTCTTTACTAGGGGGCCACCAAGCTGCTTAGTGGCACAGGAGATAGAGCAGGAGATGTGGCTTCCAAGAGAAAAGAAGGGGAGAAGAGAGAGGTCACTAAAGGGTAATATACAACCTAAGTGATGTTATAAAAAGGGTGAGATCCCTTTGTGCAGAATATATGGCTGGATTTGGACTCAGAGGAACTGGATTCAGATCTCAGCTCTGCTATTTACCTACTTAAGCAACATGGCATTGGTCAAATCTTTTTTGGCTCTCAGTATTCCCCTCTTTAAAAGGACAGAGCTGGAGTCATGATTTTTAAGATTCTTCCCATGTTCCCATGCTCCCATGTTATTAGTGTCAGCCTCAATGTCCTCTTCCTCTTCTCTACTCTTCTTAGCCTTATCCAGCATTTGACGATGTTGGCGGCCTCTCCATGATGTACCGGGGCTCCATGACGTGCACCTCTGCTTCTGCCCTGAGGCCTCTCTTTTTGATTGGCTCCTCCCAGAGCATCCGTATAAGGAAGGCTCCCTGGCCAGGTATCCCTTCACTCCTCACCAGGCCACACTCCAGACCTGTTTGACTATGTCCTGGTTTGGGGTACCCCTCCTCTCAATTCCTCCCTTCAAGGTTTGTTTTATGTGTTGCCTACTCCATTCGAATGTAAGCTCCTTGAGGACAGGGAATGCTTTTCTTTCCCCTTATGTCACTTAGCACAGTGCCCGACACATAGTAAGTGCTTGTTGACTGATTGATTAGTAAATTTTCCTTCCATCAAGTCCCAATGTGCTGCTCTGAAACTTATCCCCATTGTTCATAATTTAGGCTAAAAACAACAACAACAACAGCCTTCCATTATTCTTAAGCTTTATCTTACATCAGTCTCCACAACCCCACATCTCACATAAAAGGCCTCTAAGGAAAGATTATCTTTCTGTTTTTGTATCTCGTGGTACACAAGTAAGTCTCTGCCGTGGTGCCTCATTGACCATGGTGATTCATTACCCTTTGCCTCCCTTCTATCTGGAAGGTGTGTCACTTGCTTACATCAGCATGTATAGACCATGTTTCCAGGGGACACCATTCATCCCCAACCATCCTTCCATCCCTTAGCTTTCCGCCAGGCAGCTGGGCCAACGTATTCCAGTTACCTGGGATTGTTTCCCAAAACATCTGGAAAAAGGAAACATACAGTACAAGCTTCTGCCAAGGCAGACTCCTGTAAGCTGGGAGATAGTGACAGATTTCTAGCATCTGTTACTCCACCGAAAGAGTGAAATGAGCAGAACTAGGATAGCTTATATAACAACATTGTGAAAACGACAACAACTTTTAAAGACTTGAGGACCCTGATCAATGCCATGACCAACTAGAATTCTAAAGGACTTGATGATAAAGCATGTTACCTGGCTCAAGACAGACTTAAATGCAGAACAAGGCATATGTTTCGGACCTAGCCAATACGGAAACTTATTTTGCTTGATCATGTATATTTCTTGCAAGGGCTTTGCCATTCTTTTTTCTTCCTCCAGTGAGAGTCAGGGAGGGTGGAGGTGAGAATACAAGGGTGTATAGAGTTACAGTGGCAACCAAAATAAGGGGAAAAATGTTCACTCAGATTTTTTTTTTAACCAGAGAAGAGAAAGAAGGAAAGCCAGAAAGAAGCATAGGCAAGCAGGACAACTTTGCAAACCACAGGTTGAACTTATTATTTACTTAAAAAGAAAAGTGAGCTGTACATAATAGAGGGTCCTCTGTTTTATGTTCAATCTTCTTTTTTTTTGTGTTCTACTGCATATGTGGAAATGCCCTTTTTATATGGCATTTGTTAAATTCAAAATAAAAATAAAATTTTAAGAAATGAAAACTACTGTGAAGTTATTCCTAATTACAAAATGGTTACTGATAGCAAATAGTCACATCCTTTTATTAAGAAAATGATTAATGATATTGTTAAGTTCAGGATAAATTTATCTGAAAATATAAGGTTGTTTTTTGGGGGGTTTTTTATCACCCTTCTGTGACTTATGATCACTACTAATAGGTACTTGAAAAGTTTCCAAAGACTCTTACTGAAACTTTGCTTCAAGAAAAAGTTTCAACATCAGTAAATAAACATTGGGAATAATTGGCCTGCAGAACACAGACTAAAGCGCAAACTTCTTAACCTGTCATCCAAAGCCCTACTTTCAAAAGGCCTTTCTAGCTTTGTTGTATACAACTTCCCTTCACAAATTCAATACACCAGCCAAACCAGATGTATTCCTTGACCTCATTCTGCCCTCTCCCACCACTATGTAATTGTGCATTCAATCCCTCATGCCTGTAATAGACTCTCCCCTCAGAAAGGTCACTTAGCCTGGGGAGTGAAACCCTGAGTGACCTGCTTGACCCAGAGCTGTGGTGGATCAAAAACAGCCGACAGGGAGCTACTCATCCATCAGGTATGCCTCATTTGGAAATGAACTTGGTAGAAGTGAGTGCATAGGAGCAAGTGTTTTGTGTTAGAGCTCAGTCTCTCAGTGACCAAAGGACCGTAGAGAAACCGTGGCCCCTTGGAGATGGGGTAGAAATGACGTTTGGGTTTCTCTGTGTGTATGTATATATATAATCATATGCATATATATATATATACATATATGACAGAGTATATATTGTATATTTATACATACTATATAGTGAATTTCCCTTTGGAAAATCTAATGATATTACTTGGCTAAATGGAACCGAGTGCAAGTTACTGGTGGCTAGCAGTAGTGGGGGCATATTCAGAATGAAGGCTCAGAATAGCCTTAGGATCCTGAGGGGAGACATAGCAGGCTGCTTCTGGAATAGTGAACCCAAAGAGTACTTGCTGCGTATATATGTGCATATACATGCATAGATACACATATATAGTGTGTTGCATACATACATATATGTGGAGAGAGAGAGAAAGAGACAGAAAGAGAAAAAGAGAGAGAAGAGAGAGAAGAGAGAGAAGAGCAAGAGAAAAGAGAGATAAAGAGAGAGAGAAGGGGGAGAAAGAGAAGAAAAAAGAAAAGAGGAGGATGAGAGGGGAGAGAGAAGAGAGGGAGAAGAAACGGAGAGAAAGGGAAAAAAGAGGGAAAAAGAGAAAGAGGGAGGGAAGGAGGGAAGGAGAGAGAAAAAGAGAGGAGGGGGGAGAGAGAGAGAGGGAGAGAGAAGAAACTGACAATTGTATTAGAGCAGAAGTTGTTAATCATTTTTGTGTCATGGACTCATTTGTCAGTCTGATAAAGCCTTATGGACATTTCTCAGAATAATGTTTTTAAGTACACAAAACAAAATACATAGAATTTCCAAAAAACCCTAATTATGTTGAAATACAGTTATAGAAATATTTTTAAAAATAAGTTCACAGATGCAAGGTTAAGAACCTCTGCTTTAGATGATCTCTGAGGTCCCTTCCAGTTCTAAATCCTATAATCCCATCATCTCATCCATGGAATCCTTCCCTTCTCTCAAGACCCAACCCATGTGCTACCTCCTCCATGAAGCCTTCTCTCACCCGCCTGGATAAATCTTACCTCCTCTAATCTTTCACGGTGCTTGGCCTGAGCTTCCTCCTCCCCACTCTGAGAACTATAATTTCATCCATACCCCATGCCCACTCCCTTCCTTCCCCCCCCACCCTCTACCCAGCCATCCCCCCGTGCAGATGAGAGTTGTCCAGGACATTGAGAAGTTGACAGACTTGCCCAAGTAACAGAGCTATGTGTGTGATAGGCAGGCCTGAAACCCAGGTCCTCCTGACTCTAGCCCTCTTTGCATTCCGCCAGAATGATACTGCCTCGCTTACAATCCTACTAGATTTTTTAGGCCAACGACTCTGTGCTGGCCTGCCTCTTTCTTTTTTGTGTCTTGTATGTAATGGGCACTAGGTAAATGTTTGCTGAATTTGGATTTGCTGAGTGTTGCCTGGCAGTCAACCACAGACTTGCTCTGACTGTACAGTCGGCATATGAGCCTTCAGGCCTTTTCTGTATAATCGTTGTGAGTTATGTCCTGCAGGCTGGCTCCGTTGTCCTGATCGTAAGGGCGCGACCCTGGGTGATCTCCCTCATCTGCCCTATGCTGGAGACGGCTCTTCCTTCCTGATGCAGGAATGAGCCTAATCCCAGGAGGGAATCTGGGATGGAGAAAAACAGCCAATAGGTTACCTTCCCTCTGTCCTCCAAAGGAGGTGTAGTTTGGGCCTTCCCAAGGTTGGAGGGGAAATGGAGCTCTCCATGAATAGGGCTGTGTTTTCCTTTGTAGACAGCATCGTTAATGCCTTGCCCCATTCGGGTTTCCACACTGAAATAAATTCCTCAGTCTACCAAGGGCAAAAATCCCCTGGGATCGCTCATCGCTGAGATTCCCAGTTCGCAGATGCCAGGAACTGAACCAGACAAAATGATTTATGTCAAATTTACAAGAAAGAAATTCCGGACAAGCCACCCAGCCTGATGCAGACATTGTCCGCTTTTCCTCTTGTACTGAAAGAGCAAAGACAGCTACTCCTCCTCTAAGGAGAAAAAACAGAATTCTCACTCTAAGTGCAGAGAGAACAAAGCAAGCAGGGAGAAGACGAAGGATCTTAATTATTTTGCAATGATGTCATTTCCTAATACCACTGCTCCCAATAGAACCTTCTGTGGTTACAAAGAAATACAATTAAGAAGACAAACCCTGGCATTGTCTGATGGTGTATGACTAGTTGCCCACCTTAAATCTATTATCTCTCTACCAAGAAAAGGGAGGTAGGTTTCATTGGGAGTCGTGACATTGGCTTGCATTTGGATGTCTTTTAATGTCTTTTTCTTTTGATTTATTGTGGTTGTTTGGTATATTATTTTCTTGGTTTTGTTTGTTTTACCCTGAATCAGTTCATACAAGTCTGTTGGGGGGGGTACCAATGCAGAGGCAGCTAGATGGTACAGAGAGAGCACTGGACCTGGAAACAGGAAGACCTAAGTTCAAATCTAGCCTCACTCACTGTATGACCTTGGGCAAGTCACCTAACCTTTGTCTGCTTTACTTTCCTCATCTGTGAAAGAGGGGATAATAATAACACCTCCTTCTAGAGTTGTGAGGATAAAATGAAAAAATACTTATAAAGTGTTTTGCAAACCTTAAAGCCCTACATAAATGCTAGCTGTTATTCGCTATTATTATTCACAAGTTCTTAATTTATTCATGTTTGATATATGGAATTTTCCTTTTTCTTATGTCTCTTTCTAAATCTCCCCATTCAAAAAAGGAAGGAAAAATTCCTAAGCAAATCTGCCTCCAGGCCAAGTGAACACTTCATCCTAAAATGACCCAGAACATGATATTTATTTTCTAAAAAATCCAATGCTCAGACATACAGAAATATCTATAGAAACTCTTCTTGTGGTGGCAAAGAATTGGAAATCGAGAAGAGGCCCATCAGTTGTGGAATGACTAAACAAGTTTGTTATAGGTTTGTGATGGAATACTATTTCGCCGTAAGAAATGATGAGCAGAATGGTTTCAGAAAAACCTGGGAAGACATGTATGAACAGATACTGAGTGAATTGAGCAGAACCAGGAGACCATTGTACCTAGTAATAACAATATTGTATGATGATCAACTGTGAATAACTTGGCTATTCTCAGAAACACAAAGATTCAAGACAATTCTGAAGGACTTAAGATGAAAAATACCATCCACCCCCAGAGAAAGAACTGATGGAATCTGAATGCAGATTGAAGCACAGGTTTTTTTTCTACTTTTTTTATTTTCCTTGTTGTTGTTGGAGGTTTTTTGGTCTGTTTTCTTTTATAACATGGATGATACGGAAATATGTTTTGCATGACTACCCATGCATGATCTGTATTAAATTGCTTGCCTTCTCAAAGAGGGTGAGGGGAAAGAGAGAGAGAGAACTTGGAAGTAATTTTTTTAAAACAAATGTCAAAAATTGTTTTTACATGTAATTGGGAAAAAAATTTAAAAACAAAACAAAACAAAAAGCCAATGTTCTCTACTTTCCTCAACCAAGCCTATCAAGAAGGGCAAGTAAATAAAGGCAGTGGCAAATATCAAAATTCCAGAAGAGTATAAATGTCAATGTTGCATGGTTCCTAATGATATAAAATTTCACCAGTGATCATAAAATCTTAGGATCCTAGATTTAGACCTGGAAAGTCCTTCACTTTATAGACTGGGGAAATGAAGAGGTCCAGAGAGGTAAGGTCTCTTACTCAAGGTCACACAGGTAAATGGCAGAGCTGGCATATTTTATTTCGCATAACTCTCCTTCATTACTTCTCCATTCCAGGAAACCCAACCTGTTAGCTATTTCCCACATAAGACTTTACATCTCCGATCTTTATACAAGTGGTCCCCTGGTCTGAAATCTAATCCCTCATGTACACACACACACACACACACACACACACACACACACACACACACACACACAGAATCTCTAGCTTCTTTCAAACTCCAACTCAGGCATTATCTCTTGCACAACGTCTTTTCTGACTCCCCTTGTTATTAATACTTTCTCCATAAATGGCTTTGTATCAATTTGTCTGTGCTTGTCTTTGCTTAAGTTATGTACCAGAAAATGCTGAGACTATTTCACTTTTTCTAATTGAATCGAAGGAGGTGGTTAGAGGAAGGAAGAGAGAATATTGAGAGTAAAATTCATATCATGGAAGATTATTGAGGATTTTCATTCTTATCATTGTGTCTTAAAAGCTTTTTTATAGTACCCTTTGCTCATGAAACAACATCCAAATGAACTTGGCAAGGGACTCTTCCTCTCTGAGACTCAGTTTCTTCATCTGTAAAATGAGACCAGTTGGACTCCATAATTTCTAAGACGTTTGGAATCCAGTGTTCTACGATTTATAATTCTATGAGCAACTCTCCTGAGTCACAGCAAAGAATGGGGATCCAAATGAGTTTATGAAAGCATTTCCCTTATCCTTCCTTTGTCAACTTCACTAGAAATATGGCAGGAGGAAAAGGAAAAGCACTTGGCTCACTTCAGACTGGAGCGAGTATCTGTTTCCATCCTGAGCAGATGTAATTGGTAACAGGGCCTGGATCTTGGACTAAGACTATACTAATTTCCTCTGATTTATCCAACCAAAAAGGAAAAAAAGAAGAAGAAAACCTAATCTAAATCAGATCTGGAAATTCAGGAAAGCCATCAGGCTGCTACACAGAGCGAAACACTTGCAAGTCATCCAAAGACTGTTTCCTTCCTCAGAGAAAGAGAACAACAAAGTTTATTTGTGAGGAGGAAGAAAAAAGAATATCATTCCAGAGCACCTGTAGTCCATTGGTGAGTTGTCCAAGCTTAACCAAGGATAAATCTATAATGACCCTTTGGCAATTACCTAAACACTTTCACTGTTCTGTCTCTGACCCCACCTCACCCCAGAATCTGGTTACGGTTGAATAACTCAATTCACTCTTTTCTGTTCCCCTCAAGGGGCAATGAAGATCAATAAGAACAGAGGCATTTTAGTGTCTCATTAGAACGCCAATCTCCCACTTCCCAGTGCAGGCGGCACTACTTACAACCTTCCTGACACAGTACTTCAAACCTCAAAGCTCCGTGTCTGTTGTGTCCTTCAGAAGCCACGGTTCAATGCCAAGAGTTATTAGTCAGACCAAGAAATGTATTCTCAGCATCCTAGAAAAAGCTAAGGGAGGCTTTATCTCTGTCCATACAGCTCCCTCCTCTTTCCATCCTTTTCTTGGCCGCTTCAGGGCAGGGACTATTTCATTTGGGACTTTATATCCCTAGGGCCAAGCATAGTGTCTGGCAAGATAGAAACACTTTGTAAATGTTTGTTGATTGAGTTGATTGACTGACAGCAAAGCTTGGGACGTAGGAGTCCAAAAAGTACATCTCAGAATCGACCGTAGTTGAGGGAGGGAGATGTGGAGGGAAACTGAAAATGCAGATCGCCATTTTTCCAATACGCGAGGAATTGCAGTGTCCAAGAGACCCCTGGGCGCCACCCCAGTCATTAGATTAGGGAGTAAACGTAGTCAAGGAAGGAAAAGGTGGCAAAATTAAAGGAAGAGAAAAGGGGTATGTTGACCGAAGGGGTGTGGTGAAAAGCTTGCCTTTTCTAAGTATGCACTCAGTGTCCTCAAGGCAAGTCCTTTTTATTTTATTTTATTTTCCCAAATTGCTTGGAAGGAAATGGAGAAGAAATGGTCCAAAGAGGCAACTTCTTCTGTATTTCTTCATGGATTTAAGATGTCTAAAATAGACTCAAAGTAATGCTTGCAAGGTCTTAGATTTAGGCAGCCATCATCATTAAGCAGATTGTTCCAAAGGTCAGAGACTGATGCATTTAATTGTATCAAACTCTCAGGCAAAACTGACAAAGGGAGCGAGTGAGAGAGGAAGCAATTAGGAATAAGGTGTTCCAGCTGCAGTCAGGACGTGTTTTCAAATTATTTTATTTTGTACTTGGTGGAGAAATTAATGTTCACTTTCAGTTTTGAGTTTGCCACAAGCGAGTTCCATTTCTGAGTTCAAGTCTGTCGTGCCAGTGAGTGACATAATGTCCACTGAGTAATAGGCTATAGGAGGTACACAGGTTGTACATAAGAAAGGTTATAGCCCATGAAAGCAAATTCTGTGTCCATGTATCATTTGGAATGGTCAGTAATTTAGGGAGTAATTGTTCTGAAGCAAACTCACATGAATTCACCTTCAGGAGATTAGAAGCTGATGTCACCATGAGGGTGAAGTCATCAGTGATGACTTAAGCTAATGAGATAATGCCAGGACGAGGCAGCAGGCTGTGCAGGCACAGAGCTTAACTCCTTCTCTGCACTGAAGAAGGCTAAAAACAATCCTCTCACCCCTGTGTTCATATGAGTCTTTACAAGAGCCAGGTCAGAACAACAAAGTCACTTTGTGGGTATAGCACCCCACTGCCTAGGCACCTGGGTGGAATAACAGAGAATAAGCTGAGAAAACAGCAGGTTCTCCTCACTGAAGTGTCCTGGGACTGAGCCCCGATTTCACTGTCACCCAACCTGCCATTTTCCTCATCTCTCCACAAAGGATTCCCTTCTTGCCCTCCTTGAGGAAAGCTCTCCCTCACCCCTGAAGGGGAGGAGAGCTCTCGAGGACCTCTTCCATCACACCCTGAAACAGAGATCCAGAACAGAATGCTTCCCTTTCTGAAGCCTTCCTCTGTGCTTTATTCCTACCACTACCACTTTGATGTTAGCACCATTCTTACGTCTCCCTTCCTATCAAATGGGTCTCCAAAAATGCTGGTTCAGTGTAAAGTTCATAGTCTGACCATACACTTCCTCCCTTTGGAGCTGGGGAGTGAACCTGCCATGAGTCTCAAAAGAGAATCTCTCTCCTTGACTCTCAGTCCTCTGAGACAGGTGGGTAAAGAAATTCCCATTACAAGGGTCTACTTCCTGGTGCTTCTACAGGAAATCAGGAGGATCAAATGTTTGAATTGTCTCATACCAGAGAGAGAAATATTTGCAGTACTCCCATATATTCTCATATGTTCATATTTCCTACAAAATAAAATTTGTGGGAAAAAAATCCTTCATTCAAGGCCCTCTCCAATCTGAAACCATCCTACCTTTCTGATTGACTACCCATCTCCTATATGCAAACTACCTTTTCTATCTCACCTCGCTGCTTCCTGCTCTCGAAATGTTCTCCACCTACCCTTAGTCTCCCTAACCAAATCCTACCCATCCTTTTAATACCCAAGTCAAATGCCAGCTTCTAAATAAGTTCTTGCCAGATCCCCCCAGTCAGCAGCTAAAGCTTTTCAAATTTATGAATGACACAAAGGTGAGAAGGATAGATAATAGGTTGGGTAAGAGAATTAGGACCCAAAAATATATTGAGGATTTAGAACAATACACCAAGTCAACCAAGCAGCAAATGTTTTAAATGTCTTCTACGTGGCACTGTGCTAGGCATTTGGGACACAAAAATAAATGTGAAACAAGATGTGTGCCTTCTACTGGGTGACACGGAATGTGTAGCTACATACACAAATATATATGTCTATGCAAAATAGATACAAAGTATTTGGGGGAGAGGACTAGTAGCTGGGGGGATCAATAGAAGTTACATATAGAAAATGGCTCTTGAAATTAGGCTCAAAGACTAGGAATTCTAAGAGATACCAGTGAGAAGGGAGTGACTCCGCTTGATCGATGAATCAAACAGAATTTATTAAACATTTGCTATAGGCGTTGTGCTAAGCACTAGAGCTAAAAAGGAGGGTAAAAACGGTCCCTGCCCCCAAGAAGCTCACATTCTATTGGGCAATACAGCATGTAAATAACTAAGTACATGCAAGATATATACAGAGTACATGGGAGCTAATTTCAGAGAGGGAGGTGGTGCCTAGGAAAGGCCTCCAGCAGAAAGGGGAAAGAGACTTGAAGAAAACTAGGCTGAGATAAGAAGGGAGAGCAATTCTAGGCATGGGAAGCACAGAGAACTAATCAACCAAGTTAGACTTTTAAGAGTACACACACAGAAGATAGAAACCTGGGCACAAAATGAAGATCAAATGTGCCATTTTCTCAAAAAAAAGTGAACATAGAGCCTACAAACTGAAGGCCAGTGAATCTGTCTCTGATTCTTGCCGAGATTTCAGCCCATCCTATTATTAGGATGGTTAGAAAACATCTAGAAAAGTAAGCATTGAACCAACTTGGGTCCATCAAGAACCAATGAACTGCACTACCTTTTTAATTGGACTTTTGGAGTGGTAGACCAGGAGAATGCTCTGGATAACAAGTTACTTGGATTTTAGCAAAGTCTTTCAAGCTGTTGAGTGTCCAAGGAGGATGAAAGGCCAGAAGGTCGTGACATATGAGGTGTGATTGGAGGAAGTACAGACATTTAATGATAATCTTAATCAAGTTAATTAGCATTCTATAGTGCCTATTGTGCTAAGCACTTTACAAACATTATATGTAAGTAAGGTGAATTTTGGTGTGTGTAAGGAGGATTTTGTTATCCTTTTTCGATAGTAGTTCCAGGATCCTAGAGAATATTTCCCATGAATTATGGTTGAAAACAACTACTACGCAGTCTCAGTACAGATATAGGGGTGACACAACATATGTCTGTGCTGTGCTAGGTCATGACGATATTGCTGAAGTTAACCTGTGAGCTTAATGTTGGCAAGATGCCTTCTTTGCTGCTCTATAAAGCAAGTGGGCACTGGTCAGTAAAGGGGGAACCCATTTTGGGATTTGGGGAATTCACAGAGGAATGTATGCACTGTCTTGATCAGCCCCCATCAAGGCTTGGGGGGAATCTGTTTGCCTCAACTGGCCCCCCATTGAAGTGTAGGGGATGAGGAGTTATACGCCTATTCTCACCTACCCCTGGGAGAAGAGCGATGCTGTAGGAATTAGTTCTCCCATTATCAGCAAACTTCTTTTGAGAAGATTAGACTAGAATAAAGTAAGCTTATTTAACCCCTTGAAGCTGTCTTCCTGTCTGACCCGATCCAAAGTGAAGCAGTGCTAGAAGACCTGTTAGTGTTCTCCTGCCCAACAAATGGTGTTACCTGTGTGTTTGCCTGTGAAGCATGATGTTATTCAGTCCTTACAACAACTCTGGGAGGTATTATCCCCATTTTATAAATGGGGAAACTGGGGCAGATAGAGGTTAAATGTCTTGCCCGAGGATACACAGCTAGTAAGTTTCTGAGGCTGGATTTGAACTCAGGTCTTACTGACTCCAGGCCCAGCATTCTATCTGCTGCACCATCTAGTTGCCTCTAAAGTCTTGTAATGCACAATGCATGTGTGTGTGTATGTGTGTGTGTCTAGTATGTATACATGCATATACAAACACACGTGTATTACTATGTACCGCACATGTACGTAATACATATGCCTATACAACACATGCATTACTATATTGTGTGCATCTATACCAATCATAGTCCACATGTGTATATATTCCATACGTGTATACACATGTATGTATAGTTGTGTGCAGGGGTTATTCATGCATATATAAGGTATGTGTGTGTGTATACATATATGCATATATCCCAGTTTCCTCATGTGGAAATGGGGATAATAATAATAGACCTATCTCCCAGGGTTATTATGAGGATCCAATGATATAATATTTTAAAGTATATAGCACAGTAGGCACTATACAAATACTAGCTATTAGGATTGAGATTATTATTAAACATCCCTACTTCCTTCAATTACTCTTCATATGTCATGACCTATGCATGTGTGTATAACTAACATATATATATATATATATATGTATACACACATACATACATACACACCTACACATACATACTTTGTATTTTTAGCCTATATAAGTCTGAACGGTCAGTCTATTATCTTTGTACTCTCCATCTCCCTTAGGCCTGACATAGGATTTGGCTTGCACCTCCCCTGGGTATTAACCACATATCATTTTATATTTTAGTTATTTACATGTCATATTGACCTGTTACATTGAGAGCTTCATGAGGGCAAGGACTGTGCTTGTTTGATTTCTTTAGCACAAACCCCTTGGGGGCAGAGACTCCCCTTGGCCTTTCTTCATATCCTCACAGATTAGTACAGTGCCCAGCACACAGCAGACACTTAATGAATGCTTAGTGACTGATCAACTGACATAAAACAGTGCTCTGCACACAGTGGGCCCTAATAATAAATGTTTTTTTTCTTTCCCCCTCTTCTCCCACCTATAATAAATGTTTTTAAAAGTTAAAATGAAGTTGAAGAATTGATTTTCAACCAGTATTCTGTCCTCTGAGGCACGTTTACTCTCCCTCTTTTTGGAAAGGAGCTAACTGAGTTTCTCTTTTACATAAGAATCATAACATCATACATTTTTATATTCATTTCAGTTTACAAGGAGCTTTCACATCTATTATCTCATCTGCTGAGCAATCCAAGGCACCTCTCAGCTGGCTCAGGGTGAGTCAGTAGGCAGCAGCTTTCTACTTTGGTTCCTATGAAGCAGCTTGCTTCAGTCAGTCAACGGTCAAAGAGTATTTTTTTCAAAATTCATTTTTTTTATTTTGAGTTCTAAATTTTCTCTCTCCCTCTAGCTTCTCCCCTTCTCATTGAGAAGGCAAGTAATATGATATCTATTATACCTGTGAAGTCATGCAAAACACTTCCAAATTAACCAAATTGGAAAAAAAAAACTAAGGTGAAAAAAAACCATGCTTCAGTCTGCACTCAGAGTTTAACAGTTCTCTCTGGAGGTGGATGGCATTTTGCATTACGAGTCCTTATTGTCTTGGATCATTGTATTAATTAGGGTAACTAAGTCTTTCATAGTTGATCATCATTACAACATTACTGTTATTGTGTACAATGTTCTCCTGGTTCTGCTGACTTTACTTTGCACTGGTTCATGTTAAGTCTTCAAAGGTTTTTCTGAAGCCATCCTGCTCATCATTTCTTATAGCACAATAGTGTTCTATCACAACCATGTGCCACAACTAGTGCTAGGTACTGTACTGAGCATTGAGGTTACAAGACAAAAACACAGTGAGCTCTCAAGGAGAGCTCGACAACACGGAGACAACCATGTGCATACAAGATAGATATATAGTTTTAGATACACATATGTGATGCAAAGGGAGGGCACTCTCAGAGGAGACGCACTAGCCATGGGAAGGGGCAATAGGAAAGAACAGTGGAAAAGGCTGCCTGCAAAATATGGGATTTGGGCTGAGTCTTAAAGGAAGCTGGGAAAAACGATGGGCCAAGGTGACGAGGTATGGAAGGCATGGGGGACAGCCAGTGGAAAGGTATAGAATTAGAAGAGCTGGATTCTATCTTCCTCATATTGCTGGATCTTAAGAGTTCTTAGAAGGGACACTGGCATGCTTTTACTTAAGTTTCCAGCCCTTCTTCAGAACCCAAACAACACATTCTTGCTCAGGTCACCTCTAATGCAGCCATCTACTTTTGCTGAAGTCTTTTTTGTTGTTGTTATTAATTTAATAGCCACTAATTAAGACAATAAGATTGACTTCCCTGCCTCCAATCATTCCCATCTCCACTCAATCCTCAATACTGCTCCATATAGATATTTCTAAAATACAAATTTTACTGTTCCACTCCTTAAAAAAAAAGTCAGCTACTCCCTATTTTTTCTAAGTTAAAATAAAAAATCCTTAGCCTAGCATTTAAGGCCCTCCTCATGTGTCTCTTATCTCCTTTTCCCAATTTTATTTCATGTGATTCCTCTTCATATACTCTCAGTTCTACTCAATTTGGCTCACTTGCTGTTCCTCATACTCAATATTCCATCTTCTGCCTCTGGGCCTATGACTAGATTAGAGCAGCTGGGTGGTGAAGTGAATAGAGCATTGGACCTAGAGAAAAGAAGATCTGAATTCAAATCCAGCCTCAAACACTTGCTAACTGAGTGATCCTGGGCAAGCCCCTTGACCTCTGTTTACCTCATATCTCATCTATAAAATGAGAATAGTAAAAACGCCTATGTCACAAGCTTGTTGTGAGGATCAAATGAGATATTAATTTTAGAGTGCCTAGCACAGAGTATATAATATCTCTCTCTCTCTCTCTCTCTCTATATATATATATATATATATATATATATATAATATATGTACATATCTATAATATAAATGCTAGCTATTATTATCATCATCATTATTGTTATTATTATTATTATTATTATTATTATTATTATGTGGGGTCTCTCATGTCTGAAATATAATCTCTCCCCACCTCTGCATCTCAGAATCCCTAGCTTCCTTCAAAGATCACCTCAGGAACCACTTCTCATGCAATACTTTTTCTAATCCTTTTGAAATTACTTCTCTATATTTTATATTTATTAATCCGAATACAAGCCATTTTCTCCCCTTTACCATCAGAACGTAAGCTTCCTTGGGGACCATTTCATTTGGTCTTTGACTTTGCCTCCCAGGGTCGAGCACAAGTCCTTGTACCTTGTAAGGCCTTAAAAAAATGTTTGTTGAAATGTTGAAACAAACAAAATAAGAACACTTTTACAGAAAAGCCTGGCATGTGGTAAGTGCTTAATAAATATTTGTTGACTGACCTGAGAAACAACTAATAAAACAAAACCACATTCACTTTTATGTCCAAGTCCACCTTGAATTGAATTCTACTACCTTTGGGTATATATGTGTGTGTGTGTACATGTATATAATATAAATATGAAATGTATATTTATACATGCACATAAATATACATATTGATTAAAGTGAACATGTTTATATATAAATATTCATAAATAAGCAAATAAATATTTACTTACATTTACTTAAATATGTTTTATGTATATTTATAAATATGTACACATATATTTATATGTAAATATATGTATATATAAATTAATTCATTTATTTAAATACTTATATACTATAAATATACATATATAAAATTTGTTGCTATTTTGTATACAGTTCTAGTTGTAATAAGGTTTTTTTTGCATCATTTCATATAACTCTTCTCATTTTCGCATGTTTGCTTTTAGTTTTTACTTTTGGCTAAAGTTTTAACGGCAGCCAGAGACCTTGTCAACAGGGGAAAATGATAGCAATCAGAGCTTCCAAAGGCAGAAGATGGAAGATAGGAGGGTATTTATTTTAAATCTATATAGCTCACATACAAGGGTGGCTACATGGTACAGTGGATAGAACACCAGACTTGGAGTCAGGAAGATCTGGGTTCAAATCTGGCCTCAGACACTTACTGGCTGTGTGACCCTGGGCAATTCACTTAACCTTGTTTGCCTCAGTTTCCTCATCTGTGAAATGAGCTGGAGAAGGAAATGGCAAATCCCTCCAATATCTCTGCCAAGAAAACCCCAAATGGGGTCACAGAGAATCAGACAACTGAAACAACTTAACAACAGCAACGAAAAGTCATATAATGAGTCCTTAAATTCTCGGGCAGTTTTAGAGCTCTTTTGTACTAGGCTTTTTGGACACCCCTGCTTTACAATTACAAAATATTTTGTATTCATTTCAGAAATATTTCATGGCTATTTATTTGTGCGTATGCTGTCTCTTCCCCCAGGAAAACGTAAAGTCTCAAGGACAGATGTCATTTCAATTTTTGACTTTACCCTCCCAGTACCTAGCCCAGAGTTTGTATAAATCTGATGAGTTGAATTGAAATGTACACACACTATTTCATTTGATCTCCAAGATAAAGTAGAGGTATGGAGTACAAATATTATTATCCCCATTTTGTGATAAGGAAACTGGCCCAGAGGAGACATATGACTTTCCCAAAGCCACAAACATTGAGAAATAGACCCCAGGTCACCCGACTCCAAGTTCATGTTCTTGCTGTCACCAACAAAGTGGATCCCCCCTCTAAGCTTTGGGCATATTAGCACTAAACCTTAAAAACAAAATATCTGCCAAATCTCGCGGCCCTTTGTCATTGAATGTGGAGTCTGGGTTTTTCTTTGTCTGAATCGAAAAATAGATTCAAGTTGTGTCTACATGGAGCTCCTCGATCAATCGTTTTGATCAAATTGGCCAGCCCAGTCAAGCAACCTGGGCACCCAGTGGGGTTTCTTTTTAGTTGAAGAATATTTATTGAGAAACAACTATCCACTCGACAATAGAATAAAATGGCCAGTCCCGTCCAGCTGACCTGCTGTATGAGTGAGCAAGCGGAACTCAGTCAAAGGGATTGTTGTGTTCTCCACAGACACAGCTGTTGACGGACCCCCATTTGACCCATGGAAACCTGACTCCTCTTCTGTCACCTCCTGGTATCCCAAGTTATTCAAAGATCCCTTGGGCTGAGAATACTAGCGCTCTCTCTCTCTCTCGCTCTCTCTCTCTCTCTCTCTCCCTCTCACACACACACACACACACACACACACACATATATATGAAGGGAATACTAGCTCACATATATATATATATATATATATATATATATTATATATATATATATATATATATATAATATATATATATATATATATATATATATACATATATATAAAGTTGCCAAGTGCTTCATACACACTAGCTCATTAGTTTCTCACAGCAATCTGATGGGGCAGGAAATACCAGTGTTATTCTCATAATTTTATAGCAGAGGACAAAATGTGTCAGAACATTTAAATGATTTGGCCCAGGTCTGACAGCTAGTGAGTGTCAGAGACAGAATTCAAACCCAGATCTCTCCTGATTCAGCACCCTTTCACTTCTACCATACTGTCTACAGCATATAAATAATCTTATATTATTGTTCCAGTTCATTGTGTCTTAGAGTGGGGAGCAGTGCCAGAGACAATTCAGACTGACTAGTGAGAGCAGATTGTTAATTTTCTTTTTTTTTTCCAGATTGTTAAATTATCGGTGTTAGCTTTTATACTTTGTAAATAGGTAAAGACAAATCAGGGTTCAATTTATTATTTTATTGATTTTCTAGGTTCAAGAAAGTGTTAATAATGCAGATTAAACTTAAAAGAGGGTCATGTATATTTTTTTTCTCCCCAGAGAGCTGGTTGTTGAACATTTATCAGCATACCCTCCAAGGGAAGTGAGGTTTAAGCTTTCTTTTAAAATTTTAAATACATTATCTGGACAGCTAGATGGCACAGTGGATAGAGTTCCGACTGTGGAGTCAGGAAGACCTGAGTTCAAATCCAGCCTCAAATACATACTAGCCTCCAAAAATGAAAAACAACTACATTGTCAGTGGAGTCATCATTTATTTCTGAATGGCATAAACATGATGACATTGATCATCACTTTACTTTCTAATCAAGATATCACATGTTCCTGTCAAAGATCATTTCTGTTGTATAATAAATAAAGTACTTTAATACCTTATCATGGAGTTGAGATGACCCTGGATTTTCAACCTTTGTCAGATTCTACCACTCTAGGGTAGATAGGGACAATTCTATATATTCTATATGATGTTATTGGTAGAGGGAACTCCCAGGAAAGACAATTCCTTTTACCAGTTCAGGTCTGCATCTTCTCTGCCATAGAGTAACCCAGTACACTGAGGAGTTGTGACTTGCCCATGGACCCATAGCCTGTATGTGTCAAAGGCAGTATGTGAGCCCCAATCTTCCTGGCTTTTAGACCAGCACTTTACCTTTTCTGAACAGCATTCTGGTTAAGTGCCCAGACTCTCCTCATTGGAGTGGTCACCCAAATGCTGAATTATTTTGGCCACAGCAGCTCATGCCACCATTTACTAAAATATGTTTGCAAGTTCATAGGATTGAGCTCATAGCTTGAGGAGACTGTGAAGAACCCCACTTTCTCGTTTAACCTAGGAGAAAACTGAGACCCAGAAGAGGTGGTAAATTTTCCAAGGTCTCATAGCTAGTACGTGGTAGAGCTAAGACTTCTCACTCCAAAGCCAGTGTTCCTTTCACCAAATAACACTGTCTCTCCCAGATGGGTTATGAGCTGGTATCCGTGGACTGAAGGTCCTTTCACTGAAGAAACCACAGAATATATCCTTAAAATAGAAATATCCTCATGAACTTTGAAATGGCCAACTCTCCCAGTCAGGTCCCCTTCACTTCTGTGGACTGGGTCCCAGCAACAGCCCGAGGGACCTTGTCCCTGTGATTTTTCCAATATCATGTGGCATATACAATGAGGAAGCAACTCGTTGACCATCTTATCAATTACTCTAATAACATTTAAAGGCTTCTCAGAATGTCAAGTTAGGCCCCCACAAGGCTGCTGTCTGTCTGTCACCTTGGTTCAGGAACTTAACTTAAAAGGTGGAGTTATATTGGTGAGTTTCACTTTCTGCATCAAATCAGGCTCATTTCCTGTGCACCTGTGTTTTGAATCTTCATGAGTGAGAAAGTGAAGCTATTCTTTTATGAAGCCCCACGTTTGGCTGCATTTGCTGGATATCATACTAGGCAGAGAAGGAGAGACAGCCCCCTAATAGAACCTAATTTGATATAATTTCTATCTGCTCTTCTCTAGTAGAGCTATAGACTATCCCGACCTAATGAAATACCAACTCTAGTTAAACAAATATCATCAGTAAAACAAATAGCAATTGCATGATCAATCCGAAGGCAGAAGGGCAAAGTGGATAGAATGCTGAGCTTGAAGCCAAAAAGATCTGGGTCCAAATCCAGTCTCTGACACTTATTAGCTACGTGTCCCTGGGCAAGTCTTTGAGGATCCATTTCCTGATCTATAAAATGAGGGGGTTGGAAAAGATCACCCCTAAACTCATGAGCCTAGGACATACTATGAAGTTTGTTTCTCATCCCCTAGCTTAGGGGTAGGTGCCAAAGAGAAGACGCTGAACCACCAATTAAAGTTTTGGAGATTTTTTTGGGGGGGAGGCAATCAGGGTGAAGTGGCTTGCCTAAGGTCACACACTAGTAAGTGTCTCAGGCTGGATTTGCACTCAGGTCCTCCTGACTCCTGGGCTGATGCTCTATCCACTGTGCCCTCTAGCTTTCCCCCAATTAAAATTTAATTGTTTTAGTATAGTGAATTTTTCACTTCAGCTCCTCAAGGGTCCATGACTTTCTTGGTGTGGACTCTCCACCACCATTTTCAATCCTTCATGCCTTTCTAAATGGTTGATTTTTTTATTTTTTTATTTTTTTTTATTTTATTTTATTATTATTATTATTTTATTTAAAAGTATGAGTAATTTCTCCAAAATTCCTTTTTTTCGGGTTTGGTTTTTTTTTCTGAACATGGAAGCATGGTAAAGAAAAAGGAGCATAAGATTAAGAGTCAGAAGACCTATGTCTGAATTCCAGGTCTACAATTAATTACCTAAGTGACCTTCAGCAAGTCATTTAGTCTCTGGACCTCACTTTCCATGATCTCTACTATCCCTTCTGGCTCTAAATTCTTCTACCTAGAAACTCATTTAAACCAGGTCTTAAAATGGTCAGGTCCTTAAAGTTCCTAGATGTAGCACTTTTTCTTTTAAGATGTAGCTTGATAGAGTGAACAGTGTGTACAAGACTTAGAGAAAATCTCCTAGACTGAAATTCCAGATCTTCCAGTTGCTACCTATGAGAACTTGGGCAAATTATTTTCTTACCTCTAGGCCTGTTTCTTTCTTTTTTTTTTTTATAAAATAGGAAGATTAGATTATGTGATCATAAGACTCCTTTCTAAATCCTAAGAGTCAGTGCTTTCCAGACGTAACATCTGAAGTCAGGGGAGCACAGAAAGAGAAAAGCAATTAGGAAATACTTGCTGATGTAGCTTGAAGGAGAATCTCTAAGCCTGTGATTTATTACAATAAATTTGTTTTTCATCTCCTCATACCAAGCAGGAGGTGCCAGAGAGAGGACATTGAACCACCAATTACATTTTTATTCTTCTTAATGCATTGACTTTTTCACTTCAGCCTTTCAAGGGTCTATGATTTTCCCAGTATGGACACTCCACTATCACTGTTTTCAACCCCTCCGGAATTGCTACATTACCTCCAAATTGGGTAATGCAGTAATGGCAATGAAAGAGTCGTTTAAAGCCAAGGTTTTTTCATGTCTCTTAAAAGCTTCTCTTAAAACTATGTCAAGATGCTATATTAAAAGGCCTGTGGCTCGGATATCTCAGATATCATATTGTATGACCTCATAGGCCTGTCATGATGTGTTAGAGGCTGTCAGGTTGCTGGTTGGAAAACAGGTCACTCCTCTGTTCCTGTTAGAGGAGCAGCTATAGCCCCAACCCAACCCAATGGGAAATGAACAGTCAAGGAGAGAAAACAGCTATTAGAACCAGATACAGGCTTGAATCAGCTACCTCCCTACCCTACTAGGTTTATGAAGGAAAGGGACTGAAAGATGGAATGAACCAAGAAGATGGTGGAAATGATCCTTTCTTTTCAGGACCATGTGTTGGATCAGATTCATGAGATCTGCCTATATGAGTTACACACACACACACACACACACACACACACACACACACACACACCCTCTGAAACTATGTCTTGACAACACTTAACCAAAGCAGCTTCTACTGCCCTATGCACAGATGAAGAATTGAAAGGGACCTTAAAGATCTGGTACCATACCTAGTATACAGTAGGCATTTAATAAATATTCAGCTGATCGAGTCCAACCCCTTAATTTTACTGATGAAGAACTGAAGCAGAGATTTTTTTTCCCCAATCAAATAATAGCTTTATTAATGTCATTGTACTCTTTATATAATATATAACATGCACAGAAGGATTTTCTAAGTTTTTCAATGGAATGACTTGAGATAGTTTAGAATAAGACAATATAACATTTATACTGGAGCAATATAAGACTGAATGTATACGTTTTGACAGTGTGAATTGGCAAAGGTCACAGTTTATAGCAGAGCTGGGATGTGAACTTGGGTCCTATGAGTCCAAAGGCACCGTTTCATAGGCCTGAGAAGAACGGAACATGCAAAAGGAAATTTTGGTGCTTTAAATTTTTATTTGTTAAGAATAACAGCAGCATTTTACCTGCTCTCATTTGACCCTCACAGTGATCGCGTGAGACCACAGAATTTGCTTGATGGGATCACAGAATCAGAAATTTCAAGCTGGCTTTTGATAAAATACAACACCCATTCCTATTAAAAACACTAGAAAGCATAGGTATAAATGAAGTCTTCCTTAAAATAATAAATAGCATCTATCTAAAACCTTTAGCAAGCATTATATGTAATGGGGACAGGCTAGAAGCATTTCCAATAAGATCGGGGGTGAAACAAGGATGTCCATTATCACCACTGTTATTCAATATTGTACTGGAAACCTTAGCTTTAGCAATAAGAGAAGAAAAAGAAATTGAAGGCATCAGAATAGGCAAAGAAGAAACAAAGCTATCACTCTTTGCAGATGACATGATGATATACTTAGAGAATCCTAGAGAATCAAGTAAAAAACTACTTGAAATAATAAACAACTTTAGCAAAGTTGCAGGCTATAAAATAAACCCATATAAATCATCAGCATTTCTATATATTACCAACAAAGCCCAACAGCAAGAGAAATCCCACTTAAACTTACTGTAGACATTATAAAATATTTAGAAGTCTACCTCCTGAAACAAACCCAGGAACTCTATGAACACAATTACAAAACACTTTTCACACAAATAAAATCAGATCTAAATAATTGGAAAAACATCAGTTGCTCATGGGTAGGCTGAGCTAATATAATAAAAATGACAATCCTACCTAAGCTAATTTACTTATTCAGTGCCATACCAATCAAACTACCAAAATTATTTTATAGAGTTAGAAAAAATAATAACAAGATTCATTTGGAAAAACAAAAGGTCCAGAATATCAAAGGAACTAATGAAAAGAAATGCAGGGGAAGGTGGCCTAGCAATTCCAGATCTTAAATTGTATTATAAAGCAGCAATCATCAAAACTGCTTGGTACTGGCTAAGAAATAGGGAGGTGGATCAGTGGAATAGGTTAAATATGCAAGACACAGTAGTCAATGACTATAGTAATCTATTATTTGATAAACCCAAAGACCCCAGCTTCTGGGATAAGAACCCACTCTTTGAAAAAACTGCTGGGAAAACTGGAAAAGAGTATGGCAGAAACTAGGCATAGACCCAAATCTCACACCATATACCAAAATAAAGTCAAAATGGGTTCATGACTTAGATATAAAGGCTGATACCATAAGTAAACTGGGAGAACAAGGAATAGTTTACCTATCAGATTTATGGAGAACAGAAGAATTCATGACCAAACAGGAGATAGAGAACATTATGAAAAGCAAAATGGATAATTTTGATTACATTAAATTGAAAAGTTTTTGCACAAACAAAGCCAATGCAACTAAGATTAGAAAATTGGGAAAGAATTTTTACAACCAGTCTCTCTGATAAAGGCCTCATTTCTAAAATATATAGAGAATTAAGACAAATTTATAAGAACACAAGCCATTCCCCAATTGATAAATGGTCAAAGGATATGAACAGACAGTTCTCAGATGAAGAAATTAAAGCCATCTATAGTCATATGAAAAAATGCTCTAAATCATTATTGATTAGAGAAATGCAAATCAAAACAACTCTGAGGTACCACATCACACCTATCAGATTGGCCAACATGACAAAACAGGAAAATGATAAATGTTGGAGAAGATGTGGGAAAATTGGAACACTAATACATTGTTGGTGGAGTTGTGAAATGATCCAACCATTTTGGAGAACAATTTGGAACTATGCCCAAAGGGCTACAAAAATGTGCATACCCTTTGATCCAGCAATAGCACTTCTAGGGCTATATCCCAAAGAGATCAAACAAATGGGAAAAGGACCCACATGTACAAAAATATTCATAGCAGCTCTTTTTGTGGTGGCAAAGAATTGGAAATTGAGAGGATGCCCATCAATTGGGGAATGGCTGAGCAAGTTGTGGTATATGAATGTAATGGAATACTATTGTGCTATAAGAAATGATGAACAGGCTGACTTCAGAAAAACCTGGAAAGACTTATATGGTCTGATGCTGAGTGAAGTGAGCAGAACCAAGAGGACTTTGTACACAATAACAGCCACGTTATGCAATGACTAAGATTGTTAAACTGAACCCTTCTCAGCATTACAAGGATCTAAGACATCTCCAGAGGCCTCAGGATGGAAAATGCTGTCCACATCCAAAGAAAGAACTATGGAATCGCTATCACTTATTTTTACCTTCTGTTGAGTTTTGTTTCATCTTTCTGATGGTTCCTCCTATTGGTTTTAATTTTTACTTACAACTTCACTAATGTGAAAATATGTTTAATGGGTATGTAAATGTAAAGCCTATATCAGATTGTGCCCCGTCTTGGGGAGGGTGGGGGAGAGGAAGGGGGAGAAAAATTTTCAACTCGAAAGCATATGGAAGTGATTGTTGATAAATCAAAATAAATTAATAAAATTAAAAAAAAAAAGAAATTTCGAGCTGGAAGAAAACTTGGAGGTCAACTAAGTGAGCTGCTTCTTATGACAGATGAGGAAACTGAGGTCCACAGAGATTAAGTGTCTTATGCAAGGACACACAGTTGAATCCAGGTCCACTGACTATAAATCCACTATATGGATTTATATTTATTTATACATATTATATTTATTTATATATTATATTTATATATAATATATATTTTATGTATTATATATTTATATATTATATATTAATAAATATTATTTATATATTATTTATTTCTATATTTATAGCAGATTCACTGCATGGCCTCAGGCAGATTCTTTTACCTCTTCAAACCTCAGTTTCCTCATGTGCAAAATAAGTTGAACTACATAAACCTTGAAAGTCCTTTGAATCGAATTTTATGTGACCTCCATTTGATAAATGAAGAAACCAAAGCCTAGAGAGGTACATGTGACCAACATAATAACCCAGTCAATTAGTGGAAAAGCCTTGGTCTCCAAAGGCACCTGCCATGACACCATATTGCTTCTGATGGCCATGTTAAAATCAGTAAATACCTGTTTAGAAGAGGGAGTCTGAAGAATTTGGGTCCTTGTCCTGATACCATAAATCACATTCTTTAACTTATAATTAATAGTAATTATAATTAATTCAGTCATTAAATTTAATGATTAGAGATGCATAATATGTGTCTTTATATTCAGTACTATATATGGTAAGAACCAGGTAAACTGGTTCTTTGGAGATGTGTCCCATGTTAAATGCCAGTTATTACCAAAAAAAACCCCTCTACTTCAAATATTTAAAAATCATCTAATTTCTTTAATAAAGGTCTTTTTTCTGAGGATAATTAATTTCCAACTTCTAAGCCCTTATAATCAGCCCTTATTATGAACCAGGTACCTTACCTGGATCCAGAACTTCACATCACTTTCTGGCCACCAGCTCCCGTGGTGCCTTCTCACCCCTCTTCCCTTCTTGTGTTGCATTGCTCCATTTAGAACACTCTTAAAGTATTTCATTCTGTTTTCCCATGGTACTGCCTGGGGAGAGGCAGAAGCTGCTTCATCATCAGTTTCCTCAAGAACATTTCATTTTCAACATTTAAATGGAGCTAGTCCTTATTTTACTTCATCCTCACACAGAGACGATACGTATAGTATCTTTCAACTTGCTCCCACTGATGGTGGATTTACTTGTGGAAGAATGGGCCCCAGGTTTTAGAGAGAGATATCGTATGCTAGTTTTCTTATTGCTGCATTTCATTAAATGTCCTTGTTTGGAATATCTGTTTTCCAGCTGACTATTACAGTTATCCCTTCCACATCCCAGGGGTTAAGGACACCACATCCCTGTGATCTGGAAAATCTGCATAAAATTTTTTGGTCCTCTGTACCAGAGAAAAGTCTGAATTATTATAGTACTAAAAGATAAAATATATTATAGTATTAAAAGATAAAATAAGTAAAAAAGATAAAATATTAAAACATAGTATTAAAAGATAAAATTATACAATACTATGCATATATTTTATGCATTTCTGAGTTTCTAAACTTTTTCTGCATTCTCTGCTGGCCTTCACGTCATCTGTGACTTCCTCAAAACTTCTAAAACATTCCCATTTAATTTCTTATGCTGATCCATGGGGATAGTTGCTATGTAGAAGGGATCACTATAAAGGTAAGTGCACTGATGGAAGCCCGTGCTCTATAGTTTTAGAGGTAAAGACCTGAAGAATATTTTGGACCAACAATAGTAGGAAACTCATCCTGCAAGTCTGGAAATGTCCCCCTGACTCTTAAGAGCCAAGGACCTAAAATTCAAGTCATAACTCGATTATATATTTGCCGTGTGGCAACAGACAAATCACTTTTCAGAGGTGGGGAAGCTGCAGCTTCGAGGCCATATGTGGTCCTGTAGGTCCTCAAGTGTAGTCTGGCCTCGAGGCCACAGGTTCCCTACCCCTGATAGCCTCTCAGTACGCTAGTTTCTTCTGTGAAACAAGTATTTATGTTGAGAATCGTTGTAAGAAATTTTCACACCAAAAGTTCCCCCCACACTGATCAAATCACAGGTCTAGACAACAACAGAAAAATCTCATGCACTTAATTCAACTATTGCATCTTTAAACAATGAAGGGAATCCTTTTCATTCAGCCTGAACATCAGTTTACTCTTTATAAATGTATGCAATGTTCCATATTGTAAATACAGTATCTGCTAGAGCAAGGAAGGATCTTAGAGATTCAAGTCCAAGTCCAGGGCTCTCTCCCTTGGCTGCTTAGTCGGGATTGTACTCTATGTACCTGTCAAGAGATGAAGGAAAAAAAAAAAGGCAAGCCAGAGGCGTCACTGAAGTGAGCAGCGCTCATTATCAAGAAGGGACAGATAGGCTTTACCAAAAAAAAAAAAAAGCCAGGAAGAAAGAAAAACCCAGCCCCAGATTATATGGGGCCTGAAATGAGGCATAATGGGGCCCAAATATTGAAAGAGCAGTGGATCCAAGAGGGCAAAGACATTATTGATCTTGGCTCAGAGAAGTTCAAAGAGGATTAATGAGATGAGAAAATCATCAGACTAAACTTCCCAGCAATGCCCGATCTGTAAGATTGGGGAAATGTCTCCTTGAGGGAAGTGAGGGAACCCGTCATGCTTTGAGGCATTTATAACGAGGATGGGGAAAGAATGAAAACATGTATTAACCAGGCAGCCCCCTTCCCACCTGGGGTCTGGGGGCTGGTAGAAGGGCAGGCAGGCTACCTGTGTGAGATAGCGTCATGAGCCTTTTCAGTCTCTGCCTCCTTCGCTGTGGCAAACCCCTGTATGTGTATTAGCACAGCTCTCTCCCCCACTCCCCCTACCCCATCCCCTCCCAGGCCTTGTTAGTGGACTTAGGCCGCATATAAATCTGGGATTAACTCACTTTTTATTTTCAGTTTTTCTACTTCACTCTTCAGTAAATTATCACCTTATCACCCAGAGTTGCAATTTATAGGGATGATAGAAAAATAAATCTGGTTTATGGGCCTGGCCATGTTAAACTTGACATGTACTTGACAGGTGCTTCTGAGGCAGAATTGGGTTTCCTCCTGTTACACAAGCCTGGGGTTTTGTTTGGGCACTTTACTGGGCTGCCCTGTTGACTCTCCATTATTCTAAAATGGGAAAAATAAACCTGGAAGAGAAGAGTTTACTTTCTGTTATCTGATATTTCATCCTTGGTTCACTTTCCCTCCCTTGGTCGACTGAGGGCTAGGCAGCCTTGTTTGCAGAAACTCAAGGAAGCTCATCTGCTAATCTGTCAGCGAGTCATAGGTCAGTCCTGTCTCCTCTAAATTGGTTTTGCTATGTCATTGGCACCAAATGCTTGATGCAGATGTTCCCACAGCTTGAGAAGTCAGCCTTGAAGAAATCAGCTTTGTTGGACTTGCTCAAGGAAAATATTTATGCAACTTACTCAAGAAAAGCCAATACAGTTCTATTTTAAAATAATTAATGATGCCCTTTGTCCTAATATTATCTGACTCCTGGTTCCCTCTGGTCTATCAGATGCTTTCTCTTCTGATTTACCGGAAATCTGGTTTTCATTGCCTTCCCAAAGCTACTCTGATCATTGGAAGACTATGGCCTGGATTTGACGGTTTGCAGAGAAAAAAAAGTTAAATTCTAAGAAAAAAGGTAGAGAGGGGCTAAGCAAAGCAAAAGAAAATCAGGAGGGAATGGGTAGGGAGAATAAAAATTGTACCTGAGGAACTTTAGGTGGTCAAATAGCTTATGTCTATCAGAGAACTAATTTCGTAAGGCCTCATTTAACAACTCATTTAATAAAATTTCTAAATACTTTCATTCAAACCTTAAAAGGGATTTTCTTTAGCTGGTGGCTAAAACCACTACCCCACATATTTATTAAGTGCATTTGTATGCAAAGCATGGAGTTAAAAACTGGAGATACAAAGAAAAAAGAAAGAAGAAAGAAAGAAAGAAAGAAAGAAAGAAAGAAAGAAAGAAAGAAAGAAAGAAAGAAAGAAAGAAAGAAGAAAGAAGAAAGAAAGAAAGGAGGGAGGGAAGGAGGGAGGGAAGGAGGGAGTGAGGGAAGAAAGTAAAAGAAAGGAAAGAATAAAAACAACATATACAGGAAAGAAAAAGAAAGGAAGAAAGAAAAAAGCAAGGGTGGAAGAAAAAGAAGTTATGAAAGAAAGAAAAAGGAAGAAAGAAGGAAGGAAAAGAAAGAAAGAAAGAAAGAGAGAAGAAGAAAAGAAAGAAGAAAGAAAGAAAGAAAGAAAGAAAAGAAAGGAAGAAGGAAGGAAGGAAGGAAGGAGGAAGGAAGGAAGGAAGGAGAAAGAAAGAAAGAAAGAAAGAAAGAAAGAAGAAAAAGAAAGAAAGAAAGAAAAAGAAAGAAAAGAGGGAGGAAAGGAGGGAGGGAAGGAGGAGTGAGGAAGAAAGTAAAAGAAAGGAAAGAATAAAACAACATAACAGGAAAGAAAAAGAAGGAAAGAAAGAAAAAAGCAAGGGTGGAAGAAAAAGAAGTTATGAAAGAAAGAAAAAGGAAAGAAAGAAGGAAGGAAAGAAAGAAAGAAAGAAAGAGAAAGAAAGAAAGAAAGAAAGAAAGAAGAAAGAAAGAAGAAAGAAAGAAGAAAGAAAGAAAGAAAGAAAGAAAGAAAGAAAGGAAGGAAGGAAGGAAGGAAGGAAGGAAGGAAGGAAGGAAGGAAGGAAGAAAGAAAGAAAGAAAGAAAGAAAGAAAGGAAGGAAGGAAGGAAGGAAGGAAGGAAGGAAGGAAGGAAGGAAGGAAGGAAGGAAGGAAGGAAGGAAGGAAGAAAGAAAGGAAGAAAGAAAGAAAGAAAGAAAGAAAGAAAGAAAGAAAGAAAGAAAGAAAGAAAGAAAGAAAGAAAGAAAGAAAGAAAGAAAGAAAGAAAGAAAGAAAAAGAGAGAGAGAAAGAAAGAGAAAGAAAAAGAAAGTTGGAATTAAGGTTTGGACATGCTTTCCTGCTACCTTTAGCTCCCCCATAATACAAGAGAGGCATCAAGGCAGAAAGCTACTCCCACTTTTGCAATGCAACTGGGTGGTTTCACAAGTAAACAAAAAGTTTCCTCAAGTGACTGTTGAGGATTTCACATTGCAGCTTCTTTCCGGAGAACGTTGTCATCACCATTTCCAGTCAGACTGAAGAATAAATGGAATCAATGGTTCTCTTTGTTATCCCCCTACTATGGCAGCAAAGCCTCTAGAAAACCTGATACTTTGGTCATCAGGCAGTGGAGATTCCATCTCTCTTTTGCCTCCTTTACCCTCTCTGGTTTTAAAGGAGCTGCTCACTCCTGAGGAACAGAGGGAAGTTCCTTAAGACTGGTAAATCATAGGTCACCGAATCTTCCAGTTAAGAAGGAGCTTAATGAGGAAAGATAAACACTGTTGCACTTGGGGACACTTGGTGAAGATAATGGATAGGGTTGGACTAATTCAAAGTTTAGCCCCAACCAAGTGGTCATTTTCATATCTGCACATGGCACTATGTAGGCACTGTGAAGTTCAATTTAAACAAATGTGGCCCATGGCCCAGAAGCAATATAGGTAAGTGGAAGATCATTGTACTAAAAGTCAGAAGATCTGAATTCAAATTATGCCTATGCCACTGTCTAGCAAATGAATTCATGTAACTCATTTAATCTCTTGGGACTTTGGTTTCTTCATCTGTAAAATGGATAGGATAGGAACTAGATCTGTAATTTCGTTGGTATAGAAAACTTCATGAGAGAACTCCCTCTACCAATGCAAAGTGGTGCCTGACATATACTTAGTAGGCTAAAGAGCCTCAATATAATATTGAGGAAAGTAACTTACCTACAGTCACACAGCCAGTATGTGGAGAGGCAGATCTTGAACCCAGGTCTTCCTGGCTTCAAGGCAGCTCTGTATCTTTTACATTACTACTCATTTGTAAAACAGGGGGGAAAGGAGTGTTAAATTAGGTCATCTCTGTGATCATTTTCCAGTTCTCCCAAATAGTACTTAGCACAGTGCTTGGCATGCAATAGGAGCTTAATAAATGCTTAATGACTGACTGACATCCTACAATTCCACAGAACTTTATGAGACCAGAACAGACAGTATGGGTCATGGAAAAGGCATTAGATTTATACTCAAAGGACCTGAATTCAATTCCCATTCATATATACATATACATATACATATACATATACATATACATATACATATACATATACATATACATATACATATACATATACATATACATATACATATACATATACATATACATATACATATACATATACACATACATATACACATACACATACACATACACATACACATACACATATACATATACATATACATACACATACACATATACATATATATACATATACACATAATATATATATATACACACATACATACATATACATATGTGTGTATATATATACATACACATATATATACTTGGACAAATTGCTCTATCTCTCTGGGTCTCAGTTGATTCATTTGGATTTTTATTTCACAAAAATAAAAGCCATACCAACACTCCTTCTGGTTTCCAGTAAAGGCTAAAGTAGTTAAGGTGATTGACTTCCCAAGAAAGGGGGCAGGATTGGAGATTCAAGCCCTCCCATTACTCCATGTAATAAGTTTGAAGATTTACCTTCTTATCTCAGAGAATGGGCAAGCGTGGGTGGGCTGAGATTTGTGTAGTTGGGAGGAATACTCATATCATTGAAATCACAGATTCATTACAGGATTGATTGTATTTTAACAAAGGGGAGCATAGTTTTATACTTTTCTGTTATTTGAGCTTGTGTGTTTTTTTTTCTGTGTTCCCCAGTCTTTCCCTATTAGATTCTAACCTACCAGAAGTCAGCGATAAAGTTTTCTGCTTCCACTTACAACATCCTACAGTTATTCGAATCTATTCACTAATATTGGGCATCACAAGATCACCAATAGGGAGCTGGAAGGGTCCTACAAGGCCATCTAGTCAAGCCCCTCATTTTGTAGATAAGAAACTGACGCCCAACAGAGTGAAGAGACTTGCCTCTTGAGGGAGGGAATTGTTGCCATCTGATCAATTCTAAACTGCATAACCTGGTCTGGCTAGTAACCAGAGTCCTCCTATAGAGATATATAACAAGAATGATTAACTGTTTTGGAAGCTACTTTTTTGGACTGAATCAGAATCCGGATTCCAGTGGCCAGGCCAGGTGATACAAAGTGCAATCTTCCTAATAGTTTCCCACATTATTAGGATAATTAGATTTAGAGCAAGAGGGAACTTTAGGGGTCAACAAGTCCATTCCCCTCATGGTACAAATGATAAACTGAGTCCTCAAGAAGTGCCATGATTTGCCCGAAGTCTTACAAGTGTTGTTACAAGAACTAATATTTAAACCCATGTCCTCTGAATCCAAACAGACCATTCTTTCCACTGCAAAAACAAAAAATGTTCAGATGTGAGGAGAATCATATGCCAAGAGCATTATTTTCAACAGTAAAGGTCAGATGTCTCTAGCAGATAGATGGTTGGCAAATTCATGAGTCATCTTGCTAGTTACACCTATCCCCAAACCTGTTCACTTAAGTTCTTTGTCTTTTTAATTAGTAAATTAAAGGTTTGGGGTGGTTGTTTTATTTTGTTTTGTTTTGCATGAGGTTTGTTTTTTGTTTTGGTTTGGATTACATTTCAGACTTATGTTTGAATTTTTCATTTTACTGAAAAGCAAAACTGAATAAATATTTTCTGATGGTAATAGCTCTAAGTTCAAAAACCTTAATTAAACAACTAATTGGCCTGGAAAAGCTAAGAGATTGGCCCAAAGCCATCATGTGGGATTTGAAAGTGGATCCTTTGATTCCAGCCCCAGCGCTCTTTCCACAGGGCTACTCTACCTCGTGCTTTGTTTCAAACAGCCCTTGCATGTAGGCTACCAGTTGCTCAACATCTCAAAATTTTGGGGGTCACAAAGCCTCATGATCGTTGGTTACCCAAGTATCTGAAGAACTTGCAGAACCAAGGTAAATTGCTATCTCTTCTTTGGACAAGGATTATCTGCTGAGGGATGGAACAGTGTGAGGTGTGGCTGCCAGATGCCATATGAGTAAAAGGGTGAGATCTGAAGCAGAAAATAAATAAATAAATGAGAGGATAGCAGGTGGTTTTGATGGATGACTTGGTGATAAGGTATCTGCTTGCCCTAATCACTTCAACCACACCGATCTCCCACCAAGCAATGAGGAGCACATGAGCAGAAAGAGACTCAGAAGGAAATGAGAAACAGAGATTGGGTTCCTGAAACCCAAAGGGCAGCTGAGAGCCAGCATACTCCCAACTGAGATGAGCTTTGAACCTGAAAATATTTACAAATAGATGGGGATAAAGTAGTTGGACTCCTGGATAATTTCATAAGCCATACTTCCAATTAACTAAACACACAACACAGTATAGACAGCCTGACCAAAACTTATCAAGATGGAAAAATTCACTCAACCATCCAGATGTTTCAGCTACAAGACATCAAGCATCCAGATAGTTGGAAACATCTGGATGATTGACTGACTTTTTCACTTTTCATCTGAATGTTTGGCATCATGTTGACGCTGCCTCACGGCCAGCCACAAAATACATCCACCAGCAGCCCGCCTGAGTCTTTTTTTCCATTGCATTAAACCTGTCCCACAGTTGTCTCAAGAATGATAGTGGACAGTGGGGAACATCTGGGTTAAATTAGCATTTAGAGGTGAAACAACATCAAGGAAACTGAGTTCTTAAACACATACATAGCTTTCTATGTGTGCAAATGCTCTGGTTTTGGTTATCAGTTAATCCTCATGATGGACTATGAAGGAAGAAGCTAGGGAACAAATGCTCTTTTTTGTTTGTTTTTTTGTTTGTTTTTTTAATTTTTAGAAAATTTATTCACTGATCAAATGACAAAGACCATATTTCTAATAATACTAGCTAGGTCAGTGATATGATTGCTGCTGCAAACATGGCTTGGAACTGAGTGGACAAACGTACAGAAAGTTTACTTAAATCATTCTCTTTTTTTTGTCCTCAGACTTCTAAGGTTTAGATATAGAGAGTTGTGTTCAGCTTCTTTTCTTTTTTCTTTTTAAATTTTTTTAAATTTTTTTTTTTTAATTTTTTGTTCCATATGCTTTTGAGTTGAAAATTTTTCTCCCTTTTTCTCCCCCCCACCCTCCCCAAGACGGGGCACAATCTGATATAGGCTTTACATTTACATACCCATTAAACATATTTTCACATTAGTGAAGTTGTAAGTAAAAATTAAAACCAATAGGAGGAACCATCAGAAAGATGAAACAAAATTCAACAGAAGGTAAAAATAAGTGATAGCGATTCGACTTCCATAGTTCTTTCTTTGGATATAGACAGCATTTTCCATTCTGAGGCCTCTGGAGATGTCTTAGATCCTTGTAATGCTGAGAAGGGTTCAGTTTAACAATCTTAGTCATTGCATAACGTGGCTGCTATTGTGTACAAAGTCCTCTTGGTTCTGCTCACTTCACTCAGCATCAGACCATATAAGTCTTTCCAGGTTTTTCTGAAGTCAGCCTGTTCATCCTTTCTTATAGCACAATAGTATTCCATTACATTCATATACCACAACTTGCTCAGCCATTCCCCAATTGATGGGCATCCTCTCAATTTCCAATTCTTTGTCACCACAAAAAGAGCTGCTATGTATATTTTTGTACATGTGGGTCCTTTTCCCATTTGTTTGATCTCTTTGGGATATAGCCCTAGAAGTGCTATTGCTGGATCAAAGGGTATGCACATTTTTGTAGCCCTTTGGGCATAGTTCCAAATTGTTCTCCAAAATGGTTGGATCATTTCACAACTCCACCAACAATGTATTAGTGTTCCAATTTTCCCACATCTTCTCCAACATTTATCATTTTCCTGTTTTGTCATGTTGGCCAATCTGATAGGTGTGATGTGGTACCACAGAGTTGTTTTGATTTGCATTTCTCTAATCAATAATGATTTAGATCATTTTTTCATCTGACTATAGATGGCTTTAATTTCTTCATCTGAGAACTGTCTGTTCATATCCTTTGACCATTTATCAATTGGGGAATGGCTTAACAAATGCCCTTTTGGATGTTACAGTTTGAAGAAACTGAGTCACAAAATAGCAAAGATTTTATGTGACTCATGGTCCCATGAGAAGGCATTGGCAGAGCTGGGATTAAGCCTCAGAATTTGGACATTTGGAGATGGGCTTAGCAATACGTCTTAGGAGCCTGTGGTGCAAGATAAAGGACTTAACAATATACTCCCAGAGTCTATCTGGATATAAAATATTTATTTTAGAGAAACTCTGGGGTATTTAATATAACCCTGAGTAACCTGTTATCTAAAGGAGTCCCAAGAAACTCAGTTAGTGCAAACTCATTCTAAAAGATTGAGAGTACTTTGGAATCACCCTCCAATGTATTGGATTGAGACAGACTCCTAGTCATAGTTTAGGACAGATACAGACCTATGAAAAAGGTTTAGTCTAACTGACTCTTGACAGAGTTCTTGAAATGGAAATATTGGGTCTCAATGTTTTGATCTGTAAAGTGAGGGGATTTCAGCTCTCAATCTAAGATGCTATCATTTTTTCTCTTGAATTCAAAGCATTTACCTCCTTTCCTACTTCAGTCATAGCTAGGAATTCTTTTACCTTGGGCAAAGAACAGGGCAAGTAGGCAGCAGTTGTACAGAGAACAATCTGATCAAGGGGGCAGTCATGCTGAGGTTGAGAGGGTGGCCATTCCTCAAAGAGTCTGGCCCCTACCCCGACAGGGTTGCAGGAAGAAGGGGAGCCCAGCTTCAGGAAATAGACATCTCAACAATTGGACCTTGAACTTGGTAGGCGAGGTGATGGAGTCAGTTCCACTATAAGCGTAGGCCAGGAGAGGATTATGAGGCCATGGCACAGTGTCAGGAGTCTCTGACCCTCCCTGAAAGCATTCCTGCTCCATGTTATTGCCCTTGGGCAAAGCTCTACTTGCCCCGTCCTACTTATGGTTCTGCCATACTGCTCCTTCTTATCACACACAAGTTTTCAGACTCCCAGGCTTTTCCCAGAATAGAGAATACATCCAATCTGACCCCGGTCTGGACTCCCATCCCCAGGGCTCAGTTGGAATTGAACTGATTTCTAGAGAAGAAAAAATGGACAGCAGCATGGAGCTAATAAACACCTGTCTCCTTCCATTCTCTTCCCTTTTGATCCATGTCCTCTGCTATCTTTGGTAGCGTCAGGAAGCACCACTGACACTCACAATGGGTTAACAAAGAAAGCATCACTATGGAGAAAGGTTCCAAGCTCAGATAGAGCCTCTTTATCATAATACCCAGGAAGGAGCATTTTCTGACGTAAAGGTATTTATTCACTGAGATCAACTATACTTCTCCAAAGAGGAACTGCCACACTTTGAGAGAACTTCGAATTAGGAAGAACAAAAGGAAATCCTGGTGTTTGAAGATAACGTCATTCTGATAGACATAAGTGGGCAAGAAAACAATACTTCAAACTCAGTACATGGAGTAATGAGAGTCCCCAGTGTTCCACTTATAGCTGAATATTTTTAAAAGAAGGAAGGAAGGAAAAGGAAAAGAGAGAGAAAGAGAAGGAGGGAGGAAAGGAAGAAAAAAGAAAGGAAGAAAGAAAGATAGAAAGAAAGAAAGAGAAAGAAAGAAAGAAAGAGAAAGAAAATCTGTGTAGATCTCAAGACAGGGCCAGAGCAGAAGGAAGGAAAGAATACAGCATGGCTTTCAGCAGGGTATGAAAGGTGAAGTCCAAAGAAGGATTCAGTCTCCTGATTTATTGGTGCCCAGTAAGGCAAGTGAGCAGAGGGTTCAGGAGGTGTCTGCCATGCTTTCCAGCACACTTCTAGGATACTGGTGTTTTCCTGCGCCATGGTTTTCAGCAGCTTTCACTGAACTCCTGGTTGGTCTCAAGCCCAGTTCGTTTCTGGTTAAGCACTCGCCAATAAGGCTGCACCACAGCTGTTTGAAGTCATTTGTACCAGAGCATTGAATGGTCTCCAGGAGAAAGAGGAATGCCATGTTCCTGTCACCATAGAGATGTGATGCAGGGATCAAAAGATCCAGCTGCGTGAGCATCATGGCCATGGTTGACTCTTTCACTTATATCTGTCTAGAGCCTGACTCACTGACTCACTGAAGAAAGGTCTTTCCCTGAAGCCCAACTTGAAACTCATCTGGGTATTAGGGAAGGTGCTCACAGAGTTCTCCTTACAGGATGACAAGATTCACAGGAAAGACCTATACGTCCCACCCTGCTGGGAGACTGACTCCTTCCCACCCCCAGCATACTCCAGCCACCATATGTCACAAGGAGATGGAACATGGGCACACACACATGAATACTGGGAGTGGGAAGGAAGTGCTGGACCTCAAATCAGAAGACCCAGGTCTTTAAATACCTGCTTTGTCATTCACTACCTAGTCACCTTGGGACAGTCATTTTATTTCTGACTAGGTCCAGGAGTAGGGAGAATCTTTCAGTCAAAGGGCCACATTTAAGGACCTAGAAGGCCACATGTGTCCTCAAGCCTCAGGTTCCCCACCCCTGGGAAGACAATGGTGAATTCCATCATATCTGCTGCTTATAATGACATCCCAGCCAGATCTCCAAGAACTTGGCGTGTTTCATCAGTCAGATTGTACAGGGCCAGACACTGCCTGAGCAGGCTCTAAGAACTAGACTCTGGCAGCCTCCTTCCTTGTCTTCCTGTCCCCAGAGGCCTGCTCTTCCGACTCCCCTTTAGAATCCTCATTTACTGCTACAGACAGAACAGTAAAGAATGGCACAGCGTTCTTTCCATTGGCTCATTCCTGCTTTGTCCATGGAATCTCAAATGCCAATGAGATCATTTTCAATTCCATTTTGTTCAACAAGCAGTTAGTCTTTTTTTTAAAAAAAAGTTTTGGCTAGACAATTAAGTGACTTGCCCAGGGTCACACATCAAAGTAAGTGTCAAGTGTCTGAGGCTGGATTTGAACTCAAGTCCTCCTGACTCCAAGGTCTGGGCTCTATCCACTGTGCCACCTAGCTGCCCCCAATAAAGAACATTACATATTAGCGTCTTTCAGATCCTACAGAGTTGTTCCTATTAGTGTTAATGAGAATGAGGCAGACAACTTAGAGGACAGATTTTTTTTTGGGGGGGCGAGGCAATTGGGGTTAAGTGACTTGTCCAGAGTCACACAGCTAGCAAGTTTTATGTGTCTGAAGCCGGATTTGAACTCAGGTCCTCCTGACTCCAGGGCCAGTGCTCTATCCATTGCACCACCTAGCTGCCCCATCAACAAACATTTATTAAGCACCTATTGTCTGCAAGGAGTGAGGAGATACAAAGTGTACAAGTGGAGTCAAAACCACCTCACACCATTTCAGTCTAAATGTCTTAACAGAGAACACACCTCAATAATCAGCTAGAGGGTTAGAATAAGTCTGAAAAGTCCTGGAACTCGAATGATATTGCACAAGAATCATATTCAGATAAGTGAGGAAACTTAGCTATGCTTCAGGGATCATCTATAAATTACTAAGTGGGGGTGGGAGGAAGTACAGAGAAGATAATGATTACAGAAATTAGAGCCAAAGGTGCCTTTCCAGCATCCCTTTGAGGAACAATGTAGGCCTGAGCCGGAGTGGAGAAGGGAAATACCAAGGAAAGTCAGTGGGTATATGGGTATCTCCAAGCAGAAGACTCAGGCTGAGAGAAGTCCCCAGAAAAAAAATTGGTCCTTCCCCCCACCTTCCTTCCTTGTACCTATCTATGCACAGATACCACAATTTTGCATCAATCACAGAGGCCAGGTGTTAACTAGAGGTAGAGATAAATGTAAAGATTGGCAGAGCCTAAATGTGAAGAATTTTCCTAACTGATGGCTCAGAGCAATTGTGATTGAGCTCAAAAATTTTTGCATAAAACAAAATCCCTAAAACTGAAAAAAGAGAGAACCAAATGGATGTTAGGGACCATTTTATTGCCCTCTCAGCTTAAAATTAGCTAACTGTTATAGCAAAGGATTAAAAAAGATTTTTTAAAAAATAGTCTTGCCCTCCATGACTGTAAATTCTACTGGAAGGACATACAGATGAGTAAAAACAAGATAATTAGAAGAGAGAGTTTCTCAAAAGATAAATGGAGAATGTGGTCAGAAACATTTTATTCATTAAGCAGTGAAAAGGCTCAAAGAGTGATGAGTCAAAGACAGAAAAGAAAAACCACAGAAGCTCCACCCTATAATGAATATTTTTAATAGGATGCTAACTCAGCAAAAAGTAGAGAATGAGAGGTATTTAAAATGCTAAAATATCTATATCTATAAATGCCCATGTATATAAGTGTATACATGTACATTCATATATAAACATGTGTGTACACATATATGTATGTATGGTTATACATGTGATTAAATGCATATATACTTTGAACGGGAATGTGAATATATATACATACATGTATAAATGTAAACTTTTATGTGTGTATGTATATGTATTTCAGCATACATGTACACATGGCATAATATATATTATATGTTTGTGTACGTATACAAAGGTTTATCTAACTATGTGTGTATGTGCTTATACACATAGATGTGTGTGTACTTAGATATATATGTATTGTTTATACATACATCGGCAGTTAGGTGGCGCAATAGATACGGTGCAGGGTCTGGAGTCATGAAGATTCATCTTTCTGAGTTCAAATCTGACCTCCATCGCTTACCAGCTGTGTGTCCCTGGGCAAGTCACTTAGTCCTGCTTGCCTCAGTTTCCTCAACTGTAAAGTGATATGGAGAAGGAAATGGCAAACCACTCCTGTATCTTTCCCTTGAAAACCCCAAATGGGATCACAGTTGGACACGACTGAAATGACTGAATAAGAACAATGCATGTATATACATGCATACACATATGTGTGTGTGTATATATATGTTATACACATATATGTTCCATGCCACAAGCCGTTCCCAGCATCCCTGCAGAAACAAGGTCCGTTGGACTCTGCTCTCATCAGCACAGAGACCATTTCAAGTCCTCAAACACAAGAGTCTTGGCCTTTTGCTGTCACTTTATGGGTTTAGGATAGCACTCACATGGCCATTTATTACTTTGGCAGTTCAGTTGAAGAAGGATTGGAAAGAGAAGAGACTTGAAGCTGGGAAAGCAATCAGAAGGCTGCTGCCATAGTCCAAGTGAGAAGTGATGAGGACCCGAACTAGGCTGGTGGTTATGTAAATAATGAGAAGGGGATGAAGTAATGAAAACATTACTTGAAGAAAAAAAACTTCTGTATCATGTCCCACTCAGCCTCGGCTAGTACTCAGCTAGGGGCAAGCATGGGACCTTTAGGGCAGGACAACTGAACATTGCCTTCCAGGCTGGATCAGTGTCAAAGACAAAAGCTGTGAACCGTGAGACAAAAGGCACAGGTCAGAAGCCAAGCTCCAAAGAGCCAGGTCGAGAGCATGGTGTGAACTTCAGGCCTCAGTCAAGAATATTGAGGGGGGTCGAATGGAGTCTGCTCAGAAGCACAGCATCTACACAAAGACAGGATCTAGGAGAGAAAGTGAGAGAAAAAGTGTGCTGCTTTCTGGGAATTTCTTCCAGTCCACGAGCAGGGGACTACAGCTGGTGGTGTCGGCTCACTCAGAGCAGAAGGCATCGCAGCCTGTAGGGCCCACAGCCCTCAATAGTTCAGTCCTCCTCCTACTCTGCCTTCTTCTGGTTACCTTGTGTTTTTTTCTAGCTCCCTCTCCACTTTCAGTCCTGAAAAACCTCTAGCAAAGATTCTGAGACAGCGCCACCCATTTATATAAGTTCCTTAGGGCATGACCAAGCCTCTCACACAGAGGTGCTGATTGATGTGAGATCTACACATTCAGTTCTGATTCATCCTACTGAGAGGTAATCTTACTTTTAAGTGGGATGGGGTAATCAATAGAGCCCCACCTTTAAACCAACAAAAGTATTTTAAAGTTGTTTTGAATTAGGGGTAGAGTATACACGGAGAACCACATAGGAGCGGACACAGAATTACGACCTGGTACACAAATTAAGAAGGACAAATATGAATTTAATTTTGTTAACCGCTTCAGTTGTAACAGATACATACTTAATCTACTCCCCACCAGTGATTAGAGCACTGGCACGGGAGTTATGAAGACCTGAGTTCAAATCCACCCATAGACACTTAACATCTGTGTGACCTTGGATAAGTCACATGACCTCTGCCTACCTCAGTTTCCTCATCTCTAACATGGGAATCATAACAGTACCTACCTCCCAGGGTTTATTGTCAGGAACAGGTGAGATGATGACTGTAAAGCTCTTAGCATAGTGCCTGGCACATGTAAGTGCTATATAAATATTAGATATCAGTATTATTATTATTACAGGGGCATTCTTTTCTAAATGAAACAGCAAAGAATGCTGTAATGGGTGTCAGAATTCTATACACATATCAAATCATCCACTGACAGAACTATAGTCAGTTTATAGGGTCATAGATTTAGGGCTAGAAGGGAACTTAGGTGTCATTTAGCCCATTTTACAGATGAGTAACAGAGGTTCAAGGTGGTTAAGTGACTTGCCCAAGGTAGTAAGTGGTGGCACTAGAATTAGAACTGAAGTTCTCTGATTCCAAATCCAGGATTGTTTCCATTGTAAAAAGAAAAGTTCAAACATGAGGAACATTCTAGGAAAAGTTTGAAAGTCTACCACAGATAGCTGTGTAGCAAATTCATGAATTATCATTCTAGTTACACATATACTCAGTTATACTCATTTAAGTTATGTCCCTATCAGTAAATGAAAAGTTCGGGTGGTTTTTTTTTTTTAATCTTTGTTTTCTTCATGCATTTCAGATGTATGTTTGACCATTTTATTAGATAGCAAGTCTATAAAAAACTTACAGCAACAACTCTAATAAAGACAAAAGCCTTAATTAAGCAACTAGTTAGCCATGCAAATAGTTGTGTATACCGAAGCACAATTCATGAACTTGACAATCTTTCCAGTATTCACTAGAATCCCTTCAGTTTCTAAGAGGACTTCCCCTATGTTCTTGGAAAGGATTTATCTGAACCCACACTAATTCATTCTGTACTAGTCCTTCTCACTTCTGCATCCTTCTCTACCTTCGATTTCAGCTCAGATCCCTCCTTCCTCAGGAGGTTTTTCCCTTCTCCTTTCTCTGGTGCCGCCCCGTAAGATCACCTTCCATTTGTACTGAATGTATCTTAAATGTTAACAATTATTTATTTGCATGTTGCCTTCCCCGTTACAGTGTGAGCTCCATGAAGACAGATACCGTGGTTTTCACTTTCTTTTTGTCCCCACTGTTTAGCACAGTACCTGGCACATAATTAGAGTTTAATAAATAAATGCTTATTGACTGACTGATTGACTGAACAGGACATTGCTCCATAAATTGTCCCTTCTTGTCATGAGATTGTCCTGGTTGGCCTTCCTACAGCTGTTGCAGTCTTTTGTTTCCTATTCCTGCCTTATCTTGGAAGAGATAGAGGCTCATTATGCACTACACATTTGTGAAAGAGTATGAGATATAGGATCTGAACACAGTGCCAGATTTCAGAAGTCAACAAAGTAAATGGTGACACAATCCAAGATCAAAAAACAGAAATTCCCCCAATCTGGTTAGAAAGATACTGGGTCCAAGAGCTAAGAAAAAAAAAAAAAAAACATGGTCTGAGTTCAAGAGCCCTGTGTCCAAAGCCAAGTGGCCCACAGAACAAGACAGAAGAAGCAATACAATGCTTATAGCACTTAGAAGGATGACAATTTGCTTCATATAAAAGATTACCTCTGGGCCCTTTCCCGTGTCTCTACCTCTCACTCCCATGATACATGGAAACACAACTGAGTCTTCCATAGTCTTATTTTGTTGGAAGTATCTTGCTTCCAAGCAATGGTCTGAAGAAAAGGCATTGATGTTGGGAGGTCTTTTGCCCAATCTCAAAGGCAACAAAATAAGACTTCATTAATTCTGGATGACCTTCATCCAGGATTATCACAGTTGATAAACCACTGGACTTAGAATCAGGAAGAACTGAGTTTAAATCTAGTCTCAGGTATTTACTAGCTATGTGTCCCTGCACAAGTCACTTGACCTCTATTTGTGTCAATTACCTCATCTGTAAAATGGGGATAAAAAAACCCTACCTCTCAGGGTTGTTGTGAGGATCAAATGAAATAATAATTGTAAAGTGCTTAGTACATTGCTTGGCATATAGTAAGCACTATATAATTTTTAGCTATTATCATGATTAGCATTATTAGCATTATTATTAAGCTCCTCCACTGTCATTTTCTTTGCTTGAGACATCATCTCTGGATAAATTTCTTGGGTGAACTAGTTAATTAAACTCTCTCTAAGCTACCCTGATTGATCATAGCATTTCTCATTCCTGCTACCTGTTCATTTCAGCTGAGCATCATCAGACATATCATTAGGGTGTAGCCAACAAGTACTCTGATACTACATGATCTTGGGTGACTGTGTTGGCCACTTTAGATTGGACACTTTAGAAAATCAAATTTACACTTTTAGAATCCAGGGGTACTCTGCTTAGCTTTGAGTAACAGGTTAGAGGCTGGTGGTTGGAAAATCTGACTCCAGATCATTCCCCAAATGAATACTAAGTTTCACTTCCTCCTCTTATACCTTGACCCCAACACTTTTCCCAAACTCAGTCCATTCTGTATCTTTTAGCCACATTCCCTTTGTGCCATCTACCCTCTGCCTCCATGTCAGAATATGAAATGATTATTCAGAGATACTGACCAGGTTTAACAGGTTTCCTGTTTGGAAAATACTTGGAAAATAAAAATATCTGAGGAAATTTCATTTACAAACTTTTCATTGTCTTTAAAAAGAGAGCTTTTTAAAGTGGTGCAGTGCCCTATATTTAAAAGTGATATAGTACCTAGCAAAGATTTTTAGTTTATAAGAAGTTAGGATTCAAACTAAGGTCTCAGCTCTCTCTCCAACACACACACACACACACACACACACACACACACACACACACACACACAGAGAGAGACAGAGTCTTATTTCAAAAATAGAAAAAAGCCTTTTCCATTCTAGCCTTCTAGGGAAAACTAGTAAATTTTTAACATCACCACCAAATTCTTACAATCAGAGGAAATTAATTTTTGAAGCAAGTTTTCTGTTCTATGAATTCTGCCAACCAAGTTTTTTTTGCCCAAAAAAGGCACAATTTTTCATGGATTTGGTGACTTCACCCAGAGAGTCTAAGGACAAAAGTAATAGAAAGCATCTGAAGAGTGATTCTGGGTCTTCCTTTTCCACGACTGTCTGAGAGAAGCTGTATCTTTACCCTATGACTATCATGACAGAGGTCAAAGGCCTTTCATCTAATATTTAAAGTTGAAAAATTCCAAATAATCCAAGAAAAGGCTTGAATGGCTTCAGATAGCTCTTTCCTTTATTTATGATGCAAGTAGTGATAAGGTAGAGACTTTCTGTGTGTAGCGTGATATGTTCCACACTAGAAAGCCACAACTGAAGACTGGAGGTCTGGAATGCTGGGGCTTCCTCCAGGGGTCACTTGGTGCGATCTTCTCTTGACAGGGTTAAGCTGCTCAGAGATTCTTAGATAAGAAAGTAGAGAAGACAGAAGAACTTGGTCCAATTCTATGGCCTCCAGGCAAAAATGATGGGAAATAGCAAGGAGGATGGAGAAGAGTAAGAACTCTTATAATACAGGCATCAAGACATGGAAACAAAAAGTCTGCTTTTTAATCAGCTTTCCTACATTATATATCTCCATGGGTCAAGTAAGCTGTGTCAAGAAACAACAAGTCTTAGAATATGCATGACCAATGGAAATTATAGGGTTGGAAGGAAACTTCCAAGATCATCAAACTAAAACCTGGCATCTCAGCTGTAAGGGACCTTAGAAGTCATCTAGCCCAATATCATCATTGTGCAGATGAGGAAAGTGAGGGCAACAGAGGTTAAGTGACTTGATCAAAGTCACAAAGGTTTTAAGTGGCAGACCCAGGATTTGAACCCAGGTCCTCTAACTTCAAATCTTTCGCTCTACTTCATCATGAAGCCTCTTGGACATCCTAAAAGAGAATACCAGTACAAGTAATATCATCCATCTATTCCAGTGCCCCCAAGAAAACCTAAAATTAAAGTAATTGGAATGAGATAGACCATTGGTTTTCTAGAGAGGATACCACACAGGTTCTGTTTAAGTCTATCTGCAAACCTGAAATGAGAATCACAGAATCTTGAAGCTGGAAGGGATATCAAACCCCTACCTAAAACAAGAATCTATTCTAAAACTCCTCCATTAGATTGAAAGTTCCTTGAGGGCAGGAACTGTCTTTTGCCTCTGTTTTATGCCCAGCACTTAATACAGTGCCTGGCACATAGTAGGCACTTAATAAATATTTATTGATTGATTGGTTCAAGTAGTAATCCAGCCTTTACTTAAAGATCCTCAACCATGGAGAATTCACTACTTCCAAAAGCAATCCATTCCATTTTGGGTTAGCTATAACTATTGAAGAATTTATTTATCAAATGAGTTAGCCATATTTTACCTCCTGTAGGTAACTAGGTGGTGCAGTGGATAGAGTGCCAGGCTTAGAGTTAGGAAGACTCACTTTGTGAGTTCAAATGTGGCCTCAGACACTTACTAGCTAGGTGACCCTGGGCAAGTCACTTCACCCTGTTTGCCTCGGTTTACTCATTTGTAAAATGAGCTGGAGAAGGAAATGGTAAACCACTCCAGTATCTTTGCCAAGAAACTCCCAAAAGGGGTCATGAAGAGCCAGACATGATTGAAAAAATGACTACACAATAACAACCTCCCTGTAACTTCCAGTGGAATAAAAGTTACTTGAGAACAAGGTTGCTTTTTATTTTTGTTTTTGTATGCCCACAGCGACTTGTGTATAATACGAGGTTTAACAAACACTTCTTGAATTGAAATTCTTGTTACACGAACCTAGCTCCCAACTTCAATATCAAAAAAGAAACTAACATAAGCTAGTTTCGAATTTCCAGTGTGCGTAAATGCTCTATATGTCTTTTTTTTCTGCTCTTTTCATTTTTTTTATTATTCATTTTTGCTCTGTTTTCATTTTTCTACTTTAAGTCAGATGCACATGTGCTATAGTAAATGTAAAAATATAGAAAGTGTAAAAAAATAAAACTGCACCAACCCAAAATATGCAGGTTCAAGTCTCCCACTAGCCTACCCAAGAAATCTGTGACCTTGGCCACATAACGAAATTTCTTTGGTCCTGAATTCTTCAATCTGTAAAGTGGAACTAGAAACTCCTTGCCTACTTGAAGTCAGAGGAGTAGGCAGATGATTGTATAGAATCGTAGATTCCCAGAATTTCAGAGATGGAAGGGACTTTAGAGATGACCTGGTCCAAAAGTTTCTTTGACCTCTCTGTTGTATGATCCCAAGACATTCAGAGAGTTCCCAGAGAAGATCTTATGTGTTTGAGAGGGGATAGCCCTGCTGTACACTGCACTGGGCAGACTAGATCTAAAGCATGGTGCTCCATTTTGGGCTCCCCTTTCTAAGAAGTGTGTTGACAAGCTTGAATGCCTCCAAAGCCAAGCAAAAAGGATGGTGAGAGAAACCATGCCACGCATTGGTGAGGAGAAAACTTAGGGTAAAGTGGGGCATGATAAATGTCTTTAACTATCTGAAGAACTTTGGCCTATCCTGGCTGCTTGATCCTAGCCAAGTCCCTTCACCCCTCAGTGCTTTAGGTCAAAGGTTTCAAACACACGGCCCACAGACCACAAGTGGCCCAAACACTCCAAAGCATGGCCTGAACCAGATTAAAATGTAATTGGGAAATACTCAATAAAAAAGAGTTAAAACATAATAAAACATAGATAACATAAATATGTGGTTTTCTAAGTCAATATGTAGTTGACAGGGATCTTTACATAGTTTATTGGCTCCTGTTTCTATTTTAATTTGACACCACTGATCTAAGCCACTTACTAAGATTGTAAGCTGAAGAGAAGGCTCCAATGTGAATTAGTAGAAGAAATTTCCTTACCTGGGAGTTCTTCTTTAAGATCATTGTGTCAGCTGTGTGGAGGATGAATTGGAAAAAATGATTTCTCTTCACTAACCTCTTAAATCACCATGGTTATTTGGCAGCATTTAAATCTACACTTCTAATACCCTGCTGCTCTCATCATGAGTACACTCATATTCCTATGGGTATGCATAAAGGGAATATTACTTCTTGACTGAATGAGTTAGAAAGGTAGTAGAGCCATTCAATTCAACAAACAGTAATTAAGTACAATCAGATATAAGGTACTGATAATAAGACACACAAAAAGGACAGTGCAGCCTATAGACAAGAATCTCCAACTCTCCATGTAGAGGACCACAGAGTGGGAGTTGCTGCTAACTCCAGGTAGGGTCATAGGCAATCTAGTCTTGTGGAAATGCCAAGAAGACAAAGGGAACCAAGATATAGACTACGCCCTTAATCGAGTTATAGGGAGAGAGAATACACAAGTGTGCACAAATATGATAAGTATATAGGAAAAGTCCAGAGTATATCTGAGATTTCTGAGGAATCAAGTGTGGAAGATGAGGTAAGGAGGGGAGAAATGGGGAACAGGAAAGCTTTTATGTAGGAAGAAGCTCTTAAGCTGGTCTTGAAGAATGGTAAAGACTTTAACAAATTGGGGCAGGTTGGTGGTGCAGTGGATAGAGCACCAGCCCTGAAGTCAGGAGGACCTGAGTTCAAATCTGGCCTCAGACCAAATACTTGACACTTACTAGCTGCGCGGCCCTGGGCAAGTCACTTAACCCCAATTTCCTTAAAAAAAAAAAACTTCAACAAATGAAAAATTGGATAGAATTACGTTCCAAGAATAGGGGATAGAGAAATGAGAAAGAGATGGACCAGGTTGGGGAATGTAAAGTAGTCCAGTCTGACTACAGTTGAGTGGAGTGGAGTAGCAGGCAATTATGCTGGAAATGCAAGTATTAGCCAGACTGTACGTGGTTGGAGACCTTATTTAATTGGCCATGGGGATTGCCAAAGATTACTGAATAGTGCACTGATGTGTTTAGAACTGTGCATCAGGAAAGTTAATCTTGTAGCAGCAGGTAAAAAGGATGGGCCAGTAAGAGATTAGAGACATGGAATCTGACTAAGAGGCTACTACAGACACCTACAATAGCATTATAATGTATAATGACTAGAGAACTGGACTTGGAGTCAGAAAGACCTCAGTCTGAATCTTGCCTCAGATGCTTCCCAGCTATATGATTCCGGACAAGTCACTTAGCCTTCTTCACCTGTAAAAGAAGGATATTCATAACACCTACTACACAGAGCTGTTATGAGAACACAAGGAAATAACAAATATGAAGTACTCTGCCCACCTCATAGGGCTATATAACTGCTAGCTGTTATTGTTGTCATTGTCGTTGTTGTTATGACATTCCCCACAAGGGGTAATGAAAGGATAAATCAGGGTGGTGGCAGTGGAGATCAAGAGGAAAGTATTGATGTGAGTCTTTGCAGAGACAGAATCTCTACATCTTGGAGATAGGTTAGTTAAGAGTAATGTGAGAAAAGGAGAAATCAAAGATAGGCAACTGGGAAAATGGTGTCCACCATTAATAAGGAAGGTAGGAAAGAGATGCTGGTTTCAGTGGAAAGATGATGAGTTCGGCTTTGGACATAGAATCCTAAGATGTTAAAGCCAGAAATAACCTCACAAATACTGGACTTGAGGTGGAGATATTGACAAGACACTTGGCATTGTGGATTTGAAACTCAGGTGAGAAGATGGGGAAATATAGATTTAGGGGTTATCTGAACTGATGGGAAGTGGGTGGGGTTGTTCAGAGAAAAGGTGTAAAGAGAAGAGATCTCTGGGAAAAAAACTTGAATTTAGGTGGTAGATGGAGATGAGGAGTTGGTGAAGAAGGCTGAGAGATAGAATAGTGTCAAATCAGAGAGGTCAAGAAGGATGAGGATGAGGAAAAGGCAAAAGTTTTGGCAATTAGGGCAGAGTGAATAGCGTTCATCAGTGGACACAGAAATCATGTTTTGCAATGGCTTGGGAAGTGAGTGACAAAAAAGTGGAGACATCCAATAGAAACTATTCATGGCAATGAAGGGGAAGAGTAACTACAGTAGGTTAAGAGAATAGGTTAAGATAAAAAAAAACCTTTGTTTTTTTCTTTGAAGAAATCCTAGTGTAAGTACAGTTATGTCTAAGGTTGAGAAGATGGACTAAGAGACCCCAATGTTCCCTCTGTCTCTATGATTCCGTAATGGAGAGAAGCATCCAGACAGAACGCAGTTACTGTTACACCCTGCCTGTCATATGGATCAAAATAATATTGCCATCTGCGATGAAGGTGCTTAGTCACCAAGGCAGCAGGAAGCTTATCTCACTTACCTCATACCTAACATGACTCCTCAGAGCCGCACCGGCCCAGTGACTAGGATCTGATAGCACCACAAATAATGCATGACACAATGCTAAAAACATGACAGGGTATTGACACTACACCATATTGCACTGACACTATTTGACATTGGAAGCTGGGGGAGGAAATGGAAATGTACAAAAATAAGAGAAATGCAGTCATTATTTATGCTCCATCAGCAAATGTTGGCAACAAGAATTCCTTCCAAGGCATTCAGAAGATCCTAATTCCTCTAAGACTCCATCAGAAGGTGACCTAATTTCTCCTCTTGAGATAGTGATCAGATTAATGTCAACATGCCCCCAAACATGGTTATTTCCATAAAAGGACTACATTTTTGTTCTTTGGTCATTTTCAATTGTGTCCAACTCTTTGTTACCTCTTTTGGAGTTTTCTTGGCAAAGATACTGGAGTGGTTTGCCATTTCCTTCTCTAGCTTATTTTACAGATGAAGAAACTGAGGCAAACAGGGTTAAGTACTTGCCCACAGTCACACAGCTAGTAAGTACCTAAAGCTGGATTTTAATTCAGGGCTTCCTGACTCCAGGCCCAGCACTCTACCCAATGCCCAACCCAGCTGCCCCTCAAAAAGGCTGTTACCCAGTGTATACGTCTTCATGGATGGCTATACTTTATGTAAAAGCCAAAACTTTTTTCTTCATGTGGTACCTACAAATTAAAGAGAAAACAAAAGTGGGGACTTTACAGCCAAAAAAAAAAGTTCCATTGGTATCCCTAGACACATAATATCCACATGTTTACCTAGATGAAGTTATCCATCACTTTAGACCTTGTCTCCTATTCTAAATCTTTATATAGATCACTACTAAATCCAAACTTCTGGCATTTGATATAGTTGACTGCACCTTTCTTCTTGATTCTAATTGTATTCCCTCTGGATTCTAATTGTATTTCTACGTTTTACTTCCTTAACTAGAGCTACTTCCTCCCACTATCTAAATATTTATGTTCCCAAAAGTTCTGTACCTTGACCTCCTTCTGTCTTCATACCCTCTCCATCCATGGTCACTGCAGATCCAATATCTCTCTCTAGTTGGGTCTCCCAACTTCTAATTGCTTATTGGGCATCTCTGTCTGGACATCACACTGACTCTTCAAACTCAAGGGCTCAAAAGGCAAAGTCACCATCTTCTACGTCTTCCCAACCTCTGCATTACTCCTCCTCCTATATTCTCTATTTATTTTAATAGCCTCAACCAATATCCGGGTCACCTAGGCTTATCTTTGCCTCTTCCATCTCTCTCAACTTCCACATCCAATCAGTTTGCCAAGTCCTATTGATTCTTTGAATTCAACAGATTTTTCTCATTCCTTCCTTTCTATCAATTCTTATTGCTGCTACCTGAGGTCAGGATCTAAACAAACCATGCCTATGCTGCTTCTGAAGCAGCTTCCTGTGTCCCTTCTTTAAGCCTGCCTGCCTCTAATTGAGTCTCCTTTCATAGAGCTGGGTACTGAGTCACAGAGAATTAAAGTGAAATACCTAAGGGCACACAGACAATAATTAGTAGAGCTAGGATTCAAAGGCATGGCCTCAAACCCCAAATCAGACACACTTTTCATTATACTTTCTGCCACTTTGTATCCCCCATTTATCCCAGTGTCTTGCACACAGTAGGTGTTTAGCATCTGTGTACAGCAATAATGATCTTGATATTTGCACATACAGGCTGGCTTGTTTAATACCTCCCCAGTTTTGGTACCATTTGGTGGAAGGCTCCCATCAGCTTCACGAGTCTTCTCTCTCCCAATTTGAACCTCTTTACATTCATTCATAACCCACTATTTGGTTTTTCTTTTTCTTTTTTGGAGGCAGTTGGGGTTAAGTGACTTGCTCAGGGTCACCCACCTAGTAAGTGTCTGAGGCTGGATTTCAACTCAGGTCCCTGTGACTCCAGGGCCAGTGCTGTAACCACTGTGCCACCAAGCTGCCACCAGAACTCATTATTTGTTGATCAAGTAGTCTGGAATGACAAAGTTTTATTTTGTTTTTTATACTTAGCATCCTGAGGAAGAAAAGCAGAAAGATGGGGGGAGCAGCTGTTTTAGCATTGACCTTGAATGTGAAAAGAGCCATGCAATGGAGGGAAAGTCTGATTCAGATTGATAATGCTTTCTCCAGTCGCAATCTGTTTCTTCTTTCCTTTCTCTTTCCTCAGTTTGGCACTTTCCAGATTCAATTCCTTACTCCAAAAATTAAAGCCAGCAACTTGAGCCTGGATGGGGGCAGGCAGCTTTGAGTTAGCAGGGAGGGATGTTCACTCATGAGTCTATGGCACAGTAATCCAGAGCAGCTCCAACTTCGGGAGCCAACTCCCCCAACCCTCCCCTGAAAGGTCATAACCCTTTGCAAGATCTTCCTTAGGTTGAGGAGCTGGCTTTACACTATGTGCTTCATTTTTGAAACTGTGATTTGTCTTTCTTTCCACTAAATCTCACCTTCTCCTGGTAGCCTTCACCCTGACTACTCCCAATTTATTCTGAATCTATCTCATTTGTACCTAGTTGTTTGCATGTTGTCTTCCCCAATTAGATTGTGAGCTCCTTGAGAAAAGGGACTGTTTTTTCCCTTTCTTTGTATCTCCAGAGCTTAGCACAGTGCCTGGCACATAGTAGGAGATTAATAAATGTTTATTGACTGACTCTAATCCATAGGCTTTAGAGAGATGTCATTTCAGTAAGGTTAATGTCCTCATTGGACAGTCCCAGAGCACTCATCGAGGTAGATAGGAGGGTGGGAGCAGGGAAAATAGTCTGGAATATCTTCATGTACACTCATCAACTGTTTGGCTACGGTTCTCTATTCATTAGGCAGCCAGTGTTCATGTTAAACCTCTTATCTTCTCCCTGAGATTAGTATATATCCCAGGGCAAGGGGTGATGGTAATTTGGGGAACAGGAGGAAAAATAATAGAGCTCACATGATGATAACTATTTTTTCTCTCCTCCTTGATTGGGAAGAAGCCACAAAAGATGGCAGAGAGGTGACAAAATCTGTATGTGGTCACACTGGATTGAAAAATGATGGTTTCTATAACACAATTTAATAAAATGTTTCATGAAGCAGCTATGGTATTGTCATTAAGACTTAGCCTTGGGAGATGTATGCATGATTTAATTCCTCCTCGACTGATTATACCTTGTTTCATAGCCATATGTTGAATATCTTTCCCAGGTAGAAAGAGATATTTAAAGTGACATCTCTAAAAAGTCATCACTTAGCAAGATTTCTATTGAGTTTTCTAACTATTTTCTGAGTATTCCTACCCACAGTATGATGAAAAGCTATGGTGGAATAGAATGTTAACCTCAGAGTAAGTATGTTCTGTTCCTCAGATTCTCGTGTGTAAAATGAGGTTAGTAATGTAGTTCAAGATCCTCTGGTCCTATCACGCTGCCTGCCATTTTTAACTCTTGGTAATGTTGTAAAGATGAAATGAGATAGGAGGGAGGGGAATGCTTCCAGAAGTTGAATAATGGCATATGCCATTATTATTGTGGGGCCACTCAGCTCCGATACCCCAGGGAATCTTGATGCTGCTGCCCCTTGGGGAACACATGATCTGTGACTGCCTTGATGTCATCTCCTCCATTCGCAAAACTCCTTTTCGTTATGAACAGTCATTTCAGACTTGCAGCAATTCAATCTGCTACTCTCTAATCTTTTTCATGATCTTACTATAAAGTCTGCTTTTATGGAGTCAGTTGGCTCTCAAATTAATTTTCCTTTTACTACAAATTGCATGAATGTAATCTCTGTCTAAAAATAGCAGACAACTTTGTTAACATTTTCACAGTGAGTAGATGAATGGGGCCCTAGCCATTTTACTGGGAATCTCTGTGTGTTTGTGTGTGTGTGTGTGTGTGTGTGTGTGTGTGTGTGTGTGTATGCTATCCCCACTTCATGAAATCTTCTCCCCTCACACTGTGGAGTACTGGCTATCCCCTATTTGTAAAGGAATTTCTCTCTTGAGCTGGGTTGCCAATAACCATATCGTGAATTCTATTCAAAGACTAAGCCAGCCTCAGTAGATCCCCAGTGGATTCTCTTTTCACGTAGCATCTATGGAAACAGAGACCCAGAGAAATGAGAAACAAAAGTATCCCTGAAAAGTTAAATGACTTGTCGATGGTCACCCAGCTAGTATCAGGGTGGAATTCAATACCAGTTTTTGTCAATCTATGTCCATAACTTTTCCATTATACCACACTAAGGTAAATGAGCTCCAAATTCCTGGAGAAATTAAAATCGACCCCTCACATACTTTAAGAAAGAAGCAATAGACCATTCTACAGCCAGCCAGTGAAGAACACACTGCATGAAATTGTTGATGTAATGTTCATAAAAGGCTTCAAAAAACGAGATTAGTGCCATGCACAGAGAGAATGGTCCATAAATGCCTGTTGGAAAAGTTTCATATAGAAGTAAATGTTCTTGGTTCTCTGTACCTTTGCTGGGGCACAAGGTGTGTCTTTCCAAATCCGATTTCAAGATTGGGAATGATACCAGGAGAAATTAAGTAATCTACCCAAGGACGCAACCTAGTAAGTTTGTGAAGGAGACTTAAAACCCAGAGTGCTCTGTTCCCAACTGGTACTCACTTAGACGTCACTGCCCATGTCTCCATCTTGCATCAGAATGTGAGTCAGTAGTATTCTAAGAACAGATGGAGTGAAAATTAACTTTCCCCATCAGTTCGCTTTTCAGTTTCTGTTAACAACTGGTTCATAAGATCTCTTGATAAATGTAAAAGCACCAGCACATTTTTAAAATTTGGTTCCAGAATAATAGACATCTTCAGTATCTTCTCTGTACCATTTCTAAAGGTTCCTTTACCATTTGAGGCAAAGCTATATAGATATAGATATAGATATAGATATAGATATAGATATAGATATAGATATAGATATAGATATAGATATAGATATAGACATAGACATAGACATAGATATAGATATAGATATAGATATATGCTATGTACATATATACATATATGCTATGTACATATATACATATATGCTATGTACATATATACATATACGTTATGTACATATAAACACATACATGTTATATATCTATATATACATATGTTATATACATATGTATATATATGTTATGTACATATATTTGTGTGTATTTTTTTAGGACTTACTCTCCAGTGTTACCAAGTACCTCCTCAAGAAACTTTTTGAAGGTTTAAGTCAATTTTTAACACAAAGGCATTAGCTATGGATGAAGGGGCAAATGACAATATGCCAGCGGCTTTATCCTCAGCCTCGGGAAGATTCAGCTGCGGTTGGAGATAGTAAGAGGAAGGGAGGACGATGTGTACTCTGATATGAAAGAAGGAGGGAAATGAGGGAGCAAGCATTTATTCAGCACCTTCTCTATGCCAGACATTGCGTTTTACAAATATGAGCTCATTTTGATCCTCCAGGGAAGAAATGTGCTTATCCTGACTCTGCTAGGAATGAGTACTGAGGACCTTTCTGTGAGGGAGAATGAATAGGGAAGGTGTTGACAAAGGTCTTTTTGTGAGTAGACCTGACTAATTAAAGAACTGAAAGCTGTGGATTAACCCCCCAAGCATATTGACCCACACAGTCTCACAAAAGCAGAATAATTCTTCCCCAGCAGATGACAGCAAACAGTAGCTTCAGAAGTGGGGGCCCCCACAGAGGTGAAGTGTAATTAGTTGACCACGGCTATAAAGAGAGGGTAGAGTAGCAACTTCAAGAGGAGCTAAGATTACACCAAGGGAATTTAGAGAATTAGAGCCAAGGAGTCAGTGAGCAGGAGGCAGAGCTGTAGGAGATGCAACTCTAATTCCGGACACAGCCCCATGCATTGTCACCTTGGAGCTTCAGTTTTCAAGGGAATATTTTCTCATCTATTGGCATACAAGTCTAGAGGATATTTTGTTTCTTTCATTTTTGGAGATGGGAAGAGCTACTGAGTATGGTCCTGCCACTTAATTTTCCTTTCCTGTTTACTTTGATATGCTATCTCAATTAAATATTTTGCTATTTGATTTGTGGCACAGTGGATAGAGTGCCAGGCCTAAAGTCAGGAAGGCTCATCTTTCTGAGTTCAAATCTGGCCTCAGATACTTGCTAACTATCACTTAACCCTGGGCAAGTCACTTAAACCTGTTGGCCACAGTTTCTTCATCTATAAAATTAGTTGGAGAAGGAAATGGTGTCTTTGCTAAGAAAACCCCAAATAGGGTCACAAAGAATTAGACATGAAAAACAACACAATGATAACAATAATAATAATTAGCATTTAGGTAGTACTTACTATATGCCAGGCACCATGCTAATCATTTTACAGTTACTATCTCAACAACCCAGGAGATAGGTGCTGCTGTTAGCCTCATTTTATAAAGGAGGAAACTGAGGTAAATAGAGGTTAAGAAATTTGCTCAGGGTTGCAGTCACACAGCTAGTAAGTATCTAAGGTTGGATTTGAACTCAGGTCTTCCTGACTCCAGGCCCACTGCTCTATCCACTGCTGCCACCTAGGTTTCAGCCTCATCTTTTGGTAAAGAATAAATTGGATGGGACTGTATTTGCGTAATTATGATCACCCTAGACTTTAAACAGGAGATAACAAAGGGTTCCAGAGCAGAATGTGATCTTACTATACAGATCTATAAAACAGTGGTTTTATCTATAGGGTGTATATTAGAGTGTATAGCTTTATACATTCCTAAAAACCCAAGAAAAGCCTCTGATAATGTAAAGCAGAAATTAGGAAATTAAACTTGATCATCTTTAAGGGACATTCTAGCTATAAATCAATGAACCTCCATCTATGTCTATTCTTTAATGCTCATATAATTTACTTACAGTAGATTTCCTCAGGTCTTTACTCAGAGCCTATCCATCCTTACTTTACAAACAGTTCTATTTTTTTTAAGCCAACCAGTGTTATTGTCATTTGTCCTTCGTTCCCAAAGAGGACCATGACATCAGGAAGGTGATGCTATGACATGCAAGTGAATTGGATTTAAGTACGGAAGGGCTTGTGCAAAGTCACCAGCCTCACTTTCTCCTCTGGAGCCATCTGGGTCCAGTGGGCAACAGGATGCCGTGGGGGACCTTGGCCTTTTCGAGTCAAAGTCTTTAACAGGTCTCAGTTTGACTGAGGCAACCCCCATTCAGTAATTAAGGCTTAAGTGACTTGCCCAGGGTCACACAGCTAGTAAGTGTCTGAGGCCAGATTTGAATTTAAGGTCCTTCTGACTCCAGGGCCAATGTTCTACCTACTGTGCCACCTTGCTGCCCCACATACAGGTCTAACAAGCTGGATTAGCTGGTTTCCCATGGCAGATTAAAGCAGCAAATTTGATTGGAAGCAAAGGTGGTGGGAAGTGCAGGTGGGTGAAGGGAGTTCTACTAGCAGAGAGCACCAGGACAGTCATAAAAAGTGACCAATAACAACTAAGTAAGAAGGGACATTATTTTTAATACAATAAATTTATTTTAATTATTTTAATACAATAAAAACAATAGAACTCAAAAAGTATAGCAATGTTAGCAACTAAATGATAGCAATCATTTAGTGTAAGGGGTGAAACCTTCTCTATATACCTCAATAAACTCAGGGGGAATCTCTGGATTAAGAACAGTGATGATAAAGTAATATTCATAATAATGACCCTTACTAAAAAATAAATGAATAAATAAATTATGCTCGTATCCTGTGTTTGAGAAGGCAAGGCAATAAGCAATACATTGTAGAAAGATTTGCACCCAAGTTTTGGCCCTTAAAGAGATAAGCATTTGTTAACCTGGAAAATGAATCTCTCTTTCCCAGGTGTTCCTCTGTAAATGAGGTGTTGCTATACATGATTCTTTTCTTCTGTGGCTCCCCATTACTACCAGGATCAAATATATAATGCTCTGTCTGGCCCTTCACAACCTGACCTCTTCCAACTTTTCCAGCTTTCTTTTATTTTACTCTCTCTCCTTATACTCTATTATTCAGTTCCATTGACCTAATTGCTTTTCTTGAATTGACTGTCCTGGGCATTTACAATGCTCTCTCTTGCCTTCTGATTTCCTTCCAGATTCCTGGTCCCCTCCAAATCCCTCCTCTCCCACTCCCTACCTCCATTCATAGTCCTTCCTTCCGAGGTTATCTCCATTTTGCAGTTGTGTGGTGCCTTGGGTAAAGAGGAGGTACTGGAGTCAAAAAGACCTAAGTTCAGATTTGGCCCCAGACACTTACTAGCTGTGTGACTCTGGGCGAGACACTTAACCTTCATTTGCCTCAGTTTCCTCATCTGTAAAGGGAATCATAATAGTGCCTACTTCCCAAGGTGGTTGTGAGGATCAAATGAGATGACATTTGCAAATCACCTAGCACAATATCTGACACATGGCAAGCACTATGCAAATGTTAGCTATCATTATTATCACTGTATATAGGTTATTTGTACCATACTTATTTGCATATTATCTCTTTCAATTAGACTGTGGGCTCCTTGAAGGCAGGGATCCTGTTTTTTCATTTCTTTGTATTTCCAGTGACACCTGAAAGGTAGAAGAATGAGGTTCTAGAGCTGACCTTACCAATGACTGTGTGTGATTGACCTTGGCAAGACTTTTAGAAGGAAAAGGAGACTTCTATTTTCCCAAGGGAAAGCAATGGGAATTCACCTAAATTGATATATTTTCCCCTTCCTTGAGTGCTACTATACACATAAATCATTTTGTGGGGAGGTTATAAAGATTATTTTCCATGGAGTAGCCCTACAGCTAGGTTACTTTATAAAAACAAACAAACAAACAAATAACAATTCATCGAATCATTCCTATTTCAGAATTATTCTGGGAGCTAACACAAATACCTAAGATGAAGAAGCATCCATATTTTTTACATCACTTCCACTTCTGCATATATCCCTCCTTCATCCCCTAGATATCATCACTGCTTATTACCAAAAATAAAAAAGTGAAACAAAAGCAGTTCCACAAAATTAATCAACACATTGACAGAGTCTGACAGTGTATGTAATGTTCTACACGGTAGAACAGTGTATGTAATGTTCAAGTCTCCTAGCTAGAAAAGGGAGAGGGGTACATTTTCTACACTTTTCTCCAGGACCAAACTTGGTCGTTTTAATTACACAGTATTTCTTTTCATTTTTTCTTTACATTTGCATTATTGCATTATGTTTATTGTTTTCCTGGTTTTGCTTATCTCATTCTGTGAAGTTAATAAAAGACTTTCCATTGATGAGTTCTTATTTACATTGATCATTGATCATTTGTTAATTACATTTCTCCATTACATTCATATACCACAATTTGTTTAGCCATTCTCCAACCAAAGAGTATCTACTTTCTTTCCAATTCTTTGCCTCCACAAAATATTTTGGTTTTCTTCCTATCTTTGAATTCCTTGGGGTATATACCCAGAAGTAGATTGTCTCAGTCAAAATGCATGAACCTTGGAATATAGTCACTTTTTAAGCATAATTTTAAGTTACTTTTCATAATGGTTTGGTCCAATTCACAGTTCTAAAGAATATCTTAGTATGCCTATCTTCATACAACCACCTCCAACTTTGACTCTTCCCATATTTTATCATCTTTGCCAACTTGATAGTGTAACATGAAGCCTCCAAGTTATTCCAATTTGCATTTCTCAAATAAGTAATGATTTAGAGCAATTTTCACACAGTCGTTAATAATTTGCAATTATTCTTTTCAGAACTATTTGATAATCTCCTTTGGCCATTACTGGATGGTTCTTCATCTTAAGTATTTGAGTTAGCTCCCAAAATATCCTGGCTATCAGATCTTAATCAGAGATGTTTGATATAAGCATCTTCCCCTAATCAACAACTTTCTTCTTATCCTGGCTGCATTGATTTTATTTATATAAAATCTTTTCCATTTCACATAATCATGGTTATCTAATCTATCTTTTGTGATTGTCCCTATCCCTCAAGGTACCTCATCTGATTCTCCTCTAATTTTTTTTTTTTATGGTCTGACCATTAATATTCAGATTGGTCGTCCAACTTAAGTTAATCGTGATATGTGGTATAAGATGTTGATCTAAACTTAATTTCTGCCAAGCTATTTTCCGGCTTTAACAAGGATTATTTTCAATAACGTCTTGGTATCCCCAGAGCCCTGTACAGTACCAGGTTCATACTATGTACTTTTTAAAAGCTTGTTGAATTTAATTGAAATTCAGCATATTAGCTTCATGACATTTTAAGCGCTATGATCACAGATTTAAAACTGGAAGGGCCGTTAGGGATAATTGAGTCCAACTACCTCATTTTAGTTGAGGAAACTTAGACTCAGAGATTAAATAGCGGTATCACGGAGCTAGCAAGTACCTCAGAGAGTATTCAGACCAAGGTCTTTGTGGCTCAAAGGCCAAGGCTCTATTGACTCAATCATGCTTCCTCTCAAAGTAATTTAATCTCACTGAACCTCAGTTTCTACATCCTTAAAATGGGAACAATACATGTACAACCTTCCTCAAAGAGTAGTCGGTAGTTGTGACAAAAGTGCTTTGTAACCCTTACAGCCTTAATAGATATAAGTTATTATTTAAATATATAATATCTTTTATGCAAGTAGTCTTATACAAAATGACTAATATGGAAATATTGTGCATAATTGCACATGTATAAACTATATCGAATTGTTTGCCATCGTGGAACAGAGGAAGACAGGTAAGAATAGAATTTGTAACTCAAAAATTTTTTTAAATGGTAAAAAATGTGTAATTGGGGGAAAATAAAAATGACATTAAAATATAATATCTAAGTTTTATGACTCAATTGTAAGTTTTAAAACAATATTTTCTTATAGCCTAATTTAAGCCCTAATTTCACAACCTAATTTCTTTCTTTTTTCTGTTTAGCAAGCACAAGCATTCCAAAATACAAAGAACAGAAGAGAGGATTATATGTGAAACCATAAATGTGGTTTGAAGTTTATTTTTAAGTGTATATTAAATTGGACCCAAAAATGTTATTATTTATATCCCCTTCTGAACATCTTTGTTTTCTTCAGTGATTTTTTTATATTTCATTGATACTCTTTTCCCCCCTGAATTTCTTGAAAGGAGCTACTCTTGCATAGTTTCCACTTTTAGAATCCAGGGGTCTGGGTGCTGGGGCTTGGGGCGGGCCGGAGTAGCTAGGTGGCACAGCAGATAGAATTCTGGGCCTAGAGTCAGGAAGACCTGAGTTCAAATCCAGCCTTAGACACTTACTATCCGTGTGACCCTGAGGAAGTCACTTAACCCTGTTTGCCTCAGTTTCCTCAATCTATAAAATGAGCTAGAGAAGGAAATGGCAAACCACTTCAGCATCTTTGCCACGAAAATCCCAAACGGGGTCACAAAGAGTCAGACACAACCAAAATGACTGAACAACAACAGCGGCAGCAAAATACGTAAGAATTCATCCTCTTCCTCCCAATCACACCCTTGTTATTATTTACCCTGCCAGAAACCATAAGAGCTTAAAGTAAAATATTTGACCTTTTGGGGCCCCAGTCGAATAAGTAAAACTCAAAGCCATAGTTAGCTAGTGCTGATGAAATCCAATGTAAGTGTTAAGTGGTACACATTATTGCTTTATTTGGGGATTCCTACCTTTTTAAATATGGTTGTTTCAAGTCATTAGCCCCAAGCACACCATTCTTTGCCTATGTTGTACGTACACACACGTGCACAAAGAAAGTCCTTTAAGCAACAGATTTTTTTTTATTTTAAACATCAATTAAGTGTAGGTGAAGTTCAAAGTTTTTCAGTGGCATATTTTTGGCTGGCTGAGGTGGTGAGCATTGGCCAGGACTGTGTTTAATATGGGGACTATATCCCACATGCTTTAGTCTGCAAACTATCCTTCTGCAAAGTAGATTTTATACTTAATACATAATGTTAGTGTTGGACTCTTTTCAGCTTTGGTCCGTGAAAGCCATCTGAACACCCTTGAACAGATTTCCTCAAGAGGGAAGAACTGAGCGGCCAAGGCGCTTGGAAAGGAACCTCAATGCTCTTTGGATCTATCAGTCTGACACCTAATAGGGTTGACTCAGCCCTTCATCCAACTGAGTGTGTTAAACTGTCAATGTGCCGGCCTGCCCACCATTCTGCTCCTCCGTGCTTAGCCTTTGAGATGGCAACACCTTTACTGAGGTTCTGCAATGACATCGAAATATAGTTCTGGCCAAAGAGAGGAGTTGACCCCAGCAGTCTTGGCCAATTTTCAGAGTCTTTGAACATTTAAAAATCTAGCTGTTTTGGACGCTGCAGGGTACAGAAGAGGCATATTTTTTTGTCCTGGGTTTAATGTAAATTGATTATTTCTGAAAAGAGAAAATATGTGTGACTCAATTTTACAAAATCCAATGCTATCCATGAAACAGGTACCAAAGCTAAGAAATCACAGATGAGTCACCTCCCAGGGCTTATTCACAAACAGAATTTTCATGGGGATAGATATACTCTAGTCTGAATTCTATTATCATTTTAACCCCAAAATGGACACTCCTGGTTTGAGAAATTACTCCCAATTAAGCAATATACTCATAAATGTTTAAAAAAAAACAGATTTTCAGAAAAAAATATATTCCCAATGCACTTTTCAATTCAATATGTATTAACATTCTCTCCATCACTTTCTTAAATCTAAGGATTTCTCCATTCCTTTCTTAAATCAGTTGTTTTGCTGATTATAAAACAATAAATCAAGGCCTAATTTGCTGATTCCTGAAGTATAAATGCTCACTCTGAAAATTTAACAATAAACTCCAGCACAGCCCTGCCCCCAATTCATATAAAAGGTATGAGAGTGTTTGTGAGATGTGTTTGCTAAAATGTTCTGAGAAGTAAGCCCTCAAATTGTAACATTTCTTCATTTTCAATTGTGTAACTCAGAGAATTTTCACATACAGTAAATTTCAACACCTTCATCAAGTCAACATTAAGTACTAGGTATGGGCAAAGCACAACCCTAGTTGATGGCAATTAAAAGACAAAAAAAATAAAAGGCCCTGCCCTATAGGAGCTTACATTCTACTAGGGGAGAAATATGACGTATAGATGGATAAGTATAATACAGAATAATTTGAGGAGGAACAGAACACTAGCTGGGGGAATCAGAGAAGACATCCTAGAAGAAGTGATGGAAGAGTGAGCCTTAGAGGAAGATAAAGATTCTGGGAGGCAGAAGTGAGGAGGGGCTGCATTCCAGGAATGGAGTGGAACCTGCATGGATGCACGGAGTCAGTAAGAAGAAAGGAGCAGGAAAGAACTTGTAGTCCATTTAGGCTCTAAAGTAATGTGTGAAGGGGGAGAAACGTGAAATAAAGCTGGAAGGGTAAATGAGAACCCAATTTCAAAAGGGCCTGAATGCCAATTCAAGAAGTTTGTATTTTATCCTAGGAGCAATGAGAACTATTAAAGATTTTTGAGCAGGGGAATAAATTAGTCAGCCCTGTGTTTTAAGATTATTTTGACAGCTGTGTGTGACAAATCACGAAAGGGAGAGACTGGAGGTTCACAGACCAATTAGAAGGCCATAGTCCTCAGAGGAGGTGATGAAGGCCTGAAATAGGGCGAGTGTCATGTGGACAGAAATAAAGGGGCAGATGTGAGAGATGCTATGAAGGCAGAATCAATACGAATGACTATTAACTCATTTGAGAGAAATGAAAAAGTCTAGCATGACTCAGTTTACAAACCTCAGTGACTGTGCATATGGTAATTCATCTTCATTGGAAATTCAGTTAAATATTGCTCATCAGGGAAAAGGAAATACAAATGTATTAAGTGCCTACTATGTACCATGCACTATATTAAACACTTTACAAATAGCATTTCACTTAATCTTCACGCCAAACCCTGTCAGTTATTATTGTCCCCATTTTACAGTTGAGAAAACTGAGGCATAAAAGTGAAATTCCTTGGCCAGTATCACATAGCAAGTAAGTGTCTGAATCCAGATTTGAACTCAGATCTTCCTAACTCTAGTCTCAATTCTCAATCCACTGCATCACCTACCTGCTTCTTAATCATTATTATTAATCATATCCTACATAGATAACCCTGAGCACTAAGGCACCAGTGACACGAAGAAATGAAAATTGAAAATGAAATAATCCTTGTGCTCAAGGAGTTTAAATATTATGGTGATGGAGGAGGGAATCTAGCAATCAGTTGTGGGGAGATGCCAAAAGTCCCCTACAGATTCAGTAATGGCTTAGTTCTATTCTCAGCTGGTGAGTAGGCAGAAAGGGCTATCAATCATTCTTACTAGCCTCACCACACTTTTTTTTTAATGGAAGAAGCTACTCCTCTCTTTGGGCACTATTTTCTCTCCAGCCATTCTCTTGACCCCTCTAAGTGCCTCTCGTGTCCAACCAACCTTGGGAAAAATGTGGAGGAACCCAACTTAAATGCCAGGCCAGTCATTGGCAATAGCCACTGTTACTAACTCAGTTGCCTAGAAGAATCCCAGTAAAAGTATTCTCTCTGCCCTGGGCAGCTATAACAATAAATCAATAACTCTCTTTCATAGTTCTGAGCCCCCAGCCACAGACAATTTTTTTTTTGTGCAAAATACCAGACTCGTTCTCCTCCTGGGTCCTCTCCAGTCGTCCCTTTCTACTATATTCAAACAATAATATAGTTTAGCAATACTAGTAGTGCCTAACAACTTTACTACAATTTACCTGTTTGAGACAATTTTGGCTTGTTTAAACACTAAAGAGTATACAGACTTTTAAGAAGTAAATATTCTTCATGCCTTAGGGAAAGACATTAGGCTCCAGAGAAAGGAGAGTAAAGGAAAAAAGGAAAAGGAAATGCTAAATCACCACCTAAGATCTACAATGAGAGTAGAGGAAGAGTTATTCAGAAACACAGTATGTGTCCTTACATGTCTTATGTTCATTTCACCTCTGATTTAGAATGCTGACAACTTCAGGGGCATAGTCTCTATGTAGTTTCCAAGGTGAAATACAAGCAGTTTTCTACCTCCAGAATTCTCAAAACTTCTTTTCCATACAATTCTTTGGGATGCGAAAAGCAGGTATACACGTCACATTAAACCACTCTACCAAAGTCAAGTGTCAAAGAGGAGAAAGAGTCTGGGAGACATTAGCCCAATCAGCAGGCATTCATCTCCAGCATCTTGGTCTCCTTGGCAATACCAGGAGTAGGCATGAACATGACAAATTAACACATAGTTTATATACATGGAAACATTGACTACTACAGTCTTCTGTCATGGTCTTACTAGTCATAGGCTTTTGGTCATTTTCCTACTATTTCTCCCAATTCTTCTCTCTTTTATTTTAAAAAAACATATTAGACTGGGTTCATTGAAAAAGAACCTGATGTTGGGAAACACTGAAGGCAAAAGGAAAAGGAAACAGCAGAGGATGAGGTGGATAGATATCGTCATGGAAACAACGAACATGAACTTCAAGAGATAGTAGAGGATAGAAGGGCCTGGTGTACAATGGTCCATGGGGTCATGAAGAGTTGGACATGACTAGGTGATTGAACAACAACAACAACCCAAGAGATGGTTCACTGGGTGACAGGGGATGGAGAGGTGTATTTGGAGATGAATATGATATAAAAACAAAAGGCATCAATTAAAAAATTGAGACAAAAGAGATGGAGGCGGATCAGGAAAAAAGGTCATCTGTGATCTCCAGTGCCATCCTGGGTCTACTATAGACCTACTGCAGATGAATTTACCTCTGAGATCATGTCATCCCAATAAGGAAAATTGAAGCTGAGTTATTTTGGGTTATAACTTCGTATCCAACAATCTGGTTTGGATTAAGAAACAACTTCATTAGTGTTACCATGCTGTTCCACACAAGCTCTTGTGAAGAATTCAGAATTCTCATGAGAACAGAGCCAGACAATTCATTTGTTGCTTCAATGCCTCTTCTGGGGTACTGATTCGTCCAGGGAAGGTGAAGGGAGGTCATGGGGTACAGTGGAATGAGTACTAGGGGAATCCTGGGACTTGGGTCTGAATCCTTTCTCTAGGATCCCAATCCTGAATTTCTGACATTGTAAGTACCTTTCAGCCCTGCTTCCTCTCCCTCTGATTGGCAGGTTCCGCCCAGAATCTCTGTTTCAGGGAGGACGCCCAGACTAGCCCAGCCATGTCTCCATTCCTCTCCAGGCTTCACTCCTGACTCTCTGAACTTTCTCTGCCACAACTCCTCATCTCACCATCACCCTTTTCATATCCCTTTTATGTGTTGTCATTCCCCATTCAAATATAAGGTCCTTAAGGGCAGAGACTGTCTTTCTTTCTGCTCAATTTGAATTCCCAGCACTTAGAACAGTTCCTGGCCCATATGTAAGCACAACAAAAGCTTCACGACTTGACAATGTATTATCTGTCAGCCTTACCACCTGTGTGAGCCATGGCCAGGTGTTCCACGGCTATGAGGTTTCTTCCAACAGCAAATCCACAATGCTTTGGATATTACATGGTACTCTAGAAAAGGATAGTCACTTCTAGACAGTATGGTCTTCATTCTTCCGGCTAGACATATAAATAGGCAAAGAGTAGAAGAGTGGAAGGGCCAATAGATGGAGCCCTGTTACATTATCATCCAATTTAAAGTATTCCCAATCATAGATTCAGAACTAGAATCCAGGTCTAATGGCATGCATTTTCTCATTGTGATCACTGTTACAGGTTAAGAATTTCCATTTCTAGAGCAGTTTGGAGTTTTAAAGTGCTTTACATATATTTACCTCATTTGATTCTCAATAATTATATAAAATAGATCATCAATCCATCAATAAGCATTTATTCAGGACCTGCTATGTCAGTCAATTAATGAACATTTATTAAGCACTTACTATGTGCTAGGTACTGTACTATGTACTGGGGATTTAAAAAAAAAGGCAAAAGGTAATCCTTGCTCTCATGCCAGGGACGGTGCTTAGCCCTGGGGATATAAATACAAAAAGTGAAACAATCTCTACTCTCAAAGTGTTTATATTCTAACCAGGGGAGATTATCTTCTAGAGGTATAATGATATTAAAGAGGGAAAATTGAACCATAGGGAAACTAAACAACTTACCCATGGTCACACTAGACAGTCAACGTCAGGAGCAAGCCTTGAACACAGGCCTCTCCTGATGTGTTTCCAAAACTCTTTCAAATCCACTATGCTCCTTCAATACATAATATGCATATATAACATACAATACTATTCTTACATATTCTTTATATTAAGTACAAAATAGAAAATATTTTAATAACGTTTAAAGATTCTTAGTAAGGACCTCCTGGGATAGTCCCAAAAGCGCTGAATTTTATTAAGGGGCCTGGGTTTAAATTGGTCAAATCTCTTGAACTCTCTGGGTCTCAGTTTCTTAATTTGTAAAGTGAAGGAATTAGACTATATGATCTTTGAGATACCTTCTAGCCCTTAATCCTATGAAGCACAGAATTTCAATACTGTGAAATAATCACTCATATAGTTCTTTTTTGTTGCAAAATGATTTCACATCCATTGTCATATCCTCATAAAGGCCCAAAGGTTAGCTGCACAGGTATCATTTTCCTCATTTTCAGATGAAGAAACAGAATCTCAGAGAAGTTAAGTTATGTGCTAGTGGTTACATAGTAAATGACAGAATCAGAACTAGTACCTACATCTAATAGTGCTAAATCCAGTGGTCCCTTCTTTTTTAGTACTTTTCCAGTAAAGGCCTACCCTTTCAACACACTGAGGAACTAATATAAGAGTTTCAAGACACATGAAAGAGATTCACTTGAGCCGCTGACACTTCACTGACTCAACTAGACTATTAACTAAAGCTTCAGAGCGTTCTCAACAATGACATTAGTTACAGTTATTTAAGGGGATCTTAATCAGGAGGTTCTTTGATCAATTTGATGAGTACCTTTGATTATCCTAATATCCTTCCTAACAGAGGGTATGAATATATCCATTGGCATCTAATGAATGAGTCAGGCAAAAGACAACTCCTCCTTAGGGCTCAGAGTCTGGTCTGTCCCAATATGGATGGTTGGTTTCACACTATCCCTTGGCACATCTGGGAGATGGATTTCAGTGACTGAGGCTTTCCCCAAGATGAAAGGATTGGCTCAGGCTTTTGAGAGGGCTCTTTTGGGGAGAAGTCACACTTGGTGACTATAAAAGTGAGTCAACAGATCTCCTTCAGTCATTGGAAGGAGGTTTGGGCTACCTGACCCCTTTTGCTATTTTTACCTGCCCTGAACCCCCCCACCAACACACACACACACATACACACACACACATACACACACACACACACACACACACACACACACACACACACACACACACATACAACTTCTACCCCCCAGAACTGTTAAGGACTGCCTTGCCACAGAAGTGTATGGATGTTACATGTACAATCCCATATGATTCCAAGAGGAGAGAACTTGGCCTCCTTTTGTGCTTATGTTTCCCTTCTGAACCCAGAGTTCTTTGCGAGGGAGCATGCATATATAGGTGCATACTTGAGTATACAGGCATTGGAGGTGCCCTGGGCCGTAAGTTACATCTGAAATAGCAATGATCAGGTACCAGTCATTCAAACTGTCAACTCTATCCTTAGAACAGACCTTCCTTCCAAGATGTTGGAAGGAATTGGAAAAAATAATACTTTGAGACTACTCTAAGCTTTTGAATGGAAGACGCCACTTAAGTGCAAACAACTATTATAAAAAGGAATCTCCCCCCACCAAAAAAAATATTATGTTCAAAGAGGTAATTCAATTCAATTCAATAAAAATTGATTTCTTCCAATCTTCCCCCCTACACACACACACACACACACATACACACATAGACATGTCAAGCCCCAGAAATACAAAGACGAAAAAAATAAATAGTTCCTGCTCTCCTAGAAGGAACATTCTACATTCTGTGGAGTGGGATAAGGCAGGGTGGGGAAAGAGATATGGTAGGTACACAGAGAACTAAACCACAAGCTAGAAGGAATAGAAGCAAAGGATAGATACAGAAAATCAGTTCTAGGAAATTTGAGAAGAAAAAGAACATTTAGTGGAAGACGGGATTAGGAAAGGAAAAATGGAAAGGTTGGCATGTAGGATGAGCCTTGAAGTAAGAGAAGGATTCTAAAAGCTGGAGATGAGGAGAGGCTCTATTGTAGGTGTGGGTGATGGGTTATACAATTGTCATTTCAGGTTCAGGGAACATCTGGTTGTCCAGTTTGAGGGCAATGTAGAGTTCATGAAAATAAAGCTGGAAAGATGGGTTGAAGCTAGACTCTGGAAAGTCTTAGATTCAAGGCTGAGGCTTTTGAAAGCCACGATGGCTTTTGAACAGGCAATGACATGATCAGAACCATTTTCTTGGCAGTTGTAAGGAAGATGGATCAGGGAGGGGAGAGGCTGGAGATAAGGAAATAAATTAGAAGGCAATAATAAATGGTGGTGTGTAGAATAGAAAAAATATGCACAGGGCAACTTGAACTTACATTCCCCTTTAGTTTAAACCCGAGCTAAATTATATACACAGGGAGGCTCTGAAGGAAAACATTACAGGTTAAAGCCAAACGACTAAAAATCATAAATTTTCATCTAAAAAGGTCGATTGCAAGGTTATAATTCCTCAGCTGCTCTCTCCAGCACAGCCATCCTAAATGAGCCAGCTGTGCAGTACTATTTACCTATGTAGGATTAGAAATAAATGATCTTATAAAACTCACAGGCCCTTACAATAGGAAACTGTCTTGTGAATGCTCGGTAAAGAATTCAGCCTGGCCTCGTTATTGACTGGCCTTTAAAAAGTCAACCTTTGTCATTGAGACCCTGGTGCACATTGCTAAGAAATGTCTGCTCTGTGGGGTTGACTGGGGATAAAGGAACTTCCTTCAATCGTGTTTGATTTCCTTCCTTTGGCAGCTATATCTTTCTACCCTTCCCAGTTCCCTCCCTTCCTCATTTTTTCCATGCTCTAGTTGGTTCTCTGGGTTCTTAATCTGGGATTCAGATTTTGGTTGGGCTTTTGTCCTGACTTACTTTTGCATCTGTAGCTTGGTATGGTTTTGCCAGGTTGTCTCACTCCTGGTTGCCCGCCATTGAGATCATTTGGCTCTTAGCTCTGAGAAGTCTTTCCAGTACCAACAGTTTGGCCTTGCCAGCTGTGGCTTGACAGGCAGAGGATGGAGAGAGGAGGCTAATGTTTGATCCTTCCCTGCTCCGCCCTCCCAGCTGGCAGCTGGTGGAGGGCAATTGCTTCTGAGCAGCACAATGTGGCTGAGTTTTGAACCTGAAGAGATGACCATGATAGCTTCATGCATAAAGTTGCAAAGGAAGTTTCCTTCAAGTGCTGATAATTAATGTGTGTTTTTAATATGATTAAGATTATGTGAGTCTGTTCATAGCTATAAAGTAACCCCACCAAAGCACCAAATATATAATTAAAGGTGAGTGTAAATTGTCTGTATTACAAAAAACTGTGAGGAAGACTTCCAAAATCTCCCCAGGATTTCATATGAAATATTCAAGCCAATATAAGCCATTATATTCAAGCAAAAGAAATTTGACTGACTCAGAGCCCTGAATAGAAATTTCTTTTTTCACTTGGGGTAAAAACGTTTGGTAGCAAGAGGAAGCAAGAGTCCAGAGACAGTTGGACCACAAGTAAGGGTATAACTGTCTCCCAGAAAGTTTGGCCCAAGACTTCATTGAGATTGGGAGGGAAGACTGACTCTCAGAGAATGGCATTACAATGACAGAATCCTGGGGGGTGTAGCCTAGGGCCAGGCACAGAAATGAGATTGCTCAGGTCAACTCAGACAAGAGGAGATCTGCAAGGTGTGAAATGCAGGCTAGTAGGCTCAGGAGCACTATAGGAAGCAAAAGCACGCTCCCATATTGGTGCATCAGAACAATTGCCCTACCCTAGTTATAACTCTGAATGAGCTATGAGTTAAGGACTGGTCTGAATATGAAGACACAATAGAATATCCATTTCAAAATTCCTTTTTCTAAAAGAACTGATTGATCAATCAATCACCTTTTATTAAGCACCTACTTTGTGCCAGGCCCTGTTCTAGGTGATGAGAATACAAGTCAAAAAATGAAATAATCTCGGCTATACAGGGGCACCAAAAAAAAAGCTTCTTCTTTGCAAAACGTCACATGCTACCTTCAGCCTTCACCAACTATCAGACCCAATGGTCGAATGTCCCTGTCTCCTTAGGTCCAGGCCAACCTTGGATTTAAGAAAACCACATCCAATGGGATTTGGTTTTTTGGACCATGACCTGGCCAAGAATGGAGCATGCTTAACAAGGCCTGCTAAAAAATGTCTTTGACTAGAATCTTATAAATCTAACCAAAAGGGCTTTTAACTGAAAAAGTAATGAGGGAGAAGAAAATAGCCTACATAAATCCACCATGTTAGAGTCCGTGTAACAAGAAGAATAGCAAAAGAAGCAGCCAGAAAAACAAAGGAGACAAAATCCAAGAGAGAAGTTAGAAATGAAACCCATGGGTATCTATACCCAAAGACACAAACGGACAACAAGCAACATGAACTAGAGACCGAAACTGATGGAGGCAAAAAGGAACTTGTGCATATCAGTAAGATGTAGAAAGATGAGAGCTGTACCTGAAATATGACTGGAAAAGTTTACCTTATTCCAAAGAAACTATATAGGCGAAAGGAGGAATAGCATTACATATTAAAAAGATCTGCTCAAATAAGGAATCCAGAAACCAGAAGGGAGCAGCTTGGGAGGACAGCTTTTGAGTGGAGACTAATAAAAAAAAGAAACATAAGATAGTAGTACTGGGTGACTTCAGTTATCTGAAGAAATGCTGAAATTCTACCTGCCCAAAGCAAAGCGGCTAATGCTTTGCTGATTTGTCTGAATGATTTTTATATCCTTCAAAAGGAAGAAAAACCAGGGAGGAGAATTTTTACCCATGAGTAGAAGGAATCCATTCCCACTTCCACGTGATGGCCATTCAAATATTTGAAGTCAGTTACCATGCTTCACTTCCCTTCCCCAAGTCTTCTCTTCTCTAGGCTATCCACATCCAAGTGGTGGCCAACGCCTGGCGATTTCACCTTTGCCGCGTCTCCTCCACCTCTCTAGTGCAGGCCCTTGGTCACCTCTCACCTGGATTATTGCAATAGCCTCTGGGCGGGTCTGCCAGGCTCAAGTCCCCTCCCCACTCCAATCCATCCTCCAATCAACCATTTAAATGATTTTCCTACAGCGCATGTCCAACCACATCACCTCCCTACTCAATAAGCCCCAGTGGCTTCCTGTTGCCTCCAGGAGCAATACTAAATGTTTTATTTGGCACTGAAAGCCCTCCAGAACCTAGACCCTTCTTACCTGTCCAGTCATTTTATTCCTTATTGCCCAACATACATTCTTCAATCCAATGACACTGGTCTCCTGGCTAGACCACAAACAAAATACTTTATCTCTCAGCTCTGGGCATTTTCTGTGGCTGTGTTCCCCATACCTGGAATGCTCTCCCTCCTCCATTCTTCCTCCTGACCTTCCTGGCTTCCTTTAAGTCCTCACTAAAATCCTACTTTCTGCCACCTTCTAGGAAGCCTTCCCCAACCCCTCTTAATTCCAGTGCTTTCCCTCTGTTAATTATTTCTTATATATTTGTTTGCATTTTGTCTCCCTCATTAAATTGTAAGCTCCTTGAAGGCAGGGACTGTCTTTTACCTCTTTTTATATCTCCAGCTCTTAGCAGAGTGCATGGTACATAGAAGGCACTTAATAAATATTTATTGATTGATTGGACACCTGATGAATATCAACCTCATCAACAGCTGTTTAGTGGAATGGAAATGATGGGAAAAGTGAGGAATCAAGAAGAGAGAAAAAAATCATTATACGTTCTTAGAATTTTTGATAAGGGTGGGGGCGGGGTAGGGGAAAGCAGGGCCTTCTTTGATATAAGTCCTAGATTTTAGGAGATCAGATTTCAAAGGGTGCAGAGAAAGACTATAGACTCACATAGACTAAAGTTCTCATCAGCCCAGAAGAAATGAGTAGCTCTCAAGAACAGGATTCTGAAGGCATAAAGAAAAACAATTCCAGTAATGAGGAAAAGAGAACCAATGTGGATGCACAAGAAATTCCATGATCAGTCTAGATTCTATAAAGACACATACACAAAATAAGTGCAAGGGCAAGTTGGTAAAGGAGGATGCATGCAAAATGGCATGGTCCCATAAAAAGAGTGTCGGGGGGCTCAAAGTCAGAGTCAAGGCTACAGAGGGAAGTTAAGGACAAAGTTTGTGGGGTTTTCAGCTATAAGTGGGAAAAATTGCAGGATCAAAGAAAGTATAACTTTTCTGCTTGGAGTGTATAGGACATAATAAGCAATAATGGAGAGATTTTTGTTTTGTTTTCTCTTCCAAGAAAGGCAATGTGATACAGTGGAAAGTATTTTGGATTCGGAATCAGAGAATTCAGGTTCAAATCCTGGCTTTGCCATTTACTGGCTCTAAGAATTTGGTCAAGTCCCTTTGCTTCTCTAGGCCTCAGTTTATTCATCTGTAAAATAAGGGAGTTGGGCTAAATGACCTCTAAATTTCAGTCCAACTCTAGATGGAAGATCCTATGACCTTTGGACTGAAACAGATTATACTGAAATGACCAGTAAGAAGTTGACAGATGATCAGGAAGATAAGAAAAGAACAGCTACCCTTGATCAGTTCAAGTTACCGAACCCAAATAAACTTCTCTCCCCTTGGAAATGATAGACCACATCTGGAGTATTGCGTTTTGTTCTTGGTACTATATATTAGATAGGCCATTGATAAATTAGAAAGCATCCAAAGGAGGGCAACCAGGGTGAAAGGTTGCAAGATGATAATTTAAAAGGATCTGTTTAAGGAATTGTAGGTATTTAGCCTAAAGAAGAGAAGACTTGGGGAAGAAAAGCAGGACAAGTGACTTACAATATTTGAATGGTTTTCATGGAGAAGTGGGAATGTAGTTCCTCTGTTTGACCCCAAAGGTCAAAATTCGAAATGATGAGTGAAAGTTGTACAAAATTGAATTTAGGACTTGAAGTAGGAAAAAGTTTCCTAATGTTTACTTAGAGCTGTCTAAAAGTAGAATAGGTTCCCTGAGGAAGTATTCAGTCTCCTCCAATGGAGAACTTCTAGCAGAGACTTAATGACTGACCACTTGTCAAGTAGGAGATTTTTGGTCAGTTATGAGCTGAACTGCATGGCATTTCAAGTCCCTTCCAACCTGGAAATTCTGTGAGACCTTTCACAGATCAAAAGTAAGAACCTAAGAAAACTAGTTCCAACCTTTCTCTTGGTGAGGTATCTAACAACAACAGGCCATTGTCATTCTAAAAAAATTGGCAGTGAAACAAACTTCTATACATTAAATCACACTTTCCTATCACACTTTAGAAAGTAGCAAGTCATTTAACATTACATTTTAAAAGGAGAAACTGGAATTTTCTAATAAAGCGTTATACACTATGTCCTCTATGATAGGTCTTCTTGTAACTGTGAAAGTAGAGAGACAAATGGATGTGAAGTCAAAAGATCTAGGTTCAAATCCCAGCTTTTTTACCTGTGGGACCCTGCATAAGTTACTTCCCCCATTCTGGGCTTTAGTTTCCTCATCTGAGGGGCTTGAACCTACATCCTCTGACTCCAAATGAGCAGGAGGAGGAAATGGCAAACCTCTCCAGTATCTTTGCCAAGAAAATCCCAAATAGGGTCACAAAGAGTCAGACATGACTGAAACAACTGAACAACAACTTCCTGTCTACACGTCTATCCTCTATGCCTCTATGCTATGCTTAATGATGATTTACTCCAGGGATTCTTAACCTGTAGTCCCTGTGCTTTTTTTCTCCCAATATTGTGATTATACATTTCAATATAATTGCTTTTCTTTATAACCCTACATATTTCATTTTATGTCATTAAAAACATTATTCTGAAAAGGGTTCCATAGGTTTCACCAGACTGTCATTTCCTTCTGCAGCTCATTTTGCAGCTGAGGAAACTGAGGCTAACAGGATTAAGTGACTTGCCCAGGTCACGCAGCTAGTAAATGGCCGAGGCTGGATTTGAATTCAAGTGTTCCTAACTCCATGCCCAGAGTTCTATCCACTGCACCACCTGGCTGTCCTTTATAGAAAAGAATACTTGGTTCAAATCCCACCTCAGGTACTTACTAGCTGCATGCCCCTCGGCAAGCCACTTAATTTCTCTGTGCTCAGGAAAATGAGCTGGTTGGACTGGATAACCTGAGTCCAGCTCTAAATCTGCGATCTTACGACTTCACGATGCTGACTTCATATGACTGGGCTAACATCCATGTCACATGCAAACCAAATAATAAGCCTATTATTTATGCAGGGGGTATAAACGTTTCAGAGAAAAGATCCAACGGGAGCAACACCTGGGAATCCCAGCACCCCCCACAAGATTACCAGAGATGCTATCCGACATATGGAAGGCTTTCCTTGATTTCTTTTTGTGTCACAGGAACACTACCAGGGGTACACAGGCTACCCATCTGAATCCTGCCACTCTGAGCGCCCGAACAGCCCATCATCTTTTCTCTATCATTTATTTCTTTGATGATAGTCTTCATGCCACTTCTGCAAAATTCCTCGTTTATGATGCATGGTAGCCTGTTCCTGCCTGTCCAGCCTTTCAATTGACCTTTGGGTCACCCTATCTCCAATTCTTCAGAGGCTGAAGTGTTCCATGACTCGGGGCATTTTAAAAGATAGACTTTTATACTAAGGAGAACCTCAATTTACAATCTCCCAAAGGCAATCCCATCCCTCACTCATCTGCCTGCTCAGTTCTGGAGAAAGTTCATTATCCATAACACGCATACATGCAGTTTCTGTCATATACATATGTGTGTATAGTACATACGTATGTATAGGTATACGTGTGTGTGTGTATACACATATATACATGTATACGTATATGCACACACACGTATAAATATACTGATAGTAAAGCTCTATAGAGTGCTATGACATTGTATTATTCTAGAAAAAATATTGGGCAGTTAGGTGGCACAGAGAATAGAGTACTGGGCTTGGAATCAAGAATACTCATCTTCAGGAGTTCAAATCCAGCCAAAGACACTAACTAGTAACTTAACCCTGTTTGCCTCAGTTTCCTCATCTATAAAATGAGCTGGAGAAGGAAATGGCAAACCGCTCCAGTATCTCTGCCAAGAAAACCCCAAATGGGGTCATGAAGAGTCCAACTTGACCAAAAAACAACAAAACAAAAGTGCTGCCCCAAGTCTCAATTTATTCTCAGTTGCCACAAAGCACTCAGTCCTGCTTCTCAGAAAAGAATGAAGATTCGTTATTCATTGAGCTAGAGTACATCTTCCTCACTGATTAACTGCCATTGCTTAAATCCTTCTGTGTTCCTGGCTCTAGCCATTTTCTTTGGCAGCTTTTTCCTCAGTGGGTTTTTCCCCACCTCCACTCACCCTCCATGAAAGTCTCTCCTCTGTAGAAAAAATAACCTTTATGAGTTGACTGGTACTAACTTACCATCTTTGACTCTAAATCATAGCTGAGCATTCTTTACGCCCTTTTCTTGTATTATAAACAGATCTTGTCCCAGGGCCCTATCTGAACCCCTGAAGCACTTATAAATCAAGATTACTGTCACAGTTGTTTACACTGTATTACTTATTTCAAGCCTTTTCTTTCCAAATTAAAATGGAATTACACTAATATTTCAAGCTGATGTTTACCTTGAAGGGAGATGGGAGGTGCTTCAGGTAAAAACCAAATACAATAAACCATTTATAACCAGTATATATAACTCCATAGCCATAAGGATTTTTCATGTTCTTTGATTCCAGTGACATAAAGGTGTTTCATAGCTTGTCGTTAATCTCACAAATCCTTTAACTGTGACAATATAATCTGTGGTTTAAAAATTGATTTTGTGACTTAACATTAAAATTTCAAAGGTGGCCAAGTATGGGGCACTACCAAAGAGCCCAAAGAGAAATAACTTTAATAAATTTTGGTCTCCATGGAAGTTTTAAACCTGTCTTTGCAAACCTAAAAGTGGATTTTAAATTGATTTGTAATTTTTAAAAATGTAATAAATGTTAGTGCTCTTTAAAAATGAGACCCTACCTACAAAACAGGAGTGAGCCAGGGAAAATATAAGTATCAAGTTAGCAAGTTTCTACAGAGTTCTACTTTGAGGTCCCTGCTTAATCCAATCATGCCAGCCAGCCCTGCTCCACCACCCTCTGAAATAGAGATTGGGTAATTATGGTTTACCTTTTGGCTTAAGCACCTGTAATAAAAGACCCCTCTCTCTAAAGAAGGTGGATGTAAGAAAGTAAAAGAGATGGGAGCCAGAGTTATCCGTATAAAAACTGCTAAATGTGGAGTTTTAAGTGGTTGAGGTTTACTTGTTGTTTTTAAAGGAGAAAAATGTTTATGGGGATTGCTTTGAAGATAAATATGTGTATTGTGGCCATGCAGGAGATATTATAAGGAAGTGTGACTGGATTCCAGTTGGAAGAGAGCAATGAAACAGAGATTGAGGCTGAGTAGTACAATGAAGAAAAAAGATGGAGAGGTAGAAAGTGAGGAAGAAGAAGGAGGATGAGGAGGAGGAGCAGGAGGAGGATGAAGAGGAGGAGCAGGAGGAGGAGGAGGAGAAGAAGAAGAAGAGAAGAAGAAGAAGAGAAGAAAGAAGAAGAAGAGAAGAGAAGAAGGAGAGAGGAGAAGAAGAAGGAGAAAGAAGAAGAAGAAGAAGGAGAGAGAGGAGGAGGAGAGGAGGAGAAGGAGAAGGAGAAGAAGGAGAAGAAGAAGAAGGAGGAAGAGGAGGAGGAGGAGGAGAAGAAGGAGAAGAAGAAGGAGAAGAAGACGAAGAAGGAGAAGGAGAAGAAGAAGAAGAAGAAGAAGAAGAAGAAGAAGAAGAAGAAAAGAAGAAGAAGAAGAAGAAGAAGAAGAAGAAGAGAAGAAGAAGAAGAGAAGAAGAAGAAACCATGAAAGTGTGAGGAGACAGTAATAGTGAGGAGACAAATGCAAGGTAGAGGAATGACAGTTCAGAAACTGGACATATGTCACAGGCTAGAGAGAAGAGGTCATGAGAAGACAGGATTTCCTAGATCTGGAGAGTCAGAGATAATTGGCTGAATAAGAGAGGGGGCTATAACATCAGCAAAGATTAAATCAGAAGCCACTTTGGGGGCTCAAAAAGTTAAAAAAAACTCAAAGGAAAACAACGACAGAAAATGAAGGAAAGGAAAGGAGGACTATTTTAAATGTGATTTTAAAACCAGAAATGTCAATGTTGAGATTGAATACTTTTAACCCAGAATTGATGATGTCCCTCAGCTATCCGTAGGTTAAGCCCCAAATCTCTTCCTTAAACCATAAAAGGTAAAGTGTGGTTATTCCCCAATCCTATTTGTGTGTGTTTTACTATAGGAGAGAAAATAGAGGAATATTACACAACCAAAGCAGCCAGAGAAAGTGGGAGGTCAGGGTTTTTGTGAGGAAGAATTCACTTCTTTTTATCCATACGTGGTAGCAGTGAGGAGTGAATTATAAGCTAGCCAATGCACAATGATGAGAAAGTCCTGAGCAATGGTGCCATTTTGTCACTTGCCCAAATGTATTTTCCTTAACAAGTAGCCATAATGAAACTCATGTATCCAAAGTCTGGTGCATTGATACTGTGTGTTCCTTCTCTAGTAAATGAAACCAAAATTTTAATGTAATGGGTCATCCATCTAAAATATCTGTTAATCCAGTTATGAGAATAAAGCATGCTTCCCCCTCCTCAGGGCCTAAAAATGTAGGCAATATGTCTAGAAGAAATTTAAAGTATGGCTCCTTTCATTCATTAGGTATTTATGAGAATCTGTTTGCAAACAAGGCACCTAGCACAGTGCTAAGCTCAATAAACACTTGTTGGGTGAATGAAACAGTGAATGAATTGGGAAAATTCCAGGTGTATTTGTTAGAAATAGATGTTTATAAACTTGTAGTGTGTGTGTGTGTGTGTGTGGGTGGGTGTGGGTGGGTGTGGGTGTGTGTATGTACATGTATAGATGCGTGTATAGATAGTTATGTATATAGAGAGAGCTGGGAGATAGATTCTATTATTGTCCCCCTTTTACAGATAATGAAACTGAGGTAGACAGAGACATATATTTGTGTACATATGTACATACATATCTGGAGATATACATGTATACATATATAGAATAGTGTATATGTATGTTCAATGTAATGTATACATATATCCTGCATTACTTATTTCAAACTTTCTATTTTTTAAGCTAGCATTTATATAATTCCTACTATGTGCCAAGCACCGTGTTAAATACATAGAGATGGGCCAATAGAAGGTGAGAATGCCAAGAAAGAGAAATAGCAATGATAAATATGGGTGGGGTCAATCTTAATTTTGCACGTGAATGTGGTGTGTTGCTAGGACTTAAGGATACTTCACAGAAGAAAAAGAAGAAACAGTAAATCAAAGCAGTAGATCCCCTTTCTTAGTGTGTTTTAGGTCATAAGGTAAGGCTATGTAACTTAACTAGAGACACTTCAGGACATGCAGAAAGGCAGCAGGGTAAGGGGTACAGCCAGAATCCAAAGAGGTCAGAATATAAAGGGGCTGGTCACTGTTCCTGGTAAAACTAAGATACAATCAGAAAGGGGGTGGGGTGGGGTGGGGGGGAGATGTTAGGTGCTAGAATAAGAGGAAGAAATTCCGATAGTCCTGCAAGCAATTGCCCCCAGGACTTGCAACAGTATTACACCAAGCTTTCCCTGCCCCTCCTGCCACCACTCCATTTACTAGGGCAAGTGATGGGCACCAAGAGGGCTAAAGAAGATGAGGTGTTTTGTACAGAGGGGCAGGGTGTTGCCCAGGTACATCTGATTGGTTTCCTACTTCAAAAGTTATAGCCTGGGAAGTACAAGTCACAGGAAGCATTGGAGCATAGATTCAGGGCCAGAAGGGAGCTCAGAGATCCCTTCACTTTGCACATGAGGATGGAGTTTAGAAAGGCTTTTAGAGTCTCTCTCTCTCTTTGACTTGTCCAAGGTCACAGAGCAAGTAAGTGTCTTGAGACAAGATTCCAATTCCATGTCTAGCTTTCTAGCTTGAAAGGCTACACCTAAGACCCTCGGGGAACAGGTAGAGTAAAGTGGAGAGGAAGGGAGGGAAGAGGAAGTATATGTGAGGAAAAAAAAGAGAAAGACTCTAAAGGAATTTAGAAGTCAGGGCAATTAGGTGGCACAGTGCATACAGTACCAGCTCTGGAGTCAGGAGGACCTGAAATCACTTAAACCCTATTGCAAGAAAGAAAAAAAAAAGCTTTTTGTATGATCACACAAACAATAAATGTCAGAGATGGTGTTTGAACACTTGTCTTCCTGACTCCAAATCCAGCATTACGTCCCTCTGCTTCTGGAAACTGGAAGACGGAAGTTTCTAGTATGATTGATCCCAACAAGGATGACCCTAAGTCCAAAAAGAGAGGAGATATCAGTTAGGAGAAGTGGATGGTTCTACAGCAAAGACAATTGTGTTCAAGAAAACCAAGCCCCCAAAACAGCAATTTTTTGGACTGCAACATAAACTAATAAAAATTTCACTTGCCAGATGATTATAAAAGCTATTGCAATAGGAAGTCTGCAGCATTTCCCTCTGTATAGGGTGTAGCCAAGACAGTATGTTATAATGAAAAGAGCACCAGATTTGGACTCATAAGACTTGCTGTGAAATTTTGGCTCTGCCGCTTACTACATGGAGACTCTGGAAAAGTGTCTTCCTGCTCTGGACCTCAGGTTCCTCATCTGTAAAATGAAGAAGTTGGACTGGATTATTTTTAAGGTCTCTTCCGCCCCTAAACTCTGTCTTGACTGATTTACTGGACTTTGTGTTAAAGTTAAGTCCTATACACAAATAAACGTCCTCCATGTCTCTGTGGAGTGGCAAGACAAGGCTCTAGTTGGTTGATTTGTAATGATAAACAAATTATATACCATCAATTCTTGATTATCTGCACTCACGAAGGGGCACAGTGAAACAGACAATTAAAAAAGCAAAACCACATGGCTTTGGAATGCATTCCATGAGGTTTTCCAGCAGGCTGAATGATTAATACCAAGATTAGTCTGCATTCCCTGAGTATATACCAGCTGGGAAGTAGCATGGGTCATCACCATTAGCAACAGATATTTATTAGGTAGGGGATCTACTAGGTGCCGGGGGATTCAAAGATGTGTGAGTCATTATACCTGCTCTCCATGGATTCACCATCCACCTGGAGAAACAGGACATATAAATTCTTTAAATTATTTGTAGAGGATGTAGAATTATAGCTAAAGCTAAATATTAATGTTAATAATACTAGCTGACATTTATATAGAACTTTGATTTGCAAAACACTTTATAAATTTTATCTCATTTGATCCTCACAAGAACCTTGGGAGATAGATATTATTATTATCCCCATTTTACAGATGATGAAACTGAGGTACTCAGAGGTTAAGTAACTTGTCCAAGGTCACAGAGCAAGTAAGTGTCTTCAGGCAAGATTCCAACTCCAAGTCTAGCTTTCTAGCTTGAAAGGCTACACCTAAGACCCTTAGGGAAGAGGAAGAAGTAAAGTGGAGAAGAAGGGAGGGAAGAGGAACTATATGTGAGAAAAAAAAAAGAGAGGCAGGAGTATGTTTGGTTGTTCAGGGAACATTAAAATGGGCCAGTTTGGAATAATTTAGGGGTTCATGGAGAGGAAGTTTGGGAGATGAGATTTGAGAGGTGCCTAGCTTTGGAGGTCAGAAGACTAAGTGCCATAAACTTTATAGGTTTCAGGGAATAGGGTTAGGTGGGGATGGAAATAATGTATGATAAGAATTAGGAAGATTTGTAATGTGTGGGCTAAATTGGAGGGTGTAGAGATTAGAGGCAAAGAGATCATTTGTGAGATCAGTCTATTCCTCAGCTCTTTGCAATATTCTCAACTTCCACCCCTTCACAAAAATCTACACTCTTCCACAGCCATCAATGACTTCTTCTTTGTCAAGCACAATGGTTCAGTTTGCAGACTCTTTGACCTCCTTGGTGAACTTGATATTAATAAGTTAACAACTTTTCCTTGAAATTCATATATTTTGTATATAATAATAGCAATACAGTTTTAAGAATAATCATGAACAGCCAATTTATTCTGAGTACTGCAAATATACAAATTAACTATAAAGGACCTATGAAGGAAGATGCTGCCACCTCCAGAGAAAAAACTGATAAATAAAAGGACATCTAGTATGGTTATACATATATTTGTAAATCTGTGTCTGTGGCACATAGATTTGTAAATCTGTGTAGCAGAGAAGGGGGTGAAGGACAGTTTGGAAGCTAAAATGTAACAAAAATAAATTGATTAAATTTAATTTTAAAAAATCATATATTTATATATATGCACATACATATATTTACACACAGATGTTTGTGTGCATGTGTATATATACATCTATGTATATATTTATCCATTTATTTATTTTTAAACTTGACAAACATCAACAAATATGAGCATTTCCATATACAAAGAAAAGTTTGGAAAAAGCGGATTGTGTATGAAATTGTGAATTTCTATTAGGTAAAGCTTGGGGTTTTTTTGAAGTATAGATTAAATTTAGCACCATAGAACCAACAATATCCTGCTTGTCAGTCCCCTTCCAAACTTCCTTCTGCTTTCTTCTGTGTATTTTTTAACGTTTCATTATTGTTCTTTTCTTTCTTTTCTTTTTTTTTTTTTGCCTCACTATCAATACCGCCTCACTTCCCCCTTCCCACACAAACCTCCCCCCTTGTAATAAAAATATATAGTATGGCAAAACAAATTCACACATTGGTCATGTTTGAAAATGTACATCTCCATCTACAACCCTTCATATCTTTGTCTAGAGCGGGGCGGGGGGGCGGGGGGAGGGAGGAACCCATAGCCTTGAGACCACATGTGGCTATATTTATGGATCTAGAAGGCCACATGTGGCCTCAAGGACCCAAGTTCCACACCCCTGGTCTAGAGATGGTAAGCATAATTCATCACTAGTCTTCTAAAGTCATGATAGGTCATTGCATTAATCAGATTTCTTAATTCATTCAACATTGCATGTGTGTATATATCTATATCTATATCTATATATCTATCTATATATATTATATAGATAGATATAGACATAGATATAGATATATGTATATGTGTGTATATGTATATGTGTGTGTATATACATACATATACATATATATAATAGTCATTTTATAATTTTCTTTTCTGGTTCTACTCACTTCATTTTATATCAGTTCAGACAAGTCTTCTCAGGTTTCTCTGTCTCCACCTCCTGGAGGCCCAATGCTGTTGATGGTTGAGGCTCTTCTATGTATCCTTCTCCTTGGGCAATCCCCAGTTGGAAGTTGGTTCTATTACTTGCAGTGGCCCTAAGCAGCCCCAGTTAGCTGTGGTGAGGATTCTTACGGCCTCAGGCATTCTCCAAGGAGCCAGAGCACAAGCCTCAGTGTTGAGCTGACTCTGCCTCCTGTTGTAGCTCTGAATATTCCCAAGTAAGCACTGCCAGGTCCTATTTCCCTACTATTAGGGGATAGTGTTCTTTCCCACTACAATCCTGAGGAGTCATGGAGCACATTCCACTGGTTGCCATATTTATGAACATTCATCCTAGCTTTATGCCTCCCTGATGTGTCCTCTCTCCGAGTTCTTATAGTTACCCCTAGATTTCAGGCCCTATTTACTGGAAATTCTGACTTCTCCAGTGGGTCCCTGCCCAGAGCACCCAAAGGTTTCAAGTCCTGTTTACCAATATTGGAGCCCGCTTCAGGATTCCCCTGGTGCATCCCCACTCAGCACTCCAACAGGCTTCAGATTGTATTTATCAGAATTCATTCCAGCTCCCACTCAACTGGCATATCCCCCCCATCTCAGTGTTGTCAGGCTTCTATCCGTCATGTGCAGTCATGAACTAGATGAAGGAGATTTCTTTTTGGTCTCATTGATCATCGTTCCATCTGGTTCACTTTCTTTCCAATGAAATCCATGAACAACTAAAATGCTTTTTAAAATGCCTTGCTTTAAATTGCTTACCATTGAGCCTTCTCTCATTATCAAATGAGATAATATATGTAAAGCACTTTGCAAACCTTAAACCTCAGGATTACTTGTAAATCTAAAGGAGCTACATAAAACAGGAGTTTTTACAGGAGTTCAGTTCTCACCCAATTTAGTTCTCTACATTGTGCAAATAATAAATGAAAAGATGAGCAACGAAGAGCTTGAATATACTCTTAGAGTCTAATTATTGGAAACACAAAGGGACCAAAACAATATCGTTGTGGTTTTTTTAATATTTTGCTGACACTTATTTTTTAATATCACTGTCATTTCCCATTATCTATCCAAAAACAGAACCTTCCTTCAAATCAAAGAAATATAGCTAAACAAATCAAATGGCCCTGATGATGTATGCCTTATTCCACATCTGAAACCTAGCACTTCTCTACAAAGAAGGGGGAGGAAGACTTTGTCATTCATCCTCTGGAGTCCTGATTGGTCACTGCATTGAACTGAGTTTCAACATGTTAATATTGCTTACCTCACACTATTGTCTGTATATTGCTCTTGGTTGCTTACTTTTATGCTACATCAATCCCTATAGGTCTTCCCGTTTTCCTGAGGTCCTTATATCTTATTTCTTTTGGCTCAATAATATTCCATTAAAAGGTGCAGCTAGGTGGTGCAGTGCATAGAGCACCAGCCCTGAAGTCAGGAGGACCTGACTTCAAATCTGGCCTCAGCCCAAACATTTGACACTTACTAGCTGTGTGACCCTGGACAAGTCACTTAACCCCAATCACCTAAAAAAAAAAATCCATCATCACCATATACTGTCATTTGCTCATTCATTCCCTAATTGATAGGTACCTCCTTGGTTTCCAGCTTTGTGCTACTGCACACACACGCACACATGTACGCACACAAAGTGCTGCTAAAAATATTTTAATATATTTGAGATTTTTCTTTCTGCCTTTGGCCTATTTAGGCTATATGTACAGTGGTGATATTAATGGGTCTAAAATTATAAACGATTTGATCCCTTTTCTAGCGTACTTCCAAATGATTCTCAAGAATGGTTGGGTCAATGCAGAATGGTTGAGCTAATTCACATATGTGTGTGCCTACTATCTGTGTATATATACATACATATGTATATGCCAAACTTGTCAGTCGGTCAATAAGCATTTATTAAACACTTTCTATGTGCCAGCACTATGCTAAGTGCTGGGGATATAAAGAAAGGCAGGTACATAGTACCTGCCTTCAAGAAGCTCACATTCTAATGGGAGTTGGGAGGTGGGGAACAACATGCAATGTTACATACAGGATACATATGATGGAAATGGAACTTAATCTCAGAGCATTGGTGGGAGGAGGATCTGGAAAGACCTCCCGAAGAAGGTGGAGTTTGAGCCGAATCTTGAAGGAAGTCATGGAAGGCAAGACACGGAGGTGAGGAGCAAGAGCATTGGAGGCATGGGGGCTCAGATTGCACAAGGGATGGAGTGTCATCTTTAAGGAAGAAGAAGAAGGCCACTGTAGCTGGGTCATAGAGTAAGTGGAAGGGAATCAGCTAGAAGAAGACTGGAAATGTCACTTATCTTCCCCCACCCCAACACTGACAGCTTCATTTTTTAATCATCACTGCCCCACTCCATTCTTTGTAATCCCTTTTGTTTCTTCTCTGTCCCAGCCTTTATCCCTGAGAACAATCAACATGGTGCAGAAGCCAAGCCCATGGAGAGCATCTACCTGGGGCAGAGCTTATTCCCTGGCACTAGTCTTGTTCCAAAGCCTCAAACTAGCTTGCTCACCACCCTACATCATTACAACACACAATAGGGCTGTGTTCAAGGAAACCACAACAAAACACAGTCACCTTCAGAATCCAAACCCACTTCAAAGGGATTGCAATTCTTTAGATAGGGCCAAGAATACCAAGGTACCTTATATGACTAAGACATAGCCTTCAATGGCAAGTTAACCGAAGATTAGTATAATAAAGAGAAAGGGGGCCTTGGGGGTAGGGAGGAGCTAGATGAAGAGAGAATTTCTCCAAAGTGTCCCAGTTCCTTAAAAATGTAAGGGAGAGTTCTAGTCAAAACATACCCACTCAAATCCTTTTTTAGTCTCCACAGCTGCAACAATATGATATAATCCCACAGAAGTCTGGGCCCATTTACCATAACCGTTCCAAGGAGAGATGGCCTATCCTTCAGGGCCATGCTTACTTTTAACATTCTTCTGGCCCCACATCCTGGGACCTTACCCCACCCCCACAGGATGGGAGGATTCTTAAAGGTTTTCTACTGAGAGTTAAGAAGAAACTCCAGATGAGAATTTGTCATAGTGAAGCCACCCTCTTTAATGCTTAGACTTTGGCCCTGGCCATATCTGTGTCGGCCTCTGCAGAGCTCTGAGGCATGCATCCCAAAATTCATCTCCCAGGTTGGTTTTAAGAAACAAGGATTAGGGTTAGAGTTCAAGAGCTAAAAGATATTGATTCCAATCACTCCCATTTGCAAATAAGGAAACTGACTCCCAAACTGGCCAAGTGATTTGTCCACAGTCATGGAGTTAAGACAACAACAATAGTTGTCATACAAATTATACTTTAAGGTTGATAAAGCATTTAATATATATTATCTCATTGAAGCTTCACAGCAACCCTTAAAGGGAGGTAGGGTAAATATTGTAGTACCCATTTTACAGATGAAACTCAAAGAAATTAAATGATATGCCTAAAGTCATTAAGTTAATATGTGACCAAGCCAATGTTTGACCCAAGACTAGAATACTACTCTACTCTTTCTAATTTTTCAGAAACCAGGAATCGAATCTAGCTCTTCTGACCCAGAATTACCTTATATTTACATATGACCATCTTTTCTAACTCATACCTGAAATATAATCCCCTCTATAATATGCTCATTTGGTTATCCTGCCTCTGTTTAAAGACTTCCAATGAGGGGGACGCACTATCTATTGATGCATCCCATTCCACCCAGTAGGTAGCTCTAATTGTTAGGAGGCTTTTCCTTACATCCACTCTAAGTCTACTTCTTTGCAATTTCTACCCATGGCTCTTAGAGCCATAAAGTCCTCTAGGACCAAATACACTAACTCAGATCCTTCCTCTCTATAAAAGCCCAACAGATACTTAGAGGCAACTTCTATGTTTCCTGTAAGTCTGCTCTTTCCAGGCTGAACGTCCCCAGTTCCTTTAACCACTCCTTGTGTGGCATGTGCCATTCTGGTTGACCTCTGATATTCTTCCAGTTTAGCAATGTCCTTCCTAAACTGGGGTCAGCTCAAAACTGAACACAATACTCCAGAGAGGGCCTGACAAAGGCAGAGTGCAGAGGGACTGTCACCTTCTTGTTCCTAGAAGGTCTTTGTCCCTTGATGCAGTTCAATATCGCATTAAGTTTTTTGACCAAGACATTAATTACGCTGTTGACTCATACGGAGCTTTCAGTCAATTACAAGCCCCAAATATTTTTTCAAACTCCTGCCTAATCATGCCTCTATCATATTGCACTTCTAAACTTGATTTTTAAAAACTCTCAAATACATGTATGTATATATATATGCATCTATATGTATGTATATGTGTATGTGTATATATACACACACACACACACACATATATGTAAGTAGCAATAAAATGTGGATCCCACATGTGTGGTGAGGTATGGAAGGGCCTGTCATTATGTGGCTCAAAAAGAGGCAGAACACACATCTTTAGCCTCTCTTCTCCCCACTCTTCTCCAAGAGAGAGTTTTATTCCTGCCAAAAGGGGAAGCAGGAAGCTAGGGCCGGAGACTACCACTTTGTTCTCCTCAGAGAGAGGGTGCCAGGTTAGAAGCATATCTATCTGCTCCCTTAAATATTGTTTGTTTAGGGGGGCTATAATCAGGTTCCATCTAGCTTTTGATTACTTTGTCATTTTTTGAGGAAGGGGACCCCAAGCTCTATATCCAATGCTTGACTGCATTCCCACCTAATACCAGTTACACAATGAACCTACATAATGAAGAGCAAAGAAACACATTTATCCAAATCACAGCAAAATCCGAAATCAGAAAAGGTATGCATGGGGAGAACACATACCAGACAATTGGTATGTGTTTATGAACGTAGCCATACATACCAGAATATGTATGTAAACATATTATGGTATGTTTACAGCAGTAAAAGAGCTCTCCCATTGGGAAAGAGATAACTCATCTCAACCAAGAGAAAGTATCTTGATCTCACCCAAAGTGAAATTCCTCAAAATCTCTAGTGTAGTAAACTGGGAAGAGGGAAGTGGTAGAGAATGTTGTTTCTTTTCATGTCTTCCCAGAGTCTTTTCTTTCAGCAACCTGAAGTGGGATCGGCCTCTACCATCTTCTCTCCAAAAGCTGGAAGCCAGGGGTCCCAAATCATCTCAACAATTGAAAAAGACTTGAAGCTTCACCAGTCTCAAAGGGGACCAGCCCTGAAGAGTCCTGAATGGGGACTGGCTAAGGGGAGCTCTTTCCCTTCTCACCATCTCCACCCTCCTTACAAGGAGCAGTGCATTCATCTTCACCAATAAGGAGAGTGTCCCATACCAATGGGCCTTAGGTCAGGGGATATACATATATATTTACATACATACACTTTTAAATTTTTATACATGTGTGTGTGTATATGGATATGTATGTATACCCAGATGAACTAACTCAATGGACTGTCCAATGAATTTCATGTCATAATCTAGACAATAGGTATTCTCCATCTATTTGGTTTTTTTCCTATGCAGATTATTAGGCCAGTTTTATTCATTAGATTTTTGGTTTGGGGTTTTGGTTTTTTTTAAGGCTATGGATCTCATTGAGAAACCCCTGTAACGTTTTCTGGCTTGCTGCTTGCTGCAATCAGCACAACGTCTTCTGCAAACAGGAGGGGCACCTGGAGAGTGTTGCCACCTAAAATGAAATCTTTTTCCACTTATATTTTGTGCAGGACATCCTCCAAGACTGTGACAACGACTAGCGGTGAGCATATATCCCTATGTTCTGATCGTTTAGCCAAGTTGTCTTGGTGGTTGCATTTATCAAGGAATATGTCTGCTCTTAATATCTGCATAGAAAAGACGTTGTGGAAAAGGGGGCTTGAAGCAGCGATACAGTAGAATCAGCTGAGACAGGCTCACTAGATTCAATTGTTAAATTTTCAGCATGAGCATTTACACCATGGAAATGAATCACAGGCTGATTTAATGTTTTATTGATATCTAGACTAAAGAAAGTGATAGAAAAAAATGTGAATGAGGTAGATCAAACTTAAAGTGTGTCTTGAAGACATTTTTTTCCCTCAAAGAAGCAGTTTTTAACCATTTACCTGCACACCCCTGGCTTGAAGGCTGCTTTTCTCCCTATTAAGTCAGATGCATTTTTACAATCAACAAACAGTAGACATAGAAGGCTCTTCTTAAATGGGGTGGGGGGAGAAGTGATTTAGGATAACAAATAGCTACAGAAATATATTCAGAAACTCTTCTGTACATTTCTATAACCTTCCTTCACCCCACTGGGGTTGGCAAGAAGTGGGTCTTAGTGATCATAAGACTATCTCAGTTCACATTCTTGTGAAATTACCCAACTGGTCCAAAAGAGTTGGTGGGGGAGGCGCAGGGGGGGATGATGTATATCAGCAAGTTTCCCTATCAGCACACCCCTGAAAGAGACATTTGTTAGGGTAACAGGAGCAGTTTCTGGTTCACATCCAAGATGGAAACTAGACTAGAACAGCCCCAGGCTATCTCAAGGTGTCACTGGAGCAGGCCTGCTAACACCCTGTGCATCTGTAACTTCTTACAGATGTCATTCCCACCCTAACATCTTAATGGTGAAAAGCTGGAACTGGAGAGTACCAAGGATAGAGCAGGATTTTCAAAGCACTGCAAAGGGGAGAGACTCCTTTTGATCCAAGAACGATTTAAAATCAGAAAGACTTGGACCGAATGAGTCAGCCCCCGACAATACCCTGCACAACTAAGGGGCAAAAACTGTCCCCCACCCTTAGGGAACATGTAGGATAATGATGGAAAATGACAATCAGAAAGAAAACTAGGCTTGGAGTCAGAAAACCTAGGAAGCCAGGAGGTGGAGGTGAGGAGAGAGGATATTCCAGATGTGGGGTGTAGTCAGGGAAAAGGCTTAGAGTCTCCTATGCCACTGACTTCCAGAGTAGGTGAGAAAATGTAGGGAGGAGCCAGGATGGGAAGGATACTTAAACCCTTAAAGGTATACTAGAGCACAGATAGGTTAAGTGTCAGAAGATGAACTTGAACTCAGCTCTCTGACAGCTCTGTATCCACTGTAACACTCAATAAGGAAAGATGGAAAGTAAAGAGGAAACATATAGGAACAACCTCCTAATTTCAGGTCTGTATGAAGAATGACATCATCATTCTGTGCCTCAGTTTACCATTTGTAAAAAGGTAACTAAAAAAGAGGCTCTATCCCTGTGTGCTTCACAGCAACTAGGTGGTGTAGAAGATACAGCACTGAGCATGGAGTTCAAATCTGGCCTCAGATGCTTATTAGATTCTGTGCTTCTGGGAAAGTCACTTTACCTCTGCCCATCTCAATTTCCTCTTCTGTAAAAGGGCCTCACCTGAGGCATCCAGATGGCTAGTGGATAGAGCACTGAGCCTGGACTCGGGAGGACTTGAGTCCAAATTTACTCTCAGACACTTACTAGCTGTGTGACCCTGGGCAAGTCACTTAAGCTCTGTTCCTCTTAATCCACTGGAGAAGGAAATGGAAAGCCACTTCAGTGTCTTTACCAAGAAAATCCCAGTTGGACCTGCCTGACTGAACGGCGACAACCACAAAATGGGGATAATAATAGAATCCTATCTCCCAGGGTTCTTGTGAAGATCAAATGAGGTCATATTTGTAAAGTATTCAGCATAGGTGCTGGAATTCAAATCCAGCCTTCGCACTTACTGGCTGTGTGACACCGAGCAACTCACTGAATCTCCGATTGCCTCCCTTTCCTCATCTATAAAATAGGAATAATAGTAACACCTACTTCCCAGTGTTCTTGTAAGGATATTATTTTTTAGTGAGATAATATTTGTGCCTGCCTGGCACATACTAGACAATACATAATTACTTGTTCCTACACACATGAAGACCACACGGCATAGCTTAGTTAAGGATTGTTAATTTGCATTTTTAAATTTTTTTTATCAATTTTAAACTTAAATACCAAATGAGGGGGGAAAGAATATTTCCATGTACAGAGTAGAGCACAGAGGACTCAATAAAAAAAACATACATTTCCATTTCAGACTGTTTACTTTAAAAAAAAAAGCTAGGTAATAAATACTACACAGTGTTTTCAAAACTACCCAGCTTCTCTGTGCTTCCTTTGTCTCTGCTATGTATTTTTTTCTCTCCCTCCCCCTCCACCCTAGAAAAGACTACAATTAAACACAAGATAATTTGCATTTAAACAGCACTTCACATGGAAGCTATATGGCCTACCACTGGCTTAGCTGCAGGGTGATTAGTTTTTGGCCACTGCAACTCTCAGAAATAATTGCAAAACTGAAAGGCTACAATCTACACTGATCATAGGAGTACCCACCCTGGTGAAATTCCAGATCCCAGAAGTATTTAAGTATTTATGTACATGAGATCATTTGGTCCATATCCTTGGATATAGAAAATGCCAGATTTATTATCCCTATTTTTGTTGATCAGAAGATCATAATTTTAGAACCAGGAGGGACCCTAGGGCGACCACCTCATTAGGCAGATGGGACAATGGAAGCCCAGAGCCAGAAGTTACTTGTCTATGGTCACACAGCTAGTTAGTAGTAGCAAATCCAGGAGGTAATAATAGCTTACATTTAAACTGTAATTTTATTCCAACAACTCTGCAAAATAGGTAGTTCATATTACCATACAAATTTTATACAATAAAACCAAAGCTCACAGAACTTAGGCTGGAAAAAAATTTTTTTTAAATTAAAAAAAAAAATTGAGGGCAGCTAGATGGCACAGTGGATAGAGCACTGGCCCTGAAGTCAGAAGGACCTGACTTCAAATCAGACCTCAGACCAAACACTTGACACTTACTAGCTGCGTGACCCTGGGCAAGTCACTTAACCCCAACTGCCTAAAAATTTTAAAAAATATAATTTTTAAACTTAGGCTTCTTGCCTACAGTTACATAAAGTCAACAATCATTTATTCAGCACTTACTTAAAAAGATCAATATGATGCATAACTAGTATCTCTTGACTACATTCCAGTACTCTTTCCCTTGTAAGATGCTGTCATCTTGCTTTTTGTCTTTATATCCTTCATATCCTTATATCCTCATATTCTTCATATGCCAACGAGATAGGCATTTAATAAAAGCCTGTTCATTGATTGACTATATAAAGTACAGAGGACCTCAATGATGAAACAGCCAAACTCCATTGATAAAATGCCATCACAGAAAGCTTAAGTTAAACACAGGTTAATAAATCAGTCAGAATTTGAATCCAGGTCCTCAAGTGCCCAATCTAGTCCTCATTTTCACTGTATCATTTAACTACAAAGTAAGCCATAGCTAAGCCATTTAAAAGGCTCTAACTCATACGTCCAGCTTAGCCAACTCAACTCTTTTGTGGGAGCAATTTAGCACAGACTAGCCCAGGCCAGTTCTCCATACCGGCTGAATGTTTAAAATGATTGCACATATGAGTGGAATGAATTCTTTTGTTTTTCCAAAAGTAAGAACTCACCTCCAACTTCTTTTCAGTCCTGCCACAATCCCACAGAAAATAAATAGAATGGGGAATAGGGGTCAGCAGGAGAGCTGCTAGGGAAACTCTAGAGTTTTGCAAACCTCTGCAAGTTTCACCAGAGTTTATTTCAAAGATGAATCATGTTGAATAAGATGAGAACTGCCCTGGCCAACTGATTTCCAGATAAAAGGCAGAAGCTTTCCTGCTATTTTTGCCCCTCACATCACTAGTGTCTATAGTTCTCAGCACAAAGATCAGATTTCATAACTGTGATGAAAGTTACTATTACACCATTCCTTTTCTTGGGTATGATGGGAAGACCTGTCTACTTTGAATCACTAATGATTAAGTACATTCTCCCCGCAATAAATGGGCCATGTCTGCCTAAAAGAACCAGACTTTAGATAAATGAACGTTATCCATTAGTTAAACATGTTGTCTCTCAGGACAATGACTGGAGAAAGACAACCTCCCTAGATTCTTACTGGTTGGGTCATATTTAAAGTTGTAAAAACCTGATTGGAAGCAGAAGGAAGGTGGGGATTGTCAAAAAGGACAGACCCAATTAGGACTGCATTGGGAAATGTTTAACAATTGGCATCTGAATATGCTCAACACACTTTTAAGCTTAATTTACATTATTAACATTTTCTTGATCATTTTCTTGAGTTTAAATAACCAGTAAAACAGTAAATCAAGCCTTGATGTATACATTTGGCTATTTCTGAGGTATGAATGCTTATACTGTAAATTTAACAATTTGCTCTCAAGGTGCTCCCAGGTTCATGCTGACTTCAGAACACCCCTGAAACCAATTAGGAGGGGGCGGATAAGAGCAGTAGGCAAATGGAAATATAATGACTATCATTTAGCAAATAAATAGGTTTTACACTGAAAAGACCAAAACATTGAAGGGTTGAGGAGGAAAGCTGGCCTGACACTGAAAGAGTAGAACGAGAATGTATGTGCTATGCTTCCTTCTGGTTGTTCAATCATTTCAGTTGTGTCCGACTCTTCGTGATCCCATTTGGGTTTTCTTGGCAAAGATACTGGAGTGGTTTGCCATTTCTTTCTTCAGCTCATTTTATAGACAAAGAGCTGAGGAAAACAGGGTTGAGTGATTTGCCCAGAATCACAAGATAGGAAGTGGCTGAGGCCAGATTTGAACCTGGGTTTTCCTGACTCCCAGGTACGGTGACTTTATCCACTGCACCATTTAGCTTTCCTTACATGCTACACAGTAAAATGTTATTAAGAAGGAGAAGTGGGGGGGGGGAAGGAGAGAGAGAGAGAGAGAGAGAGAGAGAGAGAGAGAGAGAGAGAGAGAGAGAGAGAGAGAGAGAGGAGGAAGAAGAAGAAGAAGAAGAAGAAGAAGAAGAAGAAGAAGAAGAGAAGAAGAAGAAGAAGAAGAAGAAGAAGAAGAATTAATAAGAATACAATATAGAACACTACTGGATTTGGAACAAGAAAACTGGTTTGAACCCCAGCCCAGTGTGACCTTGGACAAGTCACTTAGCCTCTGTTTTACTATCTGAAAAATGAAGGCATTGAACTAGAGAATGGCCTCTGAGGTCTTTTCAAGCTCTAAATCTAAGATAGGGGCAACTAAGTGGGGCAGTATATAGAGCACCAGACTGGGAATAAGGAGGATCTAAGTTCAAATCCAGCCTCAGACACTTACTAGCTGTATTACCCTAAGCACGTCACTTCACCCCGTTTGCCTCAGTTTTCTCATCTGTAAAATGAGCCAGGGAAGGAAATGGCAAACCACCCCAGTGTCTCTGCCAAGAAAACCCCAAATGGGGTCACAAAGAGAAGGACACAACTGAAGAGTAACAACAACAGATCTAAGATATGTGTCTCTATTTCCCCAGCTGTAAAACGAGGGACTAGATAATCTGTAGAGTGCCTTTGAGCTCTAAATTCTACAATTCAAAAGAGATGAAGATAGAATGAGCAAAGTCAAAAATAAGGCATAAGAACAAAAGCAAGAAAACAGGAAAAAGAGGAAAAGTGGCCACAGTCTGATGCCTTCAGAAAACCATGTTCTCCACAATAGCTGAGAAGAATTTCCATTTGCATTCCGGTGCTGGCAGGAATATGGTGCTTGAAAATCAAATACACATGAGTTAGAACTCACTGACAGAAAAAAAAAAGCCAAGAAAGCCTTATCAAAATTGGCATGTAAGGCCTCCCATTCTGAGGCCTTCCTCCAGCGAACAAACTTAACAAATAAAAGTCCAATATAATAAAACCATTTGATGAAATAGCCATTTATTCGGAAGAGACAATATCCCTAAGGACAGGGAGTAATACTCGTGGCTTCAGACGTCCATACGTAAGTGCTCAGTGAGGACAAAACAACAACAATAACAACAACAGAAATAACAAACTAGAAATGATAATACAAGAAGGCAAATGTGACCTCATAGGCCACAGTCTTGGTAGGACATGACCTCTAAGTGGAAAAACACCATGGAAGGGTTAACTTTATATAAAAGGAACAAATTAGATAAACTGGGTGGTGAAATTACATCGTGTCCTTGGACTTATTAATCTATGACTGTGTAACTTGTATACTCTTGCCCCACTCTCTCAGGGTCAAGCCAGCTGCATATCCCCTAAGGATTGCAGGAAATAATGCTGATGGGTTGAGGTGTCCTTTCTCCACTGCCATTGGCTCAAGGCCCCACGGACTATGTTCTCCCCATTGTTTGCGGTCAGTAACTAATAACTCATTTATACTTATCCATTTAACATCTATTAGTTTTGACAAAGAGCTATTTGCTTCAGATATAGTAGGAACAGAGTACAAGCATTTTCCCCAATACTCTGCCTTATACCACCTTGGTTTCTAGGGGAGAGTCGATGCAAAACTTAGCTCAGTTCGTGCATGGCAATGGTCCCACAAAATTAAAGCTGAAAAGCAACGTTGCTGCCAAATTAATCCTCATCCGAGCCACCACTGGCCTGGGTCTTGAAGGTCACTCTTTGCTTCTTGGACCACTGACACTGGACTGGCTGTAACATCTAGCCTGGAGCCTAGGCTCTGAAATACCAGGATGCTGGACAGTCCTTGTGCTGATATTTTGAGCTCACTAGGTCTTAATATTGTAATCCCTTTTACCTAAAATGGAAAAGAACAAATGAAAAGCAAAGGACCAGGGCCAGATGGCTTCAGAGTGGGAGAAGGCCCTGAGCGTCAGGGCATTATCTCTCACTGGACTTCTTTTTCATGAAATCATAGTCATGATAAACTGAAAGAGGTCACTGAATGAAGGCAAAAAACACATGAGGCAAAAAAGTGGCTGAAATGGACCGATTTAGGGCTGCCTACACTTCTAGCTCATTTGTTTCAGTATTGTCTGACTCCTTGGGACCCCAAGGCAGCCAGGTGGTACAGTAGATAGAGCTCTGGGCCTGGAATCAGGAAGACCTGAGCTCAAATCCAGCCTCAGACACTTACTAGCTGTGTGACCTTGGACAAATCGCTTAACCCTATTTGCCTCAGCTTCTTCCTCTGTAAAATGAGCTAGAGAAGGAAATGGCAAACCAATCTTGTAGCTTTGCCAAGAAGACCCCAAATAGGGTCATGAAGAGTCAGACACGATTGAAATGACTGAACAACAGTAGTTCTAGCTATATAGCCAATCAAAAAAAGGGCTCCTCCCGAACAATGTGGTTAGCCAGTCAGAGCCAGTTACAAGATATGAACTCATGATCCACAGTCTCTCCAGGGTACTTCCCTCATATACATCATTATAATCGTCCCAGAAACAAGTTCCCTACTGCCCTCTGTATGGAGGAATTAATAAATGCTTATTGACTGGCAGGCTGACGTTGAAGGATTAAAAATGTATATTACCAAGCAGGCAATAGAAAGGGACGTGACAGGTATGAGCAGGTAGTAACATGTAACCACTGAGGAACTCCAAAGAGAAGAAGTAAATGAGGACAACAAGGAAAGGTACGATAGGAAAAGAAGAAGAGCTGGTCACATGACAAGAGCAAAGGATGAAGGGGTGGGTGGCCAAAAGACTCCACTGCATCCTTAAAACATCAAGAGAAAGATCCTGCTAAAAGGCACCATAGACGAGGCGGAGCCAAGATGGCGGAGTGAAAGCAGTGGCTTGCTTGAGCTCTTCCCCAAACCCCTAAAATACTCATAAAAAATGGCTCTAAACAAATTCTAAAGCAGCAGAACCCACAAAAAGACAGAATTAAACAAATTTCCAGCCCAAGACAACCTGGATGATCGATCAGAAAGGTGTATGGCGCAGGGCTGGGAGTGGGGCACAGCACAGCGCAGGCAGCACCAAACGTAGAGCAGGCCTCAGAGGACTGAATCGCTGGCAGCTGTGGAGGTTTCCAGACTCCTCAATCTGCCAATGCCAAAGACAACTTAGAAGGTCAGTGGGAAAAGTCTGTTTCTGTTGGTGCTCAGAGAGGAAGGCAGGGTTTCAGCTCCATTCCCCAAGAGCATGGCCCTGGGGGGGGGGGGGCAGCTGCTTCCCAAGCTTCCGGCCCACAGACTGAGGGGGAATCCAGTGGCTGATCAGAGAGGGATTGCAGGGATCTCTTTGCTAGTGCTGAGGCGGGAATCTCTTGCTTTGCCCGTGTGTGGATCTGGGTCACAGTTCTGGGCGGCAGTGCTGGGGTGAGGAGGACTGCTGGTGTGGTGGAGCTGGGTAGTGGCTGTGGAGAGAAACCCTCCTCACAGTTACAGGACAGAAAGGAGTACTTGTGGTCACAGGCCAGGAAAGGAGTAAACACCTCGCCCCTTATCATACCACCTTGGAAGAACTGAAAATTTACAGGTCCCTACAAGTATCTCTGAAAACAGCTATACAAACCCCTGAAGCTTGGGACAGTACACTCTCCACATTGGAAGCAGACTCTTACCTTAACAAAGAGTTTAAAACTCAAGTAATTGGCTGGGATCATGAGCAAGCAGCGCAAAAAGAGTCAGACTATATTATCTTACTTTGGTGAAAAAGAAGATCAAAATATACAACCAGAAGAAGACAACAAAGTCAAAGCTCCTACATCCAAAGCCTCCAAGAAAAATATGAATCAGTCCCAGGCCTTGGAAGAGCTCAAAAGGGATTTTGAGAAGCAAGTAAGGGAAGTAGAGGAAAAACTGAGAGTGATGCAAGAAAATCATGAAAAAAGAGTCAACAGCTTGCTAAAGGAGACCCAAAAAAATACTGAAGAAAATAACACCTTAAAAAATAGCCTAACCCAAATGGCAAAAGAGGTCCAAAAAGCCAATGAGGAGAAAAATGCCCTAAAAAGAAAAATTGGCCAAATGGAAAAGGAAGTCCAAAAGATTACTGAAGAAAATACTTCCTTAAAAATTAGAATAGAGCAATTGGAAGCTAGTGACTTTATGAGAAATCAAGACACTGTAAAACAAATCCAAAAGAATGAAAAATTAGAAAACAATGTGAAATATCTCATTGGAAAAACAACTGACCTGGAAAATAGATCCAGGAGAGAGAATTTAAAAATTATTGGACTATCTGAAAGCCATGATCAAAAAAAGAGCCTAGACATCATCTTTCAAGAAATTATCAAGGAAAACTGCCCTGATATATTAGAACCAGAGGGCAAAATAGAAATTGAAAGAATCCACAGATCTCCTCCTGAAAGAGATCCCCAAAGGAAAACTCCTAGGAATATTGTAGCCAAATTCCAGAGTTCCCAGGTCAAGGAGAAAATATTACAAGCTGCCAGAAGGAAACAATTCAAGTACTGTGGAAACACAATCAGGATAACACAAGATTTAGCAGCTTCTACATTAAAGGACCGCAGGGCATGGAATATAATATTCTGCAGGGCAAAGGAGATAGGATTACAACCAAGAATCACCTACCCAGCAAAACTGAGTATAATCCTTCAGGGGAAAAAATGGTCATTCAGTGAAATAGAGGACTTTCAAGCATTTGATGAAAAGACCAGAGCTAATAGAAAATTTGACTTTCAAATACAGGACTCCAGTGGAACATGAAGAGGTAAACAGGAAAGAGAAATCATAAGAGACTTATTAAGATTGAACTGTTTACATTCCTGCATGGAAAGATGATATTTGTAACTCATGAGAACTTTGTCAGTATTAGGGTAGTTGAAGAGAAAAAATTATATATATGTATATATATATAGATAGATAGATAGATAGAGGGCACAGGGTGAGTTGAAGATTAAGGGGTCATATCTGGAGAATAAAATTAAGGGATGAGAAGGATGATACTGGAGAAGAAAGGGAGAGGTAGAATGGGGTAAATTATCTCACAAAAAAACAGAAAGAAAAGTCTCTCACAGTGGAGGGGAAACAGGGAAAGGTGAGAGGGAATGAGGGAATGTTATTCTCATAGGATTTGGCTTAAGGAGAGAATAACATACACATTCAATTGGGTATGGAAATCTGTCTTACCCTACAGGAAAATAGGGGGAGAAGGGGACAAGAGAGCAGGGGGATGATAGAGAGGAGGGCAGATTGGGAAAGAGGGTAATCAGAAGCAAATACTTCTGAGGAGGGACAGGGTCAAAAGAAAGAATAGAATAAATGGGAGGGCAGGATAGGATTAAGGGAAATAGAGTTAGTTTTTCACAACATGTCTACTATGAAAGTGTTTTGCATAACTGCACTTGTACAACCTATATTGAGTTGCTTGCCTTTTCAATGAGGGTGGGTGGGGAGGGAGGAAGAGAAAATTTGGAACTCAAAGTTTTAAAAACACATGTTTTAAAACATCAAGAGAAAGCAAGGAAGGCTTCCACCACTCTATGGGAAACTTAAAGGAAGAGATGCATCATATGTATAAAGTATGTGATGCGCAGGCATGGGTGGGTTGTGATCTTGATCTTTGGAGGGAACCCACAAGTCATTTAAGTGACAGACCTACCTGAATGTTTGAATATACTATAAGTATTTATGTGGTCTATCAGCCCTTTGGGAAGCAGAAATCAAAATAACCCAAAATGGGTCACGCTAGACTACCTTCATCTCCTTTTCTGACAGGGTTATCAGACTGGTAGATCAGGTGAATGCCATGGATGTACACCTGGATTTTATTAAGGTATTTGGCTGAATGGCAGAAACTAGGCACAGGCCAACATCTTACACCATATACCAAGATAAGGTGAAAATGTGTACATGATTTAAACGTAAAGGGTGATACCATAAGCAAATTAGGAGAGCAAGGAATAGTTTGCCTAGGTAGAAGGGAAGAATTCATGACCAAACAAAAGACAACATTACTAGACATAAAATAGACAATTTTGATTATATTAGATGTAAAAGTTTTCTCACAAACAAAACCAATGCAATCAAGATTAGAAGGAAAGCAGATTTTTTTACCTCAAGTGTCTCTGACAAAGGCCTCGTTTCTCAATGTATTGAGAGAGAGAGAGATAAAGAATATATAGAAAACTTTATAAGAATACAAGTCATTCCCAGGTTGATAAATGGTCAAAGGATAGGAACAGGCAGTTTTCAGATGAAGAAATCAAAGCTTTCTATAATCATATGAAAAAAAAATGTTCTAAATCACTATTGAATAGAGACATGCTAATTAAAACAACTCTGAGGCACCACCTCACACTGATCAGATTGGCTAATATGACAGAAAAGGAAAATAATAAATATTAATAGGGATATGAGAAAACTGGGACACTAATGCACTGTTGGTGGAGTTGTGAATTGATCCAACCATTCTGGAGAGCAATGTGGAACTATGCCCAAAGGGCTATAAAACTGCACGTACCCTTTGATTCAGCAATACTACTACTAGGTCTGTATCCCAAAGAGATTAAAAAGAGGGTCAGGGATAAGCACCTATTTGCACAAAAATATTTATAGCAACTCTTTGTGGTATCAAACAATTAGAAATTGAGGGGATGCCCATCAATTGGGGAATGGTTGAACAAGTTGTGGGTATATTATTGTAATGGAACATTACTGTGCTGTAAGAAATGACAAGCAGGCAGTTTTCAGAAAAACCTGGACTTACATAAACTGATGCAAAGTGAAGTGAGCAGAACCAGGAGAACAAGGTACACAGTAACAGCAATACTGTATCATGATCAACTGTGAATAACTTAGCTATTCTTTGCAATACAATGATTCAAGACAATCCCAAAGAGCTCGTGATGAAAAATGCTATCTTTCTCCAGAGAAAGAGCTAATGGAGTCTGAATGCAGATCAAAACATGCATTTTTCACTTTCTGTATTTTTTTCGTGGTTTTATTTCCTTTGAGTGTCTTCTTTCACAAGATGACTAATATGGTAACATGTTTTGCATGATTGAACATGCATAACCTGTATCAAATTGCTTACTGTCACAGGGTGAGGAAAGGTAAGGGAGGGAGAGAGAAAATTTGGAACTCAAAATATTTTTAAATAAGTGTTAAAATTTGTCTTTACATGTAACTGGGGAAAAATTTTATTTTTAAAAGATATATGACTGATCCCAATATTAATAATAAACATTTGTACCATGCCATCAAGATTTACAAAGTACTTTCATTCCAATAATACACTGAGGTATAAACCGTATCTCTTGCTGTCCTTGAGAATGTGACAGAACCAGGGAATTCAGAAGCAATTGACTGGCTAGAGCCAAAAGGCTGTGACTCATGGATTGATGTGGTTGGGCAGAAAGTTCTCTAGAAAGGGTTGCATGGGCTCGGTCCTTGATCCAGCCCTTGTTATCATTTACTCAAAGGAAGACATAGAAGGTGTGCATAACCAATTTACAGATCACAGACCAATGGAATTTTCAACTTAGAGCTGAATTAGGGGCTCTCTAATTACACCTCTTCCTTTTATAAATAAGAAAACTGAGGCCCAGAGTTTAGCAACTTATCAAAGGCACACTGGCAATGAAAGAAGAACGTTCAGCACAAAACTGACCTAAGTAAGCAATAATACTCACTACACCTTTGTGACCAGTTGGCAATCGGATGGGGCAAAGGTTTTTAGGACCAAAAAGGATTTTTGTTGTTGTTCAGTTGAGTCCAAAGCCTTGGCAAGGATGCTGGAGTGGTTTGCTGTTTCCTTCTCCAGCTTGTTTTACAAATGAGGAAACTGAGGCAAACGTGGTTAAGTGATTTGCCCTGGGTTACACAGCTATTAAGTGTCTGAAGCCAGATTTGAACTCAGGAAGATGAGTCTTCCCTTTTCCAATCCCAATGCTGTCTATCCACCGTGCCACCTAGCTGCCGCATCCTTGTAACCAGTTGGCAATTAGATGGGGCAGAGGTTTTCAAGACCAAAAAGACTTAGCATAGTAAATTAACAATATGATGCACTGTAACACTTTATAGATCTTTCACAGACATCAACCTTTAGAGTAGGAAGCTCTAGAAAAGGTATTTCAGAGATCATTTTCAGGAAAGTATTGCTCTTCTATCCTGAAGTGTCTCAGTCTTCTATAGCAAGATGGAAAATTTGAAAAGAGCAGATTGTTGTTAGGAAAGTCCTCTTGGAAAGCTCTGGCTGGGCAGATGAGTGGTGCCAGTAGACAGCTGCATCTCAAATGCAGTATTGTCTGCCTCAGTAGGTTTGCAATAGGGAAGGAAGAGAGGAAAGAAGCATTCATTAGGTGCCTACTATATGTCAGATGCTGTGCTAAGTGCTTCACAAATATCTCATTTGATCCTCACAAAAACCGTAGGAGTTAGGTGCTGTTATTATCTCCATTTTACAGTTGAGGAAACTGAGGAAGAGAGAGGTTAAGTGACTGCCAAGGATCACAGAGCTAGCAAGTATGTGTTTAATGCTGGATTTGAACCCAGATCTTCCTGATTCTAGGGCCAGTGCTCAATCCACTGCACTGTGCTGCCTCAGTATCCTACTTTATTTTGTTATTTGCCCTTTTTGTGAGTATGTCCTATCTCTCCCACTAGACCAGGAGGGGGAACCGCATTAGACCATAAACCCATTGAGGGCCTAGATCTTTTTTATGCCTCCTACAATGCCTAGCACAGTGCCCCATACATAACATGGATGCAATAATTGTTTACTGATGCTGATAATGATGATTTTTAAGACATTATTAAAAAAAAACTTCTAGCCGCCTTTATCCTTCTTACCTCTTCATTGCCAGAAAAGACAAAAATGTAGTTATTGACTTTATTCCTCTAGTGTCTATGATTCGCTCACTACCTGAGTACTTAATGAACTAGCATGACCACCACATTTTTCAGATCAGGAAATTAATGCCCAAAGAGGTTAGTTGCCCAAGTACATAGGTAATTAGTAGCAGAGTCAGGACTAGCATGCAGAGTTCTAAACCCTTGGGCCATACCCTGGTGCCTCCCTCATATGATTACATGTGATCTTGAGAACAACTTTATGGGATAGGCCACTTTTTCAGCTGGGCATCAAAGACGTTCAATTACTTGACTCAGATCACGGAGATGATTAACAGAAGGTCCGAGGTTAAAATTCAGGTCTCCCATTTCAGCCTCCTTCCCATTATACCATAAGCCCTTCTGGGCCATATTTGGGCTTTGGTTCACCCAGACCAGAAAATATCCAAAAAACTATAGATTCAATTCAGTTCAGCAGAATCTGTTTAGTTACCTATTATATTCCAGAGACTGTCCTTAAAGACATAAAAACAAATTATTGTCTAGGCAGAGCCTCCTTCATACCTAATTAAGAATTTTGAAATTATGTAAAAAATTTGCCTCTTTAATATTACCAAATTGTAATTTCTAGAATCTGCTTTACACGTACATATATGTTTATACATAATATGTATTACATATAATGTGCATGTTTCACTGCATAAATATATATTATATATTATATTTGTGCTACGTCTTAAGGATGTCTGATATCATCCACGTGAATACTGTCAAGACATTAGGAGACAACCTATTTTCTAGAGATCAGGCCCAGAAAGCAGGCTGTGCCCCAAGCCTGACATAACAACAATCCTTTGCACTCACCCTCTGGCAAAATCACCTAATTATTGTATAGCTTTGACCAGCACCAGGTGTTCACTGAGCTCGGACAAGCACCAGACAAGTAGCCGTGGTCCAGTCATGAAGTCCTGCTATGAATCAAACTTGTCTCACTGTTGCTGCGACCCCTCATGGTCAGGACTACAGTGCGCTGCATAGCCATTGGTATAAGGATTGAGGTCTCCCTGTGGTGCCTTGGGTCCCTCCTACTAGTGGCAGGGCCCTGGCACATGTGTCTAATTTGCCTCTTTGCTTACAAGCTGCTTCCCTCATTGTGAAATTAAATTTCAGTTTGATTCCCAAATCTCCTTTCTCTAGCCTGATCTGTTCGGCTCAGGCCATCCACAGTTTAGAGGTTGGTTTGGTCCTGGTGACAATACTTAATGTAACAAACATTTATTAAGAGCTTACCATGTGCCAGACACTGTGTTAGGGGCCATAGATGCAAAGACAAAAATGAATCTGTCAGGGCAGCTAGATGGTGCAGTGGATAGAGCACCGGCCCTGAAGTCAGGAGGACCTGAGTTCAAATCCGGCCTCAGACCAAACATTTGATACGTACTAGCTGTGTGACCTTGGGCAAGTCACTTAACCCCAAATGCCTCAAAAGTAAAAACAAAACAAAAAATGAATCTGTCTCTGCCCTCAAGGAGATTACATTCTGCTTGAGGTAGGTAAATAACATGTGAACAGGTAAGTAAATATGTATATACAAAGTAATTTCAAGAGAGAGCTCTTAGAAACTAGGAGGAGGGGAGGGTAGAGAATCACGAAAGCCTTCATTTGGAAAGCGGTATCACAGCTTTGCTTTAAAGGGAGCTAGAGATTCTCAGATGCAGATTTGAGAAGGGAATAGATTCCAGACATAAAGGACTACCTTTTTAAATGCCTAGACGTTAGATACAGGTTGTCACGTAAGAGGAGCATCTAACAGGCCAGGCTGACTCTAACAGAGGTGCATGAAGAGTGGTGATATGAAATAAAACAAGAAAGATGGGGGCCACGTCAAGAAAGCTTTTAAATAATAACAAGCTAAACATTTTGTATTTCATCCTAAAGATGATAGAAAACTGCTGAACATTTTTGAGTAGAGGGGTGGGGGTAATATGATCAGACTCATATTTTAGAAATATGATTTGAAAGCTGAGTCAAAGATAAATTAGAAAGCGGAGAGAGCCTAGAAGCAAGGAGATCAATCAGGGAGCTATTAAAATAGGCCCAGTAAGATGTGATGAGTCTAAACTACGGTAGACTATGGAAGTGAGAGATCCTGTGGAAGGAGAATCGACATGATTGACAAATGATTGGAGATGGGAGACGAGGGAGAGGACAAAGTTAAGAATAATTCCAATGCTATAAATGAAGGAGACAGTAGCCATAATAGCACCCTCAACAGAAATGGAGAAGTTTAGAGGAGGAACAGTTTTGGGTAAAAACATAATGAGTTCCATTTTGGACATGGAGGATTGAAGCAATTGTTCAGCAGATCAGGAAAGACAGTAGGACTGGATTTTAGAGTTATCTGCAGAAAGAAGATAACTGAACCCAGGGGAACTGAAAAGATTACCGATGGAGCGAGCATAGAGAGAAAATAAAAGAGAGTTCTAGAAAGAAATTTGGGAAATTTCGGCATTGTGAGTATAGCTGTTCATTTCCAGGAGTCTGGTGATTGGGGAAGTGAAAAGTTTTGTTTTAAATTATGAGTGAGATCTGGAGATGTTTGTAGGTGGTGGAGAAGGAACTGAAAGATCTCTCAATACTTTTATAACGTAGTAGATGATCTTTGAGAGCTGTTGCTATGACCAAACAAATTCATCTCCCTGCCATGAATCTGGTAATGAGGTTCTCCAAGCTTGGTTATGCTAGAGGCCATATTCAAAGCCTTTTCAGCTTAGTAGGGCTATCCAGAGTTTACATTTAATTGTAATAAATAGAATTTAAGAATCCAGGGCTCCTTCCATGTCATGATGAGGTAGTGAAAGAGGACTTTACACTACGTTTTTGTTAAACATGGAATACATCTTATATGTAGTTACATCTAAATAACATGATGTATGTTTATGGGAAAGTGTATCCCAAGTTTGGGAGAGAAGTTGGGGAAAGGGGGACTGTTTTGTTGCAACTGTTCTGACTATGCCATTTCTATAAATGCCTTTGTTTTAAGTTAATTGTGTCAACTGGCTGACTGTTGAAGGTAAATACATTGGTGGGGGCTTCTGAGCTACAATTTTGAAAGTATGAATCCAGAGAATACCTTAAACCTGAGGGAGTTGTCCTTGAGAAACTCTACCTTCAAGTACAAGTCACAGGGGTAGCCCCAAGGGGGTAAAACATTTAATTAGCAGATAGAGAATTCAAAGGAAACAAAATCTCCCCCATGTAGATTCAACCTAGCTAAGGTTACTGCCCCATTAACTAAAATATAATTAAAAGTACAGAGAAAATCATGGGAGCTTGGCAAAAAAAAAATGCTTTAAAACAGAAAATCTTACACAAGGGAATAGATGAGGTAAGTGTTGAGTCTCAACATCTACCCTGCCATAGTCTTTAAACATTAAGACCATGAACACTATTCATTGGCTAAGTTATATATGCCCTGGAGTAAAGTTAGGTGCCAGAAGCACAGCCCCCAAGTTTTTCTTCTTTCCTCCATGACTGAGTGGGTGTTGCCTGTAGACACTGTCTGAGGCTCACTATTTTAATACACTGAAATTCCCATTTCAACCGAAGCAGGCCAATGGATAAGAATGACTGCTTTCTTTTTCAGCGGCCAATATAAAATGATTTCTTTATAGTTTTAGCTTAGTCTGTCTCACAGAATTCCCCACGCTGCTGTCAAAGCTGTTTCCCTGATCGTCAAGGGTTTGAAAAATATAATGACAAAGTCAGGGCTACTAACAGCTACTGGATCTTAATTATTCTCTCACCTAGTGCTATGAAAGGGGGAAGGAGAACCTGAGGGAAAATAGACAAGCCAGACAGTTCCATTTTGGGACTGTGGTAGTGGTAAGTGGGAGAAAGCATTTCAATTCAATAAATATTCATTAAGTGCTTTCTGTTTATAAGATAGTAGCAGGTAGACCTAAAAGAGGTATAGAGATCAAAAAAAAAAAAAAAGACTACATTTTTACCCTTAGAGAGCTTACTATCTACCACATCTGGCAGAGAAGCTAAAAAATGTACAATAACTATAAAACAAAATTGAAGATGATGAGTGTATAAGAGAGTTACAAACAAGACACTGAGAGAGTTTCAGTCTGAGGAGTCAGAAAAGTTATGGCAGCCAAAGAAGTAAAGAGTATCAAGACAGAAGAGCTATAGGATTTAAGTCTTATACATTAGATTCATTGCCACTGCCAGCTTCAGCAAGGGCAAACCATAGCCCTAGGCAGGGGTGGGAAACCTGGGGCCTTGAGGCCATATGTGGCCTTCTAGGTCCTTGGGTGCAACTTCTTGACTGACTCCAAGTTTTACAGAACAAATCCTTTTATTAAGGGAACGTGTTCAGTGAAGTTTAGATTCAGTCAAAGGGCCCCACTCTTGAGGACCTAGAGGGCCACATGTGGCCTTGAGGCCTAAGGTTCCCCACCCCTGCCTGGAGTAATTAATTACTTACCACCTAACACTCTGCCTTAGGCTGTTACTAAACTGCTATATTCTGTGTCTGAGAAGCAAAGGACTTGGAACAGGGAACCAAGGCCCCTTCTCTGCTGCCTGTTCCCTGTTTGGAAGAAGCTATGACTGGACTAACTCAGGAAAAATAAGGCTCTAGACCACACATGTTGCAGGAAGGTACAGAATGCCATTCTAGGTGTCTTGTGTCTCCAGAAATGAGCACTGCTCCTTAAAATCTATTGTCTTACAGACTGCCAAGATGTTGGAAATTTCTACCAGTTGAATGATCCATCAGAAATCTAAGTTAAAGGAGGCAGCTAGGTGGCACAGTGGATAAAGCACCAGCCCTGGACTCAGGAGGACCTGAGTTCAAATGTGACTTCAGACACATAACACTTACTAGCTGTGTGACTCTGGGCAAGTCACTTAACCCCAATTGCCTCACCAAAAAAAAAAAAAAAACTAAGTTAAAAATATATAGTCATTGCTTAGGAAAATAAACATTAAACTACTAGTGACCATTCATATTTTGCATGGATTCATTGATCTTATTATTAAGCACTTAGAAATGGAAAGAGAACATGGAAATTTGCATTGATTTTTAAAAGAAAACTGTATGGATATGAAACATGTGGGATTGGTGGAGGGTTCCCACCCACTATGCACATCACACCCTTCCCTTGAGTGTATGGATACTTACTGACTTTCTGGGCTGGCTCATTCATTCCAAACTATCCCGGACCCAGCAGGTCTAAGTTCTCGGAACACCACTATGGGATTACACTCAAATTTTCTCAGAGTCCTAAGGGTAACCCTGTTGAGGGAAAATATACTTTCCCTACTCACCATCTTACTTCTGGAGCCCCTACCAGTGTGCTTCCAATTGCGCAAAGCAACCACATATGATGGTGACACTTTCATATCTTAAACATAACCATTTATTTAACAATAAAGCAAAAGGAATAATAATAACAATATCATAAGTATTTATACATTAAAGCAAAGATAGTACTGATAAATCATTACAATCCACACATAAACCTGAGTTATACTACCCCACCAATGCACTTAGAATCTACTAGGGAGAGTGGGCACACTTATGGGAACCTATCAGTGAAGCACTGTCTCACATCTCTAGACTGCGGGCTTTGCTGTCATTGCTCCATTCAGAAACTGCATCCTATGAAGCCATTTCTCTGCTATTTACCTTTCCACTGGTCTTCACTGTTGCCCAGCTTGGCAAATCATTGTCTCTCCTATTCTTAAACTGATAAAGTACTTAAAAGTTCTTTCAACTTGTGTTGCTGTCATTCAGTCCTTTGAAGTCATGTCCAACTCTTTGTGACCCCATTTGGAGTTTACTTAGCAAAGATACTGGAGTGGTCTGTCATTTCCTTCTCCAGCTCATTTTACAAATGAGGAAACTGAGACAAGCAGGGTTAAGTGACTTGCCCAGGGTCACAAAGCTAATAAGTGTCTGAGTCAGATTTGAAGTCAGGTCTTCTTGACTTCAGCACTCTCTCCATTGTGACACCTAGCTGCCCTCTTTCAACTTATAATCAATCTTTAAAAAAAAGAAAAAAAGACACTGGAAAAAGATTACACTGTTGTATTGGCTAACAGTTCTCTTTTAACTGCAAAGCTCATCTGTCTAGTTCTCTCTCCCTCCTTACAGACAGGTGCAGCCAGCTCTTTACTCACCAGGATTCTACAACATCCTATTAGATCTCAATATCTTTTACTACATAGCAAAACAGCTGCTTTTTCTTTCCTACTCTTCTCTCAAACCATAGTGGGCAGAAAAGAGCAATAGTCACTTCTGAGGAACTTCATCTCTTAAAAATAATAGCTGAATTGGAGGCTTTCTTCCAATGAGCTCAAATTTTTATTTAACCGATCAGTAACTAGCTGTCAATATCTTCTTGTCAACTTCTGGTCCTGGTTGCTTTAGATAGCTCCTATAAAGCTTCTTTTTCTTTTTTTGTTTGTTTTTTTATTTTAAGGCAATTAGGGTTAAGTGACTTGCCCAGAGTCACACAGCTAGTAAGTGTCAAGTATTTGGTCTGAGGCCGGATTTGAACTCAGGTCCTCCTGACTTCAGGGCCGGCGCTCTATCCACTATGCCCCCTAGCTGCCCCAAAGCTTCTTTTTCACCTCTTGTAGAGTCTTCCTCTCTTTTAGGTTCTTCAGTCTCTTCAAACACACACACACACACACACACACACCCCAACCTCAACCTCTTATTATAATTTATATTGACTTACTTCAAAAGTAAAAACTCATCAAATCTCCCCAATAAAATCAGTAGTACGTATTTAACCATCCCTTATTCTCCAAAAAATGATATGACCTTTTTTTTCTTTTTTGGTTTTATTCTCTTGTCTTAAAATAATAAATGCAAATTAGCAGAAAGGCTATTTGATGTCTTTCAGTTCCAACCATTTATTGGTTCTTAAAACAGTCTTCCAATATTGTGTCCTTGAAAACTATGTTTCTTCAAACTCCCATTTTTCCATTTTTAAATACATAAAAAGTTTTTCTTTGCCCCGTAACCATCCAACTGTTGACCTATAAATGAAGCACCAACCTATATCTTTTACAAGATTAAGTCTGTACTTTGCAACAATTCATTTTCTGTTCCAAACTGATCAAATATATGACAAGTGAGCTGTTCCACACACGTATTTTAGCAGTTTTTATTAAACCAAAATTCTTTTTCTATTCTTTTCAAACATGAAACTGTTCATCTATAAAAGAGGCAATACCTTACATCTTTCACCAGTTGATTTAACACTTTTTTTTAATGCAAAAGTACTTTTCCTGCCCCTTCTATCACTAAACTGCTCCATATGAGAGGAAAGAACCTTAAAGAAACAGTACCTTGCAGATATTTTGTTTACATTACCTATGTTTCACAATGTATCCTTTTACCCTTTCTCTCTAAAGCAATCCCTTATAACAAACTTAAAAAAAAAAAACAATTCAGCAGAACTATTCAGCATATTAATAAATCTTGACATCATACTCAGTGTTCCACACCCATAGTATTCCATCCCTGTCTTTAAAGAAATGGAGGTGAATGAACTGATGCTGAGTGAAGTGAGTAGAACCAGAAGAATATTGTACACAATAACAGCCATAGTGTACAATAACTAACTTTGATAGACTTATCTCTTCTTAGCAATGCAAGGATCCAGACAACTCCAAAGGACTTATGATGAAAATGCTATCCACATCCAGAAAAAGAACTATGGAGTCTGAGTGCGGATCAAAGCACATTATTTGCTCTCTTTCTCTTTTTTTTCCCCTTTTCTTGTTTGTTTCTTCTTTCTCGTGATTTCTCCCATTGGTTCTAATTCTTCTTTACAACATGAGTAATGTGAAAATAGTTTCAATATGAATGTATATGTAAAGCCTGTATCAAATTGTATGCCGTCTTGTGTGGGGAGAGAGGAAAGATGGGGAAAACATTTGGAACTCAGAATCTTATGGAAGTGAATGTTGAAAAATACAAATAGATAATTTTTTTAAAAAAAGAAATGGAGGTAGTGCCATCTTATATCTCTTCTTTGGGGCAAAGCTTGATAATTATTATTTCACAGCATTCAGTTTAGATCATATTGTTGTTATTTTTCCATTTACATTGTTGAAGTCATTTTGTATAATTTTCTGGGCTCCACTTACTTCCTTTTGCATCAGTTCATATACGTCTTCTCATACTTCTCTGTATTCATTATACTCATAATTTCTTAAAGGATAGTAATATTTCATCACTTTCATATACCACAAGTTATTTAGCCATTCCCCAATTAGTAGGAATTTCCTTTGCTTCTAGTTTTTTATACCCTACAAAAAAAATACTCATATAAACAGTTTTTTATATATATGGGATCTTTCTTTTTATCATTGGCCTCCTTGATATGTATGCTTGGCAGTAGGTTCTCTGAGTATACATATACATTTCCAATCAATGAATTCATATTTACTAATCATTAAGTATATGTCAAGGATAATGCTAGGTTTTAGAAATACAAAAACGAACTCAAGGAATTTAACATTCTCTTGGAGAGACAGGGAAGGCACCAACAGCTAGTGGAGTCAGGAAAGTCTTCATATTAACAGTGACATTTGAGCTAAGTTTTGAAGGAAACAAGTGATTCCAAGAGATAGAGATGAGGAGGGAGCACAACCAGGAATTAGAGAGGGGGGGGGGCAAGGAAGGAACATAAAACATCCAGAACATAGTGCTATCAAGGAGAGCAAGAATGGTTAGGGGCACAAGAAGAATTCCAGAAGCACCAGCAATAGACAAGAATGAAAGTGGCTCAAAGAGTGTTCTCTGGGGCACAGCAGCCGATGACCATGGCCATGCTATTTCATCATAGCCTTACCCCTTAAGTACAAATGGAAGCTCAGGACAGAACGCCTTAAGAATTCAGACCCTACCACTCCTATGACAAAAGGGAAATTAAAAAAACAGAGCAGGTTAATGACTGAGTTTGAGCAGCTCAGCCATACCCGCAAGCCTTACCTATCTTCTATCCCTCTCTCAGCTTAGATTAAAAAATGCCAATTTCTCCAAAGCACACACCAGCCCCTTTATTTTCATTAAGTTTCTTTAAGTGCTCTGGCTACCCAGGTAGAGGTTTCTAAGCAATCAGCCAGTCACCTGATGTTTCTATCAGTAATCATAGCACATTGAAAGAGTCTCTTGCCCCTCAGCCTGTCTCCAGGGCAATAATCAAACCTCTAGCTTAAAACCTCAAACCCCCCAAAATAGAAATACTTGGAAGCACTTCCCTTCCAAGGTCTTCAGATATCTCCTGCACTCCCTTCACTGAAAGGTGTGTTAACCTCCTGCAGCGGGTGCTTTCCCATGACACTGTCCCGATGCCCTTCCCTCTGCCCACTCTACTGACAGAGACATGCTAATGGGGAGAGGATGCCAAAGAAGAAAGATACAAAAAAAATTTCACCTATTTATCCGTCATGTTCGAGGGTAGCCTAGGGAGGATTCAATTCTGATCACTTCAATAAACATGAATTAATCTCCTACTGTGTACAAAACCAGATTAAGAACAGGTTGGGCCCTGACACAAAAGCCACAAGGGTTTGCCCCTATAATTCTTCCTTCTATGGTTTCCCATTGCTTCTTTTCCCCTGTATTTTTCCCGTTTTAAGCACTGAAGAGAGGCTACGGACATGCCTGTACTGAATGAGGAGGGTCTAGGGCTGGGTCAGGGAGTCCTGTAGGATAGCTGTCAGACCCAGAGACTTCTCATAATAGCAGACACAGTGCTTTGCCAGCGTTCTCACTCTTCCAGAGTTAGGTCTGGTAGTGTGTTCTGTTCCTGATGGGATTTCTAGGGCCATAGCAGTTAAAACATCATTCGGTTGGCCAAGTGATGGGTAGGAGTTTCACCTGGTGTGCAGGTAGGAGTTGAAGGCATTTCTACCACCAAAGCTTTGAGATGAGGGTATTGCTGGAGCCTGGTGAGATGATTTCCTAACACCTCTCCCCCACTCCACACTGACTTTGATCATGGAGACACTTTAAAGCACTTCCCTGCCAAGGTCTTCAGCTATCTCACGCACCCCTTTCACTAAAAGAACATCAAGGTGTGACACAGAAGAGCATTATGGAACCTGAAAATTCAGGCATTACCAGAAACGGCTGAAGCTGATCCTGTCACTGAGGTGTTAATTCTTTACATTTTCTTTCTTTTTCAAAGTAGAAGATTCTATTTCACCAATTCTTATTTCTTTAGGGGAGAGTAGCACAATTAATTGAGAAAGGAAAAAAGATCCAGTAGGTAAGAGGAATAGTCCAATGAGTTATGAATTAATTACCTTTGGATAGTCATATTCCCCAGGTAGGAATCCAGAAAGCAGTACAGAGTATATGGGGGGAGGAAGACTTGAAAAACTGGTGTTGTGTGCTCATGTGCTACTTAGAGTGAATGAGCTGGTGGCTCTGGGCTGGGACCGCCTACATACCCACTTGTGTGAGCTGGGACAGCTTGAACTTACAAAGACACCTGGTGGCTTGGACTATTTTAGAAATCTGAGCAGTTGCTCAACCTTGAACCCCTAATCCTAGGGCAGGGGTTTGCTTTCAATGACAAGTCATATATTTTATGTACTTTATTTTTTAATTCAATTTTATTTTATTTTCAGTTCTAGAGTTTTTATGTAATTTATAAAGCAAAATGATACTTTGAAGTCCCTTGCTTTGGGGGGTCCATTTTGCAATTATTGGAAATAACATTATACAATTGAACTTGGAGTCATGATTACTACTCAAAAATTCTAGTTCTTGGGCAGCTAAGTGCTGCAGAGGATAGAGCACCATCTCTGAAGTCAGGAGGACCTGAGTTCAAATTTGGCCTCAGACCAGACACTTAACACTTACTAGCTGTGTGACCCTGGGCAAATCACTAAACCCCAATTGCCTCACCAAAAATAAATAAAATAAAGTAAAAATTCTAGTTCTATCATTTCCTAGCTGGGAGGCCTTGGGTTAGTTAATTCACGTCTCTGAACCGTTTTTTGGTTTCGTTTTGTTTTGTTTTGTTTTTGCTTTGCAATATCAGAATTAAAGTATATTACCTACCAACTGCCCACAAAGTTGTTTTGGGAAAAAAGTAATCCTGTAGCACTCTATAAATGTGAGTTACCATGATTATGTCAGTCTGACACTATGAGCTTTTGCAATGGCTTCTCAAACCCTGCACATACATCCTCATCCCTGCACTTCCTCATGCCGCTTTCACTCATGTGCTACCTAACTCTTAGCTGTAAACAAGAGGAGGGAAAAGAGATCTGGAGCTGCCTTCAGAGACAGATGCCAGGTGAGGCAGTATAGCATGGTAGTCTGAGAAGCAGACCTGGAATCAGGAAGACGTGAGTTCAAGTAGAGCCTCAGACAGTTACTCGCCACCTCACAACCCTAAGAAAGTCATTTTAGTTCCCTGAGTCACATCATCACATCACATCATCTGTGAATTGAGGGCATGGATTCAACAGTCTCTTCCACCCTTAAAATCTATGATTCCTCTTCCATCTCAAAATCTATGGGAGCCTTTCTGCGATCCTTCATCTATGAAAAATAAGGTCTTCTGGGTTCATGTAGGTAACTGTTACTTCCCAATGAGAAAATATTGATGATTTCTCTTCTATAGAGGAGAAGGCAATATTTGCTCATCCTCAGACCCTGAGTTAGACCAACAAAACAGCCTATGTGCACTTGAAAATGGAATTGGTGACGACATGCTGAGTGCTATCATATAATAAAGTTCCCAGGTTGCCTAGGCAGGGAGAATGAAACAGAGATGGAGGAGAATGCAAACAAACAGACCCTTCATGTTATGTGAGACTGTGGGACCATCTGACCCAAGAGTTACCTGAGCCCTTCAGGTGTTTTCTCTCAGCAACTAATGGTACCATCTCTTTCTGCTCCTTCCAGAAATTACTGTGCAGCTCATGACCAAAGTGAAGGAAGGGTCAGAGAAGGAGCTTAAATATGTAGGGCTCTGCCTAGAGCAATAGCCCTATGTGTAGGACTAGAGAAACAGCAATAAATCAATATTTAATAAGCACCTACTATGTGCCAGGCATTATGCTAAATGCTAGGAATACAAAGATAGGTAACAGAGAGTTCCTACCTTCAGGGAACTTTCAATCTAATGTGAAAGACAAGATGCAGTTAATTCAATTCAATTCAGCGGAGCTCCTGCTTTGTACAAGGCACTGTGCCTTTTTTTTTTTCCTTTGAGGAGACAATTTAAAAAAAAAGCCCCTCACTTCAAGGGCCTTTCAGTCTAACAGAGGGATTCAAGATGTATACAAATACACAAGCTATGAGGTAGGGTGTGATTGGAGCAAAAGACAGATGCAGAACAAGTGCTCTAGGAGACTAGGACAAGTGAGGGAAAGGTTACTTTTAGCTGAAGGAATTAGGAAAGACATTGTTTCAGGTTAAATCTCAAAGTCTTCATACCTTAATTTTTTAAAAAATGCTATATCCGTGTTCATTTTCCCTCTGCATCACAGCTTTGTCATTTTCCTACTTGCTGTCTGCAGCCCCCAGCAGAACCTTTCCTTATATAGATAAGTATTAACAAGCAAAGCAAATCAACACATTGGCCGTGTCTGAAAATTAAAATCTCTTTCCACACTTCCAGTTTACCATCTCTTTGCCAAGAGCAGGAAGCATGCAGGCTTCACTATCAGTTTTCTCACTGGTCACTACATTGATCAGAGCCTGTCAGTATTGTTTTTCTTTCTATTATTATGGTCATTGTGTAAATTGGTTTCCTAGTTCATACTGTGTCAGTTCATACAAATCTTCCCAAGTTTCTTTCAATTCTTCATATGTATAATTTCCTACAGAATGAAAATATGATATTCATATGCCACAATTCATTCAACCATTCATCATAGGAGTGTAGATTTAGAACTAAAAAGGACCTCAGAGGCTAGTCTAACCACTTTGTTTTACTGATGAGGAAACTGAGTCCCAGTGAGGTTAAGTGACTTGCCCAACTCTCACACCAATAGTGAGTCCCAGTCAATGGACACCATTTTGACAGTCTCTCATTGCAATTACCCCTTATGCATTTCTTCTCTCTTCATTTCAATTTCCGCCATTTTTCCAGACTTGTGCTTCTCTATCCTGACCCCTCTGAGCTCAGAAAACACAGAAGAAAATGGGAGACTAAAAGGAACACACATACATACACACACACGCAAAAAAAAATCAGAAGATTAATGGATTAGAGGAAGAGGCTTGTGTTGCACACTCATACTGGACTGCTTATAGGAATTCACACTTTGTTGAGAGAACTGTTAGAGCCCCTGGCATATCATTAACGCTGCCTTTGAACTTCATATGCTGTGCAGTTCAAAACTCTGAGCTGAATAGATAAATGGCTGTAATAGCCCCCAAAGCTCTGAAACCTGGGCCAGTTTGGGATCCATCTGATAATCTCAGTGTGATGAAAACTGCCTTCCTGCTCACTTTTTCAGGTCCCAGGACTCCTCTGGTCTCAGATTTGTAGACATAATATGGTGTGAGAAGACTATTTTCCACTCTGGGGTCCAGTCTTATCTCCCAGACTGTGGTTTACACTGTGGGTCCCCTGGGGGAATTTTCTCCTTTGCTCATAGAAGATAGCTGACTCTCCTAAAGCTAATTAACCAGGCATCTGTCCAGAGTGCACTACACAGGCAGAGAGAGAGACAGGGTGCCCTCTGGCCCTCATTCCAGATGCAGACCAACAGCAGAACCACAGAGGGATATTTTAATGCTGACAAAGGTTTCTTGGAGAAGCGAGGTCAGAGGGCATTTGCCTAGTGGAGTCCTTCCGGCTGGGGTGAGGAGGAAAGCCTTCCTGTGTAAAGTAGGAGCCTGTCAAGAAAGCCTTTTTTTTTTTTCCTATGGGAGATGAACACTTCAGGACAGATTTCTAGTAGAATCCTTTTATCACCCCAATAACAACATATTTCTATAATGCTTTCAATTCACAAAGCACTTCTCCTCACAACCCTATAAGACAGATAATGCAAGTATTATTATCATCCCTGTTTTATAGATTGAAGGGGGCAGGCATCCTAGCCCTTTGCCAGTAAATACTCTGACATCCTGTCATATGCTTCCCAGGATCTGCTTCCCAGGATTCATGGCCCAAAGGTGGGGGGGGGAGGTTGATGCAGACAGAGGGGGCTGACATCAGACTCAAAACTGCAAGGGAGCTTTTGAAGGAGCTAGGGCAAAGACTGAGGCAGTAGCAGCCAGCTGGTCTCCCTGTCATCGCAGCATTAGAATCGTAACAGGCAGAGTCTTGTGGGCATTAGCCCCTGGGGCTTTGTAGCAATGCCCTTTTTCAGTTCTGGGATTGCAGAAATAATTTGGAATGATAGCTAGATGCTGAAGCAGACTTCCTTGGACCCTGATGCCAGAATACTGTCATGCTAGTCTCATGATGTAACCATGAGAAGAACTAAAATCTTCTCTCTAATCCCAGTGTAGACAAAGAATGAGTTGGCTTCCTGCATCCCCCTCACACTTCACTGGAAACAGGAGCTCGAATATAAAATACTGAATCTTTGGACTGGTTCTCTCTTCATCTCATGCTTCAGCTTAGAGACTAATGAGGGAGATACCAAACTCCAACCTAAGAGGGGGTTTTTCCCTTGTGGTTTAGAATGGGAAACAAGTGAGATATGGCATGTTGTGATGCATTTGTCTATAGTTTTTAACTTTACAGTCATCTCTTCCACATCACAACTTTCCCCATTAGTTTCCATATATCACACACCAGCAAAAGAAATTAAATGGGATTTGGGGGGGAGTTTTGCAGAAGCCATAGACGACACACCAAGGCCAGCAGGTAACACGGGAAAGATTTATAAACTCAGAAATGCATAAAATATATGTAGAGTATTGTATAATATCAACATATTTTACCTTTTTATATCATAATAATACAGACTTCTTCTCTGATATGAGGGAGGGCCAAAAAGCTTTACATGGATTTTCAAGATCTTGGGGGCAATACGCCCTCAACCCCATGATGTGGAAGGGATAACTGCACTATGCATTTCTCTGTTTTAACTTGCTTGCTCAACTATGACCTTGTATAAAGATATGCAACTAAAGCAAGACATCAGGACTGAAGAGGAAGGGGTGTGGCCAGTAAGTGAAGGTATGTCTACAGCATGAGCATGCTCCCAGGTAGAGAGCTTTGGATGTAGCAATAAGGCGCAGAGTGCTGGGCGAGACAAACATTTACCCAAGGCCTGGCCCATTGGCATAACTAAGATAACACTGTTAGAGATATAAAAGCAAGGCACAGAGACGGTAAATGACTTGGTCAAGGAAAACCTGGTAGCTAATAATCACCAAAGACAGGATTTGAACTCAGATCTTCTGCCTCCAAAGCAAATCCTAGAATCACACATTTCAGAGTTGGAAGGGACCTTAGGAGCCATCTAGACCAATCTATGCCTGAATCAAAATGCCCTCTACAACACGTTGCCCAGCAAGGAACCATCCAGCCTTTGCTGGGGAACTTGCAGTGAAGGGAACCTTCCACTTCCAGAGACATCTCATGTTACTTTAAGACAGCTCTCTCTGGGGCAACTAGGTGGTACAGTGGATGGAGCACTAGGCCTGGAGTCAAGAAGACCTGAGTTCAAATCTGGCCTCAGCTATTGCTAGCTGTATGACCCTGGCCAAATCATTTAGCTTCAATTACCTTCCCCCCCAAAAAACAAAAAAGACAACTCTCTATTAGGAAGTTTTTTTCAGACTTCCAGCCTCAGTTTGCTTCTTTGTAACTTCCATCCCCTGCCCATAGCACTGCCTTCTGGGACTAAAGAGACAAATGTAATCCTTCCTCCTCAGGGCAACTCCTTAACTACTCAAAGATGGTATCCAGGAAGACCTGAGGACAAATCTAGCCTCAGAGACTTAGTGATCATGTGACCTTGGGCAAGTCACTTAATCTTTGTTTATTTTCGTGTCTTAGCTATAAAATGGGAATGATAATAATACCTTGTCCCAGGGTTGTTGTAAGGATAAAATGCAACAATATTTGTAATAAGCGCTTAGCATAGTTCCAGGTACATAGTAGGTATTATATAAATGATAGCTATTATTACTATAAGTTCCTTGGTAATAAATTTCTATGTAGGCCAAATCACATTTTTCCATTTCTTTTCTTTTCTTTTTTTAAAATTTTATTTATTTTATTCTGATCTTAAGAAATGAAGCAAGCATTTCCATTACATAGTAGAATAGAAAAAAAAGATGATTGCCTATGAAACTGCAAATCTATTATGTACAACTTGCTATTCCTTTTAAATATATGATAAAGTTATCATGTAACTTTTCTTCCCTCCCAACCCCCACCCTAAAGATGGTTACCATTACACACAAATACGTATGTATATATATAAAACCATTTCATCCACACTCTTATTTATCATTTCTCTGAATGCGGATAGGGTGTTCCTTCATATGTCCTTTTTAGTAAATTTGGGTATTTATAATAGTCAAAATTACTTATTCACTCAAAGTTGTTCTTATAATAATATTGCTGCTACTATATACAATATTCTCTTGGTTCTACTCATTTCACTTCATAGTTTCATGCAAGTCTTTCCACATTTTTCTAAAATCAACCAGTTCATCACTTCTTATAGCACAGCAGTATTCCATCGCACTCGTATACCACAACTGGTGTAGCCATTCCCCAATTGACAAGATCCCCTCAATTTCCAATTCTTTTCTACCACAAAGAAAGCTGCTATAAATATTTTAGAACATATGTGTTCTTTTCCTTTTTCCCTAATTACCTTGGGAAACAGACCAAGTAGTGGTATTGCTGGGTCAAAGGGTATAGGCCCAAAGAGTTATTAAACTGCCTCTACCCATTTGTTTTCACTGTAAAATTGGAGTTTCATTCATATGCCACAAAAAAATCGAAAGCACTGAAAAGCTTTCACAACAATACTTTAAATTAAAATAACTTTATGCTAAGATGGAAATAATTGGCAAGATAAATCATTCATTAGCAAATGGTAAGATAAATATTTTAAATGAAAATGACAACTCTATGCTACGATAGAATTAGTAATTGGCAAGATAAGTCATTTATATTCGTAGTGGAAATGCTAGACTGAAATTCATATTGTCATACCAGAAAATGTACTTCCTAGGGGGTAGCTCAATCAATGAGCATACATAGATTATTCTTTAAATTTACCCTAAAGCTTTCTTCTTCCTGCCCAAAGAAGAGAAAGCATGGTATAATAAGACAGCTAACTCTGAGCTCACAGGACATGGGTTCTGTTTTTAATCCTGCTACTGACTCTCCATATAGTGTTGAGCAGTTCAGGTAACCTCCCCCAGCCATGGTTCCTCCTCTATAATATGAGAAGGGGGATGGGAAGGGCGTGGAAGGGATAATCTCAAATGTCACCCCAGCCCCTAGTACTAAATTCTATCAATCTAAATATTTCCTTTCAGAACTCCACACTTTCATTTATTCCTTCTTGTTGATCTTGGCACAGTACCCAGCGTGTAGTAGGCACTTAACAAATGCCAGTTGACTGACTGACTAACTAGCCGATGGCCTTGAATTTCTTCTTTTACTGACATGGGGAAAATACCCAGTGCTTCATATATGTAGTACTGGTTTAGTAGCTTTTGCTTCTCCTGTCTTGCATGTCTTATCTTTCGGCACACCAGTGGAGGTCATTGTCCTACTCTAATACATATTGTGATTTGCCTTCTAGTAGAGTCTACTTGTGTGCCATGTACTGTATTGACTCTGAAATTACCTTCAGCAGTTGAAAAGCAACGCATTTTAGCACGATGTAGTGGAAAGTTTCCTGAAGTGTGCTGGAGGTAGCTTACAGGGCTCCAAGAGCTGATTGTTAAATTTTTCAGTGTGGGCATTTATACCTCAGAAATTGGCCAATGCTACAAAATCGGGGCTTGGTTTATTGTTTTGTTGATTGTCAATTCTTAAGTGATGAAGAAAGTGTTTATAATGCATATTAAACTTAAAAAAGTGTGTTCCAAGTACATTTTTCCCCTCAGAGGGCTGCTTGTTAAATATTTAGCAGTATACCCCATAAAAAGCATTGGATTTGGCGTCAAAAGGCCTGTGTTTGAACTCTAGCTCTGCCATTTAGGCAAGTCATTTAAACTCTCCCCAACCTCAGTTTCCTCATGTATAAAATGAGGGGCTGCACTCAATAAGGTCCCTTCAGCCTCTAGGTCTTATGATACTAATTCTTTTTTTTTTTTAAGCCTTCAATCTCTCAGTGGAAAATTGGAGTGTTTTTAATCTCCTATTGCCTCTGTTCAGAATTTGGCATGTCTTTTGTAGCCATTGTTCACAACCAAAAACAAAAACACACCAAAAAACTCAATTCAGAAAGATCTGTGTTCTCTTGGCTATCCCTAGCTGTTTTATGTCAAGGCCTTGCCATAACTAAAGAAGAAGCCTTGAATCCCCAAAACATGGACATGTGGGAAAATAAAAGGGGTGAATTCCACTTATTTTACGTACGTTTCCTTATTTTGCATGTATGAAACTTGCACCTGCAGTATCTTCAGTAGGGCCTTTGAGCATTAACCAGAGAAGGCTGTGGATGGGAACATCACTACCTCCACCCAGAGAGAAATCCCTTTGAAGCCAAGGAAAACTCTGCAGGCAGCAGGCAGTCCCAGAGATGTGGTCAGGAGTCGCATCTGGGAAACTCAGAAACGGCTTATACCCCTCTCCAGATGTCTAAAATGCCCATTTGCAGGAAGTTGGGGGTGGGGCGAGCGTAACTCTATATCTCTCCCTCTCTCTATCCCCAAAGGCCACCATGACTGACTCTATGGATTCTCCAGGATGGCAGTGGTAACCAGCAGCTGTGTTACAAAGAAAATCTTTGGTATCTCTCCTCTAGGGGCACTCATTTGGATTCAGGTATGGGTTAAGAAAGATAAATCTGTGTAAAGATACATGATTTTTTTCTAGCATCAAAACATATATAGATAGATAGGTAGGTAGATAGAAAGATAGATATATGTATGTATGATATAAACAAATTAAGAAGGTGAGGATCACAAATGGAATTGAAGTAATACAGTGGAAAAATGAAAGGATGGCACAGCTGACCACATGACTTAAAATATTAAGCAATTCTTGAAGAGATTATGAAGAAGAAAAGGAAAGCTGGGGAGAATGTCGCATGCAGACTTTTCTATCTCCAGTTATTTCCGTTTTCCCCAGAAAGCTCCACAGAGCCTGCTGACGTCAAACCAATTTGGAAATGAAAAACACACATGCAATGATGATGCTACCTACTTGTCACTGGCTCCAGGGTGGAGCAGGCAGCTATATCACCCAATGCATCTTAATAAGTCCTGCTTAGACCCAAGTAGACACTCCTGATTTGGAATCCCAGAATCCCAGGATCCCAAAATTGGGAGAGACCACAAAGATCATCTCACCCAACTCCTACCTGAACAACACCAGAACAATCCTGTGAAGCAATTAATGCAAGAATTTTTTTCCAGGGTTAGGGTTCCAGATCTGCTAGTTGACTGGTGTGGGGGACTCCTTTTATGGAAACATCCTTTTCTGATGCAGATCAGCAGCTCATCTATTACTTGCCTGGGGCACTGAAGGGTTAAGTAACTTGCCCATAGTCATATGGCTAGTATGTGTCAGAAGCAGGACTAAGGATCTTAGCTCAAAAGCTGTAAGGGATCTCAGAGGGCATGTAGCCTAATCCCCCATTTCACAGATGAAGAAACTGAGACCCAGGGAGGTTAAGTGACTTCCCCAAGGTCACACAGTAAGCATCTGAGGCAGGATGTTCTTCCCACAGTACCTCATCTACTGCAGGTCTTCCCAGTTCTAAAGCTGGCCCTCTATCTTCTATCCGATGTTGATTCTCCATTCAGGTATTATTATCTACAACAGAACCCTCAAAAGCCTTCCCCTCTTCCAAACTTTCCTGTCACTGTTGAGGGCACCACCATCCTCCCAGTAACCCAGGCTAAGAACCTCAATGTCCTCTTCAGCTCCTCACTCACAGTCACCCCACCAAGCTAACCTGTTGATAGGTCTTGTCTCTCCCCACTGGCTGCATCCCCTTCGGACGCCTCCATCATGCCCCTTGCAGGGTACTCTCCTTTCTTTACCCCCGCTCTCTTCAGCTTTCTTTTCTGTCTTGTCTTCCCCCATGTATCCCTAGTGCTTAGCACTACGTACCCAGTAGGCACTTACTGACTGTGATTGGCAGCTAATGGTGCCTGGGTTAGAATCCTGGGCCTGGAGTCAACAAGATTTGAGTTCAAATCCAGCTTTTACTCGCTCTGTGACCCTGGGCAAGTCATTTAACCTTTGTTTGCCTCAGTTGCCTCAACTGTAAAATGAGGATAATAGCAGCACCTGCTTTATATGGTTGATGTGAGGATCAAATGAGATAATATTTGTAAAAAGCATATAATATAGTAACGGGCACATAATTGGTGCTATCTAAACGCTTATTCCCTTCCCCTATTGACTGACTGGTTAGTTTCTAGCTGCACAAAATCTCTCATATTTCCCTTTTTCCTTAATCACTCAGCCACCCCACACCGGTACAGGCCATTATCCCCAGGTTTGAGCCCAAACTCTCTGACATCAGATCTAATATTCTTTCCACTCTATCAAGGTGCCTCCACATTAGCTTTTTGGGTTGCTTAACATTTAGATCCAAAAGAAAAATTGTTGTCGTTGTTCAGTTGTTTCAATCATACCTGACTCTTCGTGATCCCATTTGGGGTTTTCTTGGCAAAGATACTGGAGTGATTTGCCCTTTCCTCCTCCAGCTCATTGTACAGATGAGGAAACTGAGGCAAACATGGGTAAGTGACTTGCTCAGGGTCACACAGCTAGTAAGTATCTGAGACAAGATTTGAACTCAGGAGATGAGTCTTCCTAATTCCAAGCCCAGGGCTCTATCCCCTGTGCCACCTTAGAGGTCTTCAAATCTAGCCTCTTCACTTTACAGGTAAGTAAACTGAGGCCCAGAGAGGTTACATTATGGTTACAGGGGTAATAAATGGCAAGACCAGGATCTGACCCCAGGCCTTCTGACTCCATTTCCAGAGCTCTTACTATGGTTTCTCCCTATCTTGAGCAGACCATAGACTTGTGGGGCAGTGTGGAGGAGAAAGGCGGGTCATATGTGCACAGCTGGTTCATGCCTACGCATTCACCAGGGGACTGCATCTCTGAGCCTTCAGAGATCCAGCTATTAATATGAGTCCCTAGTGAAGAGAGAGGCTGGGAGGGCAGCCAGCAACAAATGGGAGTGGGTGTGGGAAAACGCAAGAGAAGAAAGGAGAAAATCTGTTCAAAAGACTGACCACATGCAGCAAACCATGTGTTCTAGGGCTACAGATATAAAGTGAAAGCTGATAGCTCCCTCCCCAGACAGCACACCTCAGGCCCTTTGCCGGAGCAGACCGATCCTGGATGCCAGCTCAGAAATCCTCATATGTTCAGCTTCTGAGCCACCACACCAAAGGCCCACATCTTCAGAGGCCCTGCAGATATGATAATCCTGTTCACAGACCTTTTAGTATCAGTGACATCATGATGCTATTTCAGAACAACTTAGGGGCCCCAGGACAGCAACAGTAAGGAATACAACTCAGACTATAGAGCTTCATTTATTCCCAGACTCCTCTGCCTCAGATCTTTTTGAAAATAAACAAACAAACAAAAAACTTCATTGATACAAGGTTTATTGTAATAAAAAATAATAAACTCTTTTGGGGTAGCCAGGGGAAAAAACATCAAACTATTGAATTTAATGTCTGAGAACTTGGGTTCAAAACCTGGTTCTGCTATTTACTACCTGTGTGTTCATGAGCTAGACATTTAAATTCCTTAGCCTTGGTTCCCTCATTTGTCAAAGGAATGGGATTGGACTAGATAATCTCCCAGCTGTTTTATAAATCTCAGGCTTGGGATCTTTTCCCTCACTAGCTGTGTCCTTAGATGAGTTGTTTTCTGGGCTTCAGTTTCCCAATCTATAAAATGAGAGGCTTAGACCAAATTATCCCTACAGCCCTCCCCAGCTCCTATTCTATGATATTATGAAATCAGTAGAAAGCTCCAGACTCTGAATTCAGATGCTTATCTTACAGCACTAACTGCTCTCCTGTCAAAGCCAGGTTTATATGCAGGTAAAGAAGGCAGCCACTGGGGAAGCAAATGGCAAATCACTCCAGCATCTTTGCCAAGAAAACCCAATGCATGATATAGCATGGTCCATGGGGTCATGATGGGTCGCTGAGCAACAGCAAAAGACGGCAGCCAATCACACCACGTGAGTTAGTGGCCTGGAAAGGCCTCTCTGCCCCTGACTCCACACCATCTCACCCAGTGGCCCTGTTGCATTTCCTAAAATGCATACATTACTCACTCCTTGGGTGAAGTCATTGGAAGTCACTATGAAAATGCATATTATCTCTTATCAGCCATTAAGACCTTAAATCAGATGTTAACAATGATTACTTACTCCTATTTGGGCAATTAGGTGTCACAGTGGATAGGGTACTGGGCCTGGAGTCAGGAATATTCCTCTCTCTGAGTTTAAATCTGGCCTCAGATATTTACTAGCTGTGTGACCCTGGACAAGTCACTTAACCTTGTTTGCCTCAGTTTCTTCATCCGTAAAATGAGCGAGAGAAGGAAATGGCGATCCACTCTAGTATCTTTACCAAGAAAATCCCAAGTGGGGTCACAAAGAGTTGGACAAGATTGAACAACAACATATTCCTATTTATTATGGCACTTTACAGTATGATTTCTCACAACTCCATCAAGTAGATAGGTCAAGTATTATTATCCCAGTTTTACAGCTAAGGAAACTGAGGCACAAAGACACACGGCTAATAGTAATAATAGCTGATATCTATATACCAGCTATATATATATATATATATGCGCATATATATATATGCGCATATATATATATAAACAATATATATACATATATTGTTTCACTTGTTTTTCACAATAACACTGTGAGGTAACTACCATTATAAAGCCATTTTATAAAGGAGGAAACTGAGATTGAGAAAAGCCAAGTGATTTTCCCCCAGTCACAGTTATAACTAAGAATCTGAGGTAGGATTTGAACTCAAGACTATTCTGCCTGTTCGTGAGGCACTCTGTCCACTAACACTACCTAGAAAGTGGTATAATCCAGATCTGAACCCATCTCCTTTTTGTTTAGTCAAGCGTTCTTTCCACTATACTATGTTTTTAATCCCTCAAATAACAATAATAACAAAAATAATAATTAAGAGATAACTACTTTTATTAGGAAGGATTAGTTACTTAATAAAAGGATAGTAATGATCAGGAAGCACCCCTTTGACCAGAAAGCTCCCCCAGCTCACCAAAGCTCACCAGATCACACCCACTAGGAAGAGACCTGAGTCTTAGGAGGAAAGGGGGGATGGTGAGAAATAAGAGAAACTTAACAACTGAAATCTTAGGTGCCCCTTACTATTGGGAATAATCAGAACTAAAGTAAAGCACTTTGGCCACAATAATGCACATGAGGGGTCCCAGAGCAGTGAATCAGAGACATATATTGGTAGATCTCAAGACTGGACGCATCCTCCCCACCCCCACCCTGCCTTTAATAATTATGCTTCCCTCTCCATGACTTGTCACAGTTCTCACTGAGGAATTAGATTTCAGATGACAAGGGTGTTCCATCCTTTGTTCTGACAAATGATTTAATTATTCATCACTGACTGCTAAGGGATTTTATACACACACTCACACACACACACACACACACACACACACACACACATTGGGGATCCTTGAGACAGGAATTGTTTGGTGACAAAAATTCTGGAATAGTGATCCCGGGACCTAGATCAGGGGTGGGGAGCCTGCGGCTTGGAGGCCACATGTGGCCTTCTAGGTCCTTGGGTGTGACCGTTTGACTAAGTCGAAGTTTTACAGAGCAAATCCTTTTATTAAGGGGATTTGTTCTGTGAAGTTTGGATTCAGTCAAAGGGCCCCACCTGAGGACCTAGAGGGCCACACGTGGCCTTGAGGCAGCAGGTTCCCCACCCCTGACCTAGATTCTAGTTAGGCAGCTAGGTGGTGCATTGGATAGAGTGCTGGGCCTAGAGTCAGGAAGATCTGAATTCAAATCACAGCTTCCTAGCGGTGTGACCCTGGGCAAGTCACTTATCCCTGTTTGCCTCAGTTTTCTCATTTGTAAAATGAGCTGGAGAAGGAAATGGCATACCACTTTAGTATTTTTGCCAAGAAAACCCCAAATGGGGTCATGGAGAGTCAGACACAACTGAAACAAATGAGCAACAAAGATTCTAGTTGTCTCCATTGCTAACCAGCTGTGTGACTTTAGGAAAGTTTAATTTCTCTGTTCCTTGGTCCTGTCAGGGGGTTGGACTAGATGATCTCTGAGGTTCTTTCCAGCTTTTCCATTCTATATTTAGGCGGATTTATTTTTGTAATTGCTTTAGCCATCTTTCTACTTCCTCCTTTCAGAAATGCCCTCTCATCTTGAGTGTGTTGTTGAATTATAACCCTCGCTCCCCTTTCTCCTTCTTTGTAGATTCCAGATATATCTAGAATGTGAAATGCTACTATAATTCCTTTTTGATTTGGTAGGTCAGTTTGCCCTTCAATAGCCAACCCTATACAACCTTCCTTCCCCATGCCCACACAACAGAGCTGGAACCAACAGGAGACATTAAGGAGAAAAAAGCATTTAACGAGCACCTACTCCGCTCCAGGCACTGTGCTTAGTGCTCTACAAATATAATCTCATTTCATCCTCACAACAATCTTGTTTTTATCCTCACTTTACAACTGAGGAAACTGAAGGGAACAGCGCTTAAGTGACTTGCCCAAAACCAGTATGTATCAGAGACTGGATTTGAATTCAGGTCTTCCTGACTCCAAGCCTGACATTCCATCACTGTGCCACCTAATTGAAGAAGGGCATCTTGTCTCATCAGAAGAGAGAGCTGCATAAATGTGTCCTGGAAAGACAGTCCAGCATTTGGCTCTAACATGACCCAATACCTTCCCATTGAAGAACCTCCATAGACACCTGCCTGATAAAGACTACCATCACCACCTGACTGGATCCACTCCAAGTTTATTTGATTTACTTTTGACTGGGTCTCGACTGTAGCAAAAATTCTCCTTTAATTCTCCCTCTTAATGATTATTTCATTGCTCACAGTAATAGTTTTTTTTTAACCTTCTCTTCCAGAGGAAGGCAGTAAGGAGGGTCAAGGGTCTGGTCCTCATCCCACCTGACTGAAGAAACTTGGAATAAGACTCGTGGAAGAGGGGAAGATGGGGAAGAGTAGTATTAGAGGGAGAGGGAGAGGGCATGATAGTTATCATCAAGATGGCAGTCACCTTGAAGAGGGATTCAATTTGTTCTACTTGGTACTCAAAGGCAAAACCAGGAGAAAAGGGTACATGTTGTAAATCAGCACATTTTAGGTTCCCAAGACCAAAAACCCTCGTAACAATTAGAGTTATCTCAAATAGGAATGGCCTGCCCCCGGAGGTAGCATGATCTTCTCAGTGGAGGACTGTAGCTATGGCCGAGTGATTCCACATGGGATGTACTGCAGGGGGAATTCTTGTTTAGATGCACGTTGGGCAAGATAGCCTCTGAGAGTCTGGACGTCTGAGACTGGTTGAGGGGGAGCTGCTGTTGCTGTTGCTTGCCCTTCATCCTCAAAGAGCACCATGACATCAGGGCAGTGACGCCATAACAAGCAAGTGAATTGGACTTGAGGGAGGGTGGGCTGTGCAAAGTCACCAGCCTCACTTTCTCCTCCGGAGCCATCTGGGTCCAGTGGCCAGATATCAATCAGAAAACCTAAAGAGGAGACATTCAGGTGGATCAAAGATTATTGAGGCGTTTTTCCTCATTTTATGTATTTATAATCCATATCATTAAATGAAAACACTATTAAGAAAAGGTTCCAATGTTACATTTTATTAATGACCCCTATAGAATTTAGCTGCTTGGGGACAGTGGTTGTTTTCTTGTTTGTCTTTGAAATGTCCAGTAGGTGATCAATGATGAAAACCTGCAGGGCTGAAGCTGGAGTCTCTGGAATGGAAGGTACGAAAGGTCTCATGCGGAAGATGATAGAAGATGAGCTAAATCTTAGAGGAAATCATGAATTTCCAGAGGGGGTGTGGAGGAGGAAAAGTATTCCAGGCCTGGGGGACAGCCAGTACAAAGGAATGGAGACTAGAGATGGGAGTAAAAGCAAAAATCCTCTGTGTGTGTGTGTGTGTGTGTGTGTGTGTGTGTGTGTGTGTGTAGGGAAATGCATAAAAAGGCTGAAAAGATAGGATGGCAATAGGTAATAAAAAGCTTTGAATGTCAAACAGGAGGTTTTATTTTATTCTAGGAGTAAATCAAGTAATGTAACCTGGAAGTAATATAACCCTTGCCCTAGAGACTTTCAGGGCATGGAAGGCCCAGTTTCCATTTTGGGAATGACACAGGTCTCTGGGAAATCCTCCCCACCAGATAGCCTGGAAAACTGGTCTTACCTCCTCATTCAAAAGCACACCGATCCCAAGCTTTCAGAGAAAAATTATATTGAAAGAAAGAAAACCAAGGCCAGGTAAGAACTTTGCCATACATCTCCCAAGATTCCACCATAAAAGTTTTTCTACTTGTTTAGAGTTACAGATATGATCATGTAAGCTAAGCTCCCTTCTCCCCATCTCCACTGTCCCCATATGACATCTCTTCTGAACTGTCTATTACAATGGCTTCCTTCATGCTGCCCTTGTAAGCCCTCAGGAAACTCCTCTTCATTTTTCTTTCTCTCTTTGGAAGAGGGAAGGAGAAGAGAGCTCAACTGAGCCAGGCCACCTGTAAAAATGCACATACTATACCCTCTATGCATGAATATGATAATAATAGCTTACATCTACATCTATATGGCATTTTTGCATCATAAAGTGCTTTATATATATTCCAGTTGAGTGTCCCTGTAACCCTGTCAAGTAGGAATTGGAAGCATCATTACTCCTAGAATCCAGGGCATTCTAATTGTGCATCTAGGGACTAGTTTGCAAATTCAATGCGCTTGTTTTCTTGGTGTGCACACTCTAGAGTTGCTAAAAATTATAGAGAACTCAGTGTTTGCACTGTAGTGTCTGAAAAGTTTTTCTGTAAGTATTTCAGAGGTTGCCTTACACTAGAATTATTAGGCATTATGTCCATAGCAGACCTCAATATTTAACAAAGAGTCTACGATTATTACCTGGGCACACAAAAAGAAAACTATCTAGACATTAGTCAGATATTGAAAAGTTTATTGGGCTTTCTCTTGTTTTGTTTCGCTTTTAACAAAGGCTAATTGTACTTCAACAAAATAATTAGTTCAGATTGAAGACAACAAATTTTTTTAAAAATAATGAGCAAATCATCTGGGATGTTATCAGCACTTGAAAATGGACTCCTACTATGCTATCAGAAAAGATTTCATATTTAGAATTAGTATTTCTACTACTTTGATGCAAAGATCCTGAAGTACTTACAAAATGTACTCACTTTGCCCTCTCTGGGGTGGATAATTCTATTCTAATTTCATAGGTGAGGGTTTTCAACCAGAAAGAGGGAGCCAACCACACAGAATTATTGTATGATTTAATGTTACTAACTCACAAGCTGCTCATATAATCCAAACTGTTGCTCATTTATCCAATTATCCAATTTTTTAGCCTCATAGAGAATCCAGCAGTCTAATTCCAGGTGGCTTGCTGTATTGAATGTCATCTCCAATTAAAGAGAAATAGTATTCAATGCTCTTTCCACACCTGATCAACTTCCTAAATCACTGCCAACTTGCCTTGATAGTCTCTACTTAAGTGACTTTGAATAAGTGACAATCTCCCTGGGCCTCAAATTGCTTATTTCTAAAATGTGGGAGTCATTCTAGATGGACTTTGAGGTTTCTTCTGGCTTTAAATGCTATGATCATGTAATTTTGCATTGCACCAACACAACCATAGCTGTGTGACTTTTAGCAAGTCATTTCTCCTTTCTGGGTCTCGGTTTCCTCATTTGTTTAAAAAAACCAAAAGGCAGAGGAGTCCAATTGGATGATCTCCAAGCTCCCAGTCCTGCCATCCGTGATCCTTGGCTATAAACCCTGTTCGATTCCTTCTAACTTAGAGTTCAGTCTGGATAGGCCAGTGTTAACTATGTACTCTGAGCTTTACTACTCTTGTAATAAACACTATAGCCTCAGGGCTTGGCAGTTTATTGAACTATACTCTCTAGTTACCAATTAAATGGACAGTGCTGTTCTATGTAGCTGTAAGATGTCTGGCCTCATATCATGCGCAGAGAGGAAGCTGCAACATGACCTGGGGTGCCAGCTAGGTTATTACCCTATATAAGCAAGACTTGAAGGGTGGGCGTGAATGCTTGAGCCATCATTAGTGGTTTACAGTGTGAGCCCCTGATAGCATTCCACTCAGTGTGTCCATACAAGCCCGTTGTTGTTTTCCTGGACCAGGCTACATTGCTGTGAAATTCCACAAAGCAACCCAACATCTTGAAAGTATCCTCATTCTCTGGCCATACATGTGAAAACACTAAAGTATCACCTCCTGGTGCTCTGAGAGAAATGTCAAATGCAGGACCTAGATTCCTCTCTAAGAAGTGGAAAAGATATTCTTGACTTTCTACAGAGATCTCACAGGAGTCATTCCTTAGTATTAATATTCAATTTGAGAAGCAAAGTGACATAGTGGATAAACAGCAACTCCAAGTCAGGAAAATGTGGCTCTGACACATTTTGGCTGTGAGGTCTTGGGCAAGGTGCATAATTTCACCCCTCCCAGTACTCCAAAACTATGAATTTCAGATCATATGCAGATCTGCTGTAGCAAAGGAAGCAATATAAACACAGCATAAAATATATGCAGACATACATATGTATGCACATTTATGTATGAATATGTATAATTATGGACCAGCTAGGTGGCACAGTGGATAAAGCACTGGGTCTGAAGTCAGGAAGATCTGAGTTCAAATCTGGCCTCAGATAATTACTAGCGCTATGACCCCGGGCAAGTCATTTAAACCTATTGGCCTCAGTTTTCTCATCTGTAAAATGAGCTGGAAAAGGAAATGGTAAACCACTCCAGTATCTTTGCCAAGAAAACCCCAAATGGGGTCACAAAAAGTCAGATGTGACTAAAACAACTGAACAACAAAAATGTATAATTCTATAAAACACATTTATGAATGCTAGCTATTATCAGTGTAGTAGTGATAGTACTAGTAGTTATTGTAGTATGGAACCGAATTAAACTTTAAATCTAATCCCCTTCCCCTCACCACAGATCAAGGCAGTACAGGGGGTATTATGCTTCCAAGGTTCTAGGAAAATATTTGTTTATTTGTTCTTGTTATATCTTTGAAATAAATTTCCCTTTGTAAATGCTAATCCCATCATAAGTGGTTAAATGAAACTTGGGTGCTAGTCACAGGGCCCTTAAAAAAACAGAACATAAATGGAAAGGAGAGGAGGCCTCAAGCCTATGGCACAGAAGAGGCACTCCCTAACTTCCTCAGGGTAACTATCTATCTATCTACCTATCTATATATCTATCTTTCTTTCTAACTTCTATCTGTCTTTCTGTCTGTCTTCAATTCAATTCAAACACGTGTTAATTACTTCCTATGTCCCAAAGATGTTAGTGTAACAGAACTATACTCAAAAGTCTATCTTAAACTAAGCACTGGGGAATATGAATCAGTTCAGCCCCTGCCCTCAGGGAGATTACAATCTAGTAGATGAGATTACAAGAAAATACAGTAGCAATAATTCAAGAAAGAAAATAAATGCATAAAAGAGGTACAAGATAGCCTTTGAGAGATGCAAGCTAGAGTCAATCCCAGCTGAATGAAACATCGCAAGTCCCACAAAACAGGCGATTTTTGGATAGTGGAATCTCAATGTTGCTAGAATCTCGAAAATCATAGTCTAAGGGGCAGCTAGGTGGCAGCTAGGTGGCGCAGTGGATAGCACATCGGCCTTGGAGTCAGGAGGACCTGAATTCAAATCCAGCCTCAGATACTTGACACTTCCTAGCTGTGTGACCTTGGGCAAGTCACTTAACCCCATTGCCTAGCACCCCCCCAAAAAATCATAGTCTGACCCATACCTAAAGTTGAAATATCTCCCTGAAGTCATCCCTGTGGTCATCTAGTTTCCTATCCACTATTTCTAGCGATCAGTAATCTACCACCTCCCAAAGCAGCCCATTTCACTCTGAGTCCATTTCAATTGTTAGGGAATTTTTCCTTCCCCTGAACTTAAATCTGTCTCTATGCCATTTGGAGTGATTGTTCCTAGTTTTGCCCTCTGGGGCCAAGAATGAGCAGGTCTGATGCCTCCCACATGACAGCCCTTCAATTACTTGGAGACAGTGATCATGTGGTAGCGAGCCTTGTACTACTAATTATTGTAGAACGCTTGTCCAGTGGAAAATTTTCAACTCAGCCAACATATTTATGACTACAGTTTATAGCTAAGAATTCAGCATGGCTAGAGGCCTGGTGTCTCGACTGCAGCCTATCTGTTGTTTTAAAGTATTCTGGACTCTGGAATTGAAACAGTGGAATGCCTCGAGGGGAAACTGCATTACTGCCAGGAACCTCAAAGGATACACTCCATGTGAATCCCCTAGAGTTAGGATTCCAGTGCACCCAGAGAAGATTTAGGAGTTCAGTAGAGCTACATTGTCACCACTAATTTGTTTTGCTTTATTTTTGTTGTCCTTGTCCATTTGTGTGTGTGTGTGTGTGTGTGTATTTGTTAAAGTTTCATTGATGTCTTCTGTTTTACATCACAGTTTTCTGAATATCCACCCTCCCTAACACCCCCCAATCTCCCAGTGAGCCTTCCTTTTTAACAAAGCATTTGTTAATCAAAGCATTTATTAACCACCTTCTATGTGCAATATTGACTCTCCCTCAACTACCCTAACCACTGAGTTCTCAGTCTACTCACTCCCCATCTTCCACTCCACTGCTTCTGAATTCTGAAATGTCTTTAACTGACTATAGTCTATCAGCTTTCTACCTCTCCCTCTGCTTTCTCTTACCAGGCTCTACTCTTTGTCCATCCATACCATGACTTCCGATTCCTCAATGTTTCAGTTCTCCCCTAGGCCATCTCCCCTGTGCTAACCACTCTTTCCTATTTCCCCATCTCAACCTCTTGGTGAATCAGTTCAACTCTATACTGTCCTCTTTTCTCAAGGCTGCCCTGGACATGATTGATTGATTATGCCCAATAAAGCCTCATCTTTGGATCACTCCCACCATCCACAACCTTTGATCCTACAGATGTACTACTGTACTGACTGGGTCCAATACAAATTTATGTGATACAACTTCAACTGGGCCCTCACTACTGCTAAGCCATCTTTCTACACCTTCCTTATCAACTCAATATCCTACATCCACAGTGGCTCTTCCCAACTTTTTCATCCCTCCTCAAACCTACAATGGCTCCTCCTCCCCCATCATCTCAGCCGAGAAACTTGCCTTATATTTTACAGGAAAAAATGAGAAAAAAATTGAGTTCCCTCTTCCCTCTTCCTCATTTCATATTACTCAAATACCTTCTGCCACTATCTCCTCCTTCACCCCTCTATCGCATGATGAAGTAGCCCCACTCCATACCAAGACAAACACTTCTATCTGCACAAGTTATCCCATTCCATCCCATCTCCTCCAACACATTGCCCCCTCTGACATCTCTACTCTGTCACTTATCGCCTGTCTCCCTGTCTACTGACTCCTTCCCTACTGCCTGCAAACATGCCTATAAATCTTCTATCCTCAAAAAATCCTCACTTAATCCTTACATCTCTTCTAACGATCATCTTATATCTCTTCTGCCCTTTATGGGTAAACTCTTTGAGAAGGTGATCTACAATAGGTTCTCCTCCTCCTCTCTCAATGTCTTCTTAACCCCCTACAAAGGGGCTTCTAGCCTCATCATTCCATTGAAACTGCTCTTGCCACAGTTGCTAATGATCTGCTAATTGCCAAATCCTGTGACCTTTTTCTCAGTCCTCATTCTTCTTGACCTCTCTACAGCCTTTGCCACTGTTAATTACTATCCTCTTCTTGTTGCTCTCTTTCCAGGTTTTTTAGGATGCTACTCTCTCCTAGCTCTCCTCCTATCTATCACTTCCCTCCTCAGTCTCCTTTGCTGGGTCATCATCCAGATCATATCCTCTAACCAGAGGTGTCCCTCAGGGTTCTGTACTGGGTCTTTTTTTTTTCTCCCTCTGTACTATTCCACTTGGTGATCTCATCAACTCCCATAGATTGAATTACTATCTCTGTGGTGATGGTTCTCAAATTACCTATCTTGCCCTAATCTTTCTACTAAGCTCTAATCTCCCATCCTCATTTGCCTTTTGGAGACGGGCTCAAATCAAATGTCTAGTAAACATTTTAAACTCAACATGTCCCCACCTGAACTCATTATATTTCCCCCTAGGCCTCCTGTATTTCTAAATTTCCCCATTACTGTTGAGGGTACCACCATTCTCCCAGTTGCCTAGGCTTACCACCTAGGAGTCACCCTGGATTGCTCGCCATCTCTCATCCTCTTGTACCCAATCTGTCAATTTCACCTTTACAAAATCTCTTGAATATGCCCTTTTTCTTCTTTGGTGCTGCTACTACTCTGGTGTATGCCTCCATCACCTGACCCCTGGACTATGACAATAGCTTTGTAACAGATCTGCCCGCCTCATATCTCTTCCCATGTCAATGCATCCTCCATTCAGCCACTGATTTTCCTAAAGGGTAGATGTGATTATGTGACCACCACCCACACACCCCACACATTCAATCAACTCCAATGCCTTCCTAATGCTTCCAGGATCAAATACAAAATGCTCTGTTTGGCATTCAAAGCCCTTCATAGCTTAGCCCTGTTCTACCTGTCCAGTCTTTTTACACCTTCCTCCTCCATATACTCTTGATCTGGTGACAGTGGCCTCCTGGTTCTTCCACAAATAAGACACTCCATCTCTCAGCTGTGGAAATGTTCTTTGGCTGGCCTCAATGCCTGAATGCTCTTCCTCCTCATCACTGTCTCCAAAGCTTCCCTGGCTTCCCTCAAGTCTTCATCAAAATCCTAGCTTCTTAGGTGGAACAGTAGATAGAGCTCTGGCCTTGGAGTCAGGAGGACCTGAGTTCAAATCTAGCCTCAGATACTTAATCACTCACTAGCTGTGTGTCCTTGGGCAAGTCACTTAACCTCGATGGCCTCACAAAAAAAAAAAAATAAACAGGCAAAAATCCCAACTTCTACAAGTTTTTCTCAATCCCTCTAACTTCTAGTGCCTCCTCTCGGCTAATCATTTTCTATTCATCCTATCATATAGCTTCTTTGTACATATTTGTTTGCATTTTGTCTCCCCCATTAGACTGTGAGTTTCTCAAGGGCAGTGACTGTCTTTTTTATGTATCCCAGCACTAAGCACAGTGCCTGGCAGAAGGAGGAGCTTAGTAGATGTTTATTGATGGACTGCTGAGCACTATTCGATGTGCTGGGGATGCAAAACAAAAGTAAACTGGTCCCTGCCCTCAAGAAGTTTGCATTCTAATGGGAAGACAAATCTGCATGTGTAGACACAAATGTACTAAACATAAAATAAGACAGCTTGGTGATGTGTGAATAGAGTGCTGGGCCTGGAAATCAGGAAGACTCATCTTCCTGAATTCAAATCTGGCCTCAGCTGCTTTTGCTAGCTGTGTGGCCCTGGGCAAGTCACTTAACTCTGTTTGCCTCAGTTTCCTTATCTGTAAAATGAGCTGGAGAAGGAAATGGCAAACCACTTCAGTATCTTTGCCAAGAAAACCCCAAATGGAGTCACAAAGAGTCAGGCATTACTGAAAAACAACTAAACAACAAAAACCACAAAATAAGTACAAAGTAATTCGAGGAAGGAAGGAGTTAGCAGCTGGGAATGGGGAAGAGTCAAGAAAGGCTTTATGGAGAAGCTGCTGCTTGAGCTAAATTTTTGAAGAAACCAGAGATTCCAAGAAGCACAGGCAAGGAGAAGAAAACAGGTAAGCAAGGCCAATAGATGCAGTCACTGCATCTGACAGGACATCTAACTTTCTGTACCTAAAGTCCCACACACCCACCAAGGAAAGGAGGGAGGGTCCTTTCTTCATTTCTCCTCATAGGATAAAATCCAGCATTAAAATTGCATGACATTTAGATGTATCTTAGTGTTCTTTTCACTTACACTATTGTGGTCATCATGTCTGTGGTTTTCCTGGTTCTGCTTACTTCCTTATATATCTGTATCCCCACCATCTTGGAAGGCCACCACTCAACTTCTCTGGTTAAAGATAGAGTCCATTAACATGTAGGCAGCACATATTTAGGACTGAGAATCAGAGTAGAAAGAGACAGAGAAACAGACAGAAACAGAGAGACAAAGAGACAAATAGAGATAGAAATGGAGAAGAAGACAAAGAGAAATAGAGACACAGAGAGAGGAGAGACAGAGAGAGAAAAGAGACCAAAAGAGAAAGAGAGAGAGAGAGAGAGAGAGATGAGAGAGATGAGATAGAGAGAGAGAAAGAGGGGAGAGAGACAGAGGGAGACACACAGAGAAACAGACAGAAAGAAACAGAAACAGAGACAGAGGCAGAAATAGAGATGGAAGTGGAGAGAAAGATAGAAATAGAGACACAGAGAGAGGAGAGTCAGAGACAGAAAGAGAAAGGAAAAGAGAGAGACAGAAACAGAGACGAGACAAAGAGAGAAAAAGAGGGGAGAGAGACAGACAGAAATAGAGATAGAAATGGAGATAAAGACAGAGAGAAATAGAGACACAGAGAGAGAAAGAGACAGAGACCAAAAGAGAAAGGAAAAGAGAGAGAAACAGACAGAGAGACAAGACGGAGAGAGAGAGAAAGAGGGGAGAGAGACAGAGGGAGACTCACAGAGAGACAGAGAAACAGAGACAGAAAGAAACAGAAACAGAGACAGACAGATACAGAGAGACAGAAAGAGACAGAAAAAGGGCAAGAGAGAGAAAGAAACAGAGAGAAAGAGAGAGAAGAGAGGCATAGTGACAGAGACAGAAATAGAAAGTGGATAGAAAAGAGACCAGGAATTCATGCCACAAGATCATGTCAGAGATGAGATAATGCTATAATGAGCTAGGGTACTTCTTGTAAACAAACTTCGCTGTACATTGCACAGAGATCCATGTTGTTATGGCCCCTGCCAGAGCTGTGCAGGAGTTAGCATGTCAGTTTGGGAGGCCAAGACTTAGGTATATTTATCCACTCATTTAAGAGGCCCTTTAAAAAAAATAGCTTAAGAAGACCTCAGGGCACAATCACAATAAAATCATTCATTAAAATATTCAAATCAACCAACAGCAGCAACATGGACTCAAATAAAACCAGAAGCCCAGTGCCATATGGTTACATTGCAACTCATCTCTTTAGGCTCATTTGAGGTCTGGTTCTCTACAGGACCTTCCCATTGAGTTTCTGCGTGGGTTTCTACAAATACTTCTTCTCAGAGCCATTAACTAGGAATGTTTGTCCCTGGGACCAGCTCAGTAAATTGTAACTGAGATAAGTGGAACTACAAGCATTCACAGATAGGTGGCAGCCACCATCCTCCTGGGGGAGACAGAAACTGCTCACCCATTCACCCCCAGAGAAATGGGTCCATTTGGAAGCTTCCTATTTAAACTAATTATTCATAATAACTAGGCACTCGGGGCCCCTTCCTGGGGTTGGGGTTGGAGTGAGGCTTAACTGCTAACTAACAAACAAATTAGATGCTTTCGGGGGTGGATTTGAAAGAGGGCTTAAAATCAGTTTCACCCACCCACCCCTAGCCCCCACCACCACTGCAAAACCCTCAAGAAATGTTACATTTGGAAGGAGATTAAGGAACGACTAGTCTAAGTGGTTCATTCACCTCTTGCTGAAATTAAGCCTCATCTACGGTGGAGTCAATGGAGCCTAAATCTCAAGAGCTTTAAAAATTAGAATAGCCCTTAACATCGCCTTATCCAGCCCCCTCATTTTATGGAGGAGGAAATACACACCCAGAGCTAATTTCAGAGCCAGAACTAGAGAGATGTTCTTCTGACTCCCAGCTTAATACTTTGTCAGGTTGTTGAAGTTTGACACCCTCCTGGGATAAGGGAGCTGTCAATTTTTCCATAGCAGACATCCCTGTTCTTTTGACTTAGAACAAGCAACTAAACTAGAGAGAAGGACCCAGAAGTCCTTCCAGGTACGCTGTACTGCCCGTCAAGACATTCCCCATCAATCAGTCAATCAGCAAGCATATATTAGTCACCCACCATACATCAGACACAGTGCTAGGTGCAAGGATACATATACAACGGAAATGATTGCGACTCACAAGGACATTATATTCTAATGTGCGAGCAGCAAGCACGTATAGAAATGTATGTAATCTAAATGTATAGTGAATGGATACAAATGTGGGTAACACGTGCTCTAAAGTGGCTGTCCCAACTCCCATTCAAACCAATGAGTCAGGTCCCCAAAGTTCATCCACTATGTCCTGTCCAGACTGTAGCCCTAATAGGTTGGAGGGGTGGCTTTTTTATTGCAATGTCTCATGAACCTCCACTACATGCTTATCAGTTGAGATTCATGTAGTCAGCCAGATTTAAGTAGTTTTTAGAAAGGGGTATTTAGAGACTTCCAAAGGCAGAGCCAAGATGACAGAGCAGAGAAACACTCAGCCAAGCTCTCCCAAAATTTCCCTCCAAACAAACACTTCAGATTGAATTCTGGAGTGACAGAGTCAACAAAGGATCAGAGTGAGACATTCTTCCAGCACAAGACAACATAGGAGGTAGGGAAGAGAGAGCTGTGACACAGGGGATGAGGTTGGCCCAGAGCCGGCATGGATGAAATACCAGGGGTGGGGATAGAAGCAGCAGCAGCTTCAGGGGCTCTCAGGCCAGAGATAGTAAGAGGACCTGGCAACTGGTCAGAAGGAGATTACAGGGGACTCCTGGGCTAGCAATGGATGCAGGACCTGACACTGTTTGGCAGCTCCATCGCCTAACCCCACTTCTGAGTCACTGTTCAAGGATGGAGAGGAGTACTTTCAGTCCAGAGGGAATGGAAGGGATCAGGGATCCCGCCGAAGACTATCATTTCCAGTCCCAAGGGAGGAGGGTCCCTGAGTAAGGGCCAAAGCGCAGACCAAAAGAGCAGTGACCTCACCTCTCGCCAGATCATACCTCCTTGGAAGCACTGAGAACTTCAAAAACCCCAGAACCAGCTTTGAAAATAGCAGTTCAAATGAAAAGCCTGAGAGACAGATCTTTTACCCCACCCCCACGCTGGGAACAGAGCCCAATACTAACATAAAGTTCCAAATGAAGAAGTAGGATAGGAAAATAAACAAATAATAAAAAGAAAATAACCTGACTGTAAAAATCTACTGTAGTGACAAAAGATCAAGACACAAACTCAGAAGATGATAAAGCCAAACAGCAACAAGTAAAGCCTCAAGAAAATGTGAAGTGGACACAAGGCCAACAAGAATTCCTGAAAGAGGCAAAAAACATTTTTTGAGCTCAAATAACAGTGGTAGAGGAAAAAATAGGTAAGTAAATTAAAGCAAAGGAAGAAAATTATGAAAAGACAACAGATTGGTAAAAGAGGCACCAAAAATACTGACAAAAATAGCATCTTAAAAAAAAAAAACAGAATTGGCCAAATGGAAAAAAAGGTACAAAAAAATCACAGAAGAAAATAATTCCTCAAAAATTAGAACTGGGCAAATGGAAGTTAATGACTCCATGAGACATGAAGAAACAATGAAACAAAGTCAAAAGAATGGAAAAAAAAGAAGTTAATGTGAAATCTAATTGGAAAAACAACTAATGTAGGAAATAGATTGAGGAGGCATAATTTAAGAATTATGAAATTACCTGAAAGCTATGATCAAAGAAAGAACCTAAACATTATATTTCAAGAAAATTATCACAGGAAATTACCCCAATATCCTAGAAGCAGAGGATAAAATAAAAATTCTAACAATGAAACAGACAACATTCTAAAATTTGTGGGATGCAGCCAAAGCAGTGTTCTTAATAAATATCCCTTCATAAAGCTAATTGTTGTTTGTTACTAAATGATGATAGGGAGAAGATATCAGCTGTTTAAATGACAGTAGGGAGACACTGACGATGACAAAGAATATAGGACACTGGATATTGATATGGGGGTGAAGGACACTAGAATGAGGACTTGAAAATGCACTAGAAGAATAACTTCTGCCCCCTCAGAATTACTCCTAGAACCCTGAAGGAAGAGCATTCCCCTCTGGGGACTCTGCTTGCCAGTGAAAGTGAAAGTTGGCTTAAGGATTTTCAGAGCTAGGCTACACTTAGTAACAATCCCGTTTCCCATCCCCATGACTTTGGACTGTCCATCTCCTATACCTAGAATACACTCCCTCTTCACCTCCATTTTGTAGAATTCCTCTCTTCTTTAAGATACAGCTTAATTATTACCTTCTACATAAAGCCTTTCCCAATCCCTACAATTGTTAGTGCTTTCCCTCCCAAACTATGTTGTATCAACTACTTTAAATGCATTTTTTTCATTCTTTCCATTTTTATGCTGTCTACATTTACATATGTACTTGTTGTCTCCCCAATTAGAAGGAGAGATCCTTTCTAGTGGAACTGTTTCATTCATTTTATTCATATCCTTAGTGCCTGGCACACTCACAAAAGCAGGGGTTCAAACATAGAAGGACCCTGAAACTGGATACTAAATGGATACTAACCTGTTAATGAATACTCTTTAAGTCTAGCCATTAAACCAGCTCCAAATCTACTTAAATATACTATTGTTGAGCCCACATTTTTACATGTTTTCCATTGCCGGTTATCTTTAAACCATCATGGAGAATGAGGGAGGTATTACAGGACTGGTGATGGGCAAATGTCCAAATTTTCAGAAAAAGGAAGAGTATCCATCTGCAAACTAAAGGATGGTAAGCTCAATTTCAGATCGTGGCAAAATTTTAGAATTTATCACTAGGAGGATGATTAATGAACATCAAGAAAAAGAAGTAATAAGATAAAATGCTCTTTGAAGAAATAAAGAACAACTTAAATACCTGAAGAGATATTCAGTGTTCATGGCTAGGCTGTGTCAATATTATAAAATGACAACACTACCAAAGTCAATTTGCAGACAGTATTATACCAAATTACCAAGGAATGCTTTGCAGAAATGGATAAAATAATAATAAATTCATTTGGAGGAAGAAAAAAAATCTAAAATACCAAAAGAAAAAGGGTAGAAATGAAGGGAGAATAGAACTTCCAGATGTCAAACTTTACTATAAAGCAAAAGTCATCATAATCATTTGGCACTAGCTAAAAAATAGAACAGACCAGACAAGAAAGAGTCAGAAACAACTGAATTTAATACTAAAAGTGTTCACTAAATCCCAAAACATACATTACCTAGGAAAGAATTCTATATTTGATGACAACTTCTAGGAAAATGGAAAAGAAATTAGATTTAGACAAATATCTTATACCATAATCCACAATATATTCAAAATGGATATGGAATATGAATAGAAAAGATCATACCATTTAAAATTTAGAAAAGAAGCCAATTATATACCTTTTGTAACTGTGAGTAGGGAGTGAATTCTTAACCAGACAAGGGATAGAAGCAATTGCAAAAAAATAAAATAGATAATTATTGTTACATGAAACTGAAAAACTTTTGTATGAAACAAAATTAATGCACCAGAAAGGAAGCAGTCTACTGGGGATAATCTTTATATTAAATTTCTCAGATATATGTATAATATATAAAATGCATAGGCAACTAACTAAAACATATAAGGTCAAAAGTTATTCCCCAACAGAAAAGTTGACAAAAGATATGAGCAAACAGTTCTCAAAAGAAGAATTGTAAAGTAAGAGCCATACATAAGAATGCTGCAAATCACTAACAATAAAAGAAATGCGAATAAAGACAACCCCTGAGGTCCACACACACTCAAGCGAATTTGTAATGATGACAATAATAACTAGCATTTATGTCATTTTTTAAGCACTTCGCAAATATTATGTCATTTAATCTTCACAACTGTCCTGAGAAGTCAGTGCTATTATAATCCTCCTTTTATGGTTTATAAGACTGAGACTGAAAAAGATTGAGTGACTAGCCCAGGGTCATATATCTAGTAAGTGCATGAGACTGGATTTGAGCTCAGGTTTTCCTGACTCCAGGTCCAGTGATCTAACCACTGTACCACATAGCTATCAAAGACAGCAGATGGAAATAATCAAGGAGGGTTGTCAAAAATAGGCACATTAATACATTTTTTGGTGGAGCTATGAATAGTTAAAGCATTATGCAAAGCAATCAGGGATTACACAAAATAAAACCCCCATATTCTTTAACTCAGAGATTCCATTACTAGCCATATACCACAATGCCATCATTGTCCTTAATGATGGCATGCCAAAAATATAAAATCTCCATATCCTTTGACTCAGACATTCCACTACTAACCATCTAGCAAAGTGACAAAAGGAAAAGGAAAGAAGAGAAAAGAAAAGGAAAGAAAAGAAAAGAAAAGAAAGAAAGAAAAGAAAAGAAAAGAAAAGAAAAGAAAAGAAAAGAAAAGAAAAGAAAAGAAAAGAAAGAAAGAAAAGAAAGGAAAAGAAAAGAAAAGAAAAAAGAAACGAAAGGAAAAATTAAAAACCCTATAATACACCTTTTATGACAACACTTTCTCTGATAGAAAAGACTGTAAACAAAGTAGGTTTGGGAAGCAGCTAAGCAAATTTCAGTATATAAATATCACGGAACATTACTATGCTGTAAGAAACAATGAAGACAAAAATATAAGAAGAAACATCCACTTCCCTCTTTTTCCGGGTGAAGGACACTGAATGTGGGATACAACAGATATCTCAGACTATTTTGATATGTTGTTGAGTTTTTGTGGAGCCTTTCTTCCCTTCATTTATACTCCACAATGAGGAATTTCTCTCTGGAAGGGACTGGGAGAAGAATACTTTAGGAAATATAGGTGAGGCAAAAACAAAAAATATTAATAATTTTTTTTTAAGTAAAGGAAGTAGTGATCACTAAAAGCCAACATGGTTCCATTGAGAACAGGTCATTATAGCTTGACTTTATTTCTATAATTTACTAGTTTCTCTGATTTGCTAATCTGGTGGATCAAGGGTTTGGTACTGCAGTAGAAAAAGAATTCTTTAACTCCCTGAGGCAGCTAAGAAGGCACAGCTGATTGAGCACTATGCCTGGAGTCAGGATGATCTGACTTCAAATTCAGCCTCAGCTACATACCAGCTGTGTAATCCTGAGCAAGTCGCTTAACTTCAGTTTCCTCGACTGTAAAATGGGGATAATAACAATATCCACCTTCCAGGGTTATTATGAGGGTTAAATGAGATTGACACACAGTAGGCAGTATATAAATGCTTATTTCCTTCCTACCATGCCTAAAATCTATTTCCCCATTTACTTCATTAAGTTATGTTCTTTGTGCTATAATCTAATGTACAAACATGTTTGCCATGTCAAAAATAACAAGCCCACTTAGCCTCATCGACTATCTCTTCTTTGATTCCCATAGACATTGCCTTTCAAGAGATGGGACCCTATCTCCAAGACACAAATAGCTTTGTCTTCTCTCATTTGCTCAATCTCATGGATGGCCTTACCTCAGTTGGCAGCTGTATTGTATGATCTTGTCCCAATCCCCTCTCCTCCTGTTGAGTTTTCCAGAACTATGCATCCCAATGCGCATGCTAAATGTACCTTGGAGACCCATTCCTTCTTCCTACTCTCATCTCACTAAACCCCATCTGCCTGATGTAGCCTATTGTATTGATAAGGTGTATAAAATAGAACTAGAGTATCCATGACCACTTCGATATTCTACCTAAACCTCACGGCCACACAGCTCTGAGAAATTAGCCAGTCTGCTCCATAACCAGAGTGAGGTTTTATTTGTGCCTTGACCCCTTGATATATAGTTTACCTAGATTTTTAACAAGAAATTTGATGAAGTATCTCATGGTTTTTTTAACATGACAATAGCTTCAAGTATAAAAATATTGTAATGTAGAAGACAGGTTAGATCTATTCTCCCTATATCCAGAGGGCATACTAGGAGCTATAAGTCTAAGTTGCAAAGAATTAATTTTAGGCTTAATATCAGGAAAAAAATTCATAACAATTAGAGCTACTCAAAAGCAGGATAGTCTGCCAGGGAAGACCTTTAGATATCCGGATGTCCATTTGTTGTTGGGTATGTTGTAGACGATTTCTTGGGGGAGATGAAGTAGGGAGAGGATGGATTAGATTAAATCCTCTATCACAGTCATACTTGAAGATAGGAATCATGAACTTTCTGTGTTCTCTTCTCTAAGCTAAATGCCCTTAGTTCTTTCAAAAATGGTTGAAGGCATGGCTTTAGTTCCCACCCAAGGGATCGATTCCAGTTTGTCAATACTTCAGTGGATTTGTGATCTCACTGAAGTATGTACTACTTCGGATGTACTTCAGTATGTACTCCCTCAGATGTACTCCCTAAAATGTGGTGCCTGGAATATATATACATATACATATATATATATATATATATATATATATATATATATATATATATATATATGGTTATAACTAGGATAGAATACAATGTAACTACGACCTCCTTCAATCTGGAAACAATCAGAGAAGTATGTTCTGAAGGAGCCTGGAAAGGTCTTCCAAAATATCTCTTATATCTCTTTAATGAAATATGAAATTCTCTTGATAAGATTAACTCTTTGATAAAGAGTGAATTCACCTAATTACCTCATATTTGTTAGCCCTTTAATATTACATGAAGTCTACAGGTGGTGAGTTACAGCAATGATGAATTTATCATCTAGGTGATTAATGACATTTGACAGTGATGGCATGGCTAGTCATATACCCTTGAACTTAGTGTTTAAGAGAAGGGCTTGAGAGATGGAGCTAGAGAGGAAAGAGGTTACTTATAAACACTAGGACTTGGTTCCCTGAAGGGAAATCCTGCATATCCATAACATTGATCCAAGAACCACTTGGCCCCAAAGGTAGCAATCAAACCGCATGGTGTTTCTGAACCAAACCTCTTAAACCCAAAGGAACAGCTTCTGGCCCAAGGAAGACCTGAAGCTAAGAAGTTGTAAAGGAGAGAGGTTATCATGGAAGGAACAATGTGGGTTGTGGTCCAGAGAGATCCAGAGTTCTCTACAGATCCTGAGTCCTTTGCCCTTATAGAGGGTTTTCAACAACAGGACAGATTGGAGGATTGTATGGGTTCTTAAGGGAAAAGAGATTCCCAGAAGAGGAATGGATTGTTTGAGTCTCTAGCAACACCAAAATAAGTCAGAGCCTTCTTTTTCTTCAAAGTGCTGTGTGCATTTTTGTGGACCCACTGGGAAAGCAACTGTGAGTGCAGTTGTGGCCTCTCCATGTCACCCCCACTCCCTGGACTGTTTCATGCACTTTGGTTGTGCTGGGTAAGGATCCCTTGAGTTAGTGGAGTCCAATTAGATGGAAAGAAGAGTCGGGGATAACACAGATTCTGAGATAGCCAAGGTTGAATACCTGGAAGAGCAAGCTAAAACTTTACCCTGCTCCTGTAGAAACAAATTCGAGAACCCCAAACACGCCATGCTTCCCTCCAGCTCTCCAAAATTCTGAATCTATAAAATAGCTGTTTAGGCAGGAGAGGACATGGTGGCCTGCAGGCCTTGCAGGGTAGAAAATGCACGTTACTCCCATGGTACAATGACAACAACTAATACATATGAGATTTACAACTGGAAGAGATCTTAGGGGCAGCTAGGTGGCGCAGTGGATAGAGACCTGGCCCTGGATTCAGGAGGACTTGAGTTTAAATCTGGCCTCAGATGCATAACACTCACTAGCTGTGTGACCCTGGGCAAGTCACTTAACCCCATTGCCTAGCCAAAAAAATTAATTAATTAAATTTAATTTTTTAAAAAAGAGAGCTCTTAGGGGGCAGCTAGGTGGCACAGTGGATAGAGCACCGGCCCTGAAGTCAGGATGACCTGAGTTCAAATCCGGCCTCAGACCAAACACTTGATTAGCTGTGTGACCCCGGGCAAGTCACTCAACCCCAGTTGCCTTAAAAAAGAAGAGAGAGAGAGAGAGGTCTTAGAAATCTAACTCCTTCTAAGGCCCCAGGAGGTCATATGGGCCCAAACTCAAACAAGGTAGGAATTAGTAAAGGTAGTATTTGAACTCTGATCCTTTCATTCCAGATCTATTGGTCTTCCCATATTCTTATCATTGCTTTCTAATGATAGTCCATGAGACTAGCTAGCTCCATTTCACAGGTGGAAAAACTGAAACCAAAAAAATAAATTAACCTGATTTTTAAATACTTGCATACCCACCTAACAGCATTAATTAGTTCATGAAAACAGACTAGGAGAACATCCTGGCACAGTCAGAGTCCTGAGCTAGCCAGCACACATGAAGGCAGTAAGGAAGGGAAAATTCAGAGCCACAGGCGCCCCAGTGTCTCCAAGCACACATCTCCTGCAGGTGGCTTGTGCCGGGACAGAGGAGAGAGAGCTAGAGAACACATCCTTAGAAATTATTGTCTGTTGTACTCTTCTGTGAAAGGGTCCCTGTGTGGGAACTCCCACCTCACAGCTAATTGCCCTGATATATGGTATGCCTATCATTCCATTTTTCAAATAACTCTTTTAATTAAATGATGCCATATGACGTCAAGACTTTCCTCTATATCAGCAAGTCAGAATTCGTGTCGGAGAAACACTGATATCTCCAAGCGTGCCGCTGGAAGTCTCTGCAAAGCCTTTCTCTGTATGTTCACCATTGTTTCATTATTTACAAAGTGTTTTCCTCCCAATTCTGAGTTAGGTCATCCATGTAAAATTCTTCCCATTTTATAGAATTAGGATCTGATTATAATGCAATAATGAAAATCAATGTCTTGGATATAAAACTTTGAGATTCACATGATGGGCAGAATTAAAAGGGGAAAGTCCCAGAGTGGTGGTAGAGGCTCGCAAGCCCTATTCCTGGGGGAGTTCCAAGGTCATGGATCTCTTGAGTTCAGGAATTCTGAGGTGTGGCAGGCTAAATTGATCAGGTTTTTGTACCAAGTCCAGCACCAGGACGGTGGACCTTCGGCAATGGGGGACCACCTAGCTGCCCGAGGAGAGCCGAGCCAGCCCAGGCTGAAAAGGGAGCGCGTTAAAGGTCCTGGTGACGTTGGGCCTGATGAGTGGCCACTGTACTTCCAAGGTGGATGAGACACGAGACCTAGTCCCCCAAAAAGGGAAGGATGGTGACAGGAAAAAAGGGCAACACGCAGCCTCGTGTGTGTGTGGAAAACCAGGCATTCTGCTGCAGATTCTTTCTATGACCAGGGGCCAATTAAGGTGCTTTTAGTCAATTGGGTCAACCCCTGCTAGTTTCCCACTGTTTTCCTTGATTCAGCTCCAGGGGCCTATGCAGATTCACTAGAACCCTGCAAGGTCCAGGAATGTGTACTGCTAAAATTCTTCTGGGTTTCAATTAAGGGAGAGAACCAAATCCCAGGAGCAGAGGTATAGCTAGCCATAACAATATCTGGGGCAAATTCAGTTTTGGGAGAGTGGGGAAGGGGAGGGCAACAGCAGCACAAGGTGAGGCATAGGAATGGCAATCGCCATAGAGATGAAAGACAGAAAGAGAGAAGGAAAGAAAGAAAGAAAGAAAGAAAGAAAGAAAGAAAGAAAGAAAGAAAGAAAGAAAGAGAAAGAAGAGAGAGAGAGAGAGAGAGAGAGAGAGAGAGAGAGAGAGAGAGAAAGAAAGAAAGAAGAAAGAAAGAAAGAAAGAAAGAAAGAAAGAAAGAAAGAAAGAAAGAAAGAAAGAAAGAAAGAAAGAAAGAAAGAAAAAAGAAAGAAGAAAGAAAGAAAAAGAAAAGGAAAGAGAGAGAGAGAGAAAGAGAGAGAGAGAGAAAGAGAGAAAGAAGAGAGAGAGAGAGAGAGAGAGAGAGAGAAAGAAAGAAAGAAGAGAGAGAGAGAAGAAAGAAAGAGAGAAAGAGAGAAAGAAAGAAAGAGAGAAAGAAAGAAAGAGAGAAAGAGAGAAAGAGAGAGAGAGAGAAAGAAAGAAAGAAAGAGAGAAAGAAAGAGAGAAAGAAAGAAAGAAAGAGAGAGAGAAAGAAAGAGAGAAAGAAAGAAAGAGAGAAAGAAGAGAGAAAGAGAAAGAGAGAAGAGAGAGAGAGAGAAAGAAAGAGAGAAAGAGAGAAAGAGAGAAAGAAAGAAAGAAAGAAAGAAAGAAAGAAAGAAAGAAAGAAAGAAAGAAAGAAAGAAAGAAAGAAAGAAAGAAAGAAAGGGAGGTAAGGAAGGAAGAGAAAATAAAGATGTTTTTAAATGTATAAAACAAAATACATAGGATTACAAAGGAACCAATTATATTCAAATAAAGATTTTTTTTTCCCTTTCAAGTTGATAGACCCCCTGAAACCTACTCATATCACCCAATGCACAGTGACTGACTCATAGTGGGTACTTATTAAATGTTTTTTCACTGATTGGTTGACTAATCATAAGGGGTCTATGGGTCCCAGTTGGAAAACTCCTGATCTAATGCAATCCATCTCTCCATAGGTGGATCACCTCTCCAACAGCTCTAACAAATGATTACCATAATAGCAACTCACCTTTCTGTAGAACTTTAAGATTCGAAAAGTTATTTCCCCAGGACAGCTGTGCAGGTAATACATGTATGTACCCATTTTAAAGATGAAGAAATAGAGTCTTAGAAAGGCAAAATGACTTGTCCAAGGTCATATTATCTAGTCAGAGCCAGGATTTGAAACCAAATCTTGTAACAATAATAATAATCATTAACATTTATATAGCACTTCAAGGTTTTCAAAGAAGTTTACATATGTTATCTGATATAAGCCCAGGGCTTTTTTCATTATACCGTGATATCTAGTCTCTGTTTACATCCCTTCAGGGAGGAGGACGTTATTATCTCATGGGTTAGTCCATTCCATTTTAGAAAAGCAACTGGGAAAGTCATTAAGTAGAATTGCCTGGAGTATATTCACTGTACAAATTTACTCGAATAAGAACATAGTGCATAGCAAAGACTAAAGAGCAGAGACATTGCAATACTTTACATCTGCCTTTTCAGGCTTGCTAACAGGGAAACTTTGAATAAATCGGAGGATAAGAAAAAATTATGTCGTTTGTTTCTGTGTTATTACCCTGGGCTCCTTTTGTGTTTTTGGTGAGATTTCCTTTTGACCACACAAATAACATGTGGTTTTCTGATCATATTCTGAAAGGAAGAAAAATTGGAGCAGAGGAAAAAGCAGAGGGGACAGTAGAGGGATGTTGTGACACATTTCATGTCATAAGTTGACATGAAATTGTCCGCCAAGACTATGATAATGACTAAAAACATAACTTGCAGAAAAAAGTTCTTTGACATGAAATGGGATTGCTTCTTTGTTTCTCTGGGTAACCTCTCTCTCTCTCTCTCTCTCTCTCTCTCTCTCTCTCTCTCTCTCTCTCTCTCTCTCTCTCTCTTCTCTTCTCTCTCTCTCTCTCTCTCTCTCTCTCTCTCTCTCTCTCTCTCTGGGAGGGGGTGAGGGGGTGGGGGTGTATGGATGATGCCATATCAAAAATGCATTGAGATTTGTACATGTGCCCAGACTAAAAGAATCTTAGCCACAGAAGCTTAGGTCTCACAAACTTGGCTGACTGGTTTCAGTTACTAACATCCCATTTAGGAGCAACCTTGGGACATCAGTCTCATTTCATAGAGATGAAAGCATTAAATCTGTAACTTCATGGTTCCTCTGGGTTCAACCCATCTCTATATCTTGAATAGCTTCATAGGCTCAATATAACAGGACTTTCTACCCAGGAGTCTCATTTGATTATCAGCATATTTAAGAAGAAGGGATGAGATTAGTCTTGGAAAGCTTAGTACTACTGTTGTGGAGAAAGTTTTGAACTTGGGGTCAGGAGTTCTGAATTCAAATTTCTGTGTTGACAGTTACTAGCTTTAAGATCAGAGATAAATCCCTTCTCTAAGCCTCAGTTTCCACATCTGCGAAATGAAAAAGATACCAAGAGCATTGGCTTCCTCATGGTTGTTGGGAGGAAAACACTTTGTAAAGCACAAATGAAAGAAAGAAAGTGAAAAATAGCATGCTTTGGTCTGTATTCAGTCTTCTCTCGTTCTTCCTCTGGAGGCAGATAGCATGCTTCATTATGAGTCATTTGGGATTGTCTTGAATCAATGCATTGAGAATAGCAAAGTCATTCGAAGTTCTCCATTGTATAATATTGCTGTTACTGTGTACAACATTCTCCTGGTTCTGCTCACTTCCCTCGGCACCAGTTCGTGCAAACTACTATGTTTTTGTTACAGTATCTTCCCATGTCTTCACTTTGTCCTGCAGACAAGACAGGAGTGTGGCCTGTAGATAGGTCATGAAACCCCAACATTGGGCCTTTCTTACTACTGCTCCTGGGATCTCAACCAAGGTTATTTATCTATCATTGGCCCTAACTCCATCCCATGAGGAATCTTTCCTGGATCTGATTGTTGTTTCATTCATTTCTACCTCAAAGTCAAAGTCAAAACATTTTAATTAGATTAAGAAAGATGCATAGACAAAGGAAGAAATTTGCTAACAGAAGCCAGTTTACCTAAGAGAGTACAGGAAAGGGGGGAAATCAAATATGACTTGAAAGTTAATTGGATGAGTGGTATCAGAAAAAAAAAAACATGGCAACACCTATACGAACTGATGCAAAATGGAGTGCAAAGAACCAGGACAACATACAGTAACAGCAGTGCTATAATGATGATCAACTGTGAAAGACTTGGCCACCCTAGGGGCAGCTAGGTGGCGCAGTGGATAGAGCATTGGCCCTGAAGTCAGGAGGGCCTGAGTTCAAATCTGGCCTCAGACCAAACACTGGACACTTACTAGCTGTGTGGCCCTGGGCAAGTCACTTAACCCCAACTGCCAAAAAAAAAAGACTTGGCTACTCTTATCAATACAGTAATCCAAGACAGTTCCAAAGGATTAGTGATGAAAAAAGGCTATTCACTTCCAGAGAGAAAACTGATGAACTCTGAGGGCAAATTGAAGTATAATTTTCTCACTTTTTTTCCTTTTTTTGTAATATAGCTAATATGGAAATATGTTTTGCATGATTTCAAATATATAGTTGATATGTTGTTTGCTTTCTCAGTAGGTAGGGAAGGAGTAGAAGGGAGGAAGAAAATCTGGAACTCAAAATTTAAAAAAGAAGGTATATTAAAAATGAATATTTTTTAAAAAGAAAGATGCCTAGGAATGTAAAAAAAACAACAAAAATTTACATAAACTCTCTAATCATCAACTCACATTAACTGCAAGCTTTTATACCCTAAGCAAAAACCATTTCCTCTAATTGGCATTTCAATGGAGTGAATCCCTAGAGTCTTTCCCTGGCACTGCCTCAATAATGCATATGGTGCTGTGAACAGGGGACTTTTTGGGGTTAAGACTTGCCACAGTTAATGGTCACGAGCAATTTGTCTGAACTGCTGGTCACTGATGCTGCTTGACTCAAAAGTAACTGAGGAAACTCAGGAACCATGACTGCAAAAGCTGTCCTGGAGAGTGGAAGATCAGGAATCTGTTACTATGGCTGCAGATATACATCACATCACCATTCAACGTACCAAGTCCTTGCCTAGGGATAGGCACAAACAACTCCTACCCATGCTGGCTAGCTACATAGATTATCAAAATCTCTTCCATCTAGGTAGAAGTTAATAACATCCCTAATGAAATCCACCTTCAAAGGCAGCTGTCATTTCTCTTATTACTTCTATACTCCCCACACTCTTCCTCCTACATCCTTTGTCAAGCCTACACTTATTAACCAGTCAGGACTACCCTGGCACTGAAGCCAGCTAGAAATGTCACTGTACCTGCAGTCCCTGGAGAAATACCAATTTAAAGAATTCAGTATCACAGTCCAGAGTACATGTATCCTGCGTTTTTATTACGTACTTCATAAGGCTATTGTAGGTAAAATACTTTGTAGACTTCAAAGAACTATATAAAAAGGGATTATCAGTTTTATCTACTCTACTGAGATGTTATGAAGAAACTGCTTTTTAAACTATAAAACTCTTATCTAAATGTGAGCTATTATTATTGTAAATATTAGGGATTGGCACTGAACCTGTGATTTCATTGGTATAGAAAACTAGCTGGGGAGGAAACTCTCTCTGCCAAAGTTGATTAGCACCTTCTCTTGCCATTTATAGTCTTAGCAGGATGCGTAGGGCACTGAGAGATTCAGAGAGATTCAGAGTAATCAGATTGGTATGTAGCACTGGAGACTTGACCCCAGATCTTCCCAGCTTGGAGGCCAGATCTCTATTATTACACCACACTGCTGCTATATCATTGATATTAATAGTTATTAATTACTATTATTGTAGTATCTTCCATCAAAGTTTCAACTGGCCTGCATGTGGTTTTGATGGCTATCTGACCTGGGATCTGGTCCACCCCCATCTCCAAGGAAGACTTTGTGGAGAGTAGTGAGAAGACTAGGTGCCTTGTTTCCTAAATGGAAATATTCAGATTCAATATTCCTTCCTACCTTATCCTTAAAAAAAATACATGTTGACCCTTATTACATTAAGTTCAACAGGCTTCGTTTGGGACAAAAAATAACTTTTCCAAACTAGTTTGGCTGAAAGAAAGACAAGAGGCAGAATGTGCCAGGCAGATCAAACTACCACTGCTACTTCCCCTCAGACCCTGATGGAGATAGCCCAGGACCCTGAATCCAAGAGCCTTGGGAATAGAAGCACACTCCAGACCACTGATTCTGCTTCCATATTAGCTACTGCAGCCATCTTTTCCATGGAGATGCTACCAGTTAACTGATTTGGGGTACTATGGCCCTACCTCCTCAAATTCTCACCATCAGAGTCCCAGGCACTGTCCAATGGGTCAACATCACAAAAGGATACTATTTTATCAATAGAAATGGATATTAAAGAAAATGCACTACCATGTATTTTGCAGTATACTCTAGAACCATGGGAACTTTCCATCTGATTTGAAACTGAAACCACTAGTTTGCGAGTTATCTCCTTAATTAAGCAAGGGACTGTATTGCTTTCTATTAGTAATTCTAGCACATGGTACAGAGATATGTACATAGTAAGTACTTAATGCTTTTTCATCCATCCATCCATCCATTCATTCATTTATTCATGGTTTTCCAGCTGCCCTAAATGAATCTGTTAGAATCCAATAATCCTCCAGCTTTTACTTTAGCCCGGGGGTAGGAGAACCCCTAACAGTGATTCAGCCCAAATTGAGAATATGAGTTTGGCAATGCGATATCACGTGAAGGTGAAGATATATCCAGCAGAGAACCTTTTGATCAGAATATTAATCCTCCCCTCCCCCTTAGGGCAAAAAGGTTTTGGTTTCATTTCAGCCCTGTGTCTGCTCCTAAAGTTCTATAAAACTTTTGAGATGAAATCATCCCAGACTTCCTGCATGCTGCTGCTTCCTGTGAATGAGAGGCTATTTGGCACTGCACGCCTGTGCTGAATAATTTCAGAAAGTGTTGAAGTTTGATCGAAGAAGGCATTAAAATGATAGTAATTAGTACCAGGCCCTTTGCTTGAAATGCTGAGCTCCAGGAAATTACAAGGCTGCATGTGCTGAACTTATACCACAGGCTGCTTCCAAGGTTAAGGTCAGTGCTGCTGAATTCAAGGCCATCCTTTTGATGCTATGACGGAAACCTATTTGCTGCTCATAGCGGATAAGGGAAAGGGGAAAGATGTATCTGACATAATTGAAACTGTGTCTGAAAAGTGAATATGAAAAAGCTTAGGATCTTGCTTGGAAAAGTCTTCTAATCTAGGGCCCATTTTTAGATGTGGGCTGAGGGTGCAGGTATAAACCCACAGAAGGAGGATACCATATCCAGGGAGCCAAGACCACTGAAAGGCCCCGGGGGGGAGATTCAAACAGAAGGTCCAAGAATTGACACCTTGGCAGCCTCTAACCAAGCAGCCTCATGGCTAAAGCTAGGCTGGTATAGAAATCAAAAGCCCTGCCCCGAGAGGTACAGGCAAGAAGAGCTCAGGCCTTGCAGTCAGTCCACAATCATTTATGATTTACTATCCAAACCCCAAGATGTCCTAAAACCACTGAACTATGTAGCTCCCTCCTATCTATCTGAGAAGACAGCACAGTGTTGTTGTGTTATTGGTCTACTGACATGGAATAGCATTGATAATTGACATGAAATTATTGACAATATTATTTGAAATTATTGACAATATTATTTGATTGAAATTATTAACAGTAGTATTGATAATTGACATGAAATAGCAGCCTAAGATGATGAAAATGACTAAAAACATAACACATAGTCTAAAATGTGTCTGGACTTTATATTTTAGAAGCTAAGGAATGACAGAGGTTGGAGTGTACTAGAAGGTGGGGAGGGAGGAAGCCTTGAAGGTCAACAGATTGACGGGAGGAGGATAATAATAGTTAGTATTTATATAGCTCTTTAAGGCTTATAAAACACAACAGCCTGGGAGATATCATTATCCTTATTTTGTAGATTAGGAAACTGAGGCAGACAAAGAAACTTACCCAAAACTAGTAATAATAATAATAATAGCTAAATTTCTATAGCACTTCCTATGTGCCAGATACGGTACTAAGGGCTTTACAATTATCATCTCATTTGTTCTTCACAGCAACCCTGGGAAGTAAGTGTTATTGTTAATCCCATTTTTCAGATGAATAAACTGAGACAGAGGTTGAGAAACTTACCCAGGGTTACACAACTAGTAATAATAATAATAATAATAATAATAATAATATAATAATAGCTAACATTCATATAGCACTTACTATGTGGCAGGTATTGTTCTAAGAGTTTTATAGTCATCTCATTTTATCCGCACAACCCTGGGAGTTAGGTGTTATTGTCACTCCTTTTTTACAGATAAGGAAACTGAGACAAAGAGTTTAAGTGACGAGCCCAGGATCATACAGATAGTAAGTGTCTAAGGTAGGATTTGAACTCAGGTCTTTCCTGACTCCAGGTCCACTTTTCTATCTAATGTACCACCTAAGTACGAGGAAGAAAGTCACTGATTAGTTATCATATGTGCTTGGTAAGTAAGATTTCAGAACAACCTTTTCATCTATCATGTAACATTGCCTGTGATATTATGACATTTTGCTATTTGGACCATATTTTTCTCAATTTTTTGTGTGTTATTTAAGGATACCAATGAAAGCAAGTGAATGTATGTATATATGTATGTATGTACGTATGTGTGTATGTATATGTTGGAGATGCCAGTGTCTTTTCCGGAAACCCAAGATCAATACTCCAGACACTAATACCCCAGAGTCTAAGGGAAAGGTACTAGAAAAAGATAAGAGAATTGTTATTCCTGAAAAGTTCTGTCTGTCCTACCTCTAATTTCAAATTTCACAGTTTCTGTACTACTTTCCTTCTCTTATGTAGGTTCTCCTCCAAGAACGCCTCATTTTACTTTCAGTGTACTGGCTGACAAAGCCAGGCAGTGGGAGGTGGAGCAATGGGGGAGGAGGAGAGAGGGGTAAAGAGAAAGGGGCTTTGGATAACTCTAAATCTGCAGGCAAATTTAAAGCCCCGTCTCCTGGAGAAATGCCTATAGGATTTGGTTGCTCCTTTCCACCCCCATCTTGATTCCAGTACATTTTTCCTCCATCTTTGTTCATCTTCTTTTTCCTTTGACCCTTTCCTCTCTACCTACCTATTCTAGCTGCCTCTCAGGTCAACTATTATACTTTAGGCCAATTTCCTTTTTATGATAGAAATGGTCATCATTCATTAAAATTTGAAAATAAAAATTGATTTCTAAATCAACACACAAGGCCAGTCCTGTATGACTTGTAAAATAGAAAAATATTTTTTTTAGCTCTCCATCGGCCCTTTGTTTTTCCTAATTCATTGTCCCCTCTCCTCCAGCCACCCAATTATTCTATGTTGTACTGACTCTTGTCATTGAGGAAGATAATGAAACAAACTCATCTACATCAAAGTCATATGTCTGTAGCTTTAGATTGGGAAGGAATAGTAGATATCACCTAGAAGTCCAACTCCCTTTCTTTAGAGATGAAGAAACTGAGATCCAGACATATTTAGTGGTTTGCTTAAGGTAGTAAATGAAAGAGCCAGGATTTGGAGTCCTATGACTACATATTCAGTTTTTTTATGTTCAATGCTCTTTCTACTATACCATGCTTAAGAACTTAGTATTGATCACCATGTAGAAGTATATACATTTTTTAAATGTCACTTATGGAGGCATGTTGCCTAATGTAAAGAAATGACTAATAGGCACCAGTGAAAGAGGTCTTTTGAGGTGGAAGGAGTACCTCACATGCCTCAATTCACAGCAACAGAGGAAACCTTTTACACTGCCTATACACAAGGTCAGTCTTGCCAACACGAGCAAAACTTGCATGTGCATGCTCCAAGGTGAGGAAGCCTTTTTGATTCACGTATAAATTAGATTTAAGTGAGGCGAAGTTGTGCAAAGTTGTCAGAGTCTCTCTCTTCCAGTCATCAACATCTAGTGGCAAGACAAAAGTCAGGATGACTAGTGATGGCTCAGGATGCAGTGGATGACCTTGGCATCTTCAATGTCTGACCAAGCTCTAAGTGCTCCACAGTGTTGCTTCAGCTACCTTCGTGGCCATTGAAACAAAATGTTCATAATCTGCCACTTCCACAGGGGAAGCCTCCACATGCTTGGGGTAGACACCTTCCTAACTCATCCATAGTTTGAGGCCCATTGGTTACCCTCAACCTGGTTTAGCCTATCTGCAGAGATGGTTTCACCAGGGTGCGGCCGCTGCTCATGTTACAGCTTCTTGCAGCCACAGGAAAGAGTTGGGTGGCAGGTGAACACCAAAGGTGGATGAGAAGCCCTGAGAAAGGCTTGGCAGCCCTCACATCAGGGATACTAGTCTTCCCTGAACACCCCATAAATCCCAAGACAAGACAAGATACCCAAGGTTCAAGATATTCTATAGGTCTGGATCCACACGTAAAAAATGCATGATTCATAAGCCTCTCACAATGTATTTACTTGTACTAATCAGCCAAAGGACATAAATTAATTGAAGTTAAAGACATTTAATGAAATTGTACAGTAAGAAAAGTAGCAATAGCACAAGTGAATACATCTAAGGGTCACATGTGGCCAGGGTGAACATATGGAGGGGCACACATGTGGCCAGGGTGTACAAGTGGAGAACTCCGATGATACTGGGTCACTAAAGGGTTCTAGTGAAGTCATCACACTCCTTCCATTGAGCCTTCTTCCTGAGCATTGCATGGAGTCTGTCAGGCAGTGTTCTACTGAGCTGCAAAGCTTCCCACTGCTGCCAGCTTTTGGCCTTCAGCTTGAGTCCTCCATTGAGGAGCTACCTTTATCCCCACAAGAAAAGGAGTAGATTCTGTCATTCTTCCTTTAGCTTAGAACTTAGAGGTTAAGATTCATATCTTTCAGTATGGGGGCTAGGTTTGCCAAACACTCAATCATCAGACTAGAGGAAAACACTCAATTATTGTCTCTTCAGAAGGAAAAGAATCTGTCAGTTCCTGGGTTTTAGATATGTTCAGCTTTTCTCACCAGGACAGAAACAGCCTCATGGCCAGGCTCTCTTGGGGGGCAGCTAGGTGGAGCAGTGGACAGAGCACTGGCCCTGAAGTCAGGAGGACCTGAGTTCAAATTTGGCCTCAGACCAAATACTTGACACTTACTAGCTGTGTGACTCTGGGCAAGTCACTTAACCCCAATGCCTAAAAGCAAAGCAAAAAGAAAAAAAGAAACAAGCTCTCTTGGAACACTCAATAGATGGGAAAGCAAATAGAGAATGCAAGCATTAAATCTATCTTTGAGCCTTACTCCTTCTCAGGAAGAGCAACATCTCTGTCCCAATGCCTCTGACTTAAGGTTAGAAAGTCCTTTTTAAGATCTATCAATTCCATATTGCAATGCACCCCTTTATAACTCTGGGTTTAAGATTATTCAGTTTTCAAGATTCTTTTCTCTCGCATTCAAATAAAAGGGAGACTAGAAGGCAAGGAAGGGGAAAGCAAAGTAGAAATACGAGGAGGCATAACCCTCTCGCCTTTGTCACAAATTCCTACCTTTATTATGGACATGCGGCTGGCTATGAGTTTTTCAGGTGTGATCTGATTCTATAGGTGAAGTATATTTTGGTTATTTCTGAAACTATTTCATTATATTTCATATATTGCCCAGGTTATAATACGCCGTCAAATGGGAGGCCATCTATATGCCATGTCTTAGATAGGCATTGCAGATGATTAATGAGGTAGGGCCTGAATTGAATAGAAAAAGGATGGCAAACTCGAATTTCATTTGTGGAATCATGCAGAAGGAAAAGTAGCTTTCATTGATCCTAAACTATTCATTAGCAAATATAGCACATTGGTATATGTATATACACCCATATTCTCCTAGTGATACAATGTGACAGCAAGCTATGGAAAATCATGAGCTTCTGGAAATAAAAATGGCAGGCAACCCAAAAGAAAATGGGAATGTGTGTGGTGGATGTAAATAGGGTGCAGTATATTACCAGTGAGGACTTGTGGTTGAAAAATGGTAGAGAAGACATCATCAAAACTACAAATGACTGGAAAAGTAGTCTGGCTAATAATCATAAAGCAATATAACAAGGAATCATAGATTGGCACTCCATGCAATTCCTTGCTAACCACTAAATGTCAAAAAACAACTAGTATATTGAAATGATCCTGTATAGATAATTTATGGAAGGGCTTGGACAAGAATAATTCAGAATAAGAAAACCTGAGTGGGTAGCACTCTGTCCTAGTGGAAGAAATGCTCCCTACAGAGGAAATGTGGATCCACCAAATCTGAACATTTTCTGAAGCTCAAAAATCCTTCATCCACCTAAGAGTTCTTTGAATATTTGAAAATAATTATCATATCAGCCTGCCCAAACCTGACACACACTTTTTCATCTCTTTTCCTGGACAGAAATCCCAAATTCCCTCAACTGTTCCTCACATGATATGGTTTTCAGGAACCTCCCTACTCAGGTAGTTGATGAAAATGCCAGATAGACCAGGCCAAGAATAAAGTCCCATGATCAGCAACTAGGAGACCTCCCTCCAGAGGCTGTAAAGTAGGTGCTATTATTTTCCCCACTTTATAATTGAAGAAAATGAGGCAGACAGAAGTTAAGTGACTTACTCGGGATCAAACCACTAATAAGTATCTGAGACCAGATTTGAACTCAGGACTTTCTGACTCCAGGCCCAGCAATCTATCCTCCACACTACCTATCTGCCTCTAGGGGCATTCCTTGCTCAATATTTCCTACTCAGAGGGAAGCTAATGAGATTAAGGAAATGGATGAGAGTGGGAAGAGACCTGAGGCAGGTTGTCCAACCAGCAGGCTATTATAACAGTCCAGGCATGAGATGATGAGGACCTGGACCAGGATGGTGGCAGTGTCTGAGCAGAGGAGTGGTCATAGATGAGAGAGATTTCAAAGGAAGAAATGAAAGGACTTGGCAACAGATTGGATATGAGGAGTGGCAGAGAGTGATGAGGCAAAGGTGACAGTTAAATTGCAAATGTAGGTGACTAGGACAATGCTCTTCCTCTTAACAGTATTAGGGAAGTTAGCAATAGGGACGTCCTTTAACTGTATTATGATCCAAATAATTTTTTTCTATCTTACCTACAAATATACCTGAAGACCAAATGAAATACTATGCTGAAATCAAAACATGCTATTTTTAAGGCAGTCCCCTGATCTACCACAAAATCATAGAGTCCTAGGGTTGGACGAGACCTCAGAAGCTATCTAATCTAAGCAATACCTGAAGTATGAATTTCCTGTACAGCATCACCAAAAAAGTGGTCAGCCAATCTTCTCTTGAAGAGCTCCACTGATGGGGAACTCCCCACCCCCTAAGGCAGATGCTTCTTTTTCTGCAGAATTCTTCTTGTTTTGGTTTTCTTTTAGCTGAGCCATCTCTCTTCAGTTCCCCCCTCCCCTCGACTGCAGTCCTAATCCTTTCCCCTGGCATCTCCCTTCTATATGACAGACCTTCAAAAACTTGAACAGCAAACTTGGCCACTCTAAACTTGTTCACTTCTTCCTTGAGGCTAACCCTTCCCAGACCCATTACTTAGCACCATTTTAATTCCCCTTTATCACCTGCACAGATTATCTTGTTAATATCCTTCCTAACGTGCAAGGCCACAATATTCCAGTTGTCATTTGAGCAGGGCAGGGTGGTTCAGAGCCTATTACCTTCCTAGCTCTGGACACTGTTCCTCTTATAGCACAGCCTAAGATCAAATTAGCTTTGACAATAACTATGTCACACTGGTAACTTATATTGAGCTTGCAGTCCACTAAAACCCCAGATCTTTATGTATTAACTGTGGCCTAGAAATATCTCTCATCTTGTACTTAAATTATTGTTGTTGCTTTAACCAAAAAAAAAAGTCCTTTATATTTAGCTATATTAAATTTAATCACCTTAGAGACAGTCCAGTGGTCTAGCCTGTAGAGATCACTTTGCATTCTGATTCTTTTCTTCTGAGCTACAAATTGAATAAGCTTATTATCATTATCTTTATCTTTATCCAAGGCACTGATGAAAAGGTTAGCTAGAACATGGCCCAAGACAGACCAAGTGAAGCAGCTTAGTAGTCTTAGCCAAAAAGAAAAATAAGGGTAATATGGAAGAACTTGTCCTTAGCAAACCCTTACTAACATCTTATACGAACTTTTCAAAATGTTCACAAACCATATGTTTAATCATCTCTTCTAGAATTTTGCTGGGGTTAACCTCAAGCTACAAACATATCAATGCTGGAATTTCCCCATTCTGAAAATGAAAATGAAATTAACGTATTCATGTGAAATATGGAAGCTAAGTTGTTTATCGCTTCCCTAGACTTCAGCATCTTCCACTTTAAACTTCAGTGTCTTCAGCAACTTTGTTATAGCAGAGGCTCAAAAAATATCACAAATCATATTCTAATCCATAATCCATAAAAGGGTCTCCAATAAGGCTTTTTCTAAACTTCTGATTTTTTTAAAAGACAAGCTTCTTCTATAAGCAACCTAAATACAAGACTTTCAGAATTAAGTGCATGCACTATGTAAATATTTTTCGAAGTATTGCTGCTATAAGTGGGATGAAGATTGACTGTAAGGACAGGAATGTTAATCAGGGTTGAGCCTGAACTTCAGCTGAATGAAGATCACTTCTTCACCAAGTGTCTACTGCCCTGCTCCTTCCCCCTTCCATGTATTTCCCTCCCCCACCACTACCCCACAAGAGGCCCATGACACTTCCACCATGAAGGCTTGCCTGATTTCTACCCCCAAAGTAAACCATTTCTTCCTTAGATGGCACTTTGCTTTGCCCCTCTCTAATGCACCAAGCATTGCAGTGTATGTATATTATAGTGTTCTGTGTCTGAGTCTTATCTCTAGAAAACTTTCTTATCTAAATTTTGTATCGACCTCAGTACCTAGGACAATAAATTATTACATATTTGTTGAATTTTGAAAAGCACACAGTATAGTAGAGAGGCACTGGGGTGGAGGAGAGGAGAGTGGTGGGAGTGGAAAAAATACTGCATTTGGAGTCAGGTAACTTGGGTTGGAATACCAGCTCTCCTAATTATTACCTGTGACTTTGGGCAAATCATTTTCTCTCTCCAGATGGCATTTTCCTCATTTACAAAAGGAAGGGACAGGAATAGATGATCGTTCTGGTCCCTTCCAACTCTAAATTCTGTATGTTACAAATCAGACAAACTGAGTCTGGGTCCTGAGTTTTCTGCTTCACTAGCTGTGTGATCCGGAGGAAAATCCCTTTCCCTTCCTGAGCCTCAGTTTACTCATCTGTAAAAATGAGGGTGGCACACCAGGTCACCTTCAAGAGCCTGTTCCCTAACGGTGCTTGATTCTACGTGTTGAATGGATGGTTGCATTGTAAACAGTCCCACTTCTGATGGCCCCTGCATTAATTTCTGGCCTTCATTTTAAAGTGTTTCTCCTTCACTGTCTCATGATGCTTCCAGGATTGAATTATAGGCTCACAGACCTATAGCTGAAAGGTCCTTCAAGGGAAGTCTAGCCCAACTCATTTTAAATGTGAGGAAACTGAGGCACCAGGAAGTTAAGTAATATATCCAAGATTACACAGTCAGTTTAAGGAGCTGAGATTTGAACTGGTCCTCTGATTTCAAAGGCACATTGCTTCTCCTACATTTCTGGACCCTAAAAGAAAAAAAATGGTTGTATGTCTATTCATTCTTGCCCAGGAAGGCTGGAACAAGAAAAAATTGAAAGATTCAGAGGTTGAATATTAGATAATGATACAGATGGCCCTGTCAATCTGGAAGTCTGATCCTCCAACTCCTGGGTAATGGTGGGAGCAATGTCTCTTGGTCAGGAGCACCCAGTTAAAAGCACTTCTTACTGTTGACCCCCAGCTAGTCCCAGGACTTTTCCTTTAGTGTATTGCTCCCATTACCTTCACACTATTTCCAACATTGCCCTAAAGGAAAACTTGCTGTAAAACAATTGTGTGACTTTGGTTATCCATGATATGTGTGGACATTAGAAAACCCAGTCTAATAACAGATATCAAATCATGATATAAAGAAATGCAGAGATGACAAAGTTGTGCCCCTAAAATACATAGTCAGACAAACCCAAAAGTTTTCAAGTCGGGAGGGATCTTAGAGATAATCTAGTTCAAATCCCTTATCTTATAGCTGAGGAAAACAAGGCCAGACTGTTTATCCAATGGCCTGTGGGAAAACTCCTGTACATCTGTTCATCCTGTGAGGAGAACAAAAAAAATCTTCCCTGGAAACTCTGTCTAGGAGCTTGGAGTCATGGAAACTTCCTAAGTCTTCTTGAAGAAACATATTCCACCATGACTGTGGGTCAATGGCAGACACCCAAACAAAATCCAGGCATCCTAAATGTCTGCCTACGTTTCTCTCATTCAGAACATTACTTTTGATGAGTCTCAAACACACAAAAAAGTGGGTGCTCAAGAACTCATGCCAGGTGTACTCTTGAGAGGGTGGCTGCTTAACTAGGTCACCAATCATTCCTCACTTCCTCTACATCACTAAAGATATGAAAGTAGGCTAAAGACAGCAAGTAAACAGCTTCTTCCTGATCACACTGGTGAGGGTCCACATGAGCTGCAATAGGTTATGACTTAAGCCAGTTATTAATTGCAGTGTTCCCCTCCTGTTCAAAATGATCATTAAAAACGTCTTTGATGCATTGTCAATTATTCAGGATGATAGGGGAATCCTTTGGTATTGATAATAAGAAATAGCAGAATATCCAAAAGTTAAGAATCAATTGAATTAGATTGTTTATTTGGGTTTTTTTTCTGACTTGCTTTCCTTTGTTGAGGCTAATATCCACGGTGCGTGTCTCCTTGTAGTAGGACTCAAAGAAAATATAATCTTCAGCCCCAATGCTGTTCTTCTCTAGACTGATAATTCTTATGAACTTCATTATAACTTACTAAAAGGAATGGTTTTTAAAATGTGGAGTATAATAGTTTTTTAAAAACTCACCTGTAAAACTTCTGATAAAAAAAAACTCCATCAGTCCACTCATTTGTGCCTAGGTAACTACCCTATCCATCCATTCTATGAAAATGGAGAAATGAGAAACTTAGATTCTACTTTTAATCCCTTTTTTGGCTAATACTGATTCTAATACCCCTCTAAAATCAATTGAATTCATTTCATTTGAGAAGCACTTGACATGGTGAAGTGCTTTGCAAAATGGCATCCTCTATAAAAGATATGGAATTTGCTTCATTTTTTTTCCATTTCTAGGCCCTATAATATTAGTGTATATCCCCCTTGGACTTATTCTCCCAACTTGTACTGGCAAACTGGATTGGTTCCCAAAGGGTGGTTGACTACTTTTCACCCCACTCAGGAGTCCAGGGGGTAACCCTGAGTGGTTAGGAAGTTTCTACCACTACTGCTCATGAACCCTCATTTGATGTCCTTCCCAGGAGGACTTCCCTATAAGCCTAACTAGACCAACATTTGCATAAGAATGGTTACTTAAGGGGCATGGTAAGTATAATTGGTACATAAAACATTTTCCCAAAAGTCTAGAGCATACTTTTGCATAAGTACACATATGTTCATGGGAAAAGCAAGCTGAAATTTGGAGTACAATGGTGGTAAGGCAAACATGGAGAACATTTGTGTGGCATAAGAATAACAACGCCTAAGGGGCATTCATGAAGACTTCATAAAAGGAGAAAGGATCTTGGAGCTATGAGTACATGTGACATGGGGGTATTCCACAAAGGAGAAGGACATGGTGGAAGAGTTCTTTCCTTACTTTGTAGAGTTTTCATGAAGTTTCCCTTGGGTATAACGCTCTGCTAGGCTCCAAGTGTCCATGCCCTTATAGAGTCTTGAAGCTGCCTGTCTTCAGTGTATCTAATTTGTTCTTGGGATGTCTCTCAACAACAGATGCATTGTCTCCTATTAGCCCACTGTCTTCTAGGCTCAATGTCCCATCTCCCACTTGTTGCCTTCCGACATAGGTGAAAGGGTCTGCCTCCTTAAGTCGCTCCTAAATCCAAAGCTTGACTATTTCAATGATGGACTCACTGCCTTCTAATTGGCCCAAAGGTGTGTCTGATTCTTTTAGCCATTCTCAAAATGATTTCCTTCGAAATGTTTATTTTCATCCAATGAACTTTACTCCTTCCAAAATGACTCGTTTCCACCTAATTCAAACCTTTGACTGGCTGAATCAGAAGTCTGATTCATTTACATTAACTGGAGTTAGGGCTATAACCCCTCACTTTTACATTAGGATCATAGCTCTAAAGTGGAAAATGATTTCAGAGGTCATCTAATCCAACTCTCTTATTTTATAAATGAATAAACTAAGGACCGGGGAAGTTAAGTGATTTGTCAAGGGTTATACAGGTAGTAAATTTCAGGGGGCGGGATTTGAATCTAAGTCCTATAGCTCTAGAGACCATGTTCTTTCCACTGTCCCACGATGCCCACCATGCAATACAGAGAGAAAGAAAATACACATATACACAAAGACAACGGAATCATTTTATAATTTTGGTGCCAGGAAATAGGACTAATATCTCCCTTATAGACTAATACAGGAGAGGCAGTATGGCATGGTATGCTGGCCTTGGAATTGGAATTGGAAGCCCTCGTTTCAAGTCTAAGCTTTGCCACTTACCCACTGCATGATCTTGGTTAAATCGTTTTACTTATTTGTACCTCCATTTTGTGCTCTATAAAATAAGGATAATAATAGTGTCTGACCAAAATCACAGGGTTGTTGTAAGGACAGAAGGGAAAAAATTATATAAATGGATGTTATTCTACCAAGCATTCTTTCAGTCATTTTTCATACTCTCATCATCTGGGGTTTTCTTGACAGAGATACTGGAATGGTTGGCCGATTTCTTCTCCAGCTCATTTTACAGATAAGGAACTGAGGCAAAAAGGGTTAAGTGACTTTGCCCTGGGTCACACAGCTAGTAAATGTCTGATGCTGGATTTGAACTCAGCTCAGGTCTTTCTGACCCCAGAGATCCTGCTTTCTAGCCGCTTCATCACCTAGCTGCCCTATATCAATCATTTACCATGTGCAATTCTTTTTTTTTAAATTTTATTTATTTTATCCTGAAGGTGAGAGATAAAGCAAGCATTTTCATAACATGGTGGAATGGGGGGGAAACATGATTGTACATGAAAATATATATCTGTCATGTATAACTTGATATTCCTTTTAAATATTTAATAAAGTTATTATGTAACTTTTTTTCTTTTTTTTTCTTCTCTCTTTCCACCTCCCTCCCCTGCCCCAGAGATGGCTACCATTAGACACAAATATATACATATATAAAATCATTCTACGCATACTTCTATTTATCAGTCCTTTCTCTGGATGCAGATAATGAAAAAGTTAGTTGAAACAATAATTTTAGCAAAGTAGCAGGATATAAAGTGAATTCACATAAATCATCAGCATTCCAATAAGAGATACCCTATTTAAAATAACTCTAGACAGTATAAAAAACCTGAAAGTATAGCTGCCAAAACAAACCCAGTAACTATATGAACAAAATTATATACACATAAAAAACTTTTTTATATAAATAAAATCAGATTTAAATAATTGGAGAAATACCACGTGCAATTCTAACTCAGAGGTTTGAGTGAGGTAATGTACAATGAAACACTTTATTAACTTCAAAGCCTGGTAAAAATGTCAGTCACTATTATTGTTATTATAACTATTACTATTATTGAGACTGACATATCCCAAAGGTAACCAGATCCATGGAAGCCTAATGTGAAAATAATTATATCAAATAAAATATTTGGAAACCATATAAAATGTCGCACTGTCACTGGGCCAGGGCTCAAAACTCCTGGCAGTTCTGACTCAATGACTTCAAGCAAGTCATTCTTTCCTTTGCCTCCTTCTTTAGAAATAATGACACTTAATGACAGATGGTTGGTAAGCCTCTTTGAAATCTCCAGATGAAAGGTGTGATGTAAATACAAAGGGTTACTAGTAAATCCACTTCAAAAACAAAAGCTTCTGCAATAAATGGCAAAGAAGCCTGTCTGCTGGAAATTCAGTCTGAGGAGGAAAGGAAAGAGCAGAAAGAACACAATCATAGTGATCCTGAGCTCAGAATTTGAGCTCCAGTCTTATCCCTGAGGATTACAAAGCACTTTGTACATAAGAGTATCATCAGCACATAGAGTCTTTGTGAAAAGAGGACTTCCTCACACCTACATTTAAAGATCCTTATCCAAGGAGGTAATAACATGTTCCAAAGATCCAAACCACACCAGGGACAGCTAGGGAGAGCCCTCTGAATTAAGTGACCCAACATAAAGAGGACAGAGATTCTGACCCCAGAGTCCTGGAACCACTTCATTTGTAACCAGGGGAAATTCAGGGCATGCTGGGTCATGTTTCTACTGAGACCCTTCTATATCCTGATTCACTTTCTAGCCAGAACCAACTGGTACACTGGTAAATCAGGGGTGGGGAACCTGGGCCTCGGGGCCACATGTGGCCCTCTAGGTCCTCCAGTGCAGCCCTTTGACTGAATCCAAACTTCACAGAACAAATCCCTTTAATAAAAGGATTTGTTCTGTAAAACTTGGACTCAGTCAAAAGGCAGCACCCAAGGACCTAGAAGGCCACATGTGTCCTCAAAGTCGCATGTTGCCCACACCTGCTGGCAAATGCTTAATAACCGGCTCTCTGGGAGGGAAATGCAGACTTTTAAGTTTAATTTGTATTATTAATATTTTCTCCAACACTTTCTTAATTTAGAATCTAAACAATCAACATTACAATAAATCCAGCCCTGATTTGTAGTCTTTCTTGCTGACTTAAGAGGTGTAAATACTCACACTTAAACTTCAGCAATCACCTCTCCCTTTAGAGCTGGCTCCAGAATATCCCTAATCCTACTGCAATCAGCCCACATCCGATTCTTTCTGCATGTCCGATGTCTTCTTTTTTTAAAAAAAATGTATTTGTTTACTTATTTTTAATTTATGGAATAAAACAAGCATTTCTATCACATAGTATAATAAAAAAGATGATTGTACATGAAACTGCAAATCTATTATGTACAACTTGCTGTTCCTTTTAAATATATAATAAAGCTATCATGAAGATTTCTTTTTTTTTCTTCTCTTCCTTCCCACCCTAGAGATGGCTACCATTAGATACAAATAGGCATGTATACATAAAAATATTCTATACATGCTTCTGTTTATGAGTTCTTTCTCTGGATATAGATAGTGTCTTTCTTCATATGTCCTTTATAGTTAATTTGGGTATTTATAGTAGTCAAAATGACTTGTTCATTCAAAGTTGTTCTTAAAACAGTTTTGCTGTCACTGTATACAATGTTCTCTTGTCAAATATAAGTTCATCCCATTCACATTTAAAGTTATAATTACTATCTGTGAATTTCCCTTTATCTTATTTTGACTCACTGGTTTCCTTCTCAGCCTCCCTTTTTACCCTATTTCTGTTACCTCATCTTCTCCCCTTACCCTGCTATTCCTTATTGTACCCACTTTCTTTAAAATGATGCCTTCTTTAAAATTAATCTAATCTTGTTTCATGGTCAGCAGGAATTTAAATGGAAAGAACAGGAAGTGACTCTCCATTTTAAATAACGATGTGACCAACAACTTATCACTAGAGGTACCTAAACTAAGGCACGTGGGGAAGAGGGCAAAATCATGTTCTAACCAGTGGGAATAACAACAAATATTGTTGTTGTCAACTTTTCTTCTCTTTCTGAATATTCTCCTCTCTCTGTGCTTTCATAATACAGTTCTCTCTTGGTTCTCCTTCTACTCATCTGACCATTCCTCAGTCTCCTTTACTGGTTCTTCATCCAGAGCATGCCCACTAACCTTGAGAGTGTCCCCAAGGGCCTTGGCCCTCTTCTCTTTTCATTCTATACTGTCTTACTTGATCTCCTTGTATGTAGCTCTGGTCTCTCTGCTGATCTGCAGTCATACATCTCTTTAATGCCTCTTAGACATCTCAAACTGGATGTCCCAAAAGAATCTCAAACTCAACATCTCCCAAAGAGAACTCATTATCTTTCAACTCAAATCCTCTCTACCTTATTACTGGGCACCTTGATCTTCCTAGTCACCCAGACTCACAACTGTGATGTCATCCTTGATTCCTCATTTGCACCAACCCCACATATCCAATCCATTCTTCATTTCATATCATGTTTTCTGTATGTCCCCTTCTTTCCATTCACATAGCCACAACCCTCATTCAGGCCCTCATCACATATTGACTGGACTATTATTGCAATAGCTTTCTAACTGGTCTGCCCTCAAGTCTCTCTCGACTCCAATTCATCGTCCATTCAGTTGATTTTTCTAAAATGTGTATCTGACTAAGTCACTCCCCTCTCCCCTTTTCCCCCTGAATGAACACCAGTGGCTGTCTGTTACCACCAGGAACAAATAGAAAGTCTTCTGTTTGGAGAAGAGAGAGAGAGAAACAGACAAACAGAGACAGACAGAGACAGACAGAGACAGAGATAGAGAGACAGAGACACAGACAGACAAACAGACAGAGAATGTATTTAGTTGTTTACATATTATCTAGGTCATTAGAACATGAACTCCTTGATGACAGGAACTGTTTTGTTTGTTTTTTGGTTTGGTTTGGTTTTATTTTGCCTCAGCACAGTGCCTGGCACTATGTGCTGCATAAATAATCTATTGACTGACTAACTGGTTTGTGGAAGAAGAAAATGTTAGATCTAATCACTCAGCTTTCTGGGCAATCTGAAAAACTCAAGCTGTACTGTAAGTGATGGCTCTTTTCTTCCCCAAGAGAAAGGGGAAGTACCTAGTTAGTCAAGTGATAAGGGTAGGAATGTGGGTGGAACACAACAAGGTCAATAGCTAGGGAGAGATTTCTTGAGTAAACTTGGGACTTTTTCACTTGGGGAATATGCTAAGCCCAGAGAACCCAGGTAGGTATGTCCCAGAAATACCTACAGGTAATTGGTTATAAGAGTAACTATTATCTTTGTGGGCCAAAAGAAGAGGTCAAAGCAGCATGCCTTAGACTCCAGGCCTAGTGAGAGTTATAGAGAGCTAGCTGACCCTGGGGAACTTTAGGAAAGAAATAGCTTAACAAGTTTGGGTACTTCCCCCCGCCAGTCTGTATGGGCTAATTTTCTTTAATTAAATCGTATTAACTGTATTTATTTTGCATATTAGTTTCTTTAATTAATTTCATTATTCTTGATTTCCTGCAAACTTTGCAGTAATATTTCAGTGATTTTCTCTTTTCCCTTTGGAACAAACCTTCAGAAATCTAGTTTAGTGTCTAGAGAAGAGGCCCATAGAAGCAAAAGGGGTCCATGACCTTGGATGGGGAAAAATTGCCTCTTTATTTTCAGTAACTTTTTATTTTCTTGGTCATCTTCTGCATTTTGTTTTATGTGCTTAAAAACACAATCTGAGAAGGGGTCCACAGGCCTCACTAGATTGCCAAAGGGGCCCATGGCCCAGCAACGGTCAAGAACTTCTGGTCTGGGGTGAGGTAAGAAGGCAGCAGAGGGAAAAAGGGAAAGACAGGCAAAAACTAGCTACCAAGATGTGGTGGCAATAGCAGAAGCTGATTAGAGATCAGACAAGGCATGTCCTTAGACACAGGGCACCAAACAGATTCAGAGTACAAGGTTCAGAAAGCTAGAAACCTTGCATTGTTGCTTAGAAAAGAGTGAAGCTCAGAAATTAGTAAAGGAAAAGGCAATGCTAATGTCTCTAAGATTTCTTCCTGCTACAGAAGCTTGAGAGGGAGTATGGCTTAGTGGATAGGGAGGACCACGGTTAGGTCAGGAAATCCTGTGTTCAAAACACCTCTGGTACCAAGTCATTTAACTCTTGGTGCTCCAGACATCTCTTTAAGGTTGAAAGTTGTTCAAGAAGTGCTGATCTACATTGGGAAGGGGAGTTTCCTCTTGGGAAGTTTCTTAAATGTGACCAATAACTCAACAATGAAACCATGTATTGGGTCCAAAAATAAAAAAAGATAGAACAGGATCTCTTGGATCATTTCAAGGAGATTTGGATACTCCAGAAAACTATAGTGGTCAGCAAGGACTATGTCTCAGGAGAGGATTCTTCACAGCATTTCCAGCATCACCAAATAGAACCCAAAGCCTCCAAAACCAGCCTCAGGCCAGCAGCAGCAGCAACAGCATTTATATAATATTTTAAGGTTTGCAAAGCAGTTTTAAAGTCTTACCTCATTTTATTTTATCTTATTTTATCACATAACAACCCTGAGAATTGGTGCTGTTATCATCCCAATTTTATAGATGAGGAAACGGAGGTAGACAGACATCAAATGACTTGCCCAGGGTTATACAGTTAGTATGTATCTGAGGCCAGATTTGAATTCAGGTCTTCCTGACTCTCTTGAAGAGAAAAAAAAAAAACAACAACAGACTCCTTTCAATATTTTAAAGCTTTTGACATGAGATGAAACTTAAAAAGTCAATCTACTTTGAGAATATTAAGAGAAAACACTGGTACAGAAAAGGCTTTCAAGTGTAAAAGAGGGAGGTTATTTTTTTTATGTATTTTTAAGGGCTGAGCAGATTCTACCAGGCTTGAGGCTGAGAGAATTTACAGCTGAGGGAACCAGGGTCCAAGCGCTGGTGTTTAACAGACACAGCAAGTCAGTGAGAAATGCTATGCTCTGACTAACGTCCAAAGTGGCCAAATGACTTCAGAAAGTACAAATCAGTCTTTCAAGTTCAACCTCCCTCCCTCCCTTCCCAGTCTCTCTCTTTTGTCCTCTCCTTTGAAATGTTTCCTGTTTCTTCATCTTGTAATGATATGTACAATGATACGATATATGCACAATGATACATAGAATGGTATGATACTTGGGGAAATGCTTAGCTTTTATTCATGTTTTCCAAGTTGTTTATATTTCTCTATTGATTTTTTTTGGTCCTGACTTGTGATTTGATTAAAATAGCAAACTCCCCAAATGGAGAGTCTCTCCATAGATGCAGATCAGCAGCTCTGATGTAACTTCTGGTCTCCTGAGGAAACTGTTAGGTGAAGTACCTTGTCCATGGCTATATGGTTATTATATGTCAAATGGGGAACTTGAACCCAGGTCTTCCTAACTTCACCCACTATTCATTAACCCATATTGCCTTTCTTCTACTAATAGCCATACCAAAAGTGTCAAAAATTAATGTATTTCAATAGTAAAACATTCATTTCCAACTGTTAGAAAATAAGATAATGCATCTCTGGGGGGACATTGGAGAAAGGAATACCGTATCCCCACCCCCTCCACATAAGAGTTTTTTGGTAGCTGCTGCATAGTCTGGTATGAGTTTGTTAACATCACTCCTCCCCAAATCTTCCCTGGTGAGTGAAAGACCTGTTCCTGGATTTGTCTGATCTGTGTTGTTGTAGTCTAAGCTTCCAACAGCCAGAATCACGGATTGCTCCAATTCGCCTTCTTTCCTTAGGCATCTAGGTGTCACAATAGAGAAGGGCATTGAAACTGGAGTCAGGAAGACCTGAGTTCAAATCCAAACACATTCATTTACCAGCTGTGTGAACCTGGACAAGTCACTTAACCTCTGTCTACCTCAGTTTTCTCATCAGTAAAGTGGGGATGATAATAGCATTTACCCCCCAGGCTTTGTTGTGAAGATCAAATGACATAATTTTTGTAAAGGTGCTACATATATATATGTATATATATATATATATAATTATTATTATTATTATTATTATTATTATTATTATTATTCCTGTATAGCAAAAGTGTCCAACATGTAGTCTGTGGACCACAAGTGCCTACAAAATACCCACGCACCTGAACCAGACTAAAATATAATTGGGAAATGTTTAACAAAAAAAATAAAAATAGAATACAACATAGAAAATATTCATTTGTGGTTTTCTAAGTGAATAGGGATTCATTTCTATTTGAATTCGAAACCACTGATGTATAGCACCTACCCTGGTACCAAGCAATAGTGAATCCCTAAACAAATAATCCTCCTAGTTCCAAACTCAGATGAAAACATCTAAATCAGAGATTTCCAATTTTTTTGAGCACAAAGACCCCTTTTTAGCATCAAAAATCCTGCTGAGTCCCACATAACAGTTGTACTATGATTAGTGGCAATTGACTGAGAAAAGCCATGATGACAAAGAACTACCCATGAATTCAGTAATCTTTTAAGTCAATTTGCACTTTATTAATCATAACATTTTGTAGCTATTAGAGATTGAAAGTCTATCATACTTATGGATTCACAGATAAGAAGCAATAACTTCTGAGTCCCACGAGTCAGGGAACTACCAGCTGAAGTCATTCCATAATTTGTCTTCTCTCCTAGTTGAGAGAAGTTACTGGTGCATGGAGTTATATTCACCTTTTTCACGTATTAAATTAGGCAGTTAATCGAAGCAGTGTCTAGGATCTTGTCTCTTTCTAGAAAGTCTATGGGAAGAATCAAACCTTGCAAAGATTTGTAGAGGGAAAAATGTTTTGATTGAGGCATGAAAAAAAGAAATTGCTTTCCCTTTCTTCATTCCTATTTCCTTAACCTACTCTTTTATTCTTCTATACTCTGGAAATCTAGAGTCCTTTCTAAAATATACTGATTATATTAATTCCTCACAGATCTCTTAGGAGTCTGTTCCATCTGGTGACTGGCCTTGGAATAGGAAGGTTTTCACTTGAGGAATATATTAGTCTAGGTAAATCTGACCTCATAATATTATCATTTTAAATGTTTTATGTTGTTCTATAAAAAGAATATAGAGAGATCATAAAACCTGGAATTTTTGTGATATGATTTTTTTTTAAAAGATGGGGAGGAGAGCAGTGGACCTGTGGTTTCATCAGTCTAAGGAGCTGTCATTATGGAAATTCCCTTCACACATGAAGATCAGCAACCCGTCTATAATTTATCATCTTAGAAAAAAATTTGCCTGGTGGCACCCAGGACTTAAACTACTTGTCCAAGTATATGTCAGAAGTATATGTCTGAAAAAGGATTTCCACCCATGGCTGGATCTCTACCATACTGATGATTATTTTAAAGGCATAGTGCTATTGACATGCATGAGTCTTTCTTCAAGTTTTACTAAGTTTCTCACTGACCATATGATTTCTTGTAAGCTTAAATGAGCTTTTTTTAGGTACATGACTGTATTACCCCCTTATATGCCAAAGCAGTGAATATGTATTCACACAGTTCCTTCCTCAAGTCACAGCTAAATCTGTCTGTGAAGGTGCGGAAATACCCATTCATTAGAATAGTTCAGCACATTAGATTCTTGGAAATTGTGCGCTTCTTTAGTTTACCTGAGATTAAAACCATAAAAGCTTTCAGCAAAGTGATAATGATGATTATAACAATAATCATTATCATTCTTGTTGTAATGACACAAAAAAAGAAGAGTAATAATTCATCATTGAACCATTTTATTTTTCACTCAGACTGACTATTGAATCCTAAGATTCAGACTTCTAGATGTTACTTCTAGATGAGGCCTCTCTACTTGTCTCCCAATTAAAAATAATAAATAATTTCTGTAAAAAAAAATCTTCCTTTGCTCTAAATTTCTTTTTTTCCTTTCCTTGCTCCTTTCTTAAAGAATGCTGTGTATGAGAAACCCAGAATTCATTTCAGTGTCCAGCAGAAAGTGTTTTTACACATTATATAAAATCTCAACTATCGAAATAAGGCAGGGTAGCAGGGTGAAAAGTATCATAAACATGGAGTCCGGGGACCTGAATTCAACTCTTAACTGCCTTGCTTACTGATAGATGACTTTGGACACTCTTACATCATTCTCATGAATTCCAACTCTGCAGCTTGCTACCTGGAGGAGAGTTTCTTCCTTGTAAAATTAGAATGTTAAAAGGTGATGCCTAAGATTCCTTTCAGTTCTGAGTTATTAATGTTCTTTAATTAATTACTAATTAATTAATTAATGATCTTTGGTTAATTACATCAGCTGCAAGAAGAGGCTAATAATACCTGAATTACTATTCAGAGCTTTAAGGAAGCTATATTTTGTTAACCATGAAGTCCTGGGTAATTCAATTCAATGAGCATTTAAGTACCTACTATGTGCCATGTGCCAATCAGTGTAGCTACGAAGACAAAAAGGAGAGCCAGTGTGAGTTATTATCACTATGCAGATATGTACCATCTTAGCACTCATGTAACACAACTTCTAACCAGAAACATGAATCCCCTTAGAGCATCCTCAAGTAATCACAACATCACAGTCTCATCCTTAATACCTGCCATCCTTCCTCTGGAAACAGGAAATTGGAAGTAAACTCAAGAAGTTTGATTCAGAAAAACAGCAGCTCTACTTTGAGTCTAAAATCAGGCTTCATCGTGGCTCCTTTCTTTAGCTTTGGTATGCAGAAAGAATAAGCTCTCTAATTCAGAGAACAGCACAAGCCTTGACCCTCGAGGCAAATGCAGACACAGACAACACTTTCACAATGAAGATAGGAACCAGGAAAGCCCAGGCCACAGCACAACCAGGGCCACAGTTATACTCCTTCCAATTTCAACACCCCAGTGCACTTGCTCTCACTGTTTAGAGGCAGGGGTGGGGAACTTGTGGACTATGATAAGGCCCTATAATAAAGGCATACTAGAGGGCCACATGTGGCCTCGAGGCCACAGGTTCCCCACTCCTGGGCCTGATCCAATGTTGAGTAGCCCCATCCTACCAGCTGCCTGGATATCTATTAGATTATGAATTCCTCAAAGGCAGGGATTTTTTGCCTTTCTTTTTATCTCCAGAGCCTGGCACATAGTAGGCACTCGATAAGTGCTCGTTGACTAATTGACTAAGAGATCAGCCTCTATCCTATTCCACTTCCCTTCCTCACCACCCCCCCTCCCCACAGCCAAACCACAACTCTAGGGAATTTCTGGTACATGTGCAAAATATTTCCAGTGATGGGAAACTCATTACCTCATAATAAAACCCATCCTATTTTCAATCATCTTCAATAGTTAGGAAGATCTGCCTGCTATTGAGCCAAAATCTGCCTCTCCATACCTTCCATCCCTTAATCCTACTTCTGATTCAGTTCCCACAGAGTAGCTCTAATGTCTGTCATTAACCTTAACAGAGCTGCTTCCCATTTGGAAGAATTTGCCACCCATCAGATCGGCTGTATGGGTAGGAGAGGTCTACCTGTCCTAATTTAAAAGCTGGGAGGTGTCAAATCAATTGAGTGAAGCAAATTGCCTCCATTTCTTTGCTATTCCCTGAACTCTTGCCTTCCATCCTCTGGGGCTCTCCTTTGGCTGAAACTGCTTTGGCCCTCTGCTCTGATTTTATCATTATCCTGTGAATCCTGTTGCTGCGATGCCTTTTTGACCCTCCCTGTGCTACACAGGTATGTACTTTTGGTTTTGTCCTTGATGAATTCCTACGTCTTCGTTAATTTGTCTTAGACAACCTGTCTGTACTTCTGCCCATGAACGTCATCAGTTGCTCTAGGCCCCAGGGCTTGTACACTAAGGAATCTCAGCTTGAACTTTTCCCCAACTTACCTGCTACCACCAATAAACACTCAGTCCAATATCCATCTGCTATCCAAGAAAACACGCAAATAAATACTATGAGCCTTGGGACCCCCCATTACCAACTCTGGTCTTAAGCCAGAACAGCGGGGACAGAGTATCTCTTTTCCACGTGACATTATTCTAAATATGTAAACACTGCAACCATCCAGCTTTATTCTTCGTTTTCATATCTCCACTTAGTATTTCAACCTTAATTAAAACATGAATTAATTCTCCCAAGAGCCCTGTAAGCATTAATATTCGGATTAATTATTCTCATTCTACTTTGTCCCTCAAGACTAAAGAGAGATGTGGATTTTTCATGACTTGCCCAAGTTCTCACACTAAAGTTATTTAATAGTGAAAACAGCAGGAATCAGGACCAGAGTGGAAATAACATATGGAGGAAGATATCCAAAGGTCATAAATTTCCAATCTCTTTCCAAGACAGAACTACAGTGTTCTTTTGCTGACAAATAGAACAAGCTGGACTCTAATTCAAATCCATGGGCTACTCTATGCATTGGGCCTTTTGAAAATAAGCAAGTACCTGTTATTGGGACAGGGGCTAGTAAAAAAAAAAAGTGTCACATGAAATACTGTATTCATCAATAAGCTAGTACTATTCACAGGGACCTCAATTTACCTAGCCAGTAGCTCTAAAAAAAAATTAATCAGACTTTCTATGCATTAGGAAATTCAAAGTACAGTGTTCTTAGCCCTATATTTATGTTTTACATTGATAGTCTAGTTTTTTGTAATGTTCCCTACAATGATAGAAATATAAATATTTACTCCAGGAACTAGTAAATGTAACCATCTTCTGTTAATCTCCTCATCGAAAAAGTAGCGAATTCAATCCAGTTCAAAGAACATTTGCTAAGGACCTACTATGTTTCAAACACTGGGATAGGGGATAGAGATGTAAATACAAAAACAAAGTGATTCCTTCCCTCAAAGAGTTTACATTCTACTTGGAAGAAATAATATGGTTGTAGGTAAATGAATTTAAAATATATACGAAGTAATTTCAGAGAAGAGGGAAAAGAACTAGGAGAATCAAAATAGCCTTGTATGGGAGGCTGTACTTCCCTCCTCTATGAGGAAAGGCACCAAGGTCCTACCTACCTCCACCAAGAGATAGAAGAAGCAAGGTGAGACAACCTTCCTGGCAACAGATCCTATAAGGCACTGAGGAAGAGATAGGGTGCCGTTTATGGGACACAGAAAAAAGACCAATTTGGGAAGTGGACTAGAAGATCTTATCATTAGTTTGTATGTATATGCATATATGTGTATATGAATATATAGTAAGGAAGTTGATTAGGACAACCCACCACCAGTTGATAAAATCACAGAAGGGGCAGATATCAAAAACAACAATGTGTTAATGCCATAAAGTGGGAAAGATTTCCTTTTTGTGACCCCTTTATGAGGTATAAAGAATTTCTTCCTGGATGGAATTAAAAAGGAAGCTTGACATTGGCTGGTATGAGAGTGAACACACCTCGGGTGGCCTTTTAAAAGCTTGCTTGCCAGCCCTGAAGAGCGTTGAGGGGAGAAGTAACTTCAAGCAATGTGACCCTTGGCAGTCTGGAGGACAGCCATCTAAGGAGGAGGAAATCATCTCTTGAAAGGAGATTGCTCTTTGCCTTTTCCATTGTACATCTTCCAGAGGGCAGCAGCAGAGGACAGGAGTTCTCTTTCCTCCTCCCCCTTTCTCCATCTTCTGTGGCACTTCACATTTGAGCTACTTACCTAATAGGAGAAACTATTCATAGAGCTAATCAGTGGAGACAGTTCTGAGGGGTATGACCCCCGGCAGCAGAGAAAAGAGCTAGCCCTGGATTCCGGATTGAATTAACACTTCCACTTAGGGTCAAGCTACACAGAAGAGCAGGCTCAGAGAGTCCAGTTCAGAAAGGAGAGTAGTGTATGAGCACCAGAGTAAGACAGAGCCTTGCAACAACAAAGGTATGAGTTGTTTCATCCACATATCATTCCTGTACATATGCCTCACTATCAATGTACACTGTGCCCAATGTACAATATGTACGTGCCCACTCTTCTCACTAATGCAGTGTGCCCAGGTTTGGGGGAAGAATGTCTGGTAACTGCCATTCTTATATGTCATTTTAGTAAATGTTTTCACTTTGCCTTAATTACATCTACTGACTATTAAAGATAAGAATGCCAATTGGAACACAGGGACTACAGTTTTAAAAGTTCATATCTATAGAATACTTTGCTAGGTGTAGTAAATAGAGCTCTGGACCTTAAATCTGGAAGACTAGAGTTTAAATCTAGCCTCAAACACTCACTAGGCTATGTAACACTGGGGAAAAAAATCATTTAACCTCTCAGCCTTGGTTTCCTTAACTGTAAAATGGGGATAATCATAGCACCTAAATCAAAGCAAGCATCAATGAGATTATGTATGTAAAACACTTTGCAAGCTGCAAAGGATAATTTACATGTTAGCTATTATTATTATTGTTGTTATTATTATTGAACATGAGATAGCAGTAACTCCCTGGAGACTCACTCTGTAGCCTATGAGGCCCAGGTGAGTGAAATACCCCAGAGAGGCCACTATGCTTATGTGTATGTATGCTGTCTCAAGCTAGGATGTAAGCACCTTGAGGACAGGGATTGTTTTATTTTTGTCTTTGTATGCTCAGCACCTAACATAGTGCCTGGTACATAGTAGGTATTTAATAACTGATTGTTGATTAATCGATTTTGTGATCTTCCTTTAAGCTATAAATCCTAAAATCCTATGGCCTTGTGATTGCATTTGCCTACTGTTAAAGGTTTTACATATTGGCATACCTCAAATTTCATTTCCCTTTATGCCTAAAATAAAAATTATGTTTGCATCAAGTTCTGTGCACCTGGGCAGAAGTTTTATAAAACAGTGCCCCAAGGACAGAGTGCAGTAGCTCAAAAGAAACGTGTGATGCGCAAATTTAGAAACCTCTCCACTCCAAATGTTCATATGGACTATTTGTGCCCTACCTGTGGTAAAGCATCTGCGTTCATATTGTCCTGATCAGCCACAGACAGACACACTGTACCCTGACCCCAACATAATGATGTCATTTTGGTCCTCTCTGAGCATGAAGGACAACAACTGACCAATTACTGTCATTTTACAGATAAGAAAACTGAGACTCAAAGAAGTTAAGTGACTTACCCTCTATCACACAATAAGGGGTACAGTTAGAACCTGAGCTTATATCTTTCATCTTTAAATCTTTGGTCTTTCCACTTCATCATACTTGCATTATTTTACCCTAATATCTTAATGCTTCATCATGCCTCAATATGTTGTTACTTCTGGGGATCTTTTACCCTGTTAAGAGAGGAAAAGAAGATACTATTCTATATGGTTCCTCCAAATCCCTTCCCAATCTTGTTTCCCACTTCATTTATAGTTGCCTAACCCACCCTTCCTGGAGGAATCATAGGAATTCGGTGCTTGTTCCTGTCCAGTTCTATTCTGTCTGAGTCAGTTTGCCTGAATTCACTAGTCTACTACATTCATTGGTCTCCTGTTAATGCTGTTTTTTTTCTGGTTCCAGGCTTGGTTCCAGGGATGTGATGGAGCCTTGTCCAAACGGACACTGAAGAGCAGATTGTTCAATTTTCATAGTGAGTATTTATGCCTCAAAGTCAGCAAATATTACAAAGCAGAACTGGATTTATTGTTTTGTTGATTTTCTAGTCTTAAAAACATCATATTACTAATGCAAATTAAAAGTGAGAGGTAAATACATTTTTCCCAGGAGGCGAATTGTTAAATATTACCAGCACCTCCCTTTTCAGTTCCCATTGGTCTATAGTAAATAAAATTAAAAGGGTGCTGAATTTGGAGACCTAAGTGCAAATTCCTGCTCCTACACCTAGTGCCTATGTGACTTGGGCCAAATCGCTTAATCTCTCCAAGAATCACTTTTCTCATCGATGAAAAGTTAGGAGATTGAACTACAAAATTTCTATTGTTCCTTTCCACTGTAAATTGATAATCCTATGATTCCGTCACCTGTTATTCTATGCTAGATGACCAACTCTTTCTAGTAGTCAGGTTTCCTTGTTGGCCAGCATCATCGCTCCTGGAGCCTATATGCATTTAAATAGAAGAGTACCATCTCATTCTGTTTAGATCTCCAGCTGTACTGTGGCTTGAAGTTAGGCAGAGCTGAGTTCAACTCCTACCTCCAACTGCTACTAATTGCATGACCATGCCAAATCACTTAACCTCTCTGTGCCTCAGTTTTCTTTTCTGTAAAATGGGAATAATAGCACTTCCTCATAGGTTGTGCTTTAACATGAAATAATCTATATGTTCTACAAAACTTCAAGCCCTACATAAATATCATCTAATGTTATCCTTTTTCCTCCCTGTCTTCAGACCTTTTCCAGCTTTCAGCTCCATTTGCAGGGAAGAAATAATTTACACACTCTTAACCCAGGGAATGACCTTGTCTTTCCCAATTCAATCCCCTGCTTCACCTACTTCACCAGGTTTCCTTACTGACTCAGCTGCCCCCAAGATGGCTTCAGAACACTATCATTATCCAAAAAATTGGACCTATACAGTACTAAAAACAGACACTTTCCACCCAGAGCAAGAACAGGGTCTCATTCCCTCCTGCCATCAACAGGGTAGAGGCTGGCCCTGGAGACACACATCAACCCAGTTGTAGAATTAGAAGTTCTCATCCATAGCTCATGTTTAAATTCCTCTCTGACCAAGCACCAAAACCAATATGCTTCCTGCAATTAAAAGAAGGATTGGCCATCCAAGGACCCCTTGTTCAGTCTGTACTCCACAGTACAAATTCACCAGTAATGGTTTATCTTTCCAGCCTGAGATATAAAATGTCAGCAGGATTCACAGGTTTAAAAAAATGTACCAGGAAGGGAGGTTGATCAGCTCTTTACACCTACACAACCCCATAAGTTTGGCCCAAGAGTCCCCAAAATTCCCCTAAGCACTTTTATCATTGCATATCACTCCACAGTTTAGTCAGTCAAAACCATATCCTTTTCCAGTTTTAGATAAATTACCTCTTGACAAACTGCAAAGAGACAAAATACCGTCAAGTCCCCAAATGGCAGCAGTTATAAAATCTCGACCCTGTTTTTCTACTGAGATGAGTAAGATTTTCCTATTTAGTTAAAAAAAAATTAAGCACATGTGCAGCATATGTATGTAATACATGTGTACCATCATTAACACATTTAACTGGTCCTTCTGGAAATATATTTTCAGTATTTTTGTTCCTGTCTGCACTTGAAGTACTTCATTTGAAAACTAGAATTTTTTTTAAAAAATTAAGTTTGTGAGCTCACCCTGATTAGAAAAAGAAGTGGCCTTTTGTGCTTTGTAATTCTATTTCACCGTGGTGGTGTTGACCAATGCTTTCAGAAGTATTATGAAAATATCAGAATAGCATTAATACAAACTACTGTGCTATTTTCATCAAGCTTACACGCTTTTTTTAAAGACAAATCCTTTATTGTGACAAAGAATCAAATTTAAGAAAACACTGCATATACATAATAATTTGCTTCAACTAAGTTGGGTGGCATAGTAAATATAGCATGGGACCCTCCAGAAGCAGGAAGACTGGAGTTCAAGTCCAGCCTCAGACGTTTACTGCATATGTGAACCTGGGCAAGTTATCCACTATCAGTCTCAGTTTTCTCATCTGTAAAATCGAGATAATAATAGCAACTACCTCCCAAGGTTGTTGTGAGGATAAAATAAAAAAAATATTTGTAAAATCTTAAGGTGCTATTTAAATACTAGCTATTATTGTTATTAGTATAAATACAAATCACTTTTCCTGTCCTGCAACAAGACCTAATTCTGTTTTTAATTGTTAGTATCTGACAAATGTTACAGATTTAGAGCCAAGGGACAGTGAGAGCCATCTAATCTGATCCCTTCAGTTTTTTCAGATGAGGAAACTGAGGGCCAAAGTCCATTAACAAGGAACAAATTCATGCATTTCCCTTCCATCAACATTCCTGTACTTTTTCAGGGTCATTATCAAGGGAAATTTTAAAACAATTAATTTTAGAAACAAGAGAGTAAACACAAGTATAATATATCCCCTTTGCTAGGCTAAACATTATTTGGTTATGTTAAAAAGTTCCTAATGAAGATAACAGTCAGAAGTTAAATAAACAAACCACTGGGTCAATAACAGATGTGTCAAATACAGAGACAATTAGCTAAACATTTTACTATCAATGGGCATTTGTCCTGATATATGTTTCTTGTTTGGCTGCTGCAAAGTGTGGACTTTCAGGGCAGTCATTTAGCAACTTGAAAATAGTCATCCTGGTTAGTTTGGAGATATCAAATGTCAAACATTTCACTTCTCATTTTTTGTTTTGAAACACACCATTCCACCCATCGCCTAAGTGACATGGATAAATTACTGTAGAAAATGAACATTACTCATGTTGCTGTTTTTGCTTCCCTGCCTTAGCTGTGTGTTGGTTTTGCTTTCAGTTTTCCTGGCTCCTCGTCTTGCTCAGAAAACAACGATAATTCACACAATCACCCACAAAGCCAAGGGCTTTGAGACCCTTAGAGAATCTGAAACTAAGAGGATATTAGAGCTGGAGGAAACCTGGGAGATAATCGAGTCCAATCACCTCATTTTAGAGAAAAACGCACATAGTAAATGACTAAGAAATACCTTTTTCATCCATTCACCAAAGATAGCCTTAAAAATTAACCCTGGAGACAGTATTTCTCAACCAAAAAAATCATATGGCAAGCTAAAAATTGCTTTTTAGCTTGCCCTTTTTTTCCCAAAAGTTTTATATGGCCCCTTTTTCTCTATTTGAAATTCTTTTCTTTTTCTTTTTTTAAAATTTATTTTATTTTTAATTTATGGAATAAAACAAACTCTTTGGAAATAGACCTAGTAGTGGTACTGCTGAGTCAAAGGGTATAGGCAGTTTAATAACTCTTTGGGCATAATTCCAGATTGCTCTCCAAAATGATTGTATCAGTTCCCTTCCCTTCCCTATTACTATTCTCATTATTAAGCAGGGTGACCCAAAAAGTGTTAGTGAGGTTTTAATCTTTTGATAACAAATGACTGCCCTCAGACTTTTAGGACACCTTGTATTTGAGTCTAATATTTCAATGGATCATATAAATGTCATTCTTTCTATCACTGGTATAGAGCAGCATAGTAGAAAGAGGGCCAGGCCTGGAGTCAGGAAGACCTGAGCTCAAATCCAGCCTCAGATACTTGCAAGTTATATAACCCTGGGCAGGTCACTTAACCTCAGTTTCCTCATCTGTAAAGTGAGGTTATTAATAGTGCCTACCTTCCAGAGTTATTGTAAAGAGCAAAGGAGATAATAATTGTAAAGTGCTTTGCACAGTGCCTGACACATAATAAGAACTACAGAAATGTTAGCTATTATTATCACTGCAATTCATTCATGCCTTCTTAGCCTCTGAACTTCTTGTCCATGACTTCCCATAAATTGTCCATAGAGCATCTCTTCATGATGCATAGAGGCCTTCCCCTGGTTCCTTTGATATTTCATATTTCATGGATTCAGCCTGACCCCACAACCATCGCTGAAAGCAGTAACACTGTGGGGAATGAATTCACCATCCTCACTACCAAGAACACCACCTATTGGCTTATGGCCAACAATTGGCAGGTAAACCTGTGAACAGCAACGTCTCTGAGACCACCGACCCTACTGCTGACCCAGCCACCGTGGCCATGATCCAGGGATGGCCTCTTTACAGAAGACACCGATCAATAATAGACCAACTGCCATCTATCTACAGGGATGGCGAGTTGGCCTCTCTGAAGTAGCAAAGATGCCTTAGGAAGACGCAGGGGGCAGCAGTCAGCAAGCCACAGCCTTGACCACACCTCTCAGAACCCAACGGAAATAGTGCAGAACCTTGAGCCTAAGGAGCCCATCCCCAGACCACCGGCCCTAACATCCTGGACTAAGAACCTAAAGTCATCACCCAGAGAAGCCATTCTGGGGAGAAAGGACCTGTCTGCTGCTGCTGGGAGCCGAAGCCTTCCCCTGCTTGGTAGCCACTGCCGCTGCAGGCCTGGAAAAGAAACGAAAGAAAGTCGCCACCCAAGTCCTTGGCATTGCTGAGTGGCTGAACATCAGGGACAGATATGGTTTTGTCAGTAGAAACAATCTCAGAGAGGATACAGTACTGTCAGTTTAGCCGGTCACTCATTGGACTTGCTGATGCAACCTCCTTTTCTCCACTATTAAAATAGGACTCCTTTGAGAGCAGGGACTATCATGTATGTGTGTGGACACACACATACACATGTGTGTGTATATGTGCATATATCTACATGTGTGTATGTATACGTGTGTATGTATGTTGTGTAAGTGTGTGTGTGCACGCATATACACGTGTGTAATGTTTATTTTATATGTAGTATTTTTATATATTATGCATAATCTCCCCAGAGTTTATCACAATGCTTTGCACATAGCAAATGCCTTCAAAACGCTTTTTTTCAACTCTTCATCCCAATACAACATGTGGGCTCCACATCTACCATCCCTTGTTCTTACAACATTGCTGGCCCACCTCCTTTTCTGGTCACATATGTCCTTGATTATTTCTGTTACGCCGCTACGTGCTCACAAATCATCATTGGTAAAATATACTGTACTCTACTTTCATCAACTTTGATGGAGCAAGCTTGAATCCATGAGTACCCATTGTTAAATTTTCAGGGTGAGCATTTACACCTTGGAAATAACAAATTCTACAAATCAGTAGATTTGATTTAGTGCTTCGTTGGTTGTCTAAACTCTAAACTTAAGAAAGTGTTAATAATACAGATTAAACTAAAAAGTGTGTCCCTCCTACTTTTTTTCTTGGAAAGGTATTCATCAATATGCCACTGACCACATACCTCTTATAGGTAAAACACCTATGCTAAATATATGCATTGTAATTAGGGATTAATTCAATAATTCAGTTAATTCATCCAACTGCATGTATAATTTGAGCAACATGTCTTCTTCACCCACTTGATTCCTGCGCAGGAATCACTGAACATTACTTCTGTAGTAGCAGCTATCAAAAATTCATATAATTTTCTTCAGTTAATACCCATTTATTTTCTCCTCTTCCTGCCTCCCTCCCTGCACCCTTCTGGGAAAGATAAGGCAAGAATTCACCTACCAAAGTGCAGGGGCAAAGTCCAAGTTTCAGGCTGAAGAGAGATGAGAATAATTAAAATTAATAATAATGAAAATTATTAATAACAACAGCCCAGATTTATATAGTGCTTTAAGGTCCATGAATTGCTTTCCTCATAATAACCTTGCTAAACAGATAGTGAAAATACTATCATCTTCATTTTGCAATTGAGGAAACTGAAGCCCAGTGATAGTAAATGACTTTCCCAGAGTTTTTTAACTTGATCCTGAGAGGCCCTGCATTAAGTACAATGACACTGAAATCAAGCTTCATTTCTAGGCACTGTGGAATCAGCTTAACACAAAAACTCTGAAAGTCCTCTTTTCTGTAGAATTGTCGTGGCCTTCCATAAATCTCAGTCTACTGCCTATTGTCCTGGAAGAAAGTAGCCTGCTTCACATTATGCTCACTGGGCATTATCTATTATGCCATTACATGTGTTATCCAAGTGTCTAGACTAAATGCATGAGTCAATAACCTCCACGTATCTCTCTCTTCCACCTCCCTCGCTCATATGGTTTATTTAATCCTCCATTTACTCACCCATGTTTAAACATCTTAGCTTGACCCACCTTATGCTGTAGCTATGATATCAGGAGTCCTAAGGACATTATTTGGAGCCCCTAAAATTACGCACATATCCCCACACAAGCACTAAGAGTCTTGCAATCATATTAGTAAAGGTTCAATATAAACATAGATTGAATCTTTGTTGCTAAGTCACCACTTTTCTGCAAATGGGCTAGAAGATAAAAGAGTCCTGAAGACAAGAAATAGGGATAAAAATATGACATATATATGGGGCTGTTAAGAAGCAAAAAAATCTGAAGATATGACTTCAAGTAATAAGATACAGTTCATCGTTTCACATCGCGATTTTCCCCATTGCAGCTTCAGTATGTCACGGGTTGGCATGAGAAATTAGATGGGAATTTTGGGGGAGTTTTGTGGAATCCTCAGTTGAAACGGGAAGGCCAGCAAATGACACCGAAAAGATTTAGAAACTCAGAAATTCATAAAACACGTGTGTGGTATTGTATAATATCAACATATTTTATCTTCTAATACCACAATAATTCAGACTTCTTCTCTGGTACAAAGGTAGGGCCAAAAAATGTTATGTGGATTTTTCTGGATCATGAGGGTGCCACACCCCTAACCCCCTACTATGTGGAAGGGATAACTATATAAGCATGCAGAGAGCCTAGGCTGCTGGTGGTGCAGTGAACAGACAACTGGACCTGGAGTCAGGAAAACCTGAGTTCAAATCTGGCCTCAGATACTTACTAGCTGTATGACCCTGGGCAAGTCACTTAGCCTCTGTTTGCCTCAGTTTCTCCATCTGTAAAATGGATATAATAATACTCCCCACCTCTTAGGGTTGCTATGAGGATCAAATGAGACAATATTTGTAAAGTGCTTAGTACAGTTCTTAATACATATTAGGTGCCATATAAATGCTAGCTAGCATTTATTTAGGGGAATTACATATCAGATTTTAGAGATGTGCTCAATCTCTCCTGTTTGTCACTCATCCTTTAGTAGCACATGCTCCCCAGAAGAATAACAGCATGGTAAGTTTGCCAACACACAGAGAAATGAAAGGTAGCCCACACACAAAATCTATCCGTCCTAGCAATATTTACTGAAGGATTTTTTTATAGTCTGCTGAGGCTTTTGATAAAGGATCAAAGGCACAAGTGCTGGGGATTTTTCTTCCAGGTGCTTCTGAGAAGAATAAGTCATGCTTTGGGTTCATAGATTGAGTCTCACGCCAACCATCTGTGTCATGGAACTTTAGTATCCCCGGAGTAGTCTGTGACCTAGAGCAGCACCAAAAAAATGGCTTCTAGACTTTCCCTTTATAATATATGTAGCTGTAGTGAGGTAAGGTTGCAAACAGAATTGCCCAGCCACTCCTATTTGCCCCTCCACCCTGCTACTGACTCATTCCCTGAATGGATATCCTGGTATAAAAATTCTCTCCTTACTCAGGGAAACTGTAACAAAAGATATCTCTAATCATCTAACTTTCTAACTCTAAGTCCCTAGCCAGAGATGATACTCTGTTTGAAAGTCATCCTTCTCACTTCTTTTTCTTGGTTGCACCCCATCAACTGTCTCATTCCAACTGCAGCCTCAGTAGCAAATACCAAGCTAGAAAATGCCTTTGTTTAATACAGTATATAAAGAGGGGAGGGAGAGAGGAAGGAAGGAAGGGAGGGAGGGAGGGAGGAAGGAAGGAAGGAAGGAAGGAAGGAAGGAAGGAAGGAAGGAAGGAAGGAAGGAAGGAAGGAAGGAAGGAAGGAAGGAAGGAAGGAAGGAGGGAAGGAAGGAAGGAAGGAGGGAAGGAAGGAGGGAAGGAAGGAGGGAAGGAAGGAGGGAAGGAGGGAAGGAGGGAGGGAAGGAAAGAGGGAAGGAAGGAGGGAGGGAGGGAAGGAGGGAGGGAAGGAGGGAGGGAAGGAGGGAGGGAGGGAAGGAGGGAGGGAAGGAGGAGGGAAGGAAGGAAGGAGGGAAGGAGGGAAGGAGGGAAGGAGGGAAGGAAGGAGGGAGGGAAGGAGGGAGGGAGGGAAGGAGGGAGGGAAGGAGGGAGGGAGGGAAGGAGGGAGGGAGGGAGGGAAGGAGGGAGGGAAGGAGGGAGGGAAGGAAGGAAGGAGGGAGGGAGGGAGGAGGGAAGGAAGGAAGGAAGGAAGGAAGGAAGGAAGGAAGGAAGGAAGGAAGGAGGGAAGGAAGGAAGGAAGGAGGGAAGGAAGGAAGGAAGGAAGGAAGGAAGGAAGGAAGGAAGAGGAAGGAAGGAAGGAAGGAAGGAGGGAAGGAAGGAAGGAAGGAAGGAAGGAAGGGAAGGAAGGAAGGAAGGAAGGAAGGAAGGAGGGAAGGAGGGAAGGAAGGAGGGAAGGAGGGAAGGAAGGAAGGAAGGAAGGAAGGAAGGAAGGAGGGAAGGAAGGAAGGAAGGAGGGAAGGAAGGAAGGAAGGAAGGAAGGAAGCATTTATTAAACACCTACTATATGCCAGGCACTTCACATACAAACAAAAAGAACTATAGTCCCTGCCCTCAAAGAACCACAAAGAACAAATCAATGTTGAAAGAAAGAAAGAAAGAAAGAAAGAAAGAAAGAAAGAAAGAAAGAAAGAAAGAAAGAAAGAAAGAAAGAAAGAAAGAAAGAAAGAAAGAAAGAAAGAAAGAAAGAAAGAAAGAAAGAAAGAAAGAAAAAAGACTTTCCTTATTCTCAGAAGAAAAGGCTTCAGGCTTCTGAGATAGAGTCCAAAGGGAGAAAAGATTTACAGAATTCTGATGTTGAGTGTCGTAATCTGAGTGGTTTCAGTAACACAGCATCTATCCAACACTTCTTGCACCCAAGAAGTCTACCTACCCTTCCTCCCAAAGTCCTGGCCTTGATATTTAGAGCGGTTGCCGCTGCCTCAGCTTCTGCTACCACAGCTCCATCCCATTTCCTCTCAGCATCTTTTTCCTCCAGATCAATGTGTCCATCATCTGTGGAATATTACAATGGTCTAAATTTAGGAAGATAAAGTTTAATAGTTATAAATGTGATCTTGGGTTCAAAAAATCAACTTTGCAAGTGCAAAATGGGTAAGTTTAGTGTGGCTAGGCAATAGTTCCCATGGAAAAGATTAGAAGTTACATTGCAAGCTCAATAGGAATGAAGAGTAGTATCCAAAAAAATTTTTTAAATCTAATTCTGTATTGAGTGACATATCATCTCTGCCCTGGAAGACACCATTTGGAGCATTGTGCCCAGTAAGCTGGTGTTCATCCAGAGAAGCATGATCAAAAGGGAGAGAAGACTGAAGACCATGGCATAATGAGAATCAGTTGAAGGAATAGAGAGTGTTTAACCCACAGAAGAGAAGACTGAATGGAAATGTGTGAAGAATTGAGGCAGCTAGGTAGCTCAGTGGATAGAGCACTGGCCCTGAAGTCAGGAGGACCTGAGTTCAAATCTGGCCTCAGACCAAACACTTGAAACTTACTAGCTGTGTGATCCTGAGCAAGTCACTTAACCCCAATAGCCAGAAGAAAAAAACAAAAGAAATATGTGAAGAATTGTCACATGCAAAGAGGGGTTAAACTTGTGGGTCAGCTTGGTCCCAGACAACATAACCAGGAGTAATTAGTGGAAGTTGGATGGAGACCAATTTGGGTTTCATGTAAGGGAAAGCTTCTCAACAATTAAAGTTGCTCAAAAGTGAAATGGGCTGCCTTAGGAGGTGATGGGTTCCTTGAGAGATGGGACTATCTTGTTTTTCTGTTTGTATCCCCAGCATTTAACCATTATAAGCGTTTAATATATGCTTTTCCTTTTTTGTCACAGAATTATAACATTTTAATCCTAAACATCACAGGGTAAATGGATACTGGAACCAAATTCCATTTTCCATAAATTCTAACTTTCATTTCCATTTTAAATGTGACTCAAACCACCGAAACATTAGTAGTTTCACAATTTTTAGATTATGGAAATATATATTTTTGAAATAAAAGCTACAAAAGCAACAATGGAAGAAAGCCAAACTGTTTCCGTGAAAGAAAATAAAAGTGAAATATTGTGAAGGTTTAGGTACTTCACTCTCCACTTCTTATGATTAACCTGTCAATTCAGTGCCTCATGCAATGTAATGGTCCCCACGTTGAACAAACATCTAACTAGTGTCCATTGATTCCAAGTTAGTGGATTCACTGGTTCACTAGAGGTCCTAGATAAGGAGCCCTTGCACACTTTTCTTGCCAGTTATATGTTGGTTGACATGGTCACTGAAGTCATTTTGTATTCTCAGAAGCTGTAATTCATTGACTTTAATTTTTTTAAGTCAACCTTTGAAATATAACATATTGGATGGACAGGTGGGACTACTCCTACAAAAAGGTAGTTTTTGTAGAAAAGAGGGTCTGCATGTCAAAAATTATATACTTTCACCACAACCAATTAGACAAAAGTGGGCTACTTTGAAAAAAGTTCACTTTTGAGGGGGACACAAGCTAAGATGACAGAATAGGAAGAAACAATGTAGCCCAGATTGTTTCTCCCCATCCCACCTCCCCATCAAGGAAGATCTCAGCTGAGCACCAGACCTAGTAGTAATCAGAAATCAAAAGAGAAACTACAGTACATTACCTTTCCATCACAAGATCACAAATTCTACCCAGAGGCAAGTGAGTAAGACAGTAACTGTGGAACAGGGCTGATCTGGGAACTCAGAAAAAGTGCCCCGAGAGTGGAAGAGGGCCTCAGCTGTATTCCCCCAAAACAGAAAAGAGAATCTCAAAGTCACGCCCAGGGAGCAGAAGAGGGTCCTAGCACTATCACTCTGACCCCAGCAGTAGGTCAACAGATAAAACAGTCACTCAAGTCCCACCAGAAGTGCAGGGAGCCTCACCCAAACATAACATAAAGTCCCAATCCAGGCAATAAGGCTGGAAGAATGATTATACAAACAAAAGCAAATAAAGAGCAATGACAATGTAAGGGATGCCCAAAACACAAACCCCAATAATGAGAATGACTAAAAAACTTAAAAGCAAACCTCCAAGAAAAACATACTTTTCCAACAAAATTTATTAGGATTGCTAGACGAAATGATGCGAGAAAGTTTGTTGTTGTTGTTGTTTTGGTCTTTAAATGATGTTATAAATTCAATGAGAACACTAATGCATTGTTGGTAGACCTTTGAACTGATCCAACTGTTCTGGAGAGCAATTTGAAACTATGCTCAAAGGGCTATAAAATTGTGCATATGATCTTTGATCCAGCAATAATACTGCCTAGCAGTGTATCCCAAAGAGAGCTCAAAAAAATGGGAAAGGATCTATTTGTACAAAAAATATTTACAGCAGCTTTTTGTGGTGGCAAAGAATTGGAAATTGAGGGGACGCCCATCAATTGGGGAATGGCTAAACCAACTGTGGTATATGATTGTGTGGAATATGATTGTGACAAGCAGGATGCTTTCAGAAAAATCTGGAAAGACTTACATGAACTGATGTAAAGTGAAGTGCACAGAAATAGGAGAACATTGTACACAGTAATAGCAATTTTGTGTGATGAAGAATTGTTCGTGACGTGGCTATTCTCAACAGTATAATCCAAGTCAATCCCAAAAGATTCATGATGAAACATGCTATCTGCCTCCAGAGAAAGAAATTACATTGTCTGAATTCAGGCCAAAGTGCACTATTTTTCCTTTTCTTTCTATATATTACCCAGCAGGAAGAGATAGAAAGAGAAAATCCATTTAAAATAACTACAAAGTATACAAATATACAAAATACATACTAAGATATGCAAAGGAATTACATAAACACAACAAAATACTCTTTACACAAAAAAAGAAAGATCTAAATAATAGAAGAAATATTCATTTCCCACGGATAGACTAAGCTAATATAGTAAAAAAATGACAACACTACCTAAATTAATTTACTTATTCTGTGCCATACCAATCAAATTACCAAAGGATTGCTTCACAGACCAGGATAAAATAAAAATTCATCTGGAAGAACAAAAGGTCAATAATATCAAGGAAAACAATGAAAAAAATGAAGAGGAAGGGGGCCTACCAGCACCAGATATCAAACTACTCTATAAAGCAATAATCTCAAAATGAGTTGATATTAGTTAAAAATCATATAAGTTGATCAGTGGAACAAATTAGATACATAATATAAAGAAGCAACTGAGTACAGTAGCCTAGTGTTTAATAAACCCAAAGACCCCAGCTATTGGGATAAGAACTCACTATTTTACAAAAGCTGCTGAGACAACTGGAAAGCAATCTAGCAGGAACTAGAACTAGGCCAACATCTCACACCTTATGCCAACATAAGTTCCAAATAGATAATGACTCAGACATAACAGGTCACATCATAAACAAATTAGAAAAGAAAGAAAGAAATTATCTTTCAGGTCTATAAGAAGAGAAAGAGTTCATGACCAAACAAGGTATGGAGAGGATCACAGAAGGCAAAATAAACTATTTTAATCACACAAAATTAGAGTTTTACACAAATAAATTCAGTGTAGTTAATATTAGAATTAACTGGAAAAAAAATCTTTGCAGCAAATTTCTCTGATAAAGGTTTCATTTCCAATATAGCCAAGGAACTGATCCTAATTTATAAAAAAAATAAGTTATTCACCGATTGATAAATGGTCAAAGGATATGAATAGACAGTTCTCAGGAGAGAAATCTAAACTATCAATAACCACATGAAAATGCATCAAATCACTAATAATTATAGAAATATAAATTAAAGCAACTCTGAGATTTCACCTTACACCCAACAGAACGACAAAACTGATAAAAAAAAAAAAAAAGAAAAGAAAAATGACAAATATTGGAGGGGCTCCAGGAAAGCCAGCCCATGAATATAGTGTTGGTGGAGTTGTTAATTAGTTCAGCCATTCTGGAAAGGATTTGAAACTGTGCCCTCAAAACTTATTAAACCATGCATCTTTTTTTGACCCAGCAATATCATTATTATTACTATACCCCAAAGAGATCAAAGAAAGAGAAAAAGGTCCTACAAGTTCAAAAATATTTATAGCAGCACTTTTGTGGTCATAAATAACAGGAGATTGATGGGGTGGACATCAACTGGAGGATTCCTAAACAAATTATGATGTATGAATGTAAAAGAATACTATTTTGTAGTAAAAATGATGAAGTGGATGGTTTGAGAGAAACCCAGGAAAATTTATATGAACCAATTCAAAGTGAAGTGAGCAGCACCAGGACAACAATTTGCATCCTAACATCAACATTGAGAAAGAAAGAAAGAAAAAAGAAAGAGACAGAGAGAGACTAAAAAGAGTAAAGAGCAAAAGAGTGAAAGAAGAAAGAGAAAGAAAGAAAGAAAGAAAGAAAGAGAAAGAAAGAAAGAAAGAAAGAAAGAAAGAAAGAAAGAAAGAAAGAAAGAAAGAAAGAAAGGAGAGAAACAAAGGAGAGAAACAAAGGAGAGAAACAAAGGAGAGAAACAAAGGAGAGAAACAAAGGAGAGAAAGAGGGAGGAGGGGGAAAGAGGAAGGAAGGAAGGAAAAAAGGAAGGAAGGAAGGAAGGAAGGAAGGAAGGAAGGAAGGAAGGAAGGAAGGAAGAAAACAATTTTGAAATATAAATTCTGATCCATTCCAGAGGTCTGATGATGAAGAATGCCAACTACTTCCTAATTACTGAGAGAGGTGGTTAATTAATAAACAAAATGAGGTGCCTATTTTTGGACATGACTATATGGGAACTTGCTTTGCTCAACTATATTTATTTGTTACACTTGGAGAAGGAGGATTTGAGGAGAGAAGGTAAAAAAAATAACTAAAAATGTAAAAAAAAATTAAGTTCATGATTAGGGTTTCAAATTAGATTGAAGGGACTCAGTAAGCCAGTTTGTACAAAGACAATGGTCCTGCTATGACTGAATGTTGCACCTGGCCTAGACTCATGTTAGTATTTAGAAGTATCTAGGTGCATATTCATTAGAATGCTGGCTTAGAATCAGGAAGACCTGAATTTAATCTTGCTTCAGACACTTCTTAGCTGTGTGACCCTGAGCAAGTCATCTAACCTCTCTCTACTCAGTTTTCTCTCTTGTAAAATAAAGATAATAATAGCACCTACTTCAGGTTATTTGTTTGAAAATCTTAAAGCACTACATAAATTATAGCTGTTATTATTATTATTGTTTTTATTAGCATTGATGGTGTCCACTATTATGGCAAGGTTTGAAATGTTCTAATTATGTAAAAGAAACTTCAACCTAGCAAGATTTAGAGAGAGCCATCATAGATGGAAGGGCAAATTTATACTTCCCCTGAGCCTCATTCCTATCTCTAGGTACCCTTACCTAGAATCAGCAAAGTACCAGGAGAACATTAAATAAAGGACATGCAAAATAGTCAATCCAAATAATCATTCAATAGCCATGTGGAAGTGTCTGCTTGAGCAGATACAGTGATACCTTCTTGCCATTTATGATCTAGCCCAGAGGTTCTTAACTTGGAGTCAATAAACTCATTTAGTTATAATATTTTGATAATTACCTTTCAATATAATTGGTTTACTTTGTAAATTATGTCTTTTATGCTCTGCATTTAAAAACATTTTTATGAGTAGGGGTCATAGGCTTCACCAGACTGCCACAGGGGTTTGTGACACCAAAAAAAGGTCAAGAATCACTATTTTAACAGGAGAGATACAAATCATACAAAAAGATGCAAAACATATGCAATGATTAAAATAGTTCAAGATAAAACAGAATAAGCATAATCAAGGTACAACATGCTATTCAAAGCCAGAGGAAGACCATCATTCATAAAGCGAGGAGCTACCCAAGAGCAACTCTATCTAGTTTTATACCTCCTCCTTCCTCCCAGACAAAAAGTATATATACATATATATATATATACATATTTATATATATATATGTGTATATATATATATCTACATTTATAAATATATATCTCCACATTTATATATGTCTCCACATTTTTATATGTATATACATTTATATATATCCACATTTTTATATATCTCCACATTTTATATAAATACACATATATAAACATGTATGCATATTTGTATATGTATGTATCTCCACAGGATAAACATCTCATACATGCAATTTATGCACAACATGGATTACATTTGACTTCAAAGACAATGTGTCCCAGGGTAAGGCAAAGGGAGCGAGCAGAGAATGTACCCATGTAGAGTTCTAAGCAGGCATTACCTCCAACCAGAAGTAGACTGCTGAAAATTGAAAAATATTAGCAGAGGTGGGACACTGAAGAATGCCATACGGGAGGGGGCAACTTCGTCATCATCTAATGCTCTTTGAGGCTTAGTGAAGTGCGACCTGCTTCCCAGAGTCTTTCTTGATCTTCCTGGTTGTTGGTTTCCCTGGCAGTATCACTGTGTACTGATTTTGCATAGATCTGGTATTTACATCTCTATGAACATGTATGAATTCAATAGAATAAAAATTTCCTTGAGGTCAGTGACTGTGACTCTTTCATATTTGTTTCCCTAGCATCCAGCACAGTGTCTGGCATAGACTAAGCATTTAATAAATGCTTGTCGATTGATTGATTGGTTGATTAATTCAATGGAAAAAGCATTGAACTAAGAGTCAGTACACCTGGGCTCTGGTCCCAGTTCTGCCCCCTCTGTTCGACTTTTTACAAGTGACTTACTCTTTCTGGACCTCTGTTTCCTCGTCTATAAAACAGGAAGTTGAAATAGATGATATCTATGGCCCTTTCTAGCTCCAAAATTGTATAATTCTTTTTTTTTCCTTTCTGCCCAAGAGCTTACAAGTTCAATTCTCTCCTGGCTACAAAATACACTCATTTTAGATTCGTTTTGTGATTGTTCCCATACTCTCCTTTGCTCTAGATTCACATATTTTCTTGGGGTCATTTGAATGGGTTGTAGATTAACTAAAAGCAGATAAAGTCAGCTCCTGCAATCCTCAGTCCTATTAGGCCATCGGAAAAATTAGGGAAAGGAATATCTGTAGGGAAAAATTTGAGCATAAATTTAATTCCGCCCTGAGCTGGATGAAGTTGCACTTTTGAGCTTCTGCATCTGTGTCCTCAGTAGGGAGTTATCTGGCTATGCATGTGTTTTCACATCTGTCAGCTAAATCTGAGACCTAAATGAGAAATGTAGGGCCCAGAAGCATCATGTGGTTTGTGGCCCTCCCTGGAAGACACTGGGTCAAGAAAGCAATAAATGAATTACCAGGAGACACAATGAGAGCATTTTCATGTACAACTTTAGATCCTTTTCCAATACTGTTTCTGTTCCATAAAGGGAACATGTACCCATTTTCTCCAGGCCATTAAAACTAGATGCATCTGGTATGAACAAAGTGGATGTGGCTTCTTCTTTCAGATGGCGTGAGTTCTATATGAGCATAGCAGAAGAGAAATCCCCAGCCTACTTGCCGGTAAAGACTGAAACCAGGAGGCTAGTGCATAGCCCACAAAGACAAGAGATACCTAATTTTTTGTCATCTACTGTATATCAAACACCTCAGGCTTTCCAGAGGAGTGTGCATCCCTTGGTGCAAAAGCAATGACCAGCGCAACAGGCTTTTTGACCAAAAGTCAAAGATCTCACTTGATGAGGAAACTGGGTTGGGGATGGGGTGGGCAGTGAGATGACTTGGGTAGGATCAGGCAGGACATCTGGGCTGAATGAGAGCCTGAATTAGATCTCCCACCTCTACTATTCCATGCTACAGTTTAACCGCTGAAACACTCTGGCCCCCAAAACAGAAATGTTATGGCATAGGTATGGTGATCGATACCTCAATAAAGCAGGAATTAAATGAGCTTTTCTACTAGTCCTACCTCATGGATGAAAGGCCATGCATGGTCTGGGGGTGATGAGGGGCAGTGGGTAGAGCATTAATCTTGGAAAGCATTAGAGTGGAGAAGAACTGGATTCAGATCCCACTTTGGCAAATTACTAGCCATGTGACCTAAGGCAAGTCATCTAACTCCTCTAAGCCTCCGTTCCTACATCTCTACAATGGGAACAAAAAGAGCGGCTACTTCACTGATCAAGTGAGGTAATCTATGCAAACTGGTCTGCAAACCTTAAAATACCTTATAAACGTCAATCCAGTCTCACTTATTCCCCTAAAAGGGACACTTTGGGCTCTCTTTCAGAAGAGAATAAGCTGTAGAAGAGATTGGAAAGAATGCTGGATTTGGGGTCAAAGCACATGGACTTTTCTACAAGTGAGATCATAACATCATTGATTTGGAGCTAGAACATACCTCAGAGTCTATCTAGTACAACCCTTTCATTTTACAGATGAGGACCTAGAGCTTAAGTGACTTGCCCAAGGTCATACATCTAGTAATTGTCAGAGGTAGGATTTGAATCCAAATCTTCCTCACTCCAAGACCAGCACTCTATCCACTACACCACTCTCAGTCCATTCTGCCACGATATTCCCTCTCTTTCTTCTCTTGACTATATTTCCATCATAATCCTTTCTACCCCTTGTCCCAGTCCGGCCCTGATGATCTTGCTACTAAAAACTAGGTCAATTTCAACCTGGCTACAGCTGAGCCTTATTCATGAAAGTCCTTTCTACCATTCATTCAGCTTGAAAAGAGAAAGCATTACTTCAGAATAGGGAATAAGGGGATTATGGGTCTTCCTATGGACCTCCTCTATCAGCCTCAATCATTTGAATTTAGTGTACGTGTGAATGTGTGCTCAGTACACATGAATACAACTCTTTAGGAACTAGTGAGAAGTATTTTCAATCCCCTCCTCCTAACCCCAGTAAGCCCATACTAACTGGCCTATCCATGTTCTCCCCATTGCCATTCCCTCCATCTCCTTAAGCTCAATTTTTGGGTTACCCGGACTCTAAAGGGTATTTAAAATAAAACCTAAATTACTACCTTATGTTTGGGGTGAGTCAACACCCAAGTTTGGCATCCATCCTTTCAGAGTGAGATTTGAACAAACCCACGCTGCTGCACAAGTGGAAAATTGGTGTTGCATCACAGATTCTGTTGGGATCACCACATTTGGAATTCTAGGTTCCTTCTCCCACAGAGTCAAATTTAGCCCAGCCCTTGAGAGCAGCAATCTGCTCTCTGACATTCAAAATATTATTTAATTTTTTTTTAAAAAAAAGAGCATGGGGGTTTGTAGGCAATTTGAACTGAGACTACGGGTGTGTTATTACTGACTAACTCTTAAATGGGTTCGATTTTAGTCAGCAAACTCATGGTCACAGCCTCCACTTAAGTTTCCCAAACCTCTTCTTTTTTTCAACGCAACCACAGAGAGCACTGATAATGATTAGTGCTCTTTTATTTGCGACCACCAAAGAGTAAGCAGTTTTATTTTCTATTAATGATATCTCTCACTCTAAGTGAAACTAAACGTGCTAATTTCAGGTTTGCATACTCGTGGATATATCTGTGGTAGAAAGAGAGGCTGTGGTCCCATCCAGACACTACTTTAGTGCTTCAGGAGGCAGTGATAGTCCTAGAAATCTTATACTTTTTTGAAACTGGATTTCATGCCTAAACTTGATCCATAAATGGATTTCTCCTCCCAGGTCTCATTAACCACTTGTCAGCCAAAATGGAAGATTTCACCGAGAAGTGTATTTTGTTCTTCATTTACGTTCAAACCCAACTCATTGACAGTAAGACTAGTCAGTCAACAAGCTTTCATTAAGCATGCCCTATTTATCAATCAGTGATCACTAGTGACAAAAGACAAAAATAAAATAGCTGCTCCCTCAAGAAATACTTCTTGTGAGAAATATTCTAGTGAGAGAAACATTTACACACATACAGAATATACACAAAATGAGTACAAAGTAGGTTTGGGATGGAGGAACAGGGAAGGCTTAATGAAGAAAGTAGGACTTGAGATGAGATTGGAAGAAAACCAAGGGTTCCAAGTTGAGTTGAGAAAAAAAATTCACTGCAGGTATAGGGTGCAGCTAATACAAAGGCACAAAGATGGGAGATAGAGTGCTGTGTTTGTAAAACTTCAAGTAAGCCAGCGTGGCTGGATTGTAGAGTTCCAGGAGGGGAATACAGTGCAAGAAGATTAAAAAGGTAGGAGGTGCCAGATTGTAAGGGAGCTCTGAATGCCAAAAAGAGAAATTTATACTTGCCTCTTGAGGCAAATAGGGAACAACTGGATTAGTTGAGTTAGGAGAGAGAAGGGGATATGTATGATCAGGTCTAGGGTATAGGAAGATCACCTTAGCTGCCCTGTAGAGGATGGATTACAGTGGAGGCTGGAGGCAGCGATATCAAAAAGGGGACCATTGCATTTCCTGGGAGAAAGATAAGGAAGGCCTGAATTCATTAGCTGGCTGTGTGAGGGGAATGGAGAAGACATATTGCTATTACTATTTCAATTTTCTTCTGTTCTTAAAGATTGAAATCCTAAATGCTTAATATTGGGCTTTAGTGTTCTATGTGACATGTTGAACATTACAACATGTATATAAAATAAACAGAGAGATTCTCTCAAAATCAGCAGCCATCATTCAACCTCACTCATTACCCCCACATTCCCAAGAGTCTCATACATACAGGATATATGACCCATGAGCCCATTCCAGTATGTGATACTTCTGAGAACATAAATGCAATGGGTTATGTTGTTTGTTTTTTGTTTTTTGTTTGTTTTTTTTTTTACCATCTTTGTTCTCCAAGTTCCACCTGCTCCCCCAGCCCACTAATGGTTAAACAAAAATAAGAAAGAAACACACTGGCCCATTATAATAGCTTTTAAATGCCAACCCTTGCCACTCTCCCATCTTGAATGATTTCTTTCTGACATTGAAAAAGATGTTTACAATGTGATAACAACATACCCCTTCTGTTCTTGCAGCTAACAGCTATAAAAGCAAACACCTTAGGCCATCTCTGTTGAGCACAGTTTATGGTATTGGTCCCCATGGAATAAAAGTACTCCAGGGCTCAGGGAAGAAATTCTAGTATAATGGACCCATTGACCTCCAACTGATCTTGCCACTTGGTGTTTTTCTCTTCTACTCTAAATCTGGAAATGTGCTGTCTGGTCAGCAGTGTGCTGTAGTTTAAGTCAGAGACATAAATGTTCTAGATGCCAGGAGAGCATGTCTGTGCTTGCAGGGCATTAGGAAGCACTAACTTGTAAGAGTCCAAACGCAGCACAGAGGACCGAGTAAGGCACCTCTGTCATGCAGCCAGGCAGCAGCTGTGTGCATTGCAGACACTGTGGGTGTTTGTCCGTCTGCTCGCTCAGCAGCTGTCCCTGCCACTGGCCTGAGTTATTGTCCTACACAGAACAGCCTGTCCAAGAGAGTAGCCCAGAAAGGGTCTCAGTGTGTGCAAGACCAATAGATTGGGTCACATTTAAAACACTCCTTTCAAAATGACATTACTCTTAAGGCTATCTCTTCCATAGGGCCTAGAGCTTTGGTCCCAAAACCTTGTTAAGGAGGAGAATATGGACACAAAAACATGTGTAACATTTGCAATTGAATAATTTAACAGTGATCTACAGCCAACTATTTGAAAAATGACTACAGAGACAAACAATTTTGTGGGAAAGTTAGAATTTTTTTTAAGCCCTGGCATTCAGTTGTTAGGGGGTTTCCCTCCAAACTCCTTTTTAAACCAGACCTGGGTATTGTTTTTACTTACTCTGATTTTTACTTATTAATACAAATTCCATGTTAGTGTTATTTCCATTAGGGGTGTCTTTGTGTATTTGTATTCTCACTGTATTTGTAAATTATACTATTAGCCTTCCAGAGAGCACCTTATAATGCTACCAGCAAGCAAAAATATTTTTTAGGTTATATTATGCTCCACATCATGTTTCATATCTCATCAGCTGTCCTCCTTAGGACCGTCTTGCCATCTACCGTGATGCTGTCCTCCCTCTCCCCACCAGGAATAACACGTCCAGTGAAAAAGTAAAGATGTGAAAAGTTAAATGATATAAGAAATGTTTCAAGACTGTATATTAGAGATACAGGTAAATAGTAAATGCTACAAGTGTTCAGAGAAGAGGGAGAATACTAAGACAGAAAAGTAATCAAATCACTCAGTTGAAAAAAACCTTTCAGACCATCTGATACACGGCATCATGCATTGGGCCCTGGACTTGGAGTCAAGAAGCAGTGATTCCCGTCATTTGGTGAATGACTGAACTAGTTGTGATATATGATTGTGATAGAATACTACTGTGCTATAAGAAATGATAAGCTTGAGGAACTTAGAAAAATAAGGATAGACTTGAATGAAATATTGAAGAGCAACATGAGCAGAACCAAGAGAACATTGTGTACAGTTAACAGCAATATTGTTTTAAGAACAGTATTGAGCTAGTAAGTCATTTTGACTATTATAAACACCCAAATTAACTACAAAGGACATATGAAGGAAGACGCTATCTGTATCCAGAGAAAGAACTGATAAATAGAAGTATGTGTAGAATGATTTTTAATGTAAATGCATATTTGTGTCTAATAGTAGCCATTTCTGTGGTGGGGGAGAGGTGGTGAGGAAAAAAAGGGAAAAAAGAAATTTACATGGTAAATGTATTATATATTTAAGGAATAGCAAGTTATGCATTTGCAGTTTCATGTGCAATCATCTTTTTTAATTATACCATGTCATGGAAATGTTTGTTTTATTCCATAAATTAAAAATAAACTAAATAAAACATTTTTTTTAAAAAGAGCTGATTCAAATCCTGATTCAAAACCTTACAAGGCAAGTCTCTTATATGTCTCTGTGTTTCTGTTTACTCATCTGTAAAATGAGGTTAAACTCTATGGCTTTCTAAGGTCTTTTACTGCTCTAAATCTGTGGTCTTCTGATTTTCTTATATCCAGTGGGGGAGGATTCCCTTCCTCAAAATTTCTGATACGCACTCATCCATCTTCTCTTTGCACCCCTCCAGTGCTGGAGTTCACAAGGCAGTTCATTCCACTATTGGATAAACATGAGAAAGTTCTTTTTCAAATTAAGCCAAAATCTTTCTTCCTGCCCATCTCTGTAACTTTCTCACATTGGTTTTAGGTCTGTCCTCTACAGCAGCAGCTCTTAAACTTTTTGGTCACAGGACACATTCACACTTATAAAAATTATTGAGGATGCCAAAGAACTTTTGTTTATATGGGTTATGTCCATCTATATATACTTTCTTAGATATTAAAACTGATAAAATTTTAAAATATGTATTCATTCATTTAAAAATAGTAAGAAACTTATTACATATTAATATAGTTTATGAAAAATGGTTATAGCTTTCAAAACAAAAAGCACAGAAAAGACTGGCCTTGTTTTACATATTTTTGAAAATCTCTTTAATGTCTGGCTTAATGGATGACAGCTGGATTCTCATATCTGCTTCTGCATTCACTCTGTTGCAATATGTTGTACTGATTGAGGTGTATAAAGAAAATCTGAGCTCACACAGATAAGTAGTTGAGAAAAGGAGGAGTATCTGAATAGGCAAATAATGTATTAGAGTTATGAAAATAATTTTGACCTCATGGACCTCCTGAAAGGGTCTGGAGTCCCCCAGGGGTACACAGTCCACCACTCTAGAACTACAAAAACTAAATCTAATCACACTTTCGCTTGATAGCCCTTCAACTATTAAAAAATTTTATCCTGCTAAACATCACCAGCCTTTCTACCATTTCTCAAATGACATCATTTTTCTGACCCTTCGCCATCCTGTTTTCCATCTTCTGGACATGCTCCAGTTTGTAAGTATCCCCCATAAAATGTGACTCCAAGAACTGAATACAATATTCTCAGTGTGACCTGACCAGGACAGAGCTCAGGGGAACTATTAATTTCCTGGTTCTGGATATTATGCTCCTATTAATGCAGCCTAAGGTTGCATTAGCCTTTTGGGGGGGCAGGGGAGGGGGTGCTGCTGCATCATACTGTTGGCATATATTGAACTTCTGGTCAATTAAAACCCCTAGACCATTTTCACAGGAATTATTGTTAAGCCAGATCATGCCTATCTATTATATTTGTGGTTGATTTTTTTAACCCCTATTCAGTTTCACCCTGTCAGTTTCAGACCATTATTTCAGCCTGTCAAAACTCTTTAGGATCCTGACTCTTATCATCGACCACCTCAGCTCTCAGTCCTTTCTTTGTGACATCTGCAAATCAGATCATCACAGTCAGTCAACAAACATTTACTAAGCTCCTATTATGTGCCAGGCACTGTGCTAAGCTTTGACAGCAAAATACAGTCCCCACCCTTAGGGAGCTTACAATCTAACGGGAGAAGAAAGAACAGAAAAGGAAGCCGAGCAAAGCAGGGAGGGGGGGAAGATGCAAAACGGTACCTGGCACAGGAGCATGATGTTCCTGGAGTCGAAAACCAAGCAGACCAGCTGGTAGGAAACGAAGACCTGGAAATCATGAGCTTCCTATAGAGGGATGCTTTGGGAGGAGCTTAGTTTTGTTTTATTTTTTCTACCCTCCAGCATTCCAGTTAGAGGAGAGGGGTAACTGAAGGTACTGAGAAGGCACTGGGTATGTAGAGATAATTTTGCATGGCATATCAACTTAGAAAACCACACCGTAATATTATCTATGTTCTATTATGTTTTTTTAATTTTGTGAAATATTTCCCAATTGTCTTTTAGTTGGATTCAGGCCAGGCCCAGTGCTTGACATTTCTAGTTTAGATCTACTGTTTCATTCGTTGGTGTAGGCAAACTCCAGATGAGGACATTCTGTCTACTAATGCAGAGCTTCAACTTATGCAACTTACAGTATCTTTTTGAAAATTGTCTGGGGCACTTCTGTGAAGTCCCTCAGGATCCCACAACTATCAAGCATCAGAAGTAAGGTCTTCCTGACTCCAACGTCAATTCTCTATCTGCTACCTCCACTCCCTCCTTATAAAGCATTTAAATGTTTAGTAAGTACTTATATATGCATTTTCTCATTTGATCATTTTTTTAATTTTAAAGGCTAATATTTCATTTTTTTCCAATTGCACACAAAAACAATTTTAACATTCTTTTTTTAAAATTTTGAGTCCCAAATTCTCTCTCCCTCCCCCCCCCACTCTGTGAGAAGGCAAGCAATTTGATACAGGTTATACATTTGCAGTAATGTAAAACATTTCCATATTAGTAATGTTGTAAAAGAAAACACAGGAAAAAAATAAAGAAAAAATTTTTAAAGTATGCTTTGATCTGTATTCAGACTCCATCAGTTCTTTCTGTGGAGATGGATAGCATTTTTCATCATAAGTTCTTTTGGAATTGTCTTGGATCTTGGATCATTGTATTGCTGAGAATAGCTAAGTCATTCACAGATGATTATTGTACAATATTGCTTTTACTGTGTAGACTGTTCTCCTGATTCTGTTCAATTCACTTTTCATCAGTTCATGAAAGTCTTTCCAGGTTTTTCTGAAAGCATCTTGTTTCTCATTTCTTATAGCACAATAGTATTCCACCACAATCATATATCACAACTTATTCAGCCATTTGGGCATCTCCTCGATTTCCAGTTCTTTGCCACCACAAAAAGAGTCGCTATAATAATTTTGAACAAATGCTTTAGGTCCTTTTCCCTTTTCTTTGATCTCTTTGGAGTACACACCTAATAGTGGTATTGCTGGATCAGAGAGTATGCACAGTTTTATAACCCTTATATAGTTCATATATATATACACACACATATATATGTATGTATAATATATATATGTATATATAATATATATATTAGTTTCATGTTGCTCTCCAGAATGGTTGGATCAGTTCACAGTTCCACCAACAGTATTTACTGTCCCTCCGTTGACCATTTTTAATGATTAAAGTACTTTATTAAACTAGATTATAATTTTCAAATTCTTTTCAACAGAATTTTGCTTTTAAAAGCAAAATTATTTTTTAAAAGTCTTTCAATAAAAAATTACATAGTTGATAGCAAAATTACACTTTCATCTATGATACAGTTTCTTATACCTTATCTAAAAAATTAAATGTGTTCTCCAATGAACTACTCTTAAAAACTTTAGCCACAAAGTTGTATTTTAATGCGAATTTCTACAGTTATTTCAATTACTTGCCAAAAGCAGGCTCATTACTTGACACAACCAAAAGTTCATGTCTTATTTATTTTTTTAATTTAATTTTTTTTCTTACATTTTGACTTTCAAATTATTTCCCTACCTCCCTCCCCATTCTGTACTAAGGTCACCATTTCACATATTTATAAGTATATGTAAAACCAAACTATTCATACTTCCATTTATCAGTTCTTTCTCTGGAGGTGGATAGCATCTTCCCCCATAGGTCTTTTATAGTTGATTTGAGTATTTATAGTACTCAGAATAACCTGGTTGTTTACAATTATTCTACAAACAATATTGCTGTTACTGTATACAACATTTTCTTGGTTCTGCTCACTTCACTTTTCATTATTTTGTGCAAGTCTTGTTTTTCTGTGTAGACTGTTTTGCTATAATCAGCCAGTTCATTTCTTACAGCACTGTAGTATTCCACAAAGTTCATGTCTTAGAAGAATAAAAATAAAACTCGGCATCAAACCTGAAGTCACAAAAAGACTTGAAGAAACTGATGTGTTTCTAGACTTGTTCATTATATCATACAAACATTTAGTTCTTTTTTTTCACTATGTATATAAAGATGAACAGAGAGCAAGCCACAGTACAGTAATTATTATATTTTACCCCTATTTGTGTTAACGCACAAAAACCATATTCAATGAAAAGCTCATAGGGAAACAGCACACCATATTTTTGTGGTCACTTTGATAAACCTATAGCATACAGAACATTGTCAGAGTAATTTCCTGAGTTTCAAAGGTTTCCACTTTTCACCACCTCAAAAATTTGCCGCTATCACTGTGACAGTTGTCCTTTGCCATCCAAAGCTTGACTTTAAAAAGACTATCAGAAAGAAATTACAAACTACACCTTTCAGACTGTCTTACAACTCCTATGATACACTCCCAGCAATCTATACAAACTGTATTTTTTTTAAAAAGTATAATTTAATTAACTTGAGCAATGAACTTAGCAGCAAGCAAAAGCTTTAAAAACAACCCATTTGTAGGCAAATATGTAGTGGTGTAAAAGCCTGATAAAACACATTATCATTTCTAGTTTGGGGAAAAAACAACAAATTAAATACTCTAAAATAACCTATCAGTTCTTTATAATATTCCTGAGTGGTGCTAGGAATTAGATTAAAACATAATCAGGAAATGTTAAACTCAATAAATAACAATACAATAAAACATCAATAATGTTTATTTGTGGGGTTTTCTTTTTATTAATTTATTTTAAACTTAAATATACAAATAAGAAGAGAAAAAGAAACTTATTATAAACTTAAATATTAAAACTTAAATACAAAATAAAGAAAAAACATTGCTATGTGCACAGCGGAATGTAAGAGAGGATTCAAAATGCACAGCAATAAATTTACATTTCAAGAAAGCCTGTATAATAAATACTACACATTTTGTTCCAAGCTGTCTATTTTTTTTTGCTTCCTTGTACATTTTCTTTTGTTCTCTGCTGTGCACTTTTTACTTTGTTCTTTTTCCCCCCCCTTCCTACCCCCCCCTCAAGAAGTCTACAATTAAATACGAAGTATATAGTTTGTGGGATTTTTTTAAATCAATATACTGCTATTTGAGTTTGATACTTTGGGGCTAAAATATGGTTTTCTAATAGCTCATGAGCCATCCTTCACTACCACACTCCCCCAGTTGATTAACTTTTAGAAACTTGAACTTCCTAAGGTTTTTGGTTTAGGTCTTTTGTGTTTTGTTTTGTTTTGTTTTGTTTTTTGGTTTTAGCAAAGAAACTCATTTATCCAAGTTGGTAGGAAAACAGAAATCAGAGAAAGTATACTTAAGAGAATACATACTAGAAAATGGAAGCGCTCTCCCATTGAGAGTGACATAACTCATCTCAACTGAGAAACAGAGTTTACACTCAAGGGGAAATTCCCAGAAGCTCTGGTTTAGCAAACTGGGAATAGGGACATGATGAAAACAGCTAGCTCCTCTCATGTTGGCTTCTTCCCAGAGTTCTATTGTCCCTTTAGCAACCTGAAATGAAGTTTGGCGCTATCTTCTCTCTTAACTGGAAGGTGTTTTCATAATAATTGGTACAGTGTAACTCACAGCCCTGGAAGTCCTTTCTTTCTCCTTCATGGAGCTCTCATGAAGTTCCCCTTAAGAATGGTGTTGCCTTCTTCTGGCTCTTTGTAGAGCCTGAACCTGACTTTTTTCAGTGCGTCGAGTTTGTCCTTGGTGCCCAATATAGAGACTGCAAAGAGCTGCTGTTGTTCCAGGGACACTTGCTTGGATGCTGATGAGAAAGAAGTCCAAATCTTCTGACCCTTTGAAGCTCATGAGGTCATCCTCTGGTTAAGTGAGGAGAAGGAAGGGGGGAAGACTAAGGCTCTTCTCTCTCTCCCCCAGTGATTCCTTCTCAGGGCTGTGACTAGAATAGTTCCCCCGGCTGAGCTGGCCAGGGACTGGAACAAAGGGCTTGCTGTTTTGTACAAGTCCCACAAGGCATGACTGAGGCTTCTTGGTCAATCCTCATATGCTTCCTGTGTAGTTCTTTTCATTTCCTCCAAACCTAGAAGCATTCTACCCCCCTCCCCCAACTTGATTAACTAAGTTGTCTACACTTAGGACTGTGTCCTTGATTGATTTATTCATACAAGCGTTCTAATTTGAAACGATATCAGGATTAGGGTATTTTATTAGTTCCTTTAAGTAGGGTGGGGGCCATCTCCAGTTGTCGTGATCTATACCTTGCTACCGGACCCAGATGGCTCCACAGGAGAAAGTGAGGCTTGCACAGCCTTGCCTCACTGTAACCCAATTCACTTGCAAGTCATGGCATCACCTTCCTGATGTCATGGTCCTCTTTGAGAATAACAAGTAGGGTGGGATGATTGACTGATTCAATCAACTCATAACTTTATACCTAAATAAGAGATGGCAGCTAAGTGGCACAGTGCCCAGAGGGCTGGGTCCAGAGTCAGGAAAACCTAGTCTCACACACTTACTAGGTATGTGATCTTGGACAAGTCACTTAACCTCTGTCTGCCTCAGTTTCCTCAACTATAAAATGGGGATAATAACAGCACCTACATCACAGGGTTGTTGTACAGATCGAATGAGATATTCGTAAAGCACTTAGCACAATGTCTGGCACACAATAGGTGCTATGTAAATGCTTATTCCCTTTTCCCCCTAAATAAGATCCCAGCCATACTGTTCCTAAGGAGCAGCACTTATTAGCAAGTCCAGTCTCTTTATTTCAATTTTTATGGGCTCTATGAGGAGCGCTACATAATAAAAGTAGTTCTTTTTATTTTTTGTCTGGACCCGTGTTTTCATCCATATGAGGGACTTCTAGTGTAGAAATTCCCTCCACCGATGCAGATCAATTGTTTGTCTGCAACTTGGAGACTCAGAGAGTTTCTTAGACACTGAGAGTCTGTCTTCCTATGTCTAAAACTCAAAAGCATCTTTGCCTCCACCTTCCAACTTTCTGTGACCAATCCCTGACCTTTTCCCTTTATTATCCCTTGACAGTCTCTATCAAACCTAGAGGAAGCCTTCCCTGGTCACAGTGACCTTGGTGAGCTGAAAGAGCCAGATTCACTACAGGATAATTGATTAATCCCTGCAGACAAATTTGGTGCCCTTGAAACCTGAATTTTTTTAAATATGCAGGCCAGTAATAATGATTAATATTTACATGGCACTTCATATATTTGACATTATAACAAACTTAGGAGAGGGGAAGTTATCATTATCCCCATTGTCATCAGAGAGGTTAAGTTACTTGCCCTTGGTTATCTAGGTGGATGATGACAGAGGCAATAGTAAAACCCAAATCATCTGACCATAGATGCAAGGCTGTTGCCTCAGCACCTTACCTTCCTCATTAGAGTAGTCTGAGGGCTTCAAAATGCCTTCAGTACATGAAGGATAGGATAGGGCCTAGCTTGCCTCCAGCTCCATTAAAGGGAGACCATGAGGATGGTTTAAACTACAGTAGCGTGAGGAACTTTAATTACACAAGAACAATTCTGTGGAGGACCTTGGAATATTAAAACAGATTGTCTAGGACTTTCTTGAGAAGGCATCAGGAGCAAAATAGATTTCTGTTTTGACAATATTGGCTAGGCATGTTCCTTGGTCCAGGGGTGGGGAACCTGCAGCCTCGAGGCCACCTATGGCCTTCTAGGTCCTCAAGTGCAGCCCTTTGATTGAATCCAAACTTCACAGAACATTTGGATTCAGTGAAAGGGCTGCACTTGAAGACCTAGAGGGCCACAGGTGGCCTTGAGGCCCCAGGTTCCCCACCCCTGGCCAGACTGAAGGACGAACTGGATGACCTGTACCACTCCCTATCTAGCCTCAAGATCATAATAGATGGAAGGAACCTTCAAGGCCACACAGTCGAACCCCTCCATTTTACATCTGAGAAAACTGAAGCCCAAAGAGTGACTTCTTCAAGGTTCTTCAGCATCAGAGGTGAGATTTGAACCCAGATTCTCTGGTCACTGTTCTTTCCACTGTATCATGAATCTCTGATGAACAGAAAAATTTGAATTTGGTAGGGTATCTTCTAGGCAGGAGGAGAGAAAATAGGTGAATTGTAATATAGTTAAAATATTGAAAAGGTACAAAGGAAATAGTTAACACTACAGCTGGGGTACCAGAATGAAGAGATGCAAAGAGTCAAGGCATCCAACCTGAAATTTACAATGTCAGAACATGGCATCACAAATATAAAAATGACCAAACATAAAATACAGGGTAACCCCACATAACAGAAAAGGGAACACTCTTTTACAGTGACACCCCATATAACATCTCATCACTACAGTGAAGCGGCTTCTGATGAAATACAAATTTTTCTTCCAGAAAACAACTAATTAGGAGTAGGTTTTTTGGTTGTTTTTGTTATTGTTGGTTTTGATTTGTTTTGTACTGAGGAGGAAAATAGAGCTGTTAGAGTAGAGATTTGGGGGTATGTATTATGAGGAAAAGATTGTTATTTTAAAATGTATTCATGAGCACAAAGGAGACCTTGAGCTATTACTGCACATTGTGGAAATTTAGAAAATAGAAAAGAAGCCAGAAGTTACAGATCCCACCGAAAAACATTCCTGTTACAACTAACCTTGATTGGTACTTTTTGTCAATCCACACTGGGTCTTCCCTCCTGGAAACAGAGGCAACATTATGAATATAATGAACCAGTGTGAAAAATCAGCTGTGCTGGGAATGGAAATCTATTTAGTATTGGAGGGAAGCCACTCATAGTACAAGAGGCCTGAGGTCAGCAAGAAAATCTTACTAGTCTCCATCTGACAGACTGATCACCACAACTATTACCAAAAAAATCTTTATTTCTAATAAAGGATATTTTAATATGGGAATGTATATTTCTTTTCAACTAAAAAGAAAGATCTTATATTCTCTCATATTAAAAGGAATATGTTATATAATTTTATATTAGATGATTTAAAATTAATAATGATAGTATGTATAATTATTGCGTAATTATATTATTGATTATACAATTATATATTAATATAATTACATTATTAATTATATTGTTGTACAAATATATTATAAAATAATTAATTCTTATATTTATATTTCTCTTAAATACAAAGAAATTGAATCTTATCTTTTCTATTTACTGACTCCATACACATATCCACTGACCTCTTCAAACTGACTCCTTTTTCTCAAGCACCAACTAAAAGCATAACATCTGTACCATGAAAAAAGTCATGAAATCATGTTAACTTGGCCCACTACAGTTCACACTCTCTCACTTCAACTCAGTCCTCATATGGTAATACTTTTATTCATCTTTAGACTGACACCTTAACATATTTCCCACAATAGTTATTCTAACTCTTCTCCATCTCTCCTCCCAGCTTCCCTCTCAGGAGAGGACTTTTCTTTCAGAGTATAGTCATTGATTGTTAATTCTTTCATCTTTCATCCTCCAACCCTTAAAATTCCTTCAAGTCCTCATATACACTCTTCTCCTTTGCCACCCATTTAGAAAATGCATGTGAAGGCTAACCATTCTATCTACTTCTATGATTCTTTCCTCTTCCTTCTACTCCAGAACTTTGATCAATCCTTTGTTCTCTGTTTCTGTCTGTCTCTCTGTCTCTCTTTGTGTGTCTTTATCTGTCTCTGTCTCTCTCTGTGTCTTTTTTTTAATCTGAACTTGACAAAAAAAGCAACAAACGAGCATTTCCATAGACAACGAAAAACAGAAAAAGAAGATTGCCTAAGGAACCATGAATTTCCACTTTGTACAGCTTGCTTCCTTTTATGAAAAAGTATGAACTGAATTCAACACATTAGCTTCAGAGTTTTCCTACTTGTTTGTGTCTCCCTCTGAAGCTCCTGTGCATTCTTTTAAGTTCTTCTTTGATGTTCTTTTCTTTTTTATATTACTATTACTGTTCCCTCTTCCCCACGCCTCAAAATCTTTTAATTTCTTGTACCAAGCATAGTCAAGCAAAACAAATCCAGTAGAGTGGAAGTTTCCAAACAAATCTGTCTTTTTTAGCACCTCTCCAGGGTTAGGGAACCTGTGGCCTCAAGGCCACATGTGGCCCGCTAGGTCCTCAAGTGCAGCCCTTTGACTGAATCCAAACTTCACACAACATTTGGATTCAAAGGGCTGCACTTGAGGACCTAAAGGGCCACATGTGGCCTTGAGGCCAAGTTCTCTGCCCCTGCTAGCCCATCACTTCTTTGCCAGGAAGGGTAGCATGATTCAGCATGAGGCCTCTGGAGTTGTCATTGGTCACTGTATTGGTCAGCTCAATTCTTTCAAAGTTTCTTTCCTTTGTAATGCTTTAGTAATTGTATAAATTGTTCTCCTAGCCCTCACTTCACTTTCCAGTTCACAAAACCCTTCCAAGGTTTCTTTGAATTCATCCCTTTTGTCATTCCTTACTGAACAATAATATTCCACTACATTTATTTGTCATGATTTGTTCAAATATTCCTTAATTGATGGTTATTCCCTTAGTTAAGAAACATCACTTCATGGGACACTTGTTTTTGTGACATTTCAGTGTTCACAATGATGATGAACAAATTACCATGAAGATAATAACTATAGCTTCTGTACTATCTGTTACAAGGAATTAAAAAAAACAATTTCAAGGAAGAACTTTACAAGATTTTCGCATTTAAGACAAAGGATATAGGCATACTTAGTAATTACATTGCAATGGGTGGACATTGAGAAGGATGATGGCAACTCTCCTGTAAAATAGTTTAGAGTCTAGAATTGAAAAAATCCAAAGGATTTTTGAAATATTATGCATGTATATTTCATGAAGACTTTTTTTCAAAAGGAGCCTTAGAAGATACTGGACGTGGCAAGTATCAAGTGACATAAAAAAAAAATAAAATTGATTAATATTAACACACAGGAAATAAATAGTTACCTATGTGGGAGTTCTTTCAGAATTAACTATCTGTGTGAAATCAGATCATCAACTTTTTTTAACCAGAAGAAGGGTTGACACTAATATCACTAGAGAAAAGGATAAATATGATGGGAAAAATGTCACATGTGATAACAGGAACTCAAAGGTGACTCACTAAAACAAGCTGCCAAAACTCAAAAATATTTCAAAAGTAATGATATTAACTATCTTTGTTTCTTAGAGATATTTAAGCAGTATATTATCCCTGCCACAAAATGAAGGCAGAAGGAATCCAGAAGTCAGCACATACAGCAAACACTTGATCTCTTTGTGAAGTAAAGAGATATAGCAGACAAGGGAAACATTTGTTTAGAATGTATGCTCATTTGTAAAGCACTACAGAAGAGAATGACAGATTATGATCAGGAATTCTAGTTAACATGTCAGTATAAAAGTTCATGGTGGAGCTCAGGTCTCCCATATAATTCCCAGCAAATATCTGAAAAGGACCAATAAAACTAAAAAGAAACAGGAGTTCCCTACACCAGTAAATTCCAGATCAGAACTGCACAAATGTGTGTGTGTGTGTGTGTAGCCAGAAGCTGACAAAAACAGTAAAAGAAGGGATGCCAAATTCCAGTAAATAGACTGAAGGCCAGCAGAGGAAAGGACTAGCAAAGATGGTAGAGTAGGAAGAAATAGTAAAGTCCAACTCTTCCCAGCAACTACTCCACTTCAATAAAAGAACCAGACAGAGTGATGGCCAGAGATTGTAGGGAAAAGGATCATAGTGAGTCATTTTTCCAGCTCAGATTAGCAAAGGCAAATTGACAAAAGTCTGTGAACACTAGGTACAATATCTAGTCAAAAAAGACACTTCTCACAACTTTCCACCTTGGGTGCTAAACTAGGGTCTGCAAATGTGTATCAGGGCAAGAAGTGGTCCCAGATCTATCAGGGACAGGCCTAATGATGTGTTAGGAATGAATATAGGAGCTAACTAGCAGTTATGTCACCCTGACCCCAGAGCCACATCACAGGATGTGGACTGAGAAGGGAACCTTTGCCTAGGGGTGGCTGACCTGCAACTGCATTGCTCAAAACAGTGCACTAGGCATGGAATAAAAATAAAAGCAAGCAGCAACTACATGTATCTACCTGGGATCAGGGTAAGAGATTGAGCCTTCACCCCTCTTTGAAACCTACAACTCAGGCCAAGAGGCAGCCTGCAGTTCTGCCACTATGAATCTATAGAGCCTTATAGCTATCTGAAAGAAGGTTGGGGCAACAGCAATCTATTGGAACTCCAACCAGGGGCAAGCCCACAGTTGTATTGCTCAAATCCAAAATAGAGTAAGGAACTTGGAAAGGTTAGATAAGAAGGACAGGAATGAAACTTTGCCCTAGATCAGAACACTGTAAGTCCACTGAAAGCTGACAAGTCTCCAGCCTAAGCTGCCTCTACGATCCTTGAAGGATACAGAACTCCATATGTAGAGAAAGCAATACGAGGAGCCCAGAGAAAACAAATAAACAAATTAAGAACAAACAAGGCCCATACATTCCCACCAGAGGTACACAGAGCCTGGACCTAATACAAAAACTGATTTCTGACATCAAAGCTGGAAGAATGGACAAACACTCCAATTATAAAGAGCTGACAGGAATAACAGATGAAAGGGACACAGAAGAAGAATATGACTCTAAAACACTGGCAAGCAAAGCTTCAAAACAAAACACAGCTTGGACACAAAGTCAACTAAAATTCCTGGAAGAAATAAAGCAAGAGTTAAAATAACTTCGTCAATGAAATGATAGCTTGTGGAAAAAAAAAAGAATGTGAAAAGAAACGAGCTTTGGAGGAAAAAAGAATTGGAAGGAGAACTAAGAAGAAAAATTAGCAGCTTACTACAAGAAATACAAAACCTTACCCGAACAACGTGATCTTGAAAATTATAATGGATCAAACCAGTTAATGACTCCATGAGGCAATAATAAATCAAAAGACTGAAAAAATAGAAGCAAGACATGCCATATTTTTAAAAAATGAACTTGAAAACAAATCAAGATAATTATGAAATCATTGTATTTCCTGAAAGCCATGACCTTAAATAAAAAAAGAACCTCAATGTCATAGTTCAAGAAATCACTAAAGAAAAGTGCCCAGATATATTAGAACCAGAAGGCAAAGTGAAAATAGAAAGAAACCACCAATCATTACGTGAAAGAATGAAAACACCAAAGAATGTCATAGCCAAAATCCAAAAGAAAGAAAAACTGTTACAAGTAGCCAGAAAGAAATACTTTAAAACCAAGTATTTGAAGTACCAAGGTTCCTTCAAGTACCAAGGAACTACAGTCAGATGATACAAGATGGAGCAGCTGCTGCTATAAAAGAGCAGAGAGCTTGAACTCCAAAAGCAAAATATCTAGCCTTACAACCAAGAATAACTTGCCCAGAAAAATTAAATATAATTCGCAGAGGGAAAAAAATAGATGACCTTCAAACATTCATAAAGAAAAGACTAAAGCTTAGTAAAAAATTTGAGATGAAGATACAGGAGTTAGGAAAAACATAAAACAGTAAATTTGTAAAAGCAATTAGAAGATGCCAAATGTTTATATTCAAATAGAGGGAGATGGTACATATGTCCCCTTAGAATCACTAATGCCATTAGAAATCATGTAGAAAGTTGACAAGCTGATGGTCCTGAGAGTGTTTTTCTTGTGTTCTGATGATCTCAAAAGAAAGAAAGGGAAGGGAAGGTAGGAACTACAGGGAAAAGGAGAAGGGTGACTGTGTGAGACTTTATTTCACATGATCAAGACACATTAATTAAAAAAACTGTACAAATAAAGTGGAACAAATGGAGAGCAGGCATCACTTAAATTACACTTTCCTCTGAATTGGTCAAAAGACAGAGGAGGGGAGAGAGAGAGAGAGAGAGAGAGAGAGAGAGAGAGAGAGAGAGAGAGAGAGAGAGAGAGAAGAGAGAGAGAGAGAGAAGAGAGTTGGACACACAAATACTTTTTATTCAACTGAAAAACAAGAAGTAACAAGGAAGAGAAGAGGGGAGTATAAGAGAGAAGGTAAATTCAGGGAGGGACTAGTCAAAAGCAAACCAAACTCTAACCTTGGAAAGTAGAAGGGGAAGATGGATTTAAAAGAAGAGAAAGAAAGGTCAAAAATACGTGAATTGAGTTCTGAGCAAGGGAGACAAAGAAGACAAAGAGGGCCCGAACAGATGCATCAAGCCTAGAGAGCTAATGCTGAGCACACGCCTCTTTTACCATTTGTTTGTAAAGAGAAGTTGAGGAGCAAAAAGAGGAAAAGGTACAATTCATGATCATACCAATGAATGAGAATGAGATGAACTCACTAAAAAAAAAATGGAAGAAGATAACAGAATGGATTAGAAATAAGAATCCAACAGTGTGTTGTTTACAAGAAACACACTTGAGTTATAAAGATTTACCCATAGTTAAAATAAAGGACTGCATTAAATCTATTATGCTTCAGCTGAAGTAAAAAAGGTAGGGGTAGCAATCATGATCTCAGACAAGGTAACAGATCTGATTAGAAAAGATAAATAGGGAAACTACTTTTCACTAAAAGGTACCATGGACAATGAATTAATATTAATAGTTAATATAGTCAGTCAATAGTCAGTCAATAACTATTTATTGATCACTTACTCTGTGTTAAGCATTGTGCCAAGCACTGAGGATACAAATACAAAGAAGGTGCCTGCCACCCAGCAAGGCAGAAAATGAGGAGATAGCTGTCCTCCTTAAATGAAAGTTTTGGAGCTCCTGACTCCACTCCCCAGTCAGAGAGGGGAAAAGTTCTGATGAGGTCTGAGTACCAAGGTTGATTTGATCTTGCCAGATGATGAGTTTCCACATGATGAGGTTCCTGGGGTCATAGTGGAGAAGTCCAAAAGGAGTGGGAAAGGAGGAGGTATTTATTAAGTGCCTACCATCTGCAAGGCACTGTGCAAAGCACTGGGGATACAAAGAAAAACATAAGACATTCGCTGTTCTCAGGGAACTAACATGGAGGAGAGAAATGCAAACAGCTATGTATAACCAAATTACACATTAGGATAAATAGTAAATAATCTTTAGGAAGAAAGCATTAGAATTAAGGGGGATCAGGAAAGATAGTCTGCAGAAGGTGGAATTTAGACAAAGCCTTAGGAAGCTAAAAAAAGCCAGAAGGTGGTGATGAGAAAAGACAACATTTCAGGCATGGGGAAAGCCAGTGCAAATGTCTGAAGTCAATAGATAAAAACAAAAGCAAGGAATAAAGGAAGAGGATGGAACCTTGTACTAGCCACGTTATCTAAGTTGGCATCAGCATACAAACTACAGGAAGACAGGTCCAAACAAGACCTACGTAATCCATTCAAGAGCCTCAGAGAGGACTGGCCTGAATACAAAATCGCAAACCAAGAAGTGAGGCTGAAATATGACTAAAAAGAAGAAGACACCAAACACAATAAAGAAATACTATGGGTTAAGAGAAACCCAAGTGGTAACCCAGAAGAAAAGTGTAGTCCCACAACTACAAGCAGTGCTTCAGAGGAAAAAAGTGTGTTGCCTCACTGTCTCCTAGAATTATTAGAAGCAATGAAGAAACAGATTTTAAAAAGAAAATTATAAATGAAATTTGAGTTCAGGAGGGAAAAAATAGAAGGAAAATAAATAGCTTAGAACAGGAAGTAGAAAATTTAATGAAGGAGTGAATTTTCTGAAAAATAGAATGAAATGACAGAACTTAATGACTCCATGAGACAACATGAAATGTTAGAACAAAGTCAAAAGAAGTTTACTTCCTATCTACTATGCTACAATGCCTCTCAATAGAGGAATAGGTCTGCCTAAATTTTCAGGGGAGTAGGAGTTGCAATAGGAAAGAATTATGACTTGCTCCTATGCACACTCTGATTAATATAGCGAGCAATCATGACTTCACAGAAATTACAATGAAACATTCCTCCCACTTCTCAGCAGAGAGATGATGGTCTATATATGCAGAATGAAGAATATATTCAGACATGGCCAAGTGTTGATTGTTATATTTAACTGCATTCATTTGTTGCAATGTTGAATTCTATAGGCAAGCAGAATGGGGAGCCATTGGGAAGTGATGATGATATTTAAAGAAAAAAACATGTCAATTTAAACATTTAAACATGAAAAAATGAATTCTTCATTGCTGGAGGACTTTGAACAGAGACTGGATGACTGCTTTTTGAAATGTTGTAGAGGCAATTCCTGCTCAGATACAAGGTAGACCAGAATACTACTAAGGCCCTCTTTTAATTATCTATGATTCTATTCTTTTTATAGATTTTTATAAATCATCTAAGCCAGATTTCAAGAGTATGTGCCGTATATGGACCCAGAGAAGCCTTCTTGCCCTAGTAAACAGTTTACTATACTGTGAATAAACTTTTTGGATAATTTCCAGAGAAGCAGATTTTGACAGAAGAGAACAGGAATAAAGTATGAAGACACTGGGAACTTGGTTAGAACGCAGCAGACACTGCCATTGCAGGAGAAAGGAGATCATAGGCTCATAGCTTTAGAGCTGAGAGGGACCTTGGGGGGCCAGTGAATCATCCCCCCAAGTTTTACAGATGAAAATCTAAAGCTTAGAAATGTTAAGTGACTAACCTCAAGGCACACTGTAAGATTCAGAGGTAGGATTTGAACCTAGATCCTCTGACTCTATATGCTGTTCTCTCTCCACTCTGCTATCCTATCTGAAGGAACTTGGCACAATGTTTCCCCTAGATTTAGCTGGAAATACAAGGGAACAGGGTTAAGTAGGATAAATATCAGAAGGGTTTAATAAGATCTCGGTCTTTGAGTGCTTTTAGTCCTACAGAGGAAAATGTAACATAGTTTCGAATATCATTATTTCAGCAAAAAGTAACCTATGTGCACTGACAAATTAAAGCATCTACTGCCTCATTTGAGATAGAGTAAATGTTTCCACTTATATCACATCTCTGCCCAGAGCAGACACAGTAATTATGACTGGTCAGCACTCCAGACCCACCACCCACACTTTCTGAGCTCACCTACTGAATTCTCACTTGAGGGCCACAGGACTGGCTGCCAGGAGCTCTGACAATAGAAGCTAAATTTGGAGACCTGAGTAAGTCTGGCCTGGTAGAAGCCGAATATTCATCTCTGTGTGTGTGTGTGTGTGTGTGTGTGTGTGTGTGTGTGTGTGTGTGTGAACAGCAAATTTGCTTTTTTTGCTTCATTCTCTGAGGATGACAGCCCAGCTCTGATGAAGTCATCCCTCACTCACTCAGAATAAAGAGGCATCCTCTTTGCCACATGTGAAATATTCCCACCGTGGCAGCCCAACAGCTTTGTTGACCCCTCATGCTAAGGGAAATTTAATTCTAAACAGAACTTTTAAAAAATCTAAACAGAACTGGAAAAAAAAATAATTCTTGTGACTGCTATTGTTCTATTGACATAAAAGGCCTGATACAAAGAAAGAGATTTATACAAGGGGATTTCATGCTTTCAATAACTATAACTGTGTTTTTTGTATTTGTTGAAAGAAAGACATAGTATCACAGATTTAGAGCTAGAAGGGACATTAGAGGTTGTCTAAACCAATTCTTTCATTTTCCAGAGGAGTAAACTGAGGTCCAAGGAAGTTAAGTGACCTGCCCAAGGTCACACAGTTTAGAAGAGGCTGAGGCAGAAATTGAACCCAGCTCCTCTGACTCCAGACCTAAGGTGTTATCCATTATACCACTCTGCCTTTTCCTCTTTCATAACGCCTATGTTCAACCTATAAATTCTCTAACTCATCCCAACAGGAGCCCGTGAATGCTTAGTCAAAGATTTTGTTTAAGTAGCAATTTTAGCAGTAATGAATTTCAAAGCCATAGGATTTATACATGGAAAGAGTATTAGGAATTACTTTAGTCTAATACCTTCTTTTTTTAACAGATGAGGAAACAATAATAACATTAATATAGCGCTTACCAAGCACTGTGATAAACATTTTACATTATCTCATTTTATCCTTATAAAATTCCTGGGAGGCAGATCCCATTATTATGCCTGTTTTACACTTGAGGAAACCGAGGCAAACAGAGGTTAAGTGAGTTGGCCAGGGTCACACAGCTAGTAAGAGTCTGAAGCTGGCTTTGAACTCAGGTCTCCCTAACTCCAATATCAGAGCTCTACCCACTGAATATAAAACCGTGACATCAGTAGTAAGTGCCCTTCCTGACCAAAATATCAGCCCCAGGGTCTTTCAGTGTTCCAAATTCCCTTATTGGTGTTTTGAAGCCAGTTCCTGTCTTCAGGAGTCTCCTAGTAAAATGCTCATTTCCCTCAGAAAAGGTAATACAATATGCAATTATCAACAAGCTGGCAGTCAGCTGAGAGCAAAGTGAGCTAAGACCTGAGAAATACAAATAAGGGAGGGGAGAGTGGGGTATAGACAAACTTTTCTGACTTCATAATTTGTCCAAAGCCAGCCCTGAAGCAATGGGTCCATTTTTAATTTCTAAAAAAGTTAATTATGCTGTTAATTAGAGCATTCCCATTTCTGTGTGTTAACTACTGATCTGTTTGGGTAATGATGCACAAAATGGTAGCAATTAAGGGCATAATGCCGCTTCAGTACCCCCAAGCCTCTGCCAGGAAATTGCTGGTCATGGTCCTGATTACTTACACCTGTGTTCAGGGATGTGTTGAAGTCCTCCTTTCTCACAAGGAATACCTCTAGCACACTGGGTGGACTCCTTGTTAGTGACCTTGAGAGAGGACAAGATTCATGTAGACTGGGTGGGAACTGATGATCTGCATCATTAGAGGGAATTTCCAAATTAATGAAATCACAAGTCAATTTGAATATTGAAGTATTAAAGCCCTAAGGATATTAATACAGTCCTGAGGTCAAAAAGATAGTATCAAAATCCCCTACAGGAAGAGAAAACAAAAATGAAGAAACTCTTCCCATGAGAAAAGAGGCAGGACTGGAACTCATCCTCAAATAGAAGAACAGGGATCTGGAAAATGATTAATGATAATATATAATTATATAGTACTCTAAGACATAAAACACTACTTTCACAATAGCCCTGTAAGGAAGGTATAGCAAGTATCATATCCCATTTTACAGATAAGGAAACTAAAGCAAAGTGTCCATGGTCATAAGACTAATGTTAGCACTTGCAACAATTCTCAATCAGTCTGTTAGTTCTGAGCCCCCATTACAGTTTATTGATTGTTATTCAATTTTCCCATAAGTTTCTGTTCAACTCTCACTCTCCCTTTCTCTCTCTTTGCATATAAATATATATATACACATATATATATGTATGTTTTCATATATATCTGGGTGTATGTATGTATATGTATACACATAGGTGTGTGTTACACATAGCACAGTGCCTAATGCATGTTTATTGATTACTTGATCAGTATATTTATCCATATGCATATGATATGGATATCGCAAATCCTCTAATCTCCTAGGCTTAAATAAATGTCAAAGTTACTGGTTGAACAATTTGTTAACAATGCAACAAAGACATAAATTATTATTTACAATATATCAGCTGTGAGGAAAATCATGTCGCCCTTAAGTATCAGCCGAAGAAGAATTTGAACCCTCTTCTCCTGTCTCTAAGTCCAGAATTCTTTCTGCTACACCAGGTTATCTCCCAGATGGCACCCAAGGGTAGGAATAGAAACAGAAGAGAAATGATTAAAGAGCAGTGTAGCTCCTGGAACTCCTAGTCCCATCATTCTACATACGATTTAAAAGAGTACAGCGTGGGCAGCTAGGTGGAGCAGTGGATACAGCACCGGTTCAGCAGTCAGGAGGACCTGAGTTCAAATCCTGTCTCTGACACATAACGCTCACTAGCTGTGTGACTCTGGGCAAGTCGCTCAACTCCAATTGATAAATAAATAATAAAAGGAGTACAGTAAGTCCTCTTAGAATAAGCCATTCTAAAGCAGAAAACAGAGAAGAGGCAATGAGGTCAGACATTATAAAGAGCCCTGCTTAGTACAAATAGGGAATCACTGCCTGATTCTTAAGGCTTATGTTGAGGTTATGGTGGTCAGGGCTTGAACCAAGTGACAAAGTTTAGGGTGTTAGAGACACAACTTTTCTGCTACAACTGGTTAAACAGTACAGAAAATGATCCCTGCTGGTACTACCTGGAAGGAGCCATTATTCCTAAAGCTGAAGAAAAAAGTAGAGTTGAGCACGTGGATGATGATGATGATAAACAACAATAGCCAACATTTAAAGAGCACTTTAAGGTTTGCAAAATGCTTTATATACAGTATTTCATTTGATAAACAAGGCAGAATGATACATTGGAAGGAGTACTAGATTTGAAGTCAGAGGACCTGAGTTTGAATCCTAACCATGCCATTTATTGCCTCTGTGACCATGGGCAAGTCACATTTGACTGTTAGCCACTTGAGAACAGGGATTATCTTTTGCCTTTCTCTGTATCCCCAGAACTTAGCGCAGAGCCTGGCATATGCAGGGGTGGGGATCTTGGGAACAAACTTCTTTGACTAAAGTCTGAAATTCAAGACATGTAGAGAATTGATTCAAATATATAAGTACAAGTCATCCTAATATATAATTACGAGTCCAATGTGTAATTACAAGTCAAAGAATCTGAGCAAATTCTCAAGAAAAAATAAAATTTACAGCAGAAAAATGCTACAAATGAAGAAGGAAAAAGAAGACGTGCAAATTAAAATAACTCTGAGCTTCTGTCTTATATCTGTTAGAGTGGCAAAAAATGAAAAAATAAGTAAAAATGAGTATTATAAGAGGTATAATGAGAGGATAGGAACATTGATGCTCTGCTGGTGGAACTGTGAAGTGGCCTGCTCATCCTGAAACGCAATTTAGAATACACCCAAAAAAATTACTGAACTATGAGCCTTTGAACTAATGATACCACTACAACATCTTTTAGAGCTCAAAAAGAGAAGGAAAGGACTCATGTGTAAAAAATATCCAGAGAAGCATTTTTTTAGAGGAATTGGAGAAACAACTGGGGAATGACTGAACAAATTTGGTATGTGAAATAATGGAATAGTGTTGCATTATAATTATTGTAAGAAATTACAAAAGGGATTGATTCAGAAAAACCTGGGAAGTATTGTATGAAGTGATGCAGTGAAATAAGTAGAATCAAGACAATGACCTATATAATTACTAAAACATCATGAAGGAAAACAAGTTTGCAAGACTTATGAACTCTGATTAATGTAATGAACAACCGCTATTCCAGAAAATAAAGCATGCTTCACACTTCCTGACAGAGAGGAAAGGGATTAGAGGCACAGAATGAGACAGACATTTTTGGACACAGCTAATGTGGGGATTGTTTTGCTTTAACTATATTTGTTACAATAGAAGAGTTTTTTATTGGGGAGCAGTAATTACAACAGGTAGTGATACCAATGCAAAGAAAAAGAGAGGCGGGGAAAGATAATCAATGAAACATTTTAAAAATAAATTCAGGAAGTTCAGAAAGAGATACATAAGCAGGATGATTTTGGAACTACTGTATTAAATTTATCATATATTTTTAAAAGCTGTGTCATAGAAATTCATGATTTCATATATAATTCTCTTTTCTGTTCTTTTTTCTATATGGTTGATGTTTGTCAAGTTCATGATGATAAAAATGAACATTAAAAAAAGAATAAATGATTTGTAAGGTCCCTTCCAGCCTTAATTACTTGAATGATTGAATGAGTCAACCTACTTGGTGAAATTTTAGGGTGTGAGGAGCAAGCAGCTATGGCAATGAGAGTAAAATTGTCCCTTTGGGACTTTAAATGGTTGAATTTGCAGGTTGTAAAGGTATATTTCTTTCAGACTTTGAATGGTCCATTTGCATCTGAAAGTGACAGGAAACCTGACAAAGGATTGGAAAAGACAATGAGCCTCCCCTAATGCCTCTTTGACGATCAATTCACTGACATGTGTGAATCTGAGGGACCAAGAGTTTCAAAGAAAAAAAGCCAGCAGTGCCAACAGTCCAGCTGAAGAGTCAACAGAGAAGGAAATCAGATTTCAGGGAAGAAACCAGATCTTAAGGTCTCAATCTTCACCCATTCCTTTCAGAGAGTTCAGTGACTCGGAGGGAAGTTCAGAGAGGCTTGTCCATGACCACAGAGTTACTAAATGTCAGAAACAGGATTTGAGGTCAAGTTTTTCATGCAATAGAAATAGCACTGAATTTGGAGTCAGAGGACTTAATTTTGTTCAGTCACTTAATCTCTCTGGGCCTTGAGTAAATCAGTAAAATAAGTCAATAAGAAAGCATTTATTGAATACTCGCTACATGCCAGGCACTGTGCTAAGCACAGTAGGTACAAATACAAGCAAAAGAAATGGTAGTCCCTGCCCCCAAGCAGCTTACATTCTAATGGCGGAACACAACACATAAGAGGAAGCTGAAAATGGAGGAGGAGAGGAGGTGGAGAGGTCTGTGTCAGGTGAGTCCTCAGTATGCTGGAGAAAGAAATCCAGAGCATCATGGGAGGAGCCTAGAGAGGAATGAAAGGGTAAATACAGCAACTGGGTACTTTCCTTACAATGGAGGCTCCAAAAGGAACTAACCAATCAAAGGAAGGGGCTACAAGGTAGAGGGATTTTCCAGGGTGAGAGGGCTGCTGGGATATAGTAGAGAAAGAAATCTGAAGAGTCAGGAGAGAAGCTTGGAGAGGACCAGTATGATGTACACCCAAATTTAAAAAGATCATATTTCAAAGATTTCAGAAAAAAGATTGGTTAGCTGCACCCTATGCTATGTCTAGAATTCTAAGGCGCAAGTTGGCTCAAAAAGGGTGTTGGCAAGGACAAAACTCTGACAAGATAAACACAAATAATTACACTTGAAAAGAAAAGAAGTTATCTAAAGAATTTATTTACATGCATAGAGATCTTCATGAGTTCAAATCTGGCCTCAGATATTTACTAGCTGGGTGACCCTGGGCAAGTCACTTAACCCTGTTTGCCTTAGTTTCTTCATCTGTAAAATGAGCTGGAGAGAAATGGCAAACCACTCCAGTATGTTTGCCAAGAAAACCCCAGATGGGGTCACAAAGACTCAGACACAGCTGACATGACTGAACGACAGCAACATCCATCCTGAATCATCTGCTCTTGCTTCCATAATCTGTAGATGTCTTTTTAAAATGCATGTTAAGGGGCAGCTAGGTGGTGCAGTGGATAGAGCACTGGTCCTGAAGTCAGGAGGACCTGAGTTCAAATCTGGCCTCAGACCAAACGTGTGTGGGCCCTGGGCAAGTCACTTAACCCTAATTGCCTTTTTTAAAAAATGCATGTTGAGGGCTTTCTTGACAAAGACAATGGTGTGGTTTGCCATTTTTTTCTCCAGCTCATTTTACAGATAAGGAAACTAAGGCAAATAGGGTTGATTGACTTAGGGTTGCACAGCTCTAAGTGTCTAAGGCCAGATTTGAACTCAGGAAGATGAGTCTTTCTGACTCTAGGCCCAGCACTCTATCCATTGGGCAACATAGACTCCCTTAAACCAATTTAAGCAACTCTTTTTGCTGTATAATGTAATGCTTTCTGATTATCAGAGTAAAGCATCAACTTTCATCACTGCCCTTTTGGAATTCCAATGAGCTAGTTAGCACTTTCAAATAATTCTTTATACACTGGGATATACAGATCTTAATTTTTACCAAAATCTGTTTTTGAGAAAAAGGTTTTTTTTCCCCTCATTGAAGAAGAAAAGATTTTTAGCCTCTTTCTTGTGCTTCTTTGTAAAATGAAATGCTTGCATTTATTTATGATTGTTGAGATCACAGACAAAAAGAATGTAAAAAAAAGAGAAAAA